>NW_026643242.1:2125000-2819385 GCF_028829585.1 Penicillium vulpinum
CTCTTACTCGCGTTGGCCCCGATCGGAGAAAGGCATATGTGCTTTATGACAATATGGCATATAAAGAATAGGTTGAGTGGTGGCTACAAACCGACTATGGGCAGAAAAGCAAGATTTCCTGGGATTCAAATCGCAATTCAAATATATGGAGCAACTTCGACCAAGTTGCCTATACCAAAGATGGTGCGCCAAAGGTGATGTGTAAGCGCTGCTCAAAGATCCTAGAGCATCCTCATTCTCCATCACCTAGCGGAAAGGGCTATCATGGTACATCAACAATGTTGAAGCATTTAAAGACAGCAGGCTGTCGCAAAGCTCAACAGGGAAGGAAAGGAGAAATTACCCAGTTCCTTCAAAAAGTAGTATCTCCTTACCTCTTTATTTAGCTATCTGATTTCCCTAACACCCCTGGATATATAGGATCACGGCTTACCAGAGGCTCCTTTTTCACAATCGGCATAGGAAGAGCATCTTCTCCAATTTCTCACCCTCAATCGACTTCCATTCCACCTCATCGAACATCCAACATTTCACAAGCTATTCCGATTAGCCCGCTCTGCACCATCTCTCCCTCCGATACCCTCTGCTACCACAATACGTCGTCGTTTACGTGATATGATCATAGAACGACAGAAATCTATCCTCCAAACACTACCCAACGACGCAAAAATCTCGATCGCATTAGATTGCTGGACTTCTCCATATAACCAGGCGTTCATGGCTATCACTGGCTATTTTGTTGATAGTAACTGGGTATACCAAGAAGTTCTACTTGGATTTAAACCACTTTATAGCTCCCATACCGGTTTAAATCTAAGTGGTGTACTCCTTGAAACTCTAGTTGAGCACAAGATCCAGGATCGGGTATTTGGAGTCACAACTGATAATACAACCAACAACAAGACAATGGTTGAGGCTATTCAGCAGGCGCTCTCTAGCGATGTGACAGTAATCCGAATACCCTGTCTTGCCCATGTTATCCAGCTTTGTTTGAACCAGCTCCTTGATTGTTTAAAGGCTATCCCTCTAAATGAGAATGCAGAAACAAAGTGGACTGACCAGAAGTCATCTGCAGCAAAGGTAAATGCTCAGCACCAGACACGGAGGATCTCATACACCTTAAACAAGGTCCGTTATCTTGCTGTGTATATCCATGCAAGTCCGCAACGCCAGGCGGCCTTTCTCCGACTTCAAGAAAAGGGATCCCAGCTTGTTCCAATCCAGGACGTGAGGACTCGGTGGAATTCTACCTTCTTGATGCTTCGTCGTGCAAAGAGACTACGTAGTTTCTTCCAGCCCTTCTGTGAGGAGTATAACTGTGAGGAGATGTTGCTTGATACTCAAGAATGGCGTCAAATTGACTATCTTCTACAAATCACTCGGCCATTCTTTGACTACACAACAGAGCTCTCGAAGACAAAGGAGGTCACCACACATCTTGTCTTTAAGATTTACAATGCCCTCTTTGATCACTTTTTTGAAGCAGAGGCGCTGCTTAAACGCAAGCGTGTTCCATGGAAATCAGACATGCTCAAAGCACTCATAGCTGGTCGCTTGAAACTTGATGAGTACTACTCTCAAACCGACAATCTTAAAGGACATATCTATGCAGTTGGGACAATGCTGGCACCTAACAGCAGATTTCAGTTCTTTCTATCTGATAATTGGGAGCCTCACTGGCGTGATACCTACCGGAAATCATTCCAGGAATTATTGATTCCGTATCAAGAGCGCCTTACAATGAATCAAGGATCGACTAATACTCCAACAATAGCATCATCTAGTTCTAGGCTGAACATGATGCTAAAGAGTGACAAGATATCCGCAAAACCAGCTGGTGATGAGATGACTCAATATCTCGATAGTGGTATATTTATGATCTATTTCTTCCCTATACAGGATAATACTAATATATTTAGACTACTAGATCTAATTGATATTGAACCTCTTCAATTCTGGCGGGAGAACCAATCTCGTTTCCCTGCGATTGCGTTACTTGCTCGCGATATTCTCTCTATCCCAGCAACTGGTGCTGGTGTCGAACGGCTCTTCAATACTGCTCGGGATGTTTGTCACTACCGCCGTGGTCGTCTGAAGTCCGAAACAATCGAGGAGCTTATGTTGTTTCTATGTGCAACAAGATTCAATATTAAGGATTCTGAGGCAAAGCAGCTTGAGCAGTTCTTTACACTAGCTGAGATTGAGTCAGCGAAGGAGCAGAACGATGAATATACAGAGGATGCTGAGCTTGACCTGATTAGTGATAATGAAGAGGAAGAAGGAGTAGATAATAGACTGCGAGAGATATCTCCTTATTTAATAGATATAGATATAGAGGTGACAGAGCCAGAGTTACCAGAGACTACAACTCAGAGACGGGCCTCAGGGAGGAAGCGTAAGAGCAGGGCAGATGAGGATTTTGAGCAATATTAGAGAAATACATCCTGGTTTAATTATTTGATTTATTCTCCATTTTTTCTAGAAGAGCGCTGTAAGTAAAATACTCAATATTACAAGCAAAAAATGCATTAATTATACAGTTACACGCTAGAAGTCTGTTTGTCTGGTTTACACTATATTGGGGCCCCAATGGGTTACCCAATGGGTTTTGGGTTATGAGCTATAACCCAAAAGCCATCGTTGGGTCGAAGCAATGGACCCAAAACCCATTTTGGGTTGGGTTGGGTTGGGTTGGGTCCGGGTTAGAGTGGGTTGTGCCGAAGTCTAAGACAAATACAATGTATTGTGTGGAGCTGTCTCAAGACTAATTCTTACAGGAGTAAGTGGGATCCAGGGGGATCCCAGACTATAGGATAAACCATCTGATCAACTGACGTGGCCGTCATGTGACGAACCCCTCACGATCAGATCACGATACTTGGCTGATTATATATTGGTCCTATATCAGATGACTCCCGTATTGTCAGTCTCCAGGTTGTAAGGATCTTTATACGTTACAGGCTCATACGCGATCCTCTTTCCACTCGAGCTCCGCGGTGTCGTTCTTTGGTGAAGCCTTTATCTTCCCAAGCAGATCATTCAGACTGAGTTGAATCATATATGCAATGCAAGGGACTTGGATAATTGCGGACTTGGTGTTGCGGACTTGGTGTTGAGCTTTAGAGCCTGTATTGTATCGTTAACGACAGCTATAAGCGTAGTATTATTAGACGCATTGTCTGTCGTAATCGCCAGCACTCGATCGAGGATTTGATGCTGTTGTAGATTCCGTACGACAACCTCACTAAGGTCGGCCCCTGAATGTGTACCGGAAAGCGGCTCAAAACCAAGAAGGACTTCGTGATAGTCCCAGTTCCGATCAAGGAAATATGCTGTTATCGCCATAAATGCTTACTGGAATGGCGACGTCCAGCAGTCAAGTGCTAGAGATAGCTTTGCGTCTGGTGGTAGGCTTCGGAGAGTAGTTTTTTGGTTTTCGGTGACAAATTCACGAAGCCTTGTACGGATTACCTTCCTAGAAGGAATGGTCGGTATTCTAGGGGCTAGTCATGCGTACGAGATAAGATCATAGAACTCTTGATACTCGAGGAATAGGAAAGGTAAATGCGACACTGTGACTAGATTTAGAAGCTTCTGTTCCCAAGTACTCTGCGTGAATACTTAGGTAGGCGCTCTCTGACCCTAGTAGATTATCTATTAGTTAGTTCTAAGTAGAGAAATGAGCTTGGTTATATATACAGCTTGTGCGAGTAGTTTGTGGATACTTAGCTTTCCTGTTCCTCGCTGGTATTGTGGCTAGACTGCGACATCGCCCATGGACGGGCGGGTGGGCAGTGCCCACGGGCCTTATGTAAGCGGGCGATGGGCACTATCCATACGCCCATGGACGGGCCCTACCCTTAGGGCCCATTGTCCATGGACACCGTGGGCGCCCATGGGCCTTTTTAGTAAGCAGAATTTCTTGACCTCGTGACCTGCATTATTTGTGCATTTTTTCTCTGTATTTTTGAGTAATTCGATTACATGTACAATGACTTGATACTACTGTCAATTTTCTGACCTCGGTCAGAAAAATGAACTGTGGAAGCCTTTGTACAATGACTTAACACCACAGTCAATTTTCTGACCGAGGTCAGAAATGAGCTTTAGAAGCCTTTATACAACAACTTGACACATTGTCACTTTTTTGACCGGGGTCAGAAATAAGCCTTGGAGGCCTTTGTATAATAGCTTAGGCATTCATTATATTCATACATTCACACTAATACGATACAAATTGATCATCATTGGGTTTGCTACGCTTCCTTGCTTCTCTTAAACCAGGGCGCTTTTGAGTGCTACCCTTATCTCTATAATGAGGGAGATAAGGACTGCTCTCATCTTCGCTGTCGACTAGCTCACTTCTCTGTCGCTTCCGCGTACTTAGCACTATAGAAGGACGAGGAAGCTGACTCTCCATTATAAACTCATGCTCGATCAGTCCAACAGGATCATTATCCTCGGAATCCTCACCATCGCTGATTGGTTCAGGTATATCAGTGGTAAGCTCAGCCTCTCTCTGTTCGTCTGCTTCTTGTATTGAATCCAAGGACGTATCCTCATCGGGTAGTTCTTCTATTTCAATATCGAACTGGGTTTTACACCGGAACATCATGATATCCTGGACTGTCTTCGCACTCAGCCGCCCACGTCGGTAGTGGTAGACATCCCGTGCTGAATTGAAAAGACGTTCAACTCCAGCGCCTGTTGCAGGAATAGAGAGAATGTCGCGAGCAACACTTGAAAGAATTGGGAATTCATTCTCATATTCCTTCCAGAATTGTAAAGGATCGACCTTTCTCCTTACTATCATAGGTATTAGTATTCCCGCTCGTAATAACAGTGAATATAACGTACGCTTTTCAAGGTATCTAGCAAGTTCGTACTCCGACGTTGATGGATCAGAGTGGATATGAGGCAGAAGGTCAAGGAGGGCGTCTAGGTCACTTGTACTGGCTGAGTGACGCTTAGGGGGTTACTCTTCTCGTAGGGACTGTGTCTGAGTGTATCTTTGGGCGTAAGGAGCTATGAACTGGCGAAGCGTTTCCTTATACTGATCACTCCAGTTTGTGTCGTTCTCCGATGTACCCCACGCCTTACTTGAGAAGAAGTGAAGCTTATACTGGGGTGTAAGAATTGTTCCAATCGCGTAGAGACTACTATAGATCTCTTTTGTCTTTGTATAGTAAGAGGTAAGCTTTGCCATCCCAGCATTGAGGGCTTGTAGCATCGCCTTCTTCCAAGGTATGGTTTTCGGAGTGAGTCGTGCAATCGATTTCTCGAAGTGCTTAAAGAGGGCGTTATAAATACCAAAAACATGATGTACTGTTATCTCTTTGGTCTTTAAAAGCACTGTGGTAAAGCGATAGAACGGCTCTGTGATATACAGAAGGTAGTCGACCTGCCGCTATTCTGCCTTACTGAGTTTGTATTTCTGAGTCCCAATATTATCACAGTATTTATCGCAGGGCTTGCTGAGGCGTTTCGCACGACGAAGCATCAAGAAGGTAGAATTCCAGCGGGTGCGGATATCTTAGATAGGCGCAAGTTTTGCTCTATTGGTCTGGAGACGGAAGAAATCATCGCGACGTTGGGGGCTTGCATTAATAAACACAGCAAGCCCTCGAATCTAGATAGTTATTAGATATATTAAGTGATAAACAAAGTGATACACTTACCTTGACAAGGGTTTGTACAATGACTTATTCACTCTGTGAAGCACAGAGCGATCGAGCTTGGGCTTGGGCTTAGACATCAGAAACATTCCGATCTGTGGTATCATTCTGGGGATCGGCCTTCACCGATCCAAGTAGCTCGCGAAGGCTTAGCTGGATAACATATACAAGACAAGGGATTCGAACAACCACCGGGCTATTCGGTAGTTCAAGGGAGTCAATAGAGTCTTGAACTACCTATACCAAAGTTGTGTTATTTGACGCGTTATCTGATATAATCGCTAACACACGATCAGTAATATCAAGCTTCTTAAAGATCTCTATAAGCACTTCACTTAGATTCACACCAGAATGCGCCCCATCAAGTGGTTCGAAACCAAGTAGGAGCTCACGGTAATTCCAGTCTCGGTCGATAAAGTACCCTGTGATTGCCATGAATACCTGCTGAAAAGGCGATGTCCAGCAGTCGAGGGCAATTGAGAGCTTCGTATCTTGTGGTAAGGTAGCGAGAATTGAATGTTGCTCCTCGTCGACCAATTTCTTGAGCCGGCGTTGAGCAGTGCGAGGATAGAGTAAAGTGGGCTCAGCTGGAGCCTTTTGTGCCATTCGAATCAAGGAAGCAAATTGCTTCCTCTCAAGTATCCGGAAAGGGAGGTTCAGACTGGTAAGACATTCAATCTGCTCTCTTTCCCATTCATCATTCGAGAATTTTGAGTTATAAGATAACTCCAGTGCCTAATATATAATATATTAGTTATCTTGAAGGGTATAATAATATAAGACTTACCGGTATATACTGCATGGTCTCCTTAATCGACTGTTGTGTAGCCTTGCTTTTACCACCCTTTTGGCATTTACCTGAGGCTAGATACCGCTTGAGTGTATTGGTGCCGCTTTGCTTTGTACTTGGATGAGGCAATGTAACCCCACACGTCCGACATATAACCAAAGGTTCGCCTGTAATATAATGTGCTACCTGGTCGAAGTTCTCCCAGACATCTGATATATGTTTTGCATCCCATCGTAGCCTTTGTTGTGTCTCAGTACTGCTGCCGCGTACTGTGGTACACCACCACTCGATAAACTTTACTTTGGACGCGTTGTTCATCGCGTCGTAGAGGATAAACTGCTTTCTCCGATCGGGGCCGACGCGTTTAAGAGAGCAATCAAGAATAGCCGGTTGAGTGAACTCGGACTCTATCAGTGAGATAGAAGTCTGTTGGCTGTTGAAGAGACTGGGATCAATATTTGGATCAAGGTTAGGATCAAATATATCGGCGACGTAGGAGAGGTCTGGTTGGGAGCTCGGAGGAAGTGAAGAAGGCCCTGCGGTATAGGCACTAGGTTGTAGACTGCGACATCGCCCGTCCACGGTGGGCCTTGGGCTATTTAGATTTTCGAGTGCCCGTCCATAACGCCCAAGGCCCACGGGCATGCCCACGGCGGGCATGCCCACGATGCCCACCATTATATAAAGTTGTCTTAAATATATATAAAAATTAGATATATAGTAAATTATAGTATATATATTTATATATATCTTATTAAAAATCCGGAATTATGATTGTAAATATATAAAAAATATAAATTTAGTTGAAATATTTTGAAATCTGTCAATAAAAATCACGTGTTGCGCTAATTTTGCTTACTAAAAAGGCCCACGGGCGCCCACGGGGTCCATGGACAATGGGCCCTAAGGGTAGGGCCCGTCCATGGGCGTATTGATAGTGCCCATCGCCCGCTTATATAAGGCCCGTGGGCACTGCCCACCCGCCCGTCCATGGGCGATGTCGCAGTCTACTAGGTTGGGACATGGTTAATATGATATAAGGGATAATATAACGACTATAGGAGAGTGAGTGATCTGAACTTACAATAGGTAACTTGCGACCGTGTAAAACGAGGATTACTAGTAAAAGGGGTGCTTTGTATAGATCTGATAGATCGTAAATTGAGTGTAGACCCACTATATATTATAAGCTGATTGGCTATAAGTGTCTTTGTCCATAGGTATACCCGTGGGTACGCCCGTGGGCACACCCATGGGAACATACCTAAACGCCTATCTTGAGTTACAATCGAAGGATTTAAAACTCCCAGAATAATAACACAAGTCTTTGAGTGATATAATTGACAGAATTTAGTGATATAAGCTTATAAAATAAGAATTATACTAATTATCTTTCGATCTACCTATAAGAAATATACCAGAGTAAGAGATAAAGTAGAATCTATAAGTAGTATTTTACTTATGGAAAATGCCAGGCATGTACCACTGACTTGAATATATATCTTCAAGCTGTTACAGTATGATTTAATAAGTTAATAAAAATACCACACAACATGATATATTTCGATTAAAATTTTATTCCAATTCGTATCATATATATATTAGTTTCTTATATATATAGATATTTCAGTAAAATTTATAGATGTTATAGATTAAAACTGCCATTTTACATGGAGTTGGCAAAACAGGTGTAAATAACAGTTATTTATTATGCAAAGTCAGCGAGTTATACGTCCATTTTGGGTGACTTTATGCAATGGTGGGCATCGTGGGCATGCCCGCCGTGGGCATGCCCGTGGGCCTTGGGCGTTATGGACGGGCACTCGAAAATCCAAATAGCCCAAGGCCCACCGTGGACGGGCCTTGGGCACCTCCTAGGTGCCCATGGACGGGCGATGTCGCAGTCTAGGTCAGGGTCAGGGTCAGGGTCGGTAAGGTTGGACCCTGACCCTCTGAGGTGCGGGTGGAGGTTCCTAATCTCGGACCCGCGGGGCGGGTGAGTGCCAGGTCTAAATGGTGGGCATCGTGGGCATGCCCAGTGGCCTTGGGCGTTATGGACGGGCACTCGAAAATCCAAATAGCCCACCGCCCACCGTGGACAGGCGATGGGCACCTGGGAGGTGCCCATGGACGGGCGATGTCGCAGTCTACTCTCATGTTTCTCTGTCATACCGCCAACATGTCAACCCTGAACTAGACCTTGCCAACTCCCATGGACCCACTCCCATGAGAAAGTCTTGGCGGTCAAAATTAATGCCAAGCCCGACTATCACTGCCTATTTAGGTAATATAATTCCCTAAATAGGCTTAGCCTAGTCCCATGGGAGTGATTTTACTCCCATGGGACCAGGATATGGGACCAAAATTTTCTTAGTCCCATGGGAGTTGGCAAGGTCTACCCTGAACAAGCCTGCCGAGCCCCCCGAGATCCCCGAAAGAATATCGTCTCTCATGACACCTTCTCGTCAGTCAGCGCTACGGACTCACAAGCAAAGGTCTGTGATTGCAGTATCCCGCCTTTCTGAGATGTCAGTTGAGTCGGCAAGCTCCGATATTCTTGACGTGAAACTTGCGGCAATGGAAAGTGAACTTGAGTACATGCGATGTGTCCAAGACGGCCTCAACGAAGCAAGACAGACCGAAAAGATCTCCCACAACGCCTTTCAGCGAGAAATCCAACCCTCCTTGAAGTCCTTCCGTTCGTCGTCATCGACCATTCAAGTTCTAAAGGCACAACGCCCATTGATAATCGAAGACATTGATGAAGAGGTTTCAGTGAAACGTCAGAGGATTGAAGGACCGGTTGACCAAAGCCTACTCGAGCATGCTTACCGTGACGCCATAATCTCCCGTGTGCTGGGTGCAAGTGCAAAACAGAAGGGTCCCAAGTTTGATCTATCTACGTTCAAGAGGGAAGTTTATACGTACTACGGTGTCAATGAGCATTGTCACCCTGGCTTTGGGTGGTGTCATGTGTTAGACACTGTATTTCGCCAGAAAAATATCAAAGCTGCCCATCTTGTACCCAAATCTACTACATCTAAGGAAGTTTCTCAGCTATTCGGAGTCAGCGATGGAGTTCTTGATGACCCCCGCAATGGTAAGAATGTTCTCTTTGTGGCCAAGGAAATGACTGACTCATACAAATTAAGTATCACACTAGCAGACAATATTGAGCTGCTTTTCGACCAAGGTACCATCGCGATTGTACCTATGCCCGGCCCAATGAAAAGTCCAACTCAATGGAGGTGTGTTGTTTTGGACGAATCAAAGAATGAGAACATCATCGGTACCTCGGATGGATCCCATATGAAACTGAAGGTCAGTATTGCAAAAGCTAGAGTTGAGTATTATATTAATGATATAATAGGACATTGACAACAAGCAATTGACGTTCGTTTCCGATAACCGTCCTCGCCGACGGTATTTGTACTCCTGTTTCATGATTGCGTACCTAAATACAAAGAGCCGAGGAGCCAGTGACGCCGTTGCGAAAAAGGTTGAGGCCACGCGTTTTTGGCCGTCTGCCGGCGAGTACCTCAACCGGTCAACACTGGTTACATTAACCCGTTGGGTTTCAGGATCGGAGCTCCCTGAATTCCTTGTGCAAGACAAGACGTTTGACTCCGGTGATACCTCCACTCGTGACACTGACGCTGGAACTGTGCTTGGAGCTGATATCTGTGACGCAATTCTTGCCACGAAGAGTCTCTAAATCATTACTATGCTGCAGCCCTGGAGGACAAGCCACGGATGAGTCAAATTTGCGTTTTTCTTTTCTCTATTCTTACTATATCTTTTGCTTTTGTTCAGCAGCGACTAAGAGAGAGAGAGAGAGAGAGAGAGAGAGATGCATTATACTCGAGTATCAGCCGCCTTTCGGGGCTCTTTCCGAGTCGACAACAGCCGAAGCAGCGTCTTCTAGCTAGGCTTTCTTGATAATACATGGTCCATCCTGTTCCATCCCGTCCCCTTGTAACCGCCTTTCCGTCCCCTGCCTGTTGTTGCGCGGTCTGCCTTGACCTTCACGAGTGCCCATTGTCTACCCAGTTTGTGCGGTTGTTTTGGTTCGGCGCGTTGCTTCCGCTCCTCAGTCTCAGTTTGGCTTTGCTTTTCTCTGCCCTGGTATGTCTCTGTCCCCCGTTGTGTGCCCGTTGTTCCCCTCTATCAAGAAAGCCTGCCAGAATCCCCACTGCCACGGCTCACGTCGTCTTTTGTATCAAGGTGCGAATAGTAAGCGCGGATCAGAAGTGCGGTAAATTAACGGAGTCACGCGCTGTGTGCTTCCCCTGGAGGTGCCTTCCCCATCAGGTTTGATCCTTTGCCGCGTGCGTATGGTTCCTTGTGAGAGGGCCGTTGTTGTCCCGTTTTGGACCGAGAGGTAGTGTGTGTGCGCTGTTGGTTATTATTTCAATGATCGGTGTCGGTCTCGTCGTCGTCTGGGATTGGCGATGGGGGTAGGAGGTACTGCAGACGCCCTGTAGCCAGCAGGAGGCGTGCGGTCTCCTTGGCACTCTCTGGCCCCAGTGCCTGGTGTAGTATCCTCGGTGCCCGTTGTGCACCCCAGATTTTAGTTCGTAGATCTGCGTAACTCATACATAGGAAGAGGACGTGGTTCAGCGTCTCGTCCTCTCCTTCGCAGTGTGGGTAGTCGGGGGAGTCTACTTTGCCCCATCGGAAGAGGACTGCATTGATCCCGATATGGCTGGTACGTTCAGCAGCAACTATGATTATGCTTTCTTATTTCTGTATGAATAAATTTTTTTGCTCACTGTCAAACATTACTATATCTAGAAATGCCGTTTTCACCATGTAGCCTTTTTGTAGCCTGTATTAGCTGTATACTGGGGATGCACCGCCATTTGGCGTCGAGGAGTAGGCTCTAGAACGCTATCCCCGCATAGCAGCATGTATGTAACAGCGAGCTACATCGGGTTAATGAGAACATCATCATCATCATAGTCTGGGATCCCCCTGGATCCCACTTACTCCTGTAAGAATTAGTCTTGAGACAGTTCCACACAATACATTGTATTCGCCTCCTCTCACACAGTCTTTGTATCTTACCCGGTTGACAGGCGTTACACCTGAGACCAGTATACCTTTACAATCTTCTTCTCGAAAAGCGTGGAACTATACCAGTTCCTTCGGTCGGCCATAACTGGGTTACAAAATTTGTGAAAAGACATCCTTCTATCTCCTCTCGATTCTCGAAACGATATAACTACGAGCGCGCGAAATGTGAAGATCGTAAAATCATTGGGGAGTGGTTTAATCTGGTTGAAAAAACAATCCTTCAATTCGGAATCGACCCGGGTGATATCTATAACTTCGATGAGACTGGTTTTGCAATGGGAGTAATTGCAACTACTAAGGTTATTACAAGGAGTGAATACTACGGTCGGCGATCACTTTTAAAACCTGGAAATCGAGAGTGGGTAACTGTTATTGAGTGTATAAATGCTTCTGGTTGGGTTCTTCCTCCGTGTGTGATTTTTAAAGGCAAAGTCTTTATTGAATCTTGGTTCGATAACCTCCCAGAGGATTAGCGCTTTGAAGTTAGTCCTAACGGCTGGACTTCGCTGGCTTCAAAAGCTCTTTATTCCTTCAACTTCGCGTACAAAAGGAGTATACCGGCTTTTGATTCTTGACGGCCACGGAAGTCATTTAACACCGAAATTTGACGAAATTTGCGAGCAAAACAAGATAATACCAATCTGTATGCCAGCGCATTTATCTCATCTTTTACAACCTCTTGATATTGGTTGTTTTGCGGTGTTAAAACGCTCTTACGGCCGGAGAGTTGAGACAAAAATGCGTAGTGGGATCAATGTAAAGGTATACTGGTCTCACGTGTAACGCCTGTCAACCGGGTAAGATACAAAGACTGTGTGAGAGGAGGCGAGTACAATGTATTGTGTGGAACTGTCTCAAGACTAATTCTTACAGGAGTAAGTGGGATCCAGGGGGATCCCAGACTATGATGATGATGATGTTCTCATTAACCCGATGTAGCTCGCTGTTACATACATGCTGCTATGCGGGGATAGCGTTCTAGAGCCTACTCCTCGACGCCAAATGGCGGTGCATCCCCAGTATACACCCACCCATGTCACCAGGACGAGTCTTGGAAACCTGAATTATAAGGCCACAAACCGGCCGGCATGCAAACGAGACAAGAAATAAACGTAAAGAAAGTCAATTCATCCGTAGATGATCAGTCCTGCATTCCCCGCAGTCGCAGAGTGTCCCCTTCTCTCTGCATTGCACCTTTCCCTTCCCCCTTCCACCTCTCCCTGGAGATGAAGGTCCTGGCTCAGCCGTTATGGCTTCGAGTTCTTGCTTCAGCTAGATGAAGCGCCTGCATAGTCATACGCAACTAGTTAGACTGCAACAGGTTAATTGAACTTTGATTGATTGATTGATTGATTGAATAAGCCGCCAAAGGTGTACATCGAGGACAGGGAAACAGCAAAGATATCATACAACAAGATCATGAACCGGATGGATGAACCAGTACGGCCCTACACCGATGGGAGCGGTTTCCAAGGGGTAATTGGAGCAGCGGCAGTGTGTCCAGGTACCCAAAATAGGCTCTGCAATATGGGAACCGGGGAAACGGCTACCGTATACGCAGCTGCGTTACGAGGCATCGAAATGGCACTCGAAATTATCCAAGAAAGAAACTCCGCTGGATACCAGCACATGAAGGTATTCCCGGCAACGAAGCTGCGGACGAGACCGCAAAGAAGCAACAACTGGCCCAGAAAAGACCACACACAACCGTTATATCCGACTGACCGCCGCGGCGAGGAGGGGTATCAAAACGAAAATCGTATGGGAAGCATCGTGGAAGAGGGGAGGAAGGACCGCGAGGAGGACAATGAGGCCGATCGAGACACCGAAAAAGGCGAATTTAGTATACTGGAAAGGTCTACGGTATTAATCCAGCTCCGTGCCGGGATCATCAGTCCGGCAGGCTACCTGGCGAAGATCAGGAGAAAGGAGTCACCTCGCTGTGTGTGCGATATGGAGAACCAGACAGTGCGCATATGCTGCTGGAGTGCCAGCTGCTGGAGGAACAGTGGTCCGCGATGATAGAGGAATTGTACGAAGTAGGAGTTTCAACAGCGCTCGGGGAGGATGAAATGCTGAAGGAACCAGAGGCAGCACCAATCGTGGCGAAGTTTATGATCGCGATAGGGACCCTGGGACAGTTTCAGTCAGTGGACTTGGTCGCCATGGGTAAGGAACCGGGTGGGAGAAGAAGATAAGAAGATCAAGTATCAATATCAAACCAAGGCATTGCGAGTGCCGGAGAACAAGGACGCACCATGCAGCTGCTAGACAGGTCTGTCGAAGCCGCCTCACCCCAATGCATATTCCGACCGGCCGATGCCGACGACGAGGAAGACAACGAAGCATGGCATACAACAAAACATGGCATCATGATCCGAACCTGTTTGTACGACGCGCCGGCAATGGACATAGATGCACAGGACTGGCGGACCTGGTGATTCCGGAACTCGGTAACCCGGGGAGCCGTGCCTTGGGGGAGACAGTGGGAGTGAGAGAGAGGAGTGAGAAAGGTGCAACTTGCAGAGATAAAGGGGCTACTTTGTTCGGAGTATTCGCGTGGAATACGGAAACTGGTCTAATAATTACGGCCTACAAAGTACGGAGTAGTACTCCGTACTCTCTTTATATTTTTTGTTTGTACTGTTTGCGCTTGCCAGCCTGTTTGGCCTTACTTTTCAGGTTGCAGTGCCTCGGGGAGTCCTGTATCCAGGATGGATTTGCATGCTGGGGTACACCACCATTTGTCATTGTTAGAGCTGGTTCTGGACCGCTATCCCGCATAGCAGCATGTATTCAAAGTGAGCCTGATGTCGGCAGTAATCCGATAAATCCTGATATTAGCATGGGATGTAAGAGTGCGCGAAGGCACCCATGCTTTGACGCGACAAGTCATTTTGTTGATACAAGCCACTACCAGCGCCAATAATGAATCTCCACTTCAATTCTTCCCCAAATTCCATATCTCCTTGTGGATAGTCACTAAAGGAGCTCTAGTGATGTTTTTCTGATAATCATCTGTATGGGCTACCCGCTCGCATATTCATTGGCTGCGACGTGTTATTGTGGCGGAAAATTGACGCTAAAGTACGAGCGCGGGCTGAACACAGATTGAGCGCCTCGTTTGCGCGTGGGCGTCAGCGAGAACCGTTTGACCCCTCTGTTATTGATTTTTCTCGTTCGAGTCCAAAGGACGCTTAAACCGGCCCCTGACTTTGCTGGTTCCCCGTAAACCCGGAACACAAGGGAAGGATGAAACGACAACTAGATGCGTTCTCAAGCCCAGCACAGTCCCCTCCTAAAAAGGACCTATGTCTTTTAGTCTTGGATGGGGGCGGGGTCCGCGGCCTGTCGATGCTTCTCATCATCAAACGTCTGATGGAAGGTATTAACCCACTGAGCCCTCCAAAACCATGCGACTACTTCGACATGATTGGTGGCACCTCAACTGGCGGACTAATTGCCCTGATGCTTGGCCGAATGAAACTTGGTATTGATGCGTGCATCGAGGCGTACTCAAATCTGTCGCCTAGAATATTTAGTCAAGTTCGGCACCGGATTAAGCTGTCAACAGGAAAGACACAAGGTAGGTTTGACCATGTAGCGATGGAACAGGGAATCAAGGATGTTCTTATGCAGTATGGAATGGACCCAGAGACTTTATTCAAATCCTCGATCATGGAGGATTGCAAAACGTGAGTAGGAGGCTCCGTTTTACATTCGGTTGATCGAAGACTTACAATGGGTCGCGCAAATGCTAGTTTTGTATGTGTGACAAGTCAAGCCACAGGTCAAACTGTTGTTTTATCGAATTACTACAATGAGCGACGAGGAACGGACTTGTTGAACACGGCCAAGATTTGGGAGGCCGCGCGAGCCACGTCCGCTGCAACAACATTTTTCGAACCGATCACTATCAGTGATGAGACGTTTGTTGATGGAGCCACCGGGGCAAACAATCCTATCAATCAGATTTGGTCAGAAGCCGCCGATCTCTGGGGTCTAAATGCCGCGCAGTTGGAAGAGAACGTCAAATGTTTGGTTTCTATTGGTACCGGTATTCCATCTCTCAGCGCCTTCGGACTCGGATTACGCGAGCTTGCCAAAGCATTGAAGGCCATTGCCACAGAGACAGAGGCAACGGCAGATATGTTTCGTAGGCAGCACACTGGGCTTTTCCAGTCGGGAAAGGCCTTTCGCTTCAACGTCGTCCGTGGTCTCGAGGGTATTGGACTTGATGAAACGCTCAAACTGGGAGTTATCACGGCGGCAACAAGAAACTATGTGCAGAAAGAGGAGATTCGTGTGGAGATCAAGAAGTGCGTGGCGAATTTGCTGGAGCGGGAATGTTCGTCTTTCACTTAATCACTTCATAGCTTTAATTGAAACTCATGTTTGCTGACCAATTGGGTAGGGTTGGAACGAATGGAGAAGTTCATCATTGGCACCATAGAAGTCCAAGTGTCGGATTTGAACGATGATGACTCGCTCGAATCCGCAGATCAACTTCAATGGCTGATGCACACAATGCCCTACGATACATGGCACCAACGTGGTTTTGGTATTATTTGGTACCAATTGAACGCACGACAAGTCCAACCAGACCGCAGATACGCCGGAGCATCCGTGGCCCACTGCCTAGCAGATAGATATAAATGTTCAGCAGGTCTGAAGTTTGGCGCTGGTGACAACCTTGCTAGAGCGCTTTATTTCCAGTGTGACCAAACTGAGCAGCCGGGTATACAAGCCAATGATGAAACTGGTTCTGGGCAACAGGATATTCTGTGGTCTTTAATATGCCAGCTGCTCATGATTGATTGCAAAGACACTGCGGCGCTGAAGAATCGACTTGCTCAACTTGAAGCGAAGCACAAATCGTTTCTTTGGGAGAAATTGGACGGCTACGAGACGCAGAGTATTGCTCAGTGGTCCCTTTTTGAGGAGCTGCTTCTTTTATTAAATGCGCCTGATGTTATTGCTCTTGACAATGTGCATAATATTCACTCATCTGCGCGGAACGAATTTCTGAAAGCTCTGGCGACGTTGGCAGAACGCCTGCTTGCTACACGAGGTCTAAAGCTTCGCGTGATGATCTCAGGAGATCCATCTCAGATAGAACTAGATATGGAGGGCGAAATTCTGACTGTGAATGATAGGACAGAGAGAGAGGGTATGTGGCCTACCTAGCTTGAGCTTCATTTCTAACTCGATGTAGAATGCCTGCGCTCCCTGTATTTCCCGGAGTGGAATGTCCGCCGTGACCAGGTTGCCGATGCTGACGCGGGCACGAACGCTTGGATATGGACTCACGAACAGTATTTAAAGTGGGAACAGGCCACCTCAGGACTGTTATGGGTTGAAGGAAAACCGGGAAGCGGCAAATCTGTGTTGGCCAAAACCTTACAAAAGCAACTGAAAGGTGCGTCTATGGCGGAAGGGACTGGATCGCCATCGAATGGTTCTTTCGGGCACCAGACCGTCATCAGATCCAAGTTCCCTGAGATTCCGATGGTGACTGACTGGTTTTTCAACTCGCGAGGTGGAGAAATCGGCATAGCCTACTCTTCGTTTCTTCAATCCATCGTATATCAACTCCTGCAGCAAAATGAGGCGGCTTTTGATGTCATCACTCCATTCTACCGCAATCAGACAATATCTAGACAGCAAACGTGGGATGCAGAAAGAATACAGTCTGTTCTTGGAGCAATCAGTGCAACCGGTCTATCCATAATCTGCATTATCGACGCAATTGACGAGGCTGCTGGTGTTATTGATACCTCCAAGGCCCACCACACATATAGGGCCAGAAGTCTCCTATCCCTTCTAGGAAATCTGCTGTCAAAAATCGGAGATACTAAGCTGAAGTTGATAGTACTCAGTCGCCCCGATCCTGCAATTGAAATGGATTTCAGTGGCATCCGTAGGCGTTGCTCTAACGCCTACAAAGTTGTTCTGGAACACGAAAACCAGCTTGATGTGCAACTCGTCGTCGAAAAAGGACTTCGTTTACTGCAGGAGACAATACATGCTTATGACTCTGATGATGAGCTACAAGACGGTCGAAAAGAGTCTCGTAGCAGCCTGACGGCTAAGCGGGAAGAGAACGCATTCCAAAATATTCGAATTTATCTCACAGAAAATGCAAAGGGAGTGATCCTTTGGGCAACATTGATTCTTGGGGAGCTACACGACCAAGCAGCGGGTGGAATGCTGAAATTCGCTACGCTGGAGGTCACAATGAAAAGACTCCCACTTCGGCTCGACAAGTTCTATGAGTACATTGTTCGAGAACTGGAAGAGCGGCTTAGCGATGAAGAAATAAAGATAGTCCGCTTGGCCATGATCTTGATTTCGGGATCCGCCGCCCTTGATAGGCCAATGAATCTTCAAGAGATGTGGGAAGCATTGGCTGTTCCAGCAGATGTTGAACCCGCTCTTTCTTCTAAGGTGGACCCAATAATCGAGAATAGCATCCACATTATTTCCTGGAAGGAGTTCTGGCGTCAACTCCGACGGAAATGTGGGCCACTGATAGAGCTAGTCCGTGGGGAAGAACTTGAACCAGGACAAAGGCTGGACGCTCAAATCAGCCCCACGCTTGTTGTTCAATTTATGCACCGCACTGTGAAGGACTTTCTAAACCACCCAGACCGAGTTGGACCTCTCCACTTCTCCGAAAAATCTGCCGTTGATGAAGTAAAAAGTATTTGTGCAAGATACCTTGAAATTGCCTTCCCCCAAAGCGAAACTGCATATGGCCCTCCCATCCCAGCCCGCGATGGAAGCTCTTGGAAGAGAAATATACAGAAATATGTTGATTACCTAGATTCTAGGAGTCTACTTCAATTTGTGCTGAACACCATGGCCCCCAACGGGGCAAAATGCCAACCCAATCTTGGGGTGTATGCTTCGATTGACAAGATGATCCATCTACCCTGGCCAAAGAGCCAATGGAGATATATAGAGGATTCAGATGTAACCAGGCTCATTGGCAGACGGTATCTCTTTTACCCAAAATTACTGTCACACACCAAGTACGACCGTGCGGAGATTATCAAAGCAGCAGTATTGGGGCAAGCCTTCCGTTATGCTTGCACCAGTGGAAGAATGATAGCCGTCAGGAACATGCTAGAACTGGGCCGGAACTATCATCCGACTTTCAGCGAACTAGAGGAATATGTTATAGGAAATGGTGTTCTTCTAGCATGCATCGAGAAGGGTCTACTTGATGAGGTCAAATTCTTGACCAAGAATCACAGACACCAGTCAAGATACATTCATGGGACATCAAACATGCCTGGTTGGCCGACTAACCCTCATACGCGTGAGAACAAACTGGATGAATTTATCCAGCTGGCGGTGAGGTCGGGCCAAGAAGAGATCGTTGAATTTCTGTTCCTTCACACGGACCAGTACTATACCAGAAAGAAAGCAGTTGCCGACTTCGCGGTTACGAGAGAACGCATCGCGTCACATAGGCACACTGATCTAGAGTCCGATGATGATATTGACGAACTAGATTCAGCAGTCCTCCAGTCCCATTTTTTCAATTTTGATATGAAACTTCACGTTAAAGACGAGTCGGATGTTGAAGAGAATAATGGACCCATCCACAAGCAGCTTCGACCAAGCAAGATTGATGTGAGCCTCCTGCAGCGAGGAGTAAAGATATCACCGCAAAATGAGAATAACTCTGGCTATTACTCAGTTCGTGCCAAGCCTCCTGGATTGGGGTACTCAGCGAGGACAGGATACATCGAAGTTATGTCTGACAGGATTACATCAAAGAGGGAGGCCAAAATAAACAAAATACAGTACTTGCGATTGAAGGAGTCATGTCTCAAAATGGCTAGGGAGAATAGGATGGCTCGAGCTGATGATGCGACGGATGAGTCGTGTCTTCAAGATGTCCAGATAGCAGTGTCGATGGTAATACCGTGGATGGTGAGTAGGCGTCCCTACCTTCGAACTTGAGTAATGTCAACAAGTCCACTAACTAGGACAATTAAGCCAACTGAGGATGGCCAAGGATATGGCGAAGGGCAAATCCAGCAGAATGCCTTGAATCCATTTTTGCAGCTGTATGCGATGACAGATCTTCCGCGCCTGTCAAGCGAATATTCCGTATCGACTCGCTCGCCATCGCCAGATGAATTGTGGCAACCAAGGCAGCCCGCTCAACAATCATCTTCCCTGCCAAACTTAATAGACCAGGACAAAAATGTTCAGTCCAGTCCGGGACAGCCTGCTCAACGATCATCTTCCCTGTCAGGCTTAATTGATCAGGACAAAAAGGTTCAGTCCAGTGTGCTCGCCAAAATGTTGCTTAGTGTTATGACAGGCGGAGGTGTCAGGCCACGTAAAGTAGGTATGTGGAAGTGAAGGGACACAACGTCTCTCATACGCAGTATTTATTGCGTAGTACCCAGAAGCCTAGAGTCATGTGTGTTACATGAATGAAGAAATCGCCGCTCAAGGAAGTATGGTTTTTGTTACATTTATACCTTCCTAGTGGGAAAACCATTGGCAATTGAGTATAGTTCAAAGAAATATAACAATGCTATAGTTTCGTTCCCACCAAAGAATATGCAACACAATAGAAATAGTATCCCAGTCTTTAGCTCCCCCTTTTGTGGTGACCTTGACGACGCATTGACCTAATCAAGAGAGAATGCTGTGCGGAGACTGGATTCACTGGCATTCGCCGTTTGCTATTCACTGAGCAAAAATTAATTCAGGCTACCGCCGCACCCTAAATATCATTGAAAGAGAGCTTATGTCTAAATATACAAATCTCCGACTTAACAACCAACAGGCAAAGCCCCGGTCGAAGAAGCCACACTAAACAGCGCCACCTCCTCGGCCCGGCGGCGCGTCAGCCCAGCAACAACGGCACCATTCGCTTTATTCCACTTCGGCAGTTCCTCGGACGCCACAGTCCCCACATCTTCACCGGCATTCATGCGGCTGATCAGACTGGATGATTGCATGTTCCCGTTGCCCACGTTGAAAGTCCACGATACCAGTGCCGCGTACTGGTTGTCGTTCAGAGTGACCGCGGTGGCAAGGGCATTTGTTACGCCATCTTGGTAGCTCTGTTCTTCCTGTTAGATGGTATCTTCATTTTGTTTCCATGGCAAGGTAGGGTGCTTGTAGAAACTTACCACTAGGTCATTAGCAAGCAATTGACTCGCTGTCTCCTCGGTCAATGGCTGTGAGAATGACACTTCTGAGCAAGTGGAGTCGCCGCAGAGATGGCCGTAGCCGAGAGTGGGGTTGCCGAAGCCGTCATCGTAGACATTTGGTTGGAAGGACTCAAAGCTTTTGATTAGATCGAGGCCGTTGTCGTTGACTGGAGGGCCAGTGCAGGCAATTGCCAAGACTGGGATGGTAGCGAGCAGGAGCTTGATGGACATGTTGGCGTTTAATTTTTGGGATAGAATTATTGGACTGAGTGAGTTTTGGATGTTCTATGGGGGTTTGAAGAGTGGGCGTTGATGATTTATAACTTTCCTCTTGTCCGGTACCCTATTGCTCATTCTTGATTCGCAAAATATCTCCAAATCTGGAATACTTCATGTAGATCGAGGGTATACAAAGTACATCCCAGGGTTATAGAAGCCCCCTTAACTTCCAGCGTTTCAAGACCCTGAAAGATCCAACGCCACCCGAGTGCCTCCCGTGTGGGCTTACTTCATTTTTATCCTGGATCCATTCATTATTGGCGTATAACACACGATGAGTTCGTATTTAAGACGATCTTGGTACTGCGCTCTAGTTTCAGAATTAATTCGCCCTTCCCGTTACATATATCTGGTTTCTAAATAAATTGAATACGAGTATTATCGACGTATAGCCTCGGTACTCCAACATATACAGTTGGTGAATATAAGTAATTGCACCCCCGCAGGTGCCCAGGTGTACTCCACGTACCATGGCTGCTTTGATTAGATGGGATGGTCACGCTAGATTAGCGTGTTTTATAGTTATCATCACCTTTTTTTTCTTCCTACCAGGATAATTGTGACACTTGACGTGACCTAATTATGAAATTTATACTCCGTACGGAGAATAGATTTTATAGAGCCCTAAACATAACCCGCAATAATATATCTTCGACCCAAGTTGGGTTTGAGACCCATTTGTCGATTTATAAGATATATCACTAGCTTCGACTATGTGCAATTTACAGAAGAGAGTACAATGTTTTGAAGTTCAAAGCTAATCTATCTTTGCGAAGAGCATTGGATTACCCGAGCTGAACTGCAATTTCTCTACGAAATCCAAGTCTCTGGATGTGACACTCAGGCCATTCGATATGAAAGCCTCAGATATCAGTCTTTATTCCATCAATGAGATGAAGCGATCACTTGGAGTGCACAAGGCTTGATCGGCAGCAGGGATTCCGAAACTCTTCATTGATCAACAAGGCACAAAAATTGTCTCAGTGTCACCGACGATCAGGTGATGTCAACCGGTCAGTCGTTCCCTCTAGCGCAGGATAGCTAGCAGAATGGATCATCTTTACCTTCCCCTAGCTCTCAGTGCTTACACTCAGCTGGGTATTCCCATCTCTCCTACCATAGAACCACCAGCTTCGGGGCTCGAGAAGTGATTATTTTCTCAGACAGCCAGGCTGCTATACAAGCAGTGCAAAACCCACAGCGACCGTCTGGCCAGTACGTGCTCGGAGAGATTTATGACCACGTACGGGCTATCCGGTCGCGGAATCAAAACCAAGAAACCCCAACAAATATCACTATCAGGTAGATCCCTGCACACGTTGGTGTAAGCGGTAATGAATATGCCGATAGAGAAGCGAAGAGTGCAGCGCTTCTTGGTGCGGGGATGGGAGTTGCGACCGGGCCGGATAATCCGATAGTCCGCCTCGCCGCAGCTGCTAGGAGGATGGTACGCCAGCGTATCCGAGAGCGGTGGGAGAGGTAGTGGGAGCGAGAAAGGACCTCGGCTCCTACAAAGCGCTTGGTGTAGGCGCCGAATAAGAAGACCCTTCGTCTGTACGAGGGATTGACGGAACCACAATATGCGATCCTGAATCCTGATCCAGATGCGCACAATGAAGATCGGCCTCCGTCACTTCCTGTTCAAAATCAAGGCCTCAGAGACAGACCAATGCGGCTGCGACGTAGGTTTATAAACGCCGAGGCATATTCTGATACAATGTCCACTGTACACCGGGCTTCGCGTGAAAATGTGGAAGCAGCTCGATAAAGTGGGAGTGAAGGATAAGGATTACGACAAGCTCGTATCCAACCCGGAGGCCATCCGCTACGTGGCCAACTTTATACACCGAACAGGTCTCCTCCAACAGTTTCAACACGTGGGAATCGAGGAGGACGACGACGACGAACCGACAGGCCTTGCTGCAATAGAGCTAGGTGTAGAAGACGATGGGTATTAACCGATGACGAAAACGAAGCTGGGAAACGAGAAGCTCAGCCAGAGTCGACAAGTATGCCAGGCAACTGGCCATGAATAATACACCACCAATTGCAACCGGAGCGGGGGGGCGGATACAGGGAGGAAGAGAGAGAGAGAGAGAGAGAGAGAGACAGGAGGCGGAAGGCGGAGAGTGCACTCCGCCGCAATTCATTTGATATTTTCACTATGTATGGGTTTGTGGGTTTACAACATGCGGGAATGGGCTGGTTCCACACTCTTTACAAACCAGCCTCTGTATTTACTTCCGGGAGTGATCCCAACTCGGCGTTTGGCTTCGAGTTCTTGCTTCAGCTGGATGAAGCGCCTGCATAGTCATACGCAACTAGTTAGACTGCAACAGGTGAATTGAACTTTGATTGATTGATTGATTGATTGATTGATTGATTGACCACCAGCTTTGGCAGACACTCCGGGGCCCTACTCACTAAATAGGTAATCTTAGATGGCATGGTAACTTGTTTTGATTTATTCGATCTTCGTGCGTATACCTACAAAAGCGACCGAAGAAACAAATGAAGTCAATAGTTATTATGATGGGGGCGTCAAACAGGGCATAAAAACGCCTGAAAGCCGGACAGTTCTCGATCCATCAGTTAAGATAATCGAGAACACCGGACAGCGTAGCACCCATCGATCCATCAACTAAGATGACCGACTAAATCGCAAGCCGTTCAACCTTTGCTATTAGCTCTTTGATCTGAGGAGCGAGGGGAATAGCGTCGTTCGAAGTGATACTGGCCGCGATAATAGCTCGGCTCACACCGCATGCGCGACCCAACGACATCTTGGCAGAAACGAAAACGTATGGCACGTTCTTTTCTTCCGCGAGTAGGGGGGAGGTGCAACAATATCGAAAGTGGGCTAGCGTCTCCAGCAAGGACAATCATTTCGGATGTTCCTCGGTTGAGGGTCTTGGTGGCTAAATAAGTATTACTTTGAGCATAATCCAGAAGAAATATGTGGGTAAATACCTTCGTTGGCTCCTTTTTTGACCAGACCACAGTGACTAGCTTGTTGCAAGAGATCCAAGATCTCCTGCGAAAGGGCGGAATCGGCCATCGGCCACGCTGCAAATTGTGTCAGAGGAGAATTAAACCTTAGATATCAGGCGAACTAAACGAGAGATTGAGCAGGTATCTCCATTTTGATTTCTAAAGGCTCCCCAGCAACAGCTCACCGCCTAAAGATAGGTCAATTTGGACTTTGTTGATACATGGGAGGCGGAGAAGGATTCTTTGGGTCCGGAATAAGGTATTCCCGAATAGCTCCGGTCCTTCTAAGCCGAGGTGAACACCTGGGCACCTCAAATTATGTAGTAACTTTTCAACACACACTTGCTCAACCTAGGATCTGATATGGGTGTAAATGGTAGCGACAATGGAATCATTACCTCGCAGATTTATATATGTTACTAATAGATATTTTCGTATATATATAATCTATGTTTAAATTTCGAGAAGCATGGACAGGAATCATTCCGAAGGTGCGTGGAGATCACTGTCGTCAAATCCATGGTCTCATTGTATATTCTGTACTCCGTAGTATATCATACAATATCATTCAATTATTTTCACCCTATGTGCCCTGGTAATGGAATAATTTTATGAGATTCAGCTATGCTGCTAAGGTACTAGTGCTGACACATGGCTGTGAATCCCGAAGTTGGCGTGCAGGCCAGCTGAAACAAACTCGTGTCTTCACCTGCGTGCGACCTGCTTTATGCTTATTTTTAGTTCCTTAACAACTTCGACTTTCCTTCGAATTTCCTCATCCGTTTGCATCCGAGATCCAAAGACGCCCTTAATGGTGGGCAAGGTAGATGACAAGTATGTTCATGCAGTGGCTGCCTAATACCTGACGTTTGTCGTTTCCCACTGACTTTTCTCTTTCTTCGCACCTCGTCAGATTTATTGGCCTTGCACTAGCGGTATTATCCTCAGTAGCAATCGGTTGTGTCGTCTTTTCCCTGTTTCAGACAGTTTACAGACACACTAACGATTGCGATGAGCAGGTTCAAGCTATGTTGTCACTAAGAAGGTTCGGCGCCTAGTCATATTCCGTGTTTTCTTCGATTACCACCCATGCTAAATATGATGATAAACAGGGGCTCATACAAGCAGCGGAGACATTTGGGTACACTGGGGATGGATTTGCATATATACGGAGTCCGGTGTGGTGGTGTGGAACAATCTTGCGTATGGCTATGAGACTCTACAGACATCTTTCGAGGCTAATAGACCTTGATCGTAGTGGTTGCTGGAGAGTTGATGAATACCGCTGCCTATGCATTCGCTCCCGCCGTGCTAGTCACGCCGCTTGGAGCATTGAGCGTACTCATTGGGTCAGTCCCCCAATTAATGATTAGACTCTCCCGCTAATCAGCTCCAGTGCATTGATGAGCTCACATTTTCTCAAGGAAGAGATCAACGTCCTCGGAAAACTCGGATGCGCTGCCTGCCTTTTGGGATCGGTGCTGTTAGTGCTCCATGCCCCGGGCGACAAGGACATCCAGACTATTGATGAGATTCTGCACTTGGCAATTCAACCATGTCGATAACCTTCCCAATGCTGTGATGTGAGCTCACTAACACATCTCTAGTCTTTCTTCTATATTGCGTATGCGTTGCAATCCTTGCAATTTACATTATCTGGAAAATCGCACCAATCCAGGGGCGAACAAACCCGTTGGTTTACATCTCCATCTGCTCTTCGGTCGGATCTGTGTCTGTCATGTCAGTCAAGGCATTCGGAATTGCGGTGAAACTTACGGCAGGCGGCGACAACCAATTCACCCATGCATCTACATATGTCTTCGCATCAGTTCTGGTGGTCACCACCCTAACCCAGATGAACTACTTGAACAAGGCAATGAGCGAATTTCCTGCATCGCTGTAAGTTCTCTTGTCTAATTCTGATAAGTCATAGCTGTTATACTTAATTCTTTACAGAGTAAACGCGATGTACTATGTTGGTTTCACAACATGTACCCTCTCTGCTTCCATTATCTTTTACCAAGGGTTAAACACTAGCAATTGGACCAGTATCATCTCAATGATATGTGGATTTCTGCTTAACTTTACGGGCATATCGCTTTTAACATTGTCCAAAACTGCGCCTTCCAATAAAGGACACATGGACTCGGTGCGAGGGATGAGCATGCGGTCACTGGAACTCTCTCACGGACAATACAACCACGTACGAACAAGTAGTGTGGAAATTGAACAAGCTCATAGGAGACGGTCCTCCGGAGTATAACCGGACGAGAGATCGTAACGGTGGTTTGAACTTTCGGATTTGATTTCTTTGTATATTATTATTTTCAGCTTCCTGCTGGGTACACGGGATAAGTTAGAATGGAGAATCTGCCATGCTGAAATTAGGAGAATACAAGACACCTGTAATCTCTCTCGACTTGCTCTGGCAGCAGTCGTGGTATCTCCAGGGCTGAGGATAACGTTGACGTCATCTACTCCTGGTGCGCGCGGGAGAAAATGTGAACTTGCCCATCAAGCGTGCAAATTGTAGCAGTGCGCTTGCAACCTCGAAGCCGCAAGAGCACAATGAAAAAGTAACAAAGCTCCTTTGAGAATGTGTATTACGTTCTGACTTTGCTCTCTTATCTTCAACAGGCTACCTTTTCCGTCTTGGGAATGTCGCCTGCCTCCAGCATAGTCTGCGGGTTGAGTAACAACTCTCCATAGTCGCTTCTGACTGGGGACTGGCTGTAACTATATGCTCACGGTATTGGCCAAGATCAAGTGGCATACGAGATTTTAGGCGAGCGACCTACCCAGCACTTTTGAGTAGGCCTCTGCAAAGCCCACAAAGCTCAAAGCCCAGCCCAACCCACTAATGGGTTGTTGGGCTTTGGGCCCATCCTTCGGGCCCATTTAGGCCCGTACTGGGCCCCATTATTTATCAAACAATACAAACATGCCAATCCATCGCAACTGCATAGGCTGTATATAAAGCTATACGTGAATCATCATATTCTTCATCTTCTTTATCTTCTTCTTCCTTTACAAATTTACAAGTAAATTTAGGGGATTGGTAATTTAACCCCCCCCCCCCCCTCTTAAAATAACCCCCCCTGCCTGAAGATGCTTGATTTTCCAGTACCGCCTTCCCAATTGGGTGCGGCCGATAATTCTGCCGTAATCTCTGCCACTCCATTTTATACTGCCGTATATTCTGCCACCACCATAGTAATTCTGATTTACATAGTAAAAAACCTTCCATTTTGATCAGAAAAAATTGTACAATTCATTCATTTCTGCATTGAACTACTTTAAAAATTCATTATGCTAGTTATCAGGTACCTCCCCGTGCGCGTCTTTCTCTACGACCCCGTCCTCGACCACGTCCTCCAGCCTTAGTATCACCATCACCAGTTTCACTACTGCTTGTTCCACGTCCACGTCCTCGTCCTCGTCCCTGCGCTAGCATATATTCGAATCCTGAAGGATCTCGTTGGGTGGATCGATCCTGGGTAAGAGGATCAGGTGAAGATCGCTGGGTGCTGCTTGGCTGGGTACTCTGTTGCTGGGTACTTGGGAGGTTTCTTGCACCTCGTGGGCGTCCTTTTCGGCGAGCTGGAAGTGAGTCCTGGACCAGAAGGATTGGATCAATTGGGGGGGCATTAACACTATCTAAGTGCCAATGCGGGTGATATAAGTCTGGTTCTAAACAACACCCTTCTGTATTGTATTTCTGAATGATATAAATGCACGGAAAACCAGCTGTTTCTTTAGAATTGCAACTGTATAGTAGTGGGACTGGTGGTTTATTCTCCGCTGGGGGGAGATACTTTGCGTAAACCTCCTTTGTAGGCTCAATTGCCCGTATAGAGATCCGGGTATAAAGGAGTTTGTAAAGCTGGGGGATACGTGCTGGTCTGCGAATCTTTTGGTTCTCAATTCTATGCTGGATCTTGGCGAACTGATAGTTAACTGACCGAGTAAAACTGCGAAGAACAACTAGTAAGTCGTTATTTGCGACATAGAGACCACTCTTAAGCAGCCAATACGCGCTCTCTGTACGAGAAGTAGCGATCTTATTCAAATAAAGGTACTGAGAGGTATAGCAATGGAGAAATCGTTCCGGGCAGTTATCAATCTATTTCTTTTGGATATATTCGAGGAGAGGGATAAAGAGGGGATCAGCGTATCGCTCTTTGAAATTACTCTATTGTCGGTCCTTCTCTTCAAATATAACAGCATATACGACTCGGTTCCAGCGGCGAAGTATCTTCTTCCACCGCTCTTCGGCTTTCTCTCGATCTTCTTAAGCTTCGGCGGGGGTAAGGCGGCGCGGGGGTTGGTCGCTGTTCGCTTCTCGACGGGCTTGGCTAACTTGATCAGCGAGAAGGGGGTATGCTTTCTTTAAGATATTCATATTGATATACTAAATACAAATCATATACTTTGTATCCGGAAAAACAACCTCAATTGCATTGATCAATGCTCCTTCCTTGTCCGTAAGGATCGTACGTGGGGGTGGAAGACCAAGGGCTTTATAGGCCTCGGCAAGACAACCTAGCATAACTTTATACGTATCGTCTTTCTCATCCCGTATAAATACAAAAGCAAGGTAGAACGTAGATCCAGTCGCTGCAAAGCCAACAATATCAAGCAGGGGGAGCCTATACCGATTTGTCTTATATATACAGTCTATAGATATAAGTTCTAGACCTGGCAGTGACCGCCAAGGCCCTAAGGAGGGTCTAAAGTCAGGATCCTAGACCCGCCAAGAAAATTATGTATACATAGCCTATCCTAAATAGGAAATAATATGCTTATAAACCATGTGTTATGTATATTTATGTAGAACTCCAGGTCTTGGCGGGTCGCTGGACCCTCGGAGGGTCCAAGGTCATGGACCACCCGGAGGGTCACTGCCAGGTCTATTGATAACAGGTTTGATGGATTTGAAGCTGTTGATAATGAAGGGATTGATGGAGTTTAATGGGTGAAAACCAGAATTGGAGTATCAATTTGTTTGATCTAGTCTATATGACAAAAGTGACTTAATTTTGTATAGGGTTTGCATACAAATTGTAGGTACCTGTTGTCTACTACTATTGTATAGGGAGTTTACCAGGAAGGCGGTGGATAAAATTAAAAGGCGGTGTGGAGAGCGGTAGGCAGATCTAGGTGTCGAGGCAAAAGCGGTACCCAATTAGGAATGTACACCTGATTTTTCAGGCAGGATGTTATTTTAAGAGGGGGGGGGGTTAAATTACCAATCCCCTAATAAGATACTAGAATTAGTGTTATATTCATATAATTCCTACTTTTTACCATGATAATTAAACATTTGAATGCTACTGAGTATACAGGTTGGAACATGCGTAAAATACAGTCCTTAATCAGCTACTTTATGTATGCCAAGATGAAATTTATGCAGCAGAATGGGCTTTGCAGAGGCCTACTTTTGAGTGTTAATAGATGCAAAAATCCAATGTACGTCAATTCGGACCCTTCATGCGCTGATAATAAGGCCAAGCATTACAAATAGCACCATAATAGAGGCACTCCCTCGTGAAATACGCGACATTCCAGCAGCGTTCCTCGCATCATTATCGATATTCAACGAGTTATTCCCAAACCCAACTGTCCGCAACCACCTCGCTGAAGAAGAATTCACATCCAGCACATCCGAATGATAAGTATCCAGCACCCCCCACTAAAGTGAATATGGAAATTCCCAAAAATCGATTTTCCGATGGTTGGATGTTGAGTGATGTTCTTGAGGAGCCATACACTCGCGCCGAATATACCGGACATGGTCAGGTTTGCCGTGCGGTCATCAAATGAAGCATTCATCGTCGGGAGCCGAAATTCTGACCAGTCTCTCGTATCCCACCATTGCTCTGTCCTTCTCCGAAGAGATGCAGACTGCAAGGCCCAGGAGGTAGAGACAGGTACGAAGTCCCGGCATGGAATACATGTTGATATACAAGTTCAAGAAACCGGAAAGATGGGAGGAATTTGGGCATTTGGGAACCAAATTGACTTGAATTGGTGTCCAGGGGCTTTCAAATCCATTGGGCTGAGGCTCGTGTCTGGAAGAGTATTGTGACAATAGCTTTGACCAGCTAAACCCTTGCCAAGCCTTCATTTCTACTCAACCAATCGGCCATTGCGGGGACTGAGAGGAGTCGATATTTTAAGGGGGAGCCAAGACCTTTGGTGAGACATGGCCAAGGCAAACAAAAAAAAGTCGATATATTGGATCAAATACTCAAAAGAATTCATGTTCCATGTGCCTTTTCATCATGAATCATCACTCCATCGCATCACTCATTGACGGGGGTAAACCTCAACATCAGCTTCCGCCCGCGTGGCAGTGAAATAAAGGCAAAATCCTGCTCGATGCCCTTGTCGTCTACAATAGAGGTCGTGTAATTTGAGTACACAGCCGCCATAACCAATTTGATTTCTGCACCATTAGTGTCTTCTCTAAAAGTCATACATGGGAAGCATACCTTGCAATGCGAAATTACTTCCCAGACACATGCGTCCACCGCTCCCGAACGGCCAGAACAGCCGCCTCATGTCGTGGATCTTGTCACCTGCCTCCAGCCATCGTTTTGGCAGCCATTCTAATGGACGCGGATAGACATCACTGATGCGGTGGAGGGAGTAGGCGGTTGAGCTGACCCTCACGCCGCCCGGGATATTGTCATACCCGTGCAGCGAAGTTCCTTTTTCTGTGGTGGGGGTAACGCGGGGAAGTTGGGCAGGGGCCGGGGAGTGAAGACGGAGGGTCTCGCGGACCATAGCATCCAACAGGGGGAGTGCGTCGATTGCGGAAGGAGAAGGAAGGATCTTCTCTCCATCTGTGTCCAGGTATCGGAGAGATGGAGATAATGTTAGTAGTTCCTTTCGCAGCTCGGCCTGAAGCTCCGGATGCTGCGACATCTCCCACATCATGTACGTGAAGGTAATGCCTGATGTTTCGTGGCCTGCAACCAGGTGGTCTAGCAGTTCGGATGCAATTGCTAGGTTTAGCGGACGCCGATCCTGCTCTTTCTGGATGAGTAGGCTCTGGTGCAGTTGGTCGTAGACGACTGGGTTCGTGGATGGCAGCTTCTCCTCGTCTCTGGGGCCCTTCTGTTTCTTAGACTCTTCCATCCGGTCGCAGAGGCCCAAGCACCATCTCTCAATAAAACCCATATATCGGTCGTCCCGGCTCAAGTACTTGAACTGCTCATACTCCTCCAACCACATCATCCACTCGGGAATATTCAACAAATACTTCGTCCCTTGCCTCAATCCAAACAGGAAAGAGGAGGTGAAGTCCATCCCAAGAGCCTGGCATAGTGGCAGCACATTCAACACCTCTCCGGTCTCCCCTGCCTGCTTAAGAATAGGCATAAACCGGCCCCAGAGCACGGCCTTTGCAATGGTGCGCAAGTCACTGGATTCCTGGAGAAATGACTTGGAGTAGGTCTTGCTCAGCATACGCTTCTGCTGGGCATGCGCCGCATTGTGCACCATGCCGACCATGTTTTCGGTGTTGAAGTTGACGAAGACATCATTGTAAAAGGCGTGTTTCTCGAAAGCGCCCGTGTATATTATTTTTAGGCCATGGAGAGAATTCACGCTCAGCTCCTTGGGGCCGAGACGGACGATTGGGCCATGCTTTTGGTGCAAGGCATAGATGGCGAGGACTTCCGTGCCTGTACTACGCTTGCGATCAATCCAATAGCTGGACAGTGGGGATGTGAAGTGGGCATTGGGGATGGAAGATAGTGGAGAGAGGAAATAAGGGTTTATACCATGGTGGTATATGAGAAAGGAGGTGAGGATGAGGATGAGGAAGGCGAGGATGAGGGGGATCATGGTGATGGATGAAGGTAAAGAGGAAGAAGATAGAATGCCAATCAAAAAGCGGTTATTTCAACATCGATCGTCCCACATGTTTTGTTCTCTTCCCATGCAAGGAGACTCCGCCAAAGCAATTTAGAAGGATTAGTTATACTTTGTATAAAATATTATATTATATATTAATTGAAGTCAAAGATACTCGGTAAAAACTTATGAAACATAAATATACAGACTAGTATGAAGGAAGCCAATCATTTTCTGAGTTGAACCGAAAACCAAGGCCCATCTACTCCATACTGTGTGTATATACATACTCCGTATGGAGTACTCCGTACAGAAAACTATATCTGGTCTTGGCATGATGATTAACTATTTCCCATCCATGGATACAGAGTAGGTACCGGGATTTACCGGACGGGACGTCCACGGGTGTGTTATGGCCAACTTGGAAGGGAGTGGATCTGCTGAATTTAACAGATCGGCGGTAATATACTACCTAGGTTTATCAAATCCCGTTAATTTACTTTGAAGACTCTCGGTTAGCAAAATTATCCAATTATGTATAAGCTAATTAATTGTGGCCAGAACAAATCGAAGTAAAGGGGTTTCAATATTAAGGGGTTTTAATATTATTAACGAGGGTTGGCTGTATATCTGCACGTCGACACATTAGAACGTTCGATTCCCCACACCTGGCGTGGCAATAACAGCCACAGTGGTCCCACAATCAACACGAAGCCCTAGCTCACACTAACCTGCAGAAGGTTGCAACCATGCCCCAATCCTGCTGAAGACCTTCCTTTCACTGCCTTAGCTGCCAAGAATGCAGACTCTGTTGGAGGCGAGCTGCTCCACTGTCGGACAGATGCGCCGGATGGATTCCACGAGGGCCGGAGAATATTCTAATGCCTGAAACCACGTTTCTTTTATAGTCCCACCATACCCCTGTCTTTTTTCTATATTAATCCTTCGTCGCCTTTGTTGTGTACATGTAAATATGTACTGGAACAAAGACCCTTCAACAGTCACCATGACCGTGGCCGAAGAGGCCCCATCCCCAGGACAGGTCGCCCCCAAATGGCGCGGCACCCGGGCCGACCAGGCCGATATGAGCGCTCTGGGGAAAGAACAGGTCCTACGGGTATGTCCCCCTAGTATTATGAAGCTAATGCATCTAAGCTGACCCTGCAGCGTAACTTCCGATTCGTCTCCATCGTAGGATTTGGCTGCACGCTGATCGCCACGTGGGAGGTTGTTTTAACGTACGCTATCCATACCTACTTTTTGGTTCAATGACTGATGGTCTAGTCTACTGGCGCAAGGTCTGACTGATGGAGGAACGGCCGGTTTGATCTGGGGTTTCCTTATCGTCGCTGCTGGGTTCCTTCTAGTGTTCCTGAGTCTGGCCGAGATGGCATCCATGTGAGTCTACTCCGTACCCATTGAGTATACCCTGTACTCCATTCTGATCCTTCAGGGCTCCCACATCTGGCGGACAGTACCATTGGGTATCCGAGTTTGCCCCTCCTAGCTGCCAGAAATTCCTCAGCTACATTACCGGTAAATTCTCTTGTTTCCCTTGCTCGTCAACCATGCTAATTATGTAGGCTGGCTGTGCGCTCTGGGCTGGCAATGTGCTATCGTGTCGATCGCCTATTTGGCTGGAACTATTATCCAAGGCCTGATCGTCCTGAACAACCCTGACTACGACATGCAGCGGTGGCACGGCACCCTACTGGTGATCGCCATCACCTTGTTTTCGATCATATTCAATACCTTCTTAGCCAAGCGACTACCCTTTGTAGAGGTGTTGATTCTGATCCTACATGTGTGCGGCCTATTTGCCATCATGATTCCCCTGTGGGTGCTTGGCCCTCGCCGCAGCGCGAAGCAGGTATTTACCGAATTCAACAACGGCGGTGACTGGAACAGTGCTGGGACTGCCACACTCGTTGGATTCTCAACCACCATCACAGCGCTGATTGGATATGATTGTGCGGTGCACATGTGTACGTCTCTCTCTTTCTCTTTCTAAAATTGACCGTTTTTTTTTTTTTGCTAACAGTATACAGCGGAGGAGATCAAAGATGCGTCTGAGACTTTGCCAAAGGCGATGATCACCTCTGTCTGTGTCAACGCTGCCTCCGGTTTCGTGATGCTGGTGACGGTCTGCTTCACTCTGGGCGACATTGATGATATCCTGGCCACTCCAACGGGGTACCCGTTCATGCAGGTGTTCTACAACGCGACGGAGAGTCTCCCGGGAACCAACACCATGACCGCCATTCTGGTGCTGACTCTGACAGCGAGTACAATCACAGAAGTAGCAACGGCTTCCCGCCAGTTGTGGTCTTTTGCGCGTGACCGCGGTCTTCCTTTCTCCGATTTCTTCGGATATGTACGTCCACCCCCTGCATTATCTACGTTTGACAACACTAACAGGACTAGGTAAACCCCGGCTGGAACATTCCCTTGAACGCCGTGATGGTCTCATTGGCAGTGACGGTGCTCTTGTCGCTCATCAACATCGGATCTACCACCGCGCTTCTCGCCATCGTGACCCTGACCATCGGTGCAATGATGTCCTCGTATATTATCACAATTACCTGTCTGCTCCTCAAGCGTATCAGAGGCGAGCCCCTCCCACCACACAGATGGACGCTCGGCCGGTTCGGCATGGCAATCAACATCGGGGCGCTGTGCTTCCTGTGCCCGGTGTTCGTGTTCGCCTTCTTCCCGCTAACCTCGACGGTGGAACCAGACACCATGAACTGGTGCGCAGTGATGTACGGTGGGATTATGATCATCGCGGTGGTGTACTATGTGTTGCGGGGACGGCACCATTACATCCCACCCGTGGCGCTGGTGAACCGAGAGATTTAATCTCTATCCCCGTGTAATTTTTACGTTAGAGAGAGAGGAAAAGTAATTCGATATGTTAATAGTTGAGAATAATTACATGGACGATCTTAATGGAATGTTGGGTGCAACTATCGTAAAGTTGAGGGTATAGTGGAGTGCTCGGAAAGAACAAGTCCGAGCGATGAATATTCGAAGAGTCAACGGAACTTCCGTCTGAGTACGGAGTACTCCGTATATCTAGGAGAGGAAATTAATCAAAGGGCTAATCAAGCCTGGATGTTAGCGAGCAAAACTACACATGAATACCCACATGGATCTGAAACGAGTTACTCCATACATAGATACGTCCATACATATGGCTTCGTTGCAGCGGATCTTTCCGATTGGGCATCACCAAGTTAGGGATAATGTCAAAAGTTCTGTTGACACTACCCATATCGCTAACAAACTCGCGATTTTTAGCTCTTTTTTTTTTTTTTTTTTGTTTTGCTCTCTACAAATGTATATGACAGGTTAGGTCTTTTTAAAATTTTATATGTCAATATATATATTTTTTTAAAAAAAAAGGATGTACAAAGAATAATACACCTTTCTCCGTTGACTTTTACGACAATGTTACTACGTTGTATGGCGCCATACTAAAACACCGATGAAGTCTCAGGTCCGCTTTTATATTCATTACTCAATCATGAGAGATATATTGTACGGAGATAGATGCGTAGTATATCTAATGCTTTGAAAAGTGGTTTTTTTCTTTTTACAAAAAAAAACAATCATTAGTATTATCAATTTAGTGAGAAACTAGAGTTGTACTCCGTACAGAGTAATGCATACTACAAGGGAGACTTTTCAAGGCCATACTATTAATTAATTAAGTACAAAATAGTCAGCTAAGAATAACGGAAGAAAATATCTGGTCGTGTGCATAAGCCGAATTAATTAAAATATTCCAAGGTTAAGGTGGAGTAGCTAGTAACATCCAATTAGCTAAGTGAACTAGATGAACTAGATGAACCACTTGGCGCAATAGAGTTGCACCATATGGAGCCTCAATGGGGGCCAAAACCTACTCTTCTTAAAGTGTAAAGTCCACGGGTGTCTCCAAGATTATCTAATTAATACAGAAAACTGTAACTAGTTACTTTGTAACATACTCCGTAATCGGATGACCAGATCGAATACATTAAACTTAATCTATCAGGCGGATTAGATCAGGAATTTAGCTGTCTCAAAGGAGACACTCATAGTCTCGTTGAAAAGTGCCTAAATTCCTTTTGTCCTGGCAGTCATGGAATTGCCATCTTCATGATCGTTCATTATTGTCCCTTTTCATTTCCTGTTAGACTATATTCCCTGAGACATCCAACCTCCCAGACCACGATTTTGTCTGCCGCAATGGCCGTCAAAGTGCCCCCTGGCCAGTCGCCGCCTTTCGAGACGATAGACGATAAACACCATGCTGGTATCATAATTATCACCGGCGCCATCTGCCTAGTAATATCCCTGGTCTGTCTGCTAATCAGGGTGTACGTGCGGGCATTCCTCAATCCGCCATGGGGAGCAGACGATTTTATCCTGTTAGGAGCAACGGTACGGAAGTGAGAGAAATTGACCTGTCCTGTAAATGAGGCTAACGGGATAGATCTCCGCCATTGTCGAGTCAATCATCATCTTTCACGCTGCGAGCATCGGCTTCGGAACGGACGTATCACTCCTCACCCAGAAGGCCGTTGATCGCATACAAAATGTATTCATTACCAAACGCCCCACCCAATTGGATTTCCAAAAAAAATAACCGACAACATAGTCCCTCCTCGCGGCCGATATCCTCTATCTCTTAACCCTGTACCTCTCAAAATGCTGTATCATCGCCATCTACTTGCGCTTGACGCCCCGTAGGCGTCACAAGAGTATCCTCTGGGCCACGTTTGGGCTCAGCACGGTCGGAATTATCGTGTCGATACTGGTTATCGCAGTTAACTGCGAGGGAAATAGGCCGTGGATTGTACCTGGCGAGCAATGTCCTAACATGGTATGTCTAAGATTGCATAATAGCCAACCGTTGTCTGAAAGACTATCGTGAACTGAACAAACGAACATGGAATGAAATATACTAACGGGCAAAAGTTCCCCCGCTGGCAAGCCATCACTGCGCTCGACATCTCGACAGAAATCTTACTATTTGCCTTTTGTGTCGCCCTAATCTGGGGTCTTCAGATGCACATCTCGCACAAACTGGTGATCATGATATCCTTCGCCGCGAGACTACCGTGCGTGACTCTATTTCCCAAACGTTCCTTCCCAGCCCATTGCATCAAACTAACACAGATCTAACTGATACATAGCCTAATAATATTTTCCGCTCTCCACCTCTCCACCCTCAAAGACTACACAACAACCAAAAACCCAACCTTCGCCGCAATCAGCCACATGATCTACACCCAACTCCAACTCAATTACACCCTAATAGCATGCACGGTCTTCTGTCTGCGTCCCTTCATGAATGCCCTCACAACATCCTACGGCACAGCCGGCGATGCCAACCTCGGAAGTAGCAGTGGCGGCTACGGGCACGGGTCCGGGAGACGGGGGAATACCAATCCCTACGCGTCGGGGCGGTCGCAGGATTACGAGATGGGGGGTGTGAAGGGACGACCCGGTCGGCGGGCGAGTGGCTTGTTCAGGGAGAGGCCAGATGTGGGGGATAGGACAGAGAACGGGACAGTCTTTTGTCAGGCTGCGGGGGCCGTGAGTTCAGGGGAGGGGAGGTCTGAAGGGGATGGGGGAAGTACGCGCAGTGGTGGGAGTGATAGGAGTACGAGGATGATTATTCGGAAGGAGGTGGAGTATTCTGTCTCCGTGGGGCATTCATAGATCTTTCTTTTTGTTTGGATGGGATACAAAAGTGGTCGGCCCCTTATGTGGCCTTGTCGAGTCTTTTTAATAGTTCTTTTAAATATTTTCCCCTTCGTATGTGGGACATACAGAATTAACATTTCCCACCTAGGGGCTGGACAACATCATCAAGCCTTCGGGATTATCTGTTGAGGTATTTCAATTGAAAGATTGATCAGCTATGTGCCGAGAACTTGGAAGGAACAAGTCGAGGTTGCCATCAAGTCTGCATTCGTCGAACTGCATGATGAGATCACACACGATGCTCTATCCGCCATCTACGAGCCAATAGCCCATGCAGAGGCCATGTGTCGAATTGCGCCGGCAGTTTCAGAATTGTGTGTCCTTTCAGCTTTGTATGACGCAGGTGGTTCCGCTCTCCATTTTGCCGGTACTGGCGGCTTGCGTGCGGTCCTTGGCATCAACAAGACGAGCCAGAAGCAAAACGGCACACTGGTTACAACATAGAGGACATAGCATGATCAAGGGCGGAACACCCAAATAGAGACTACTTGGTCTCGCCTTCAGATTGACTTCTAAGGTCACATGTCACCCGTAGCTTTGGTGATGTGTTTGCATTGTGCACAACAGATAAGTCACGCTCGTCTCAACTGTGCTTTCATAGATGCGGATTGGAAAACTATCATATCGAATCACAATAACCATCCTTTGAGTACTGTGGAAGATTTGAATCCAGAAAGAACATTTGCTATCGGAGAACTTGGGGAAATTTTGACTTGAAAGTCAGCACAAAAAAAACGGCATAATTCTTATCCCAAGCAAGCTACGGGCATTATTTTACAAAGACTATCTCTACGCGAATGAAGCCATCCAATACAAACATCCAGATAAGACGTGGTAGTGCTCTATCTACAGGGTATCTTTATGTACATGTTGAATCTAGAGAGATAAGTATCCAATAAAGCAATGTATATATACTTCATGTTAAACGCTCCAGCTTCCTGTAAGATGGGTAAGAGTGAGGTGAAGGGAAACTCGCTTTAGTGACGCGTTGGCTTCCCAGCAGCCTGGCGGCGTATCCACCGAGGAAAACATGGCGGATCCCAGCCTCACGCAGTATGTGAGCAAGCTCACTTGCTGCAGCGTCGAGGTGGATTAATCAGATGCAAGAGGTTCCATTGTAAAGGATATTGAGAATACAGAAATTATAGCTGTGTTGCATGTGGTTGAATAGAAAGCAAATGTGAGAATGGATGAGGAGAAGAAAAATATCAAATTGGATAAGAGAATTCAGAAGGAAATTATCAATCTGCTTGAAGGCATGAGAGGCATGGCAGGTAGATAGTGGAGCGGTGATTGAAACGCAAACCGACAGGGTTGAATATTTCACTTAAACTTGACCTCAACTCTTTACTCTACCCTATTCTAGCAGCTTATGAAAGCTCAACCTCAAAGTACGTCCTCATCTAGCCGCTTCAGATATTCCCAGGACACAATTTGTTCTTTGACTATGGAGACCCGAAATATCGAAAGTTCCTCAGCCTCCGCAGCTTCCTCAGGTGTCGTTGAGACTATGGTAGTCTCCTCGACTGATGTTGACAACGAGTACCATCAAAATGCGGACGAGCTCCAAGAACCCAAGCATCTTCTACCAAGATCAACTCCGGGTTCCTAGCCCCTCACTCGACAAAGGTGAAGAGCCCAACCAGCATGAAAGCCCTGACGATCCCGGAATACCCTACAATTATCGGATCACGACAGCTTTGAAAGCACTTTCGAATAAGAACATCACACTGGTAGAATACGGGGCTCATGTTCAGTTCAGATTTGGTTACGAGGAGGTTCCAGTGGTGAGTGGCAAATTCAATTTATCTTGAAAGGAATAGCTCTGTGAACAAGATTCCCATAGGTTCTGGAATGGGCAGTGCCCGATGAGCAGCTATCGCTAGCTTCACAGATCCTAGCCGAGCATAACTTCCCCTGCCTCTTCACAAGAACTCGATCGTAGTTTGGATACTGAGACACCGGATGTTTGTGGCACAGCTTAGATAGTGCAGGCTAGATGTGTGTGCATCTTCTCCCGCTGACGCTGGTTGGTTTTACACTTGAGGAGACAACCGAGATTCCCTCAATGTTTGTCCCCGAAATCATGATTCTTACCCCAAAACCTCCTCGATAAATGCTTTCCTCAATTCAACATCTTCGAAGCTCCGAATTGGTGACGGAATTGAAAAGGACCTCTTAACTTTCACAACTTCTTACATTCTCCATGGCCCGCCTGCGAATATTAGTCCCGAGCGTCTTCCTCGTCTTATAAAGGAGGAGAGCGAAGGAGAAAGGCTGAAGAAGTTGGATGAAGGGGTCAGATAAATGAAGGAATGGGACTGGGGCAACGTCGAGGAAACGGACTTGGCTATTGCTGAGCGTGTCATTCGTGATTGCCGGTACGTCGGAAAGCTGACATATATCACTCGGAGTTCTGCAAGCCCTTGCACAAGTCCAGAGCCTGTCTCGCTCATTAGGTGATTTTTGTGTGTTTTTTATAGCATATACCTTTCGAGTATTCAAGATTTCCGGCCATAAACCAAGTAAAATGCGGCTGTATTTGATCTGTTTTTTTTCTTCTCTTCCCATTCTTCGTTATATCCATCCCATGTTACCACTAGGCAACCGATGATGGGATTAATATCAAAATCAAAAACCTTGGAAACTCCACGGGTATCAATATCATAGTGCGCACGTACGCATCCTATATGTTCAATCTAGATAAAATCCTTCTATTATAGAAGCGACCAACTGGATCCGCTTTTATACTTGAGTTTCCAATGGCAGGAGATACAAAAACGTCAAAATTATTGAAATCACAAACCTCTAGTCAGAATCCCACTCCTATCATCGGCAGGGTTTGAGATCCCACTTCGCTCAAGAGCCCCTTCCTCCGAGGTCGACGTGTAGCGAAGTTGATTTTCTCAAGATCTGGGGAGGGGCTTCGCAGGATTCTAACTGCATAAAATAGTGAAATTTCGAGTATCTAAAGAAAAGACCACTGAAGATACAGGGATAGTCTGCATAAGCGACCGACTAAAGGTTTCTTGTATATGTAATGTTGAAGATGAAGCATGAGATATATTTCTCGGTCACCTAACCACATATGTAATCTTTTTCTGAACATGACCCCTATAAAAAAAACACAAAAAAAAACCCCTTTTCACTTATTATAAAAGCAAAAAAACAAAACAAAACAAAACAAACGAAGAGTAAGAACGAAGATTGAAATCAGTAAGATACCAATAGGCTAAGCAGATTGAAATTCAAAAAGAAAAAAATAGTTTCCCTGGGAATCGAACCCAGAACCTTTCCGGAACACTCGCTATAAACAGCGATTGTTAACGGAAAATCATAACCGCTAGACCAGGAAACTGTTGTATGAAAGAAGAGTCAGATTAACATATAATGACCAGATCCTAAGCTACATAATTTGTTCCTGAACAGTTGTAGTGCTGGAGCACACAACACTCAACCATAGTAACCCCTGAGCGGTCCCCGGATTTGGTGACTATTCAGGTATTATTTATGGTCTAGATAATTCTAGGATACATGATTGAGAGAGGGATTACTGGAATACTCTGGTAAAAACCTCTTGAATTGTGCGTGGAGAGAGAAAGGAAACTATCTACATGGGAGGAAAGACTTTGATAGGTGGGAGCAAACCAGCGAGGTCACGTGACCTGCAACAATGATAAATGAAAGGCATAGTCATAGTTGTTCGTCATGAACATCCTCGCACGATAACCTATTCTTTCTTCACTTGCTGAGATCAAGTCAACTAAGGTGGAGTGAATCTATCCAAATCCAGCTCCTCTTTCGTCGGTTTTCGGGACCAGATTCGTCGCCTGTCAAGTTTCAGTTATCCACAAGGAAAGATATATGCAAATGGGAAACCCAGATAAGGTGATAAATATGGTGGCTCGGATTAAGGACCTCAACGCGAGCCTTTGCGACATAGACCTGAACCTCCTCCTATCTGTGGTATACCGAACGTGGTGAGAAAGCACGTGGCCCATCCTTCCATCCAATATAGACCCTGCTTCAAGCGTTTCAAATTGTTGCTCCTCGGCTGGACCCCTATCTTTGTCAGAATGGATTCGTTTGCCATTGAGGTATTAGAGGATTAGAGCGAAGTACCAATATTGACCTTCTTTGAGCGTCTGGTATCTAGAAATCGAATAAGCGCCGGCCGTGCATTGCACCAGAAGGCATACCGCCGGCCATTTTCGATCGCACCACAGGAGATTGTGAATTTGATAGAAGTAGTTTGTCTGTTGGGATATTACTTTTATAAATCTTGTTGTTTCAGATGCAACCGCATAATTGGTAAACTTAGGAGTGAAAGCCGCTCGGATTATCATCATCGTCACAGAGCGCGTATAGATCGCGATTCTGAAATCCGTGGAAACAAGAGACTGAGCGAATCAAACTGTCTTACGACCGCAAGCTTTTCTTCTGGCATGGCTATCAGAGAACGGCAAGATTTAAAATATACAAGATACAAAGACAAATGAGAATGTCCCAAGTCGTGGCTAATAATTGTACTTTGAAAGAATAGGACTGGTCCAAAACATATGGAGTCGGCTGTTGCTAGAGTTCGTATCCAGCCATCTGGATTGGGATTTCATATCCCTCGGGTATAGTAGGTATAGCTTAAATGTACTCCGTACATATATAATCCTCATGTGTGACTCCTAGAATCACTATATTATTATTCTCCTTTCACCTTTCATAACCATAACAAGGCCAAGTGAGTTGCTTAATCGTTCTTGAAAATTTATACAATGGAGAATGAATAGTATGTAGTGAAATATCAGGGGTCGTGGATACTTAGTTCCCATGTGGTTGACAGGGAATAATAGGCTGACTAGGGCCATTAGTGCCCTCTAAATTGTGGCATTTTCATTTCCATAGGATTTGAATTAGTAAATAGTTGTGCTAACAGTCCCAGCTAACGAACCTATGAGATATTCTCATTATAATTGCTGTGTAGTCCATCCATACAGTTTAAGTCCTATACTTGAGCGGTTGGGCTCAAACGTTGGAGCTACGTTTCATTCGTATAGGTAGTTGGAATCCGCAAAATGCAGATCAATTGACTGGGCATCTAGGACTGGTCTAAGCGCTTATCCCAGCCAGTATCTCCTGTTCTGGCTATCATTTGTTGCTTTGACAGCTCTGAGAAGATTAGACCAATTGCAGATCTGTTGAAAGTGGACATGAAACGAGATGGAAGACATATATGGCTTACGCCGTTTCCGAAAAGTCACACCCAGAGACTGGGATTTCTAAAGCATGATAGTAGGGTATCTCACTTCCATGTCAGATCTGTCCTCACAATGCTCTCAGTTGATTCTCAAAACAGACATGATGATGCCTTCAAGGTAATAGTCTGTGTACTTATACAGTTGTGGAGGACTCGCCAGCGAGACCCCACCGATCTCAGAGCTCTCATCTTTCCCCCTCTCCTCCCCCTTCCCCCCTTCCCCCCTCACCACCAACCCCAGAACCACTGTCCCACGCTCACCCAGAACGTGGGAGGAACTTCCTCCACATTGAAAACCTCACGCAGGGGAGACTGCACGCGCCGGAAAGTGGATTGGCGGCGGCGGCGGCGGCGAGTCTTTCCCGAGGCACTGCCAAACTTGTGCTTGGCAATTTGCTTTTCGCACACGGCGAGCTTCTCGTTCAACTCCCGCTGCATTTGCTTCAAGCCCTGGTAGGTGACCAGCAGCTTGTGGAGGTCATTGAGGGCTGGCTTGCACTTCTTCCTCGCCTTGAAAGCAAACACATGTCAGTTTCTGTATAGATCTTATATGGATTGACTAAGGGAATGACAGGTCTCACCCGCGAGGAATCATGCTCAGCTGAGCGCTTTCTCTTTCTCACGCTCGACGGCTGTTACAGGTTAGAACTTGCGCTTTTATACCAGGGGAGATTGGGGAGGGAACTTGCCAGTGAGGGCCGTTCATATTCGTTCTCGTTGGCATCCATGTTGGTTCTTATGGGGGATGTGAAAATTGAGGTGGACATGAAAGAAATTAAAACAGACCTGATACAGCAACCTTGGCTGGTTTTATATCGTGACACAGCAGGCATCACACTTGAGAAGTTGAATAGCTATTGTGCTCATTATGTAGGTTAATACTATGAGATGTCACCTCTAATTCACCAGATCAATAATGAGAACATTCAATTCAATGGAGACAATGGACACCAAGAAAAGCCAAGATCCTTGGACAATAATTTGATTGAACAATAATTTGATTGACGATGTTTTTGTTGAAAATTGAAAAGCCTTGGGAAATTGTTTGCCTTGGGCAGATTTTGGGGTATTCATTTGGCAACGCATTTGGCGACACCCGTAACAATGTGTCACTGTGATCAGATAGCACCGACACGAGGCAAGAATAATCCACTGTTTTTCAAGTTTTATATATGTATGGTTGTTGGTATCTTGTTCAAGTAGATCAAATAGATCGTGAATGGTTATCAATGTCTAAAAGTGATATCGCTAAATGACACTCCCACGAGCATGAAATGCAGCTGTAAATCCCAAACGCTGAATGATGAATGACGCTGATAAACCGAAATAGAAAGAAAAGAAAAAAACCGAAACATGACACACATATGATAGAAATATGTTCAAAAATATGCAAATGCAAATAAATAACTAGAAGCTGAACAGACCAGTGCGCTTCTTGCCGTATGGGTAGACAACCAAAGCCGCGATAAACAGTCCGACTGTGATACCAATCGCGACTTGGATCATGCCGAAACCGAGACTGGCAACTGAGGTTTCTGAAATAGTATTGGAACCCGTACTAGTGCTATTTTTGTCGAGGTTCTGACGAACCTCGTCGGCGTATCTGATACCAGCAATCAAAGACCCACTAGAAGCAAGGCCAGAAGGGACCAGCACAAATATACCGGGAAGAATGGCGGTGGCGGCATGGCCATGCCAGAGACGACTGTACAAATTGCCTAGAACACCAATGGTGAATGCGCCGACAGTGTTGGCGACTTCTGAATTGCTGCCGAGCTTGGTGGTGCTGAAATAGTTGGCCACGTAGCCGGACAACGCAATGAACACCATGACGGGCATCTGCTTCAATTTTCCGTGGTTCACAATGGCTAGGAAAATAGCGTAGACAGCCACGAAAGGGAATGTGCGGACATAGATTGACCCGTAGACTTCCATGCCTGAACATGTGGATGCAGATGTCGCATTGCCATCCATCAGCCCGTAGATCGTAGTCCCCACTGTGATTCCATAGCCCAAAAATAGGGAGTAGATAATCGCATACACCATGCGGATCGAGCCAGCGATGATCTGGTGAGATTGCAGTTCCAGACTGCTACAGAGGACCATGAATCCAGGGAGAATTAGAGCGATGGATGACTGTGCCATAGCGGAGAAGCAGAAGAGTGTCTCGGATTTACCGTTGCGGGTAACCATGATACTGCCAAATGCGCGTGCAAGGAAGGAAGTCACAATGGCAGCGGTAACCTCGAAGACGTTAGAGTAGAGGGTAGACCGTGGCGCGAGAACGTGCTGCATCAGTCCAACAATGCAACCGAGACAGAAGATGATGGGCATATCGATCGGTCGCGCCATGAAAGCGAATGGGCCGACAGTAGCACTAGCAAGACCGTAGACTAGGACCAACATCCATTTATTGACTCGCGGCTTGCGTTGCATAATATCGTCTAGTTCTTGACTTGCCTCTTCGACACCGATAAGATCGTGAACAACATTCTTATAAACGTTGTGGGTATCAGCAAGGCGACCAAGGTCGACTCCTTGCACCATTCGCACGAGCTTGACTTCGGCCGTGCGTGTGGTAGGATCATCGAAGGACATGATCATGCAGCCGGGCAGATATAAAAATTGGCCCGACACTTCCAGGACCCGGGCAGTCATCTGCATATACTCTTCCAGACGATGGGTCGGCGCACCGTATCGCATAAGCGCACGGCACAGTTGCATGATGTACCGCTGACGTGCGATGATCTCTGCGATATGGACGGTTACACGAATCTCATCCTCCAGACGGGTCTTCTGTTTCTTGTTCTTCCGTTTCTTATGTTGCACACCCGGAGCAGCCTCTGCCGCAGCAGGCAGACTAGCAGTACTGAGGTTCATGGAGGCATTGATCAGCGACGCGGTGGACCGATGGGCCGATTTCTTGTACCATTTGAGCTTCTCCTTGCGCGGGGTCGCGGAACCCGAAGCTGGCATGGACGCAGGGATAGGGGGCGAGAGGGAACCCTTCTTTGGAGTGGAGACACCGGAAGACACCTGTGTCTCGCTGTCGGAATCATCGGTGATGACACTTTCCGGACGTGAAGAACCCCAGCCCCCGTTCTGTGCCGCCTGAAGCCTCAGAAGCTGCGACAAGATACCGCCGCTACCGCTGACTCCACTGGATCGTCTTCGCTGAGTAGTGTCCTTCTCTGGAGTTGTCTGATCAGAACGCTGGTATGCGCCCTTTGGTTTCCGCTTCCGAAGCTGATCCTCAACCACGGTCATGCTGCGGACCAAACGATGAGCCTCGGCGCTAGGGGGCGACTCAGTAAAATTCTCGCCACTTTCCAATGCGCGCTCTCGATCGGCGTCATAACGAGCGCGGCGCTCCTGCATCTCCTCAATTGGGATGTCGATGTGAAAGTCATCTGGATTGTAGTCGGCGTTGAGCGGCTCGCCCTCATCCGGGGAGCGACCGAGGCGTTCCGTCAACCGGCTAGTTTTCTGTCGCAAAAGATGACCGGTAGCTCTGAATCTGTCACGGGCCGATGTGGTACGGTCCATATGACCGTGCATATGACCCAAGACATCATGTTTCTCCGACTCGCTAAACTCTTCGGGGGTGTGCACGTTGGCGAGGCCAGAGCCGCGGCGGGAATGTGTGGGGGCCGGCGGGTTGATAGGTCCGGATGGCGGGACTTGGCTACGGCCTGGGAGCGGTAGTAATGGGCGCGATGAAGGATGTGAAGCAGATTCATTTTCATTTTGGCGCAGACTCATTGAGCGAAAGCGAACTCTATGAGATCGGTCGCGACGGCTTGGTGGTGGCTCGGGTGCGGCATCATATTGGTTGGCATCAACAGTGTCCTCACGCGCGAGGCTTTCGCGATCGCCAGGATTGGGGGTGGTTGGAAGAGGATATTCTGCGTATTCTTCATTTGGACTGGGATGTGGATTGGTGACGCCCGGCATGAAGGGAATTTGGGTGAGCTCAGTGGCTCACGGGAGATTAGCCGATAGCTGCAAGCCTTTATGCAAGGCACACGGCACAACGAATAGAAAGAAGAAAATTGATGAACAAGGTAAAAAAGGATAGAGGAATATAATAAGAGAAAAGGATTCTCTTGAGGCTAGAATAATAGAGAGGTTAGATCAGAATTAAATGGCAAAACAAGAATTGGCGCAGACACCAGAATAATTATTTCCTCAAAAGCGGATTTTCTCGTTAGAGTAGTTAAAATAGTCTATAGGCTTTTTTTTTTTTAAGAAAAAAGAGGTCTAGATCTAATGAAATCATCGTACTTAGTACTTGTGACTTATACCCTTTTCCCTTATACTTCATAGGCCTAACCCTAACTTTACTCTTAAACCAACCATATATTATACATGGATAACTGACATCTCTCCCCCCTATCATTAGTCCACCGGGAAATAGAAATCATTCTAGAGTTTCCAGAGTTTCTAGAGTACGTACTACTTGCACATCACCGTGGTGTGGATCTTCTAGTGTGGCGATCTTATTATATCCAGCGATATTGGCACCGAGCCATCCGGGTCTAAAATGGTTCGTGCATCTTGCAAAAGACTCCATACCGATTTTATATAGTCTAGAAATGCTTTGTTTTTCTTTTCAATTCTTTTTTTCCTGATCTATTTGAGTTTTTCGTTTTCATCTACCTTATCTTAACAGAATTAACCCCTTAGGCCGCGTTCAGTCTGCCCGAAGCGTCGATCCTGACCCACGTCTTGATACTTTGCAGCCACCTCCTGAGAGTGGATTGGAAAGAATTAGAATACCAGAATCCCTGACTTCTCACTGCAAATTTATATGATCAACAGGGAATCTTGGAAAGGAATAACGGATGCCAGACTTATAGATAGAAGCATGACCCACCGAATCCAACAAGATTACGAATCGAGAGCCGATGGCCAAGCACGGCCGCCACCCGGTGGGGTAAAAAAAAAGTAGGCGTAAATCTGTGCGGTTTCACATGATTCTATGATCGAGGTCGAGAACCCTCCATCGCGCTATCTTGTATCAAGTACGGAGTACTCCGTACATACATAGTAGCTTTGCTTTCTTATCTCATTACTCCCGAGGTCTGACCGCGACCCATTTGGTTCAAACCCCATTGAAATATGCCACGCGTGGAAGCAAGCCATGCAACTTGAGGAGAAGGGACAAGCCACCAGAATGCGGTCCGAGCTGCCGCCCTTGATCCACCCTCACAGCCATGCCAAATCGCCGAGTGCGAGGCCCAATTCCTCCAACCAAAAAAAAAAAAAAGTATGTTGTACAACATTCCGACAACACTTAGAGCACAACTGCATGTAGAGTGTTTAGTGGGGCGTCTCCGACACAAATTTTGCGAAAAGGTGGTGACATGGTGGCATTGGGGGCATGGTAAGAGGCGTATCCCACCCGTAAAGGATATTCCAGGCGACGGCAAAAAGCCAGCCTGATGGGGAATGTGGTTATTGAGGCTGTTTTGTATGTCTTAGTCTCGCAATTTCGCTTGCCTGTATCCAGAATAGTCAGTGAAAGTCCAAGTTAATCCCCGGTCCGATGCAATACGATTGGCCAAGAGCCGCAATGGATCCTGTGGTGATAGGTTTGCCACCACCAAAAGGGGGCAAAGATAGCCCGAGCTAGAGCTAGCCCGAGCAAAAGCGAAAGACTTGGGAATTATGATGCACAGGCAAACAAAGGCAAACAAAAGCAGGAACTGAAGGATATGCGATATGAAATTGCATCTGAGGTGAAGTCGTGAAGATCTGGAGATTCCGATCCTCACTACGTCAACGGGCGGTACTTCGGGTATATTTTTTTATCTGGCAGAAAACTATGAAATCATCTGGATAGTCACTTTATTATGTTTTGGAGAATATTATTAGACACTATATAAAATAAAAGCATGACAGGTATCTAAACATTTCCAAGGTTCGCATTCATTGATACCGTGACTTCAAGGGCGAAAACCGAGTCAACTATGGCGGCAATCTGCTTACCGTGGAATTGATGAGCCGCGTCTGGTAAGAATCGACGCCCCTGTCGGAGGGGAGTTTAGAGTGAGCGGGAGTGTGATCTGTCCTCTTTGGTATCGCGCGGAGGGCGGATTGGAAGCTCAATTGGGGGTGCTTCTAACAGGTTTATTGATGTGATATGGGACACGTAAGTGTACATATATGTATGCTGCGTCGTTGGGTAACATCACGTACTCCAATTTGGAAGCAGTCGATGCCGATCAAACTAACTCCGCAGGGTCGGTGTTGGGGGTCGAGTTTCTCAAACCGGGTTGTAACGATACCAGCTTGTCCTCATCATCCGAGATGGATGAAAAGATGAGATATCGCCAGCCTGGCGAATTATAGCAAAGAACCAATTACTAGACCAAACCAAGGGGATCTAGTGGGGGGGGGGGGGGGGGTGCATAAAATCTTATTTTGGAATGTACTGACTTGATCGGCAGAACTTTTAACCAAGCACATTTGAAGAGCTTAGTATTGTGAGAAGGTTGTTTACGAAGAACTGGCTGTTGGCAAGTAAGGTTGGCTAGGAATATCAACGGTCAATTGTGGTCCTGACTTCTCGGAAGATATCTTCTTCCTGTTCGAGTCTCGTGAGGACAGTCTGATAGATGTCTTGAAGGAGGAAAAACTAGGAGCAGGACGGGCGAGGAGATAAGATAGTGATGCGGATTGTTTCGATAGGCTCGGCAGAAGTCCTGCAAGCTGTTTGATCAAGTATCCGTCGCTAGATTCTGATGTTCCCCTGCCGAGCAACCTTCACTGTAAGGGTAATCTTGACCTGCTGCCCCGATTCACGAAGCCAAAATCAAACATCTTACTTCAGTTTGGCCCGTCATTCAGACCAGCCAGCCTCAAGGATTGTCGGCTATTTCACATCTGTTCCAGGTGTATCGACTGAGGTCGTGCAGTAATACTATTGGCACTTTTTCCTTGTGAAACCTTCCATGATTAAAAGACAAATCTTCTGGCCATAATGCCAAGTCGAAAAAGCATCACTGAGAGTCGATGTTTGAGTGTCGCGAGAGCTGCTTGCGGCTCCTCGAGAGTGGGCGCAGTAAGAACAGCGGCGTTATGAGAAACAAGGATGCTTTGGGGATAAGAGAAGGGATATGAAGAGTTGGAGGAGTTACCGGACAAGGTAAACGAGCCCGCTATCTGAGAAAGTACCAATCGTGCCTTCCTCATTCGAAGCCTCTGGGTTTCTGGCAATTGTGAAAGCCTCGGGTAGGAAATAAGAAGAACTTGGGTAAGATAGGGACCTCGAGAGCTAGAGCCTAATTTGGGGAGTTATTACAGCTATTGGGTAGATGTGGTTTCATACAAGAGACCTAGTCCATCACCATGCTGTCACCAACACTAGGCAGCCATTCCTAGTGTTTTGCCAGATGCTAGGATTGTTGTATATGGTAGATGGAGCAAAGGAGACTAGTCCCATTTAGGTTTCTACACCCCTACTGTTTACAAGTGGGATACAGTCGCAAACTGAATGTACCCAAGGATATGGTGACAAGCCTAATTTATACATACTAATTATATTATGATAGCCTAAAAAGCTATGTGGATGGCCAATAGGGCTTGCCTTGACATACACGTTTAGCAACCTAGAAATATCAATGGGTGACCATTAGCACCGTGGCTTTTTTAGGGTTGTCACTGAGTCAGTATGCAGAAATATGTAGTTCGACTGTTTGGTCTGTACAACTGATAGCTTTGCCGAGATGATCTGTCTCCTTGCGGCGAGTTTCAGGGCCCCTGGTCGTTCGTGCATATCGATGAAATTAAGCCGAACGAATCGAATGGCATTTCCGCCGTGGGCTGTTGTTTGCCACAAAGGAAAATATAAAATGTCGCAGGCAGACAGTGCAATCACTATGGCAAGTGGTAGTGATTCTTGACAACAACGGTGCCTTTTGCTCTACTTCCAACATAATGCCCCTACGATTGTTGTGTCTCCATGGTTGGGGAACAAATCAGAAGGCAAGTTACTGACACTGCTGATAGGGAGTGTGACGGCATCCTAACTTCCCCATAGATTCTACAGTCGCAACTGAGTATGCAATCTCCTGCTTTAATGGCGAGACACAAAACTCTAATTAAACAGGTGGCCTCATGCATGAGCTCCAACGTGACAATACAGCAACATTCTCTTTCCTCGAAGGGGAAGTCGACTCAGACCCAGGACCTGGAATCGCCGGCTACTATGATGGTCCGTACTACAGCTACTATCGTTTCCCACGCACCTTTTCCCACGAGGATAGCGATGAATCCGACATCCTGGAGGCGTACGGGCAACTGAGTGAAACAGTTGCCTTGGAGGGTCCGTTCGATGGGATTCTAGGCTTCTCCCATGGCGGCACATTGGCTGCTGGATTCATGATTCATCACGCCAAGATGAATCCGAATCAACCTGCGCTATTTCGATGCGCCATCTTCATCAATTCCCTACCACCCTTCCGCATGGAACCTGGAAAGTCTCCTGTCGTAGATGAAGGCTTAGAGGGGTTCATCTCTATCCCCTGCGTGCATATTGCCGGGGCCAAAGACCCACTCTTTGAGTACTCAATGGCTCTGTATCGGCTCTGTGCTACCAGGCATTCAACATTTGCCGTACATGGGAAGGGTCATGATGTTCCTAGTGATCAAAAGAATGTTGGCATCATCGCCACTGCAATTCGAAAACTCTCCAGTCAAATCTTGTGATACCCGATACCAAAGGAAAGGCCATCACTTCGGCTGTGCGACAGAGGGGCAAAGATTGCGTTAAGAAAATTCTGTTCGAGGAGGGGAGTAGTGTGTTTGCGGTTGTGGAACACAACTTGCAAGATATTGTAATAGTATATTGCAGATTCTTCGCGAAGGCAGAAAAATATGTTTCAAATCGAGACATTCATGGGCTTTGAGTTTTGTTTCGCCGTTGAGGGTTGCACCCGGATACTTACCTCGCTGCGAATGAGGTGAAACCTTCCTAGATATCCCGATGTAGAGTGTTACCGAGAACGAATAGAGCCAAAATAAAACACCAAATGGATTCATCGCTTTGATACAGGAAGGCCCACTGCCCTGGCCTGAGAAAAACCAGATCCCTCGCCCTTTCTTGACATGGGATATATGGTTATTGGCCGACGACATTCAGAAAACCAGAAGCAAAAATGTCGTGTCAAGCTAGTGTCAAACCCCTAAAAGCGAACATTTCAGAAGATGATTTGGCAGCCTTGGCCGCGGAAACCTGTATACCGATAGCAATTGTGGGAATTGGGTTCCGGGGACCAGGGGACGCCAAAAATGTCGACAAGCTGTGGGAAATGATTCTGACGGGTAGAGAGGCATGGACCCCAATTCCAGCTAGTAGGTGGAACAGCGCAGCATTCTATCACCCAGATCACAATCGACACGGAACGGTAAGCCATACATGCAATGAGACGGAATAACCAATAATGTGGGAATAGATCAACGTGGAAGGTGGTCACTTTCTGGAAGAGGATGTATCTGTGTTTGACGCGCCGTTTTTTAACATGACAAGTGACGAGGCAGCAGTGAGTACAGATTGGAGTGTTGTAGACGTCATCTAACTGTCAATCAATCAGGCTATGGACCCCCAACAGAGATTGCTCTTGGAAGTAGCATATGAAGGTCTTGAAAATGGTAGGTTATTCCTCCGACACGGGTCCACGCGTTCAAGACTAATAGTGGATAGCTGGAATTCCTCTGACCAACATCATGGGTACAAAGACATCGTGCTTTGTAGGATCTTTCTCTGCAGACTATACAGATCTGCTACTTCGGGATCCAGAGTGTGTACCCATGTATCAGTGCACAAATGCCGGACAATCACGTGCAATGACGGCAAATAGGCTGTCTTATTTCTTTGATTTGAAAGGGCCTAGTGTTACGGTAGACACAGCCTGCTCGGGAAGCCTTGTGGCACTCCATTTGGCATGCCAAAGCCTCCAGACAGGAGATGCGTCAACGGCTATTGCAGCGGGAGTGAATTTGATCTTGAGTCATGAGTTTATGTCAACCATGAGCATGATGAAGTAGGTCAAAATTTCTCGGTGCCTGAAAAGACTAAACTGATTAGTGCTAGATTTCTCTCATCAGATGGGAGATGCCATACCTTCGATGAACAGGCTAATGGGTACGCACGAGGCGAGGCAGCTGGCTGTCTCATTCTTAAACCCCTGGCTAAGGCGTTACACGACCGCAACACGATCCGAGCTGTGATACGAGCAACGGGTTCCAATCAGGACGGGCGCACAGCAGGAATAACACTGCCTAATGGGGCAGCCCAAGAAAGCTTGATCCGGAGCGTCTATACACGAGCTAATCTGGATCCCTCGGAGACAGATTTTGTGGAGGCTCACGGGACAGGCACATTGGCTGGAGACCCAATCGAGACTGGGGCAATCGCTCGTGTCTTCGGGACTGGACGTCCACCTGACACTCCTGTACGGATTGGCTCGATCAAAACCAATGTCGGCCACTTGGAAGGCGCAAGTGGAGTAGCGGGTGTGATCAAGGCAGTTCTGATGTTGGAAAACCGAACATTCTTGCCAAACAGGAATTTTGAAAAGATCAACCCGCGTATTCCACTCGATGATTGGAACCTCAAGGTTTGAATACTTGAGCAAGTCAAAAATTGGAGACTAACGCCAACAGGTTCAATTACGCCCTGAGCAATGGGGAACCACAGGACTTCGTCGCGTTTCCGTGAATAGCTTTGGGTATGGTGGAAGCAATGCCCATGTCATTGTCGAAGAAGCACATGGCTGCATATCTAGCTGCGGGCTCAAGGGAGATGACAGAATTCCAACCACCACAGCCCAAAACTATGATGACACAGTTCCTAGCACGCCGCCTGATTTATCTCGCATATTCATGGTTTCTGGTTTTGATGAAAGAAGTTGTACGCAACAGATGCAGGCTCTGAGCAATCATATCCTCGATAGGGAACATGAGGTTGACCATGAGAAGTTTCTGGATGATCTTGCATTCACAGTCAACGAGCGACGCTCTGTCTTTCCATGGAAGGCCGCCGTTGTCGGAGATACGATGTCAGGTTTGGCAGCCTCGCTCTCTCAGAACGTCAAAGCTAGGAGCGCTGTTCGGAAGCCAACCCTTGGGTTTGTCTTCACTGGGCAAGGCGCACAGTGGGCCGGGATGGGAAAGGAGCTGTTTCAGGCCTATCCTGTCTTCAAAATGTCAATTTTGAGTATCGACAGATATCTGAAAGATATTAGAGCTCCCTTTACAGTAGAAGGTACCTATACTGGCGATCTAAAAAGCCTCATGCACTGACATAGGCGTGAAAACAGAGGAGATCACCAAGTCACCCCAGGACTCGGATTTGAACCATCCAAGTCTCAGCCAGACAGTGTGCACTGCATTGCAGATTGCACTCGTTGATTTGCTGAAATCATGGGGTATATGGCCAGACTCCGTGACGGGTCATTCCAGTGGAGAAATTGCAGCTGCATACGCTACTGGTGGACTCAATATGAACGATGCAATGTCAGTGGCATACTACCGAGGGGCTGTGGCAAGCCAACTGCTGCATGACCAGCCAAACAGAGGTGCTATGCTGGCAGTTGGTATGTCTGTCGAAGATATACAGCCCTACCTGGACACATTTCAATCCAGACAGCTGGTGGTAGCGTGTATTAACAGTCCATTGAGTGTGACAATATCAGGTGATACCCTTGCCATCGATGCACTCGCACAAACATTGAAAGAAAAACAATTCTTCTGTCGGCTCCTTGAAGTAGGTGTTGCTTATCACTCTCCTCATATAGAACAGGTTGCAGAACAGTATTACAGCTTGATAGAACACATCCAGCCCCGAAGACCGGATCAAATAGCGGGAGACGACAGAGAAGGAGGTAGATCGCTCTTTTCCTCAGTTACTGGAGCAACGGCTGCTTTGGAAGAGTTGAATGCTCAGTACTGGGTGTCAAATTTGGTTGGTCAAGTGAAATTTGCCAAGTCCCTGAGGGCTTTGTGTTTTGAGACCAATGCCCAGCGTGCTGGGTATGCAGGGGTGTCCAGAATGAGAAGGGCTGGGGCAGCCCAAAAGCCTTCGGTGGATTGTCTCATCGAGATTGGTCCTCATGCGGCACTTTCCGGGCCGATCAAGCAAATTCTCCAGGCCGACGCGAAACTTAATGCTGCCGATATAGCATATATCAGCATTCTGAAACGCAAGGCCAATGCAGTCACTGCAGCGCTCGGAGCCGTCGCTACACTAGCATCACTCAACTATCCAATTAACTTTAGTGCAATCAATAGGCCTACAGGGACCAAGAAAATTCGTACACCACAGCTACTGCTTAATCTTCCAACATATGCCTGGAATCACACTAGGTCATATTGGGCGGAGCCACGACTGAGTAAGATATATCGGAATCGAAGCTCGCCGCGGATCGATTTGCTTGGTGCACCAGACAACATGGCATGTCCATTTGAGCCTCGATGGAGAAATTACCTTCGAACCTCAGAGCTCCCTTGGCTTCTTGATCACAAGATTCAGGGGAACATTGTTTTTCCCGCCGCAGGGTATCTGGCCATGGCAATCGAAGCATCGGTACAGCTGAGCAAGGGCAAAGAAAGGATTGCCAGATACGTTCTGCGAGATGTGGTAATACAATCAGCACTGGTGCTCAGTGAAACCTCTGCCGTCGAGGTTATGGTATCTCTTCAAATGTCAACACAAGACCACGAAAAATTGTACAATTTCCAAATATACTCCATCTCAGAGGAGAATAGGTGGAGTGAGCATTGTACTGGGTTGGTTGGGATACAGAGAAGCATTGGTGTTTCGGGTGATGGGCTCGAGGAAAGTGAGGGTTATGCGACGGTCCCGTTGGGGACAGAGGTTCATGGAATATCGGTTATTGATGTCCATGATTTTTATGAGAAACTTCAAAACTCCGGCCTGGAATACGGACCATGCTTCGCGAATATGACAAAAGCACGTGTCACTCAAGATGGGACGTGCTTTGCAGAAGTCACCATACCAGATACATTATCCGTGATGCCTGCGTCATTTCAGCATGAACTTTTCGTCCATCCATGCACTCTGGATAGCATGTTCCAAACAATTTTTGCCGCTCTACCTCCAGGTATGGGGATTGAGGAAGGACCTGCCATTCCTGTTTACATCGAAGAGATGATTGTATCCTCAAGTCTCAGCTGCTCGGGAGGAAAGCTAATGAGCATCTGTACTCATGTGCGCCCAATGCCCAAAAAGGGCGTGATGGCATGTATAGCCGCGGTGAGTTGTAACGAGATGAAATTCGAAACCGAGCCAACTCTTTCACTTCGTGGCCTACGATGTGCGCGGCTCGAGCGTCATGAACCGGCATCGCAGACAAAAGAAAGCCGCCTCATTTACCAGATTGACTGGAAGCCTGATCCGAAGTTTCTTTCTGGCAATAACGCGTCATTTCTATTCAACGACAAGGGTGCTGTTCAAGAACCCGCGCCTCAACCAGAATACGATGAGAGTGCAGCCGGCTTCATTAGAGCTGCGCTGGAGGAAGTCAGTACAACAGAGGCAATGGGGCTTGACTATTCTCACCGCAGATTCCGGTGTTATCTCCAAGATGTGCTCGAAAGACACGATAAAACCTCAATATCGTTATCTCACTGGGAAAATGTCGATTCCATGCCGATGGGAAGGCTCCTTCCTCTCATTGGCCAGAATCTGGTGGCTATTATTCGAAACCAAGTTGAATTTTCCACAGTCATCAAAGATGATCGCCTTTTGGATGAGTTCTGGGATATATTCTCAGCTGACGCCTCTTATCGGGCAGCTGCAAAGTATGTCAATTTGATTGGCCACACAAAGCCAGACATATCCATCCTTGAATTTGGGGTTGGGACAGGCCAGGTAGCGGAGGTAATTTTGAACCATCTTGTGACGCTCAATGGGACACCGCATTGCGGAAAATATACATTTGCTCACGAAAGTGCTTCTATTCTTGAGCATACCTTGAAGCGGCTGGAGGCGTGGTCCAAATTGGTTAGATGCAAACCCCTGGATCTTGGCAAGGATTTCACCAAGCAAGGATTTGAAAAGAATTCATTTGACATCATAATCCTGCCGCATGGATTGTGTACTGCACGTTGTGAAAAAAGTGCGCTTGCCAAAATCCATGATCTTTTGGGGCCACATGGCTATCTGATTGCAATCAATGCCTTTGACCCAAAGAAGGATGTCGTGAAAAATCTTTTATTTGGTGCATTGCACTGCTTGTCAGCAGAAGAATTCTGTCTGGGACAAGGTGGTTGGACAGCGAGTCAATGGGACGAGATCCTGAAAGATGCGTATTTCACAGAGGTTGATGCCTATGCGGAGCAAGACTCTGAGAAGAGCCACCAATTCATCGTGGGCAAAAAGCGAAAAACCAAAAGATCGCCTAGAATTGTTTCCATCATTTGTCAGGACAGAACAAAAGCTGTCAGATATCTAGTTAATGAACTCGAGAAGACCTCGGGGGATGTGAATGTGACAGACCTCGATAATGTGGAGTGTAAGGACCAGATTTGTTTGGTCTTGGATACTTCAAATTCTTCTTTGCTGGCCGCTCCCAATGAAGTCACATTCAGCAAGATAAAAGAATTGTTTACACAGAGTGGAGGAGTTCTCTGGATAACAAGGGGAGGGACAATTGAGGCCGTTAACCCTAACGCGGCCTTGGCTGTTGGATTTGCAAGAACGGCGCGCGCCGAATCGGGTGTCAACCCGATTGTCACCCTTGATCTGGATATTCAAAATCCCCTCTCGGAATCCCAAGCCGCGAAGATGATCGCAAAGGTGCTGGTTACGCGGTTTCTCCGTGAGAATATGGATGAAGACACGGAATATGCAGAGAGAAATGGACAAATCCTGGTTCCACGGGTACTAGAGAATGTGAAAGCGAACAAGGCCATGAACAGTATCAATGATATTGAGGCTGTATCCGATCAATTTTTCCATCAGCTCCAGCAACCTCTCCGTCTTTCCAGGAAATTTGATAACCCCGGTTTTGTTGGTGATTCCCAGATGGGAGAACTCCCGGTCGGCTACGTCGGAATCAAAGTACACTGTTTCAGCCTGAATAAATGGGATATTCAGCCAGATCATCTGGATTGGGAAACAGACGATACCATTGGTCTGGAGTGCAGTGGCATAGTATACAAGATCGGCACCGGGGTCCACGGCATTACGGTAGGCGACCGGGTTGCGTGTCTCGGAACTGGGACTGCGAGAAGCTTTTATCATGATCAAGCATCAGTCTTCCAGAAGATCGATGACGGAATGTCATTACAAGTGGCTTCATCTTTGCCACTAGCATATACAATTGCTTACTATGTTGTGAACTACCTGTCACTGACAGAGTCAAATGAGGTCGTTGTCATTCATGAGGCCGGCAGTCATTTCGGCCAAGCACTTCTTGAAGTGTACTTACTGAGGGACGCTCGGATATTTGCGATAGTACAGAGCTCCGAAGAAAAGGACTTGCTGAGCTCGAGGTTCGGGATATCCGAGGAGCATGTCTTCATAAACGAAAAAGATGATATAGTCAAGGGTGTGCTACGTTTGACGGACGGCAAAAAGGCAAACGTAGTAGTCACGTTCGAGACGACAGAGGACAAAGTTCTCCAGAATTGCACCGCGCCATTTGGTCGGTTTATTCAACTTCGAACAAACAATACCAAAACTAGACCATTGTCATGTCCTCAGAATATGTCCCTGTCTACTGTCAATATATTCGAGCTTCAAAGGGAGAGGACCGACCTTACCAACCAGATATGGCCGAAAGTCTTTCGCTTGTTCCTCCAAGGACGACTCAAAGGGCCTAGTTTTACCGATGTATATCAGGTTGGATATATTCAAGAGGCAATAACGGCAGTTCAAACCCGCCAACATGTTGTGGTCCATGTGGAAGACGGTGATACTGCGAAGGTACGGCCTATCCCATACCACGGAGGAAATTTGCCTCCGGCTAACGAGATCTAGGCCATGCTGCCTAAGGCTACCCATCCGTTGTTCTGTGGAAATGCGTCATATATGCTGGTCGGTGGGCTTGGCGGAATTGGGAGGGAAGTAGCTTCGTGGATGGCGCAAAATGGGACAAAGAGCCTAGTTTTCGTCAATAGAAGTGGCCTTTCAACGCATCAGTCTCAGACGACAGTCAGAAATCTGGTGGAAAAAGGTATCCAGGTAACTACAAGATCTTGCGACATATCCGATGAGACTGAAGTTCAACGAATGTTTCATGAGCTCTCTTATTGCGTGCCCCCAATACGGGGGCTGATTCAGGCAGCCATGGTCCTCAAGGACGTTCACGTTGAAAATATGAGGTTAGACGAGTATCGAGATGTCATGGGCCCGAAGTATCATGGGACATGGAATTTGCACCGATATGTCCCCGCGGACCTTGACTTCTTCCTGATGTTATCATCTATCAGCGGCGTTATTGGGAATGCCACACAGGCTGCCTATGCCACTGGCTGCACTTTCATGGATTCATTCGCTGCCTATCGAAGGGGTTTAGGTCTTCCGGCAGTGTCTTTGGATCTTGGAACGATTACAGATGTTGGCCATTTGGCCGAAAACAAGGATTTAGCCGCAAAGATGGAACGGCAAGGATTTCAGGGCACTAAAACGCCAACTCTTTTATCTCTGATACAATTTGCAATCTCTCAGTCAATGAGCGGAAGAGCACAACTTGTAACTGGCCTTGGCCAATGGAAAGAGAAGGAATCACTTGGGAATTTTGATGCGCCCTTGTTTGCCCACTTCCGATACATGTTTCAGGGTCATGGCGAATCTACTGCGCTTGGTGACTCGATGGAAGGATTGAAGGTTGAACTTGATGTTGCAAAAACGGTGGATCAAGCCACCATTTTAATCTGCGACGCTCTGAGCAGGAAGATTGCCTCTCACCTCTCCATCCCGATGGAAAACATTAATCCTTCGAATCCTGTTTCCGAGTATGGAGTTGACTCCCATGTGGCTGTGGACCTGCGCAACTGGATATCAAGATGCACGGATTGCACTATCCCCATTTTGGAAATTCTAGCAAGTTCTATGTTGGAGTTATCTCATAAGATTGCCAGCCAGAGAGTCGCCGGCAAATCGGAGTGAGTTACTAGTGTAATGGCGTGGAGCGAATACTATATATACTGTGGAATATCTAATATGATATCTACTCCGTTCTATCTAGCTTAACATTCATGGAAGTATATTACCAAGCATTGATTAGATTTCCTAAAGGCTGTAGATCAGGAATAAAAGAAATAAAACTACAAACTGACTTTCAAATGAATGAAAATTTCGACCAACTAACAGCCAATGGGAAACGAGTATTCTACCGTAATCTTGGAGCAATTAAAATCCATATGGATATCCACAAGTCCCTCCTTAACTGGTCCTAAGACATGTACGTCGAGAGGCTATGTTGTACTGTTATCATTTCCGTTAGCATTTCTATACTTACATATGTAATGATTATCCTTCACCTAGGCAAGTTATACGGGTATAGAGAGATACCACAGATATCGGAGCGTCCCGAATATTATCTTGGGCTAGATGAATCAGTTAAAGTCTTACAGAGTCAAGGACAGAGGCTGTATAAGTGGCCGATTCTGATAATAATGCAGCCATATAGTATGTAGATAAGAACTACATACTGATGTCGTGATGAAGGCTAAAATTAAGGAGTGATCATAATGGGGCCGGACTGTATAGTTAGCCCGAGGCCCGAAGGCTGTGTATAATGCTAATTTACTATACTTAGAATCCCTAGATTGTCCTCTCCGCTAGACCTGAATAAGGTAATTGGTTCTCCTCGAGTTTTAGTCTAGATCTATAAGAATTCGGAATGCACCATGGAAAGTCGCATAGTTGAGCACGAGGGTTTTACCCGCGAATCTTCCGTCTTACTATCACTAGTCGTCTGACTTTCCGTGGTTACATATAGGCAGAATTAGTTCAACTCTCGGCTTTCGGCGATTTCATCTCCGTGGAGGGATTTACTGTTTGATTAGTGTTAGTTATATAAACGTCGTGACTCTATGGTTTATTCTTACTTCCGAATAATAGAGGTGATACGGCCGACACCTGACATAAGGGGTTACGGAGTTACGGAGTATCTTGTAACTAATTATTCGGATTATTTTCTACCTCCTAAGACCGAGAAGAACAAAGATCTCAAGAGACCCAGTGGGCCAATGACTCCTGCGACTAGATTGATGCCAAGACTCCAATCGGAACTTGAGACAGGCGAATAAGCCGTTTAGTCAGCGGCTCGGACGCAGAGACTTTCCCCGAACGTTGATTGTTATCAAATTCATATGCTTTCTTGACAAGATCTATCACTTGGGCTCCGCACAAAATTTTTAATGTTGCCAATAATGTAACAATGAGGGTTCGGCCTCGGACTTCCGGGGCCGGTATCGTGGACCCCCCTAAGAATCTTATATAAGGATAGAGTTCTCCCCAAGTTGGTATATGCGTGGCCTAGTAATCCGCCTCTTTAAACGCCTCACATCTTCAGAGGTCTCTTCCCCGCCATCATGGATGGGCCAGAAAAGCCCCCGGGCGCAAGCTCTTACGAAATGCAACTAGACACTGAAAGCGCTAGGACGATCACGGGCGACGAAACTCCCCGCATGGAGACCCCCAGTCCCAAAGGAAATGACTGGAGCATGATGACCAAGCTCCAGGAGGATCACAATCGCGACATGGCTGCTGGATTCAGAAGACAGGAACTTGGTATCACTTGGAAGGATCTCTCCGTGCAGGTAATAAGCTCGGAGGCCGCCGTGAATGAGACTGTTCTTTCCCAGTTCGATATTCCCACCAAAATCAAGGAGAGCCGACGAAAGCTCCCTCTCCGAACAATTCTCAACAAGAGTCATGGCTGCGTGAAGCCCGGTGAAATGTTGCTTGTGCTGGGCCGCCCCGGCTCTGGCTGCACGACATTGTTGAAAATGCTTTCTAACCGACGAGGAGGATACAAATCAGTGGAGGGCGATGTTCGCTTTGGATCCATGACGCCCGAGGAGGCTAAATTGTTCCGAGGCCAGATTGTGATGAACACTGAAGAAGAGATCTTTTTCCCGACCCTCACAGTTGGTCAAACCATGGACTTTGCCACGCGCCTGAAAGTACCCTTTCATCTGCCAGATGGTATGACTGCCTCGGAATACCAGCAAGCCACGAAAAAGTTCCTCCTCGAATCCGTTGGAATCTCTCACACTGAGGATACTAAGGTCGGCAATGAGTACGTTCGTGGAGTCAGCGGTGGTGAACGCAAGCGAGTTTCAATCATCGAATGCATGGCTAGCCGAGGATCCGTCTACTGCTGGGATCAATCGACTCGTGGCCTCGACGCCTCTACTGCCCTTGAATGGACGAAGGCTATCCGCGCCATGACTGACACACTCAATCTGTCGACCGTGGTCAGTCTTTACCAGGCTGGTAACGGCATTTACAATCTGTTCGACAAGGTCCTCGTGCTTGATGAAGGAGAGCAGATCTTCTACGGTACTAGAGAGCAAGCCAGGCCATTCATGGAGGAAGCCGGATTCATTTGCCGCGAAGGTTCAAACGTCGCCGATTACCTCACCGGTGTTACTGTACCCACCGAGCGCAGAATTCGAGATGGGTTCGAGAACCGCTTCCCGCGCAACGCCGAGGCCCTGAGAGCTGCATATGAACAATCGACAATATATTCCCAAATGGTAACAGATTATTCTTACCCGGATTCCGAGATCGCCCGCGAGCGGACTGAGGAGTTCAAGCAAGGTGTACTATATGAAACTTCCAAAAAGCTACCCAAGAACAGCTCCTTCACAGTTGGCTTCATTGATCAGGTCAAGATCTGTGTGCAGCGCCAGTACCAAATTCTTTGGGGTGACAAAGCTACGTTTATCATCAAGCAGGTGGCAACACTTATCCAGGCCCTAATTGCCGGCTCCCTGTTTTATGATGCCCCCAATAACTCTGGTGGACTTTTCATCAAGTCCGGTGCCGTTTTCTTCTCCCTTCTCTACAACAGCTTGCTCGCCATGAGTGAAGTGACCGAGTCTTTCTCTGGAAGACCTGTGTTGATCAAGCACAAGGGCTTCGCTTATTTCCACCCGGCCGCTTTCTGTCTTGCCCAGATCGCGGCGGACATTCCTGTATTGCTTTTCCAAATTTCTGTGTTTGGTCTGGTTCTCTACTTCATGGTTGGACTCACAATGACCGCCGGCGCATTCTTCTCCTGGTGGATTATCGCGTTCACAACCACAATGGTATGTAATTTTTTCTCCACTTGACTCATGGATGTAACTAATCGGTACACAGACTATGACTGCACTTTTCCGAGCTGTGGGCGCTGCCTTCTCTACCTTCGATGGCGCCTCCAAGGTGTCGGGGTTTCTCATCATGTGCACCGTTCTTTACACCGGATATCAGATCCCAAAGCCTCAAATGCACCCCTGGCTCGGGTGGATCTTCTGGCTCGATCCGCTTGCCTACGGGTTTGAGGCTATGCTGAGCATTGAATTCCATGATAAGACTCACATTCCATGCGTCGGCACCAACCTCATACCCAACGGCCCCGGATATGAGGATGTCGCAGCGCACCAAGCGTGCGCTGGTGTGCCTGGTGCGATTCCAGGCCAGAACTTCGTGGTCGGTGAAAACTATCTAGCATCGCTTTCGTACAGTTACTCGCATGTTTGGCGCAACATGGGTATCAATTGGGCCTGGTGGGTTTTGTTTGTTTTCATCACGATCGTCGCAACTACAAGGTGGAAGACAGCGTCTGAGGCGGGTAGCACTCTGGTCATCCCTCGTGAATACTTGCACAAGCATGTCCAAAATCAACAGAAGGACGAGGAAGGCCAGAGTTCAGAGAAGAAGGTTTCCCAAACCAAGGATGAGAGCCCAAAGCTCGACAACCAGTTGGTCCGCAACACCTCGGTCTTCACATGGAAAAACCTTTCATACACAGTGAAAACACCCACTGGTGACCGCCTCCTCCTTGACAATGTCCACGGATGGGTGAAACCTGGTATGCTCGGGGCTCTTATGGGCTCGTCTGGCGCCGGCAAGACCACCCTGCTTGATGTTCTCGCTCAGCGCAAAACCGAAGGAACTATTCATGGCTCTATCATGGTTGACGGACGTCCATTGCCAGTCTCATTCCAGCGTTCAGCCGGCTATGTTGAACAGCTGGACATCCATGAACGCATGGCCACGGTTCGGGAATCATTGGAATTCTCTGCGCTTTTGCGCCAACCTGCTACCGTTCCTCGCGAAGAGAAACTTGCTTATGTGGATGTTATCATTGACTTGCTCGAGCTCCATGATCTGGCTGATACCATGATTGGTAGTGTGGGAGCTGGATTGAGTGTCGAACAACGCAAGCGTGTCACTATCGGAGTTGAACTTGTTTCTAAGCCTAGCATTTTGATTTTCCTCGACGAGCCTACCAGTGGTCTTGATGGCCAGAGCGCGTACAACACCGTCAGATTCCTTCGCAGACTTGCAGATGCTGGCCAGGCTGTCCTGGTCACTGTTCATCAGCCATCTGCCCAACTTTTCGCCGAGTTCGATCAGCTTCTTCTTTTGGCCAAGGGAGGCAAGACTGTTTATTTCGGTCCTATTGGAGAAAATTCGAAGAGCATCAAGAACTACTTCTCACGTTACGGAGCGCCATGCTCGCCTGATACTAACCCTGCTGAGCACATGATCGACGTCGTTTCGGGCCAACTGAGTCAGGGTAAAGATTGGAACAAGGTCTGGCTGGAATCACCTGAACACGGTTCCATGCTCAAGGAGCTTGATGAGATCATTGAGACCGCCGCATCAAAGCCGGCAGCTATCACCGATGATGGTCGGGAGTTTGCTACCACCCTTTGGGAGCAGACTGTACTAGTTTCGAAACGTACCTCGACCGCCTTGTTCCGAAACTGCGACTACATCGATAACAAATTTGCCCTTCACATCTCATCCGGCTTGTTTATAGGCTTTAGTTTCTGGAAGATTGGTGACGCTGTCACCGATCTTCAGACTGTGTTGTTCTTCATCTTTAACGCCATCTTTGTCGCTCCCGGTGTGATCAATCAACTGCAGCCGACCTTCCTTGAGCGTCGTGATCTGTTTGAGGCACGCGAGAAGAAGGCCAAAATGTACTCCTGGAAAGCGTTCACTATTGCCTTGATTGTCTCGGAGTTCCCATATCTAGTTGTCTGTGCCGCCCTCTTCTTCAACTGCTGGTACTGGCTTGGTGGTATGCCAGTTGATTCTAGCAAGAGCGGTAGCATGTTTTTCGTGTTCCTTCTCTATGAGTTCCTTTACACCGGCATTGGTAAGCCCCCCATTCTGTCCGTTTTACATCAACCCCCTCTAACAAATTACCCCTAGGTCAATTCATCGCTGCATACGCACCGAACGCTGCCATGGCTTCTATGATGAACCCTCTCGTACTAGGAGTAAGTCCTCTTCGTTCTCACCCTTCGTGATATCTCAACTAACACTGCACCTCTCAGATCATGATTTCTTTCTGCGGTGTCTTGGTCCCCTATGCTCAAATTCTCAGCTTCTGGCGATACTGGATCTACTGGCTCAACCCTTTCAACTACCTCATGGGCAGCATGTTGGTCTTTGGAGAGTTCGATCGCGAAGTCCATTGCAAGGAGCAAGAATTCGCCAAGTTCGATGCACCAAATGGACTCACTTGCGGTGAATACCTGAACGACTTCATGCAGGCCATGGGCGCCCGTATGAACCTCGTCAACCCCGAGGCGACCGAATCATGCCGCGTGTGTCAATACACCCGTGGATCCGATTACCTTGTCACTGTCAACCTGATGGACTACTACTATGGCTGGAGAGACACGGGCATTGTGGCCCTTTTTGTGGTCAGCTCATATGCGCTGGTGTTTGGCCTCATGAAATTGAGAACCAAGGCTTCCAAGAAGGCCGACTGATGGGGTTTGGAATTCTAGGTGTTTGGACTTTCAGGGGTTTGGTTGTCAACTTTTCCACCACTCATTATATATAGACTTGCATTGTCTTTTTTCTTTTCTTCTTCAACCTTCATTCTCTAGACTTTCTCTTTCCTTGTTCACTTTTCATTCTATGCGATCATCTCGATGTATGAGTATATATCTCTTTTTCTTCTCTACCGTTAGCTACAAAATCTGTGCATCTCGACTTATCCGTTTGAACTTCAATATATATTAATTGAAATCATTATCTTTCATTTCTCATTTGAATATTTCACAGAAAACCACTAGTAAGATGCCGAGGATAGAGAAACTCGCCCCAAGATAGGAGTTACACCGGCCAAGCTCCAGCCACACGGAGAAAGTGCGAGCCCTCCAGAATGAAAGAAAAGAACAACGACAAAGACTGGCGGATCCAATGATCGACATAGGGGACCGATACTACATTCCTGTTTAGTCCTCGCTAATAGACAAGTCGACACTTGGAGCTCGGCTGATCACGGACTTTGTCCGAGCCAATGTCAAAAAAACGGCCAAGTTGAAGCCCGAGACCCCAGTCTTGGCTAAATAGGTTGGGGTAAAGGATTGTGTTTCGTTTAGAATCCTTCATGCCACAGGTCAATTGTGTATCCACCGTGGGGGCCCCTCAACACCGTCATACCACCAGATCCCCTCGTATAATCTCCGCTATGAGATCTCCCCGCAAAGTGATTGGACCCCCACGTTTCTCCAGAATTCAGAATTCACGGGGTAAATGCGATCTCCGTGATAGCTGTCGGGTTGCCACTTTTGTAGTGTAACATGACATGGCCCATCCCGCTCTCCGCACATAAATGAGCGCTCCCCGGAGCGGAGCTTGTGTCTGCGTTATACTATTCTATTTGATCCAAGCATAATGGTCGGAGCTGAAAATGCTATCAGTGAGGCGGAGTTGGGGATGAAGATGGACTTGAGCCATGAGGAAGTTGTCCATATGACAGAGTTGTCTGAGGAAGATAAAGTTATCGAGAAGGCACTGCGTAGACGCATTGATGCCCTGATTATGCCACTGGCTATTCTGGTCTATCTGATGAATTATATTGATCGGTATGTTTGTCTCATTCATACCACTCGGTCAATACTAATAGAACCAGCAACAATTATGCCGCAGCGAAACTCCAGGGCCTTGAAGAGGACCTCAACCTCGATGATACCAAATACCAAACCGGCCTCTCTATTCTCTTCGTTGGATACATTCTCATGCAGGTACCTTCAAACATGCTTCTGAACTACATGGGCCGACCATCCCTGTACATCGGGTTCTTCGTCACCGCTTGGGGGCTGGTATCGACATTGACAAGTCAAGTTACAAGCTATGGAGGAATTGTGGCCTGTCGATTCATTCTAGGTCTGGTTGAAGCACCATTCTTCTGCGCTATTCTCTTCTATCTATCCAAATGGTATACAAAGAAAGAACTGGCTTTCCGTATGAGTATCTTCTACTCCGGCTCCCTGCTGAGTGGCGCTTTCGGAAATCTCATTGCCGCTGGTATTCTCAACGGTCTTAAAGGCCAACGAGGACTTACGGCATGGCAATGGCTTTATATTATCGAAGGTTCCATCACCTGTGCCATCGGACTGGTCATTTGCTTCGTTCTACCCGACTTTCCGGAGACATGGAAACTTCTGGACCCGGAGATGCGCCGAGTTGCCCAGCGACGTCTGGCCATTGAGGCTGGCCAGTCCGATGTGGATGAAGGGGGTGGCAAAACACAGGTGGAGGGATTCAAACTCGCAATGACCGACATCAAAACATATGCATTCGCCCTGGCATATATGTGCATCACCGGAGCTTCAGGTTTCCAGAACTTCTTCCCGACATTGGTGAAGACTCTCGAGTTGCCCGAAACCATCACTCTGGTGCTGGTGGCACCCCCATATCTCTTCATGGTTGTATATTCCCTTTGCCACTCTGTGGCTTCTGATAAGCTGGAGAAGAGGTTCTGGTTCTTCATTTACCCGATCCCGATCACTATCATTGGATTTGTCATCTTCATGACAACCAACTCTTTTGGACCACGCTACTTCTCGTTCTTCTTGATGGTCTTCGTCTTCGCCCAGAATGGAACTCTATACTCTTGGCTGGCGAGCTCCATTCCTCGTCCACCGGCCAAGCGCGCTGTGGGTATGTGATATATCCATTCCCTGAATGTGTTCTACTGGCCATGCAGCTAACCAGTACAGCCTTCGCATTTTTCAACTCAGTTGGAAACAGCGCTTCAATTTGGACCCCTTACACATATTTTGAAAGGGAAAAACCTCATTACATCACGGCAATGGGTGTTTGCATTGCGCTGCAGATCGTTGGTGGCCTTGCAGCCACCTTCTTATACTTCAATTTGAAAATGCTCAACAAACGCCAGGAGCGTATAGAGAATGAGGAGGTGCAGCTTAGTGAGAAGGATATTCGTCGGTTGCAGGTTACTGCTGATATTGAGGGAATTGATATTGCCGCTGCTAGACGGCTGCAGAAGGGATTCCGTTATGTATTGTAAAGAATTCTAGCAAACTTGATATGATTGATTTGATTTGATCGGATTCGACATACTAATATTGTATTATTCCAGATTAAATGCATACGGGAATTCTCAGTATAGAACATAGTCCTACCAACTGTAGCAACTCAGATATAATAAAGAGGAATAAAGGGATAGAGTCCGAGTGGCACGACTTGTCTCATATGCTCCGAATTTCCCAATGCATCAACCCATAGTCACCTGACTCAATGAAGTCATCATTTAAATATCCGTGGACTCCAGGGCTACTCTCTCATCGCCATTTCTTCCCATCACATCCACATCTCTGAATTGTTCACAGCTTCACAGTCCAATAGTTCAAACCTGACTCCAAGTACTCTATCGTACACAGTGTGACAAATCGAGTTCGACATCCCCATAGCATTTTCCCACCATGCAATCAACAACTTTACGACCTATTTTGCGTATTACTACGAATTCAACCCTTCTTCGATCTCTATCTACCACTCCTAAAATTATGGGTGCAGGTGATCTGGGTTCGACAAAGTCGGGCTTCATGGCCGAGTATGGGGACACAACTACAAAATGGATGACGTCATAGCTGACCATTCTAACAGGAAGGACTCTTTCGCCAAACGTGAGGCTGCACATGAAGCCATGTATATTCGAGAGCAAGAAAAGCAAAAGTGAGTTGCACTGGCTGTATATGTTCATCTAAAGACGTTGACTTACTCGGCAATAGGCTTGAGCGTCTTAAGGCAAAGCTTAAGGAACAGCGCAAGCATATGAATGAACTTGACAAACATCTGTAAGGATCCTCGATTTTCCCAATGAGCCAAATTCTGACAATCGCAGTGATGAGTTTGCCAAGAGTCAGGGGGGCGAACAGAACTAGCTTTCCGACTTCGTTGCGGGCATGTCCTGAACGATCGAGCTCACCCGAGACATTACTCAACTTTCAACTAACAACAGTGCCACAATCATTCTCAAATTTTTGTACACGATAATTTTCTATCCTAGCGTTATTATGACCTGGAATGCGACATCAAATTTCAATCTGAGATCATTTTCTATTCTATCCATCAACTAGATCTTTGCCTGCCACCTCCACCGGTAGCTCAAACAGGCCCATCTCGCCATCACGAACAAACCAAGTGAGACTATCAAAACACTTCCCAAATAAGCCACCATGGCTCTCTTCCCGACTTTGTCAAGCATCTCACCGCCAATGGGGATACAGATTAGTGTGCTTGGTTCCCATTAGCGACGCGCTACCAAACTGGATTTTAATGACTTACGCAAAACTGACAATAGAATATGTCAGCCCGAACCTTCCACCGACCTCGCTCGCCTTGGAGATCTGCCCAATACAGGCCGGTGCAAGACTCAGAAATGATCCTGAAGCAAGCCCAAAGATAACCGAGAACATGTAAAGTCCTGCCAGGGAATTACCGAAGGGGAGCCAGATCACAAACACTGCAAATGCACCCACAGCAATAAGTGCGGTCTGCGTGTTGATTCTGCCAAACCGATCAGCCACACCTCCGGCCCCCAAACGTCCTACCGTGGAGGCTCTATTCCAGACTAATCAGCGCTTTACTCGAAACACCATCAACACCAATCGCCACTCACATATTTAGAACAGCGAGAAGAATGACACTGGTATTGGTAGAAAACCCCTGCATAATAACATAGGTTGGATAAAGGCCTATGCCAGCGAAAACCTCCAACTCGAGAGCTGTCCCAAGTCAGCATTTCGTTTCTTCTGCTATCCGGATCCTCAACCGAAATCAACTCACCAAAGATGCCCAATGTCAGCCAGGTAAACCTTGGATCTTGCAAAGAACGCAGGTTGACAGTTGATTTACTTCTGCCCTTCGGAAGACGTGCCTTCACCAGAACTGTTCCAACCATACACAATACCAGCACCAGAAAAGCCAGCAATCGAATCGTCCACTTATATCCCAAATTGGTGAATCCGGCTCTGAGCACAAAGGGAAGCACCACACCACCGAGTCCCGCACCCGACATCGAAATCCCAATAGCAAGAGCTGCCTTTTGATCGAACCATTGAGGTACACTGGCCAACGCCACCGTGCTCAAGAGCGCGGCACCAGTTCCAGAGAGAACACCAAGAGTAAGAACAAAATGCCAGTAAAGATGGCTTTCAGCAAGGAGAAGAAGACCAGCCACATAGCATACAGTACCAGTGATCAGAATCGTCCTAGGCCCATATCGATCAAACATCGGCCCAACCTGGACAGAAACACCCAGGCCAAAGAAGGTGAACAGTCCCGGAATCCAGCCGATTGCACTAGGCGAGTAGCTCGCTAGCTGGTGAGTAGCGAAGTAATTTTGCAGAATTCCGGTCGTATTCATCACGCCGAATGTACCCATCAAGAGACAAAATGACCCCATCACAACACACCATGCTTGCAGTCCTCCGTCTGGGAATGTCTCATCGGTACTATGACCGGTGAGATGGGTGGTCAGTGTGGATAGCTCGGCTGGGGGTTCGATAATGGAAAATGCCGACCGGGGAGCTTCTTCGTCGAGGTTTGTGTTGTGTCCAGAGGGATATCCAGACACACTTGTCGAGGCTGATTGCCATGGCTCTTGTACTGCCTGTTGCACAGATATGGTGGAATTTTGCATAATGATATTCTTGACCCTCGACAGATGGATACTGAGGTGAGACTTTGAGCTCAACAATTTGCTATAGGAATATCCTAAAAGATCCCAATTATTTGAAAGTGACTCATTAGCTGAACATGATAAGGGTTTGCATTAGTCTCAGTGAGTTCATGGTGGGGTAGAATATCGTATTTTGGAGTATACATCGGCACCGGCTTCCGATTTTGATCGGGGATGGCCGTGGTCGCCAGTAGACATAGGATATGTATTTTGATTTATATTCTTCAGAGGCTTAGAGTCGGGTCCGGTGGCTGAATTGGTTTCCTTCCAAAATCCTAGATCCTAGGACACTTCAATGTTCTTCTTTACGATATTTTCACCATCGGCTCCCTTCCCGAGATTACTTGGCGTTGAGTCGGCGTCCGAAAGGGGGAATTTGATCAGGAATACATATGTAGAAAAATGTGCGTTAGTCACTTTGGAAATACCTTCGGATATTATTCTTTGATGGTGGGATTTGAGTGTAGAATCTCTATGGATACACGCAATTTGTCTCAAGAATCACGTACCCGATATGTATATCGGCATTGATCTTTTTTTTTTCCATGGAAAGTTCATGTCATAGAATAATTTCAGATATTTTTTTCTTGAATCGCATATATAGAGATTGCCAAATGCAAAAGGATAGTTATGTAGCTGTATAGTACAAAGTGAGGTTGGTGAAGATGGCATGACAGTCTCGCCACTCCCAAAATCACCCGCACCAAAAAGAAAAAGATCCCGATTTCCTCCATTCAACATTTCAAACCGAGTGGCATGACTTGGGGAATTAAACCAGGTGACGCTGTAACCATTTCGTCTGTGAATAGCAATTTTTACTTACCTAGCATATATTTACCCTATTTCTCTTGACATTCAAGAACATCAATTCAGATCTCTAAAATGTCAACAACACAATGCACTAGGCTCCTCACCAGAAACATTCCTCAAGTGAGGCGAGGACGCCAACTACAAACCTCTCGTGTCACTCTCGTTGGCACTCCAACCCCAAGTCGCAATCCTACCATTGACTCTGAACGTTTACCATATCGACTCTACGAACTCTCTCTAAAGAAGATCCGAAAAGAGGCCCACGCGGCTGAACCCGATCTACGCCATGTCATTGCTGGCCTCGCAATGCAAAAAGTGGTTTCCACTGCTGTGCATGATGATCTTCTGCATCGAGTCGACATGATCGAAACCGCAAAACCACCTCCAAGACTACCCATCTTACCAGGGGCCGACGAGCCGTGGGAGCATGAAGAAGTCACCGCATACCAATCATCAAACCCAAATACCTGGGATATTGAATCTCTCGATCAAGCACTTTATGAGATGGAACGTGCGAGCAAGAAAGGGAATGTTGCAAAATCTGTTTGTTTTCAATTAATTAGTGAGATGGATAAATGATCGAATTCATACCAACGCGTCCAAAGGTGTTATATAAGTCCCATTAAACCACTTGTTCAACTCGCCCTATAGATATTATTTTCATCCCGCAATCCACGTGGCTCTTGAGGATACTGTGCCCATAAGTCATCCTATGGGGTGTTTCGCCTCAATCATCTCTCGCTTCTGTCACTGCTCTCACTTTCACACCGGAGGCCTGGCAGTTTTGCCATTCCCCTCTTACACTTTTCGTTGATTCTATCCTTACAATCTTCTCTTCAAGCATTTTTCTTGCTCAAATCTGCCTCGGGTCTTGCTGCTTATGATTTCGCGCTTTCTTTCGGCTTGCAAACTTATGATTTCATTACGCTGAAGCATTTTCCTGAAGCATTGCCGTAACATCCAACCATGGCGGAGGAAACCAGATGGTGCTACACCTGCAATAAGGAAAAGCCAAAGGATATGTTTCGGGCACCTGAAGCTACAGGGAAGGAATTCTATAAGTTGTGTGAGGCTTGCCGCACAAAATATCGAAATGTGAGGACATCACATGCCTAGATGGGCAGAAGCTTGCCATTAATCTTTCAAATCTAGACTAAAATCACACAGAGATCACGAGCCAAAAGGGCCAAAACAGACGGTGGACGAGTTAGACCATATTCTCTCCCCGAGCCATCGCCCCAAACGAACATCCACCTCAGCAACTCGGAGACTGGACCTGCCTCTGCAAGGACTAGTGCTGCGCCAACCACCCCAATACCTGAACAACCGAAAAACTCGCACGCAGATACCAGCGATCACAGTCAAGTCACAATTGCACCGCCCGTTGTCGAAAGCTCTGCGCAAAGCACAACAACAACCACTGTCATCACCATTTCAACCACCACCGTCTCCAAGAATATGACTGAAACATCAAATAAATCGGAAGAAAATGCAAAGTCAACACAAAACCATATCCCAGAGGTCAAAGATGAAGACCCGGAATCAGTTTCAAGTGGACCTGGATCCGAACAGCGAAGTGAAATGGAACTAGGAAATCACCAGCGTCCTGAATTCTTTGGCTGTCTGCATTGCGAGAACCTTCGCCCATGGCCAATGGCGGCGCTTCACATCTGTTTGTTGTGCATTCGGGACTGGAAGTGGTGTGCGAAGGGTGCCCACAATCAAGCCAAGGCGAACTTCATGTGGAATGATGAGGAGCACGAGGAGTGTTATGTGTGTTACTTCGCGGGTATGTAATGCTTTTTGCTCGGCATGGAGACTGCAGGATTATATCTCCGCATGAAGCACCTATACCTAGTGTGTATGGCAGCTTTAATTCCTGATTTTCTTGTTTTTTTTTTTTTTTTTTTCAACGTGGTAGCTTCGTACTAATGTATACGCCATTTGGGTGGGGATGAAGGAGGAACTAGAGATTGAATCATGATAGACTAGATAAAGACAAATTGAAAGCAGCAAAAATTCATCTGTTTCGGGGTGTCTTTTTTGACGTCTTTCGGGATATTTGCTAACCATACCAGGAATACCCACTCGATATCTAGCCTCTATATAGGTTCAAGAGATGGGGATATGGTATGTCTTTCGGTATGGTTATAGACATACCAAATAATGAGATACATATGTCAAGATGTCAATGAAACAGGACGGAAAGTACCTAGAAGGTCGGAATGTGTCAGAATATCCAAGATGGAGGGGCTGTTTCACGTGACAACCATCGAATCCAAGATGATTAAGCTTGTGATTCCTACCACTTTGCATCTACAGCATATATGAAGTAGAGAAATTACAATAATATAGTTCGTGTAATTTATAACTTTGAACCTGCACATTCATTTTGACTAGCCTCCTCTCTAATTCTTCAATCCAATGACCGGCTGTGTCCAGAGCAATATCAAAATATCCAATCAAATCCACCCAATTCAGGTCCCCTCGCAATGGCGGAGTCACTCCACCTACTCACCTCCATTACACCTATCACAACCTCCCGGGGCGTCGACTACTGTCGACCCTAGCGTGCCAATGCCACTTGAGAGCAAGATGGCCCACCCCCCAAGCAAGCAGATCTCGGACTCCCACGTCGGAAATCTGACTCGCCTAAATCCTGTCGTATCGTTGGCTCGGGAAGAGGAACCATTTCCATTAACCCCCTCTCAGCTTCCCTCGCCGCGCCCCCATGGTCGGTGATACGCGACAATTTGCCCCCGACTCACGAGTCAGGAAGGCTCCAAACCGTCAGTCGCGGTCCTGTAAAGTCTGCCGGCTCCGGAAAGTCAAGGTCCGTTATCCCCCCTCCCCGCGTCCTCGTGCTCAGATCGCGCTCGGGTTCGGGAGCCTCCCGTACCCATCTGATGTGTTCCACTGGTCGTAAACACAGCACCCGCAAGGCTAACGTGGATCCCGTTGTCAGTGTGACCGAGTCAAGCCCTGCCACGCGTGCTGTGCTCATGGCTACCCGTCTAAATGCGTCTATGAGCATGTCCCCGACGAAGAAGCCCGCCCCATCAGCCAAGCAGAGGAAATCCGGAACCTACGGGCGGAGATCCGCGACCTGAGAGGAACAGTAGACGATAAACAGAATGGTAGGCCTTGCAGGCCCCGCCCACTCTTTTCTGCAGTGGCAACCAAATATGGGGTTGGAACAATTGCTGATGTCTGTGCAGGATCTAGGGCTGATGATCTCCAGCGCCTGGGCCAGCTCGAGAACTTATTCGAGTCTATTCGCTCAGCACCTAGCTCTATAGTCGATAATCTCGTTCGGGATATTCGGACCGCACATGTCGGCTTTAAGAAGAATTTGGTTCCTGTAGGACCATGGGAAGGCAGGGAAGGTATGTCGTACATCGATTGGTCAAAAAGGCTACCCATGCTGACAGCCCCAGCGTATGAATCCTACGATTATCCTTCGCGCCCTTCGTTGACTCTGCCTGTTCGGAATCGCCTATTAATAAATTCCCCGGGTGAAGACTTTAATAATTTCCAAGTTGAGGATGATGATGACAGCGACTTCGAGCGCATGTCGATGAGTAGTGGCTCCGACTCGTCTGGCACGATCTCGATTATGAGTATGCAAAGTCCCGCGGCCGATGTATTTGTCGAAAGATTTGTAGATGCATTTAGCCCAGAAGTGGACATGAAATCCGGGACAGCGGGTGCACTACGAGCTGCTGCCGGGATTCGAATGTTCTCACCACTCATCACAGACGCCTTCGAGGCTGTTTCGGTGGCATTTTTTGGTCGTTCTGTGCAGAACAAGCATATTGAGGCATCCGGGTTCCGACTTTACCCCCGCGTGTTACGTTCATTGCAGGATGCGTTGGTGGACCCCGAAAAATGCAAAGCAGAGTCCACACTGGTGACTGTGATTCTCTTGCTGGCTTTCGAGGTTGGTTTTAAAATCGGTATTTCTTCCCAGCCAATGCTAACTGTAGCAGAGCGTTGAACGCACTACTCAGAGCGGTGTCTCGGCTCACGTCCGAGGAGCAATGCGCTTGATCGAACATCGTGGACCAGAAAATCACATATATGGTGTTGAACATCTCTTGTTTGCAGAACTCCGTCCATATTGGGTAAGATCACAGCAAGCCTTCCGTAATGGCGTCTTCTCAATCTAACGGCTTAGATTGGCGGCGCTCTGGCAGCTCGACAACCCTCATTCCTGGCCCGTGAAGAGTGGAAGACCATTCCATGGTCGGCAGGCACGACCCAAAAAGATATTTTACATCATCTGCTTGACCTGGCCACCGAGATTCCTGGTTTACTAGCGAAATCCGATGCCTTCAAAGAAGCACAAATCACATCTTTCATGGGCGCACAAGAGATGGCTGTCAAACAGTCTACACTTTGGAACGGAATACGCGAGCTTACAGCCCGTTTCTATCAATGGTACGTAGACTATGTTGTCGCATACCCTGACGGGCCACCGCAGGAAGCCGAACAACACGGCGACCAGGGGTTCCCCATTTTTCAACGCAGGGACCTCCGCACCGGGGCTACTTTCACCCCAACAAGGTTCACATATCCAACCCTGCTACTCGCACAGACCATGTGTCTCTACTACGCCGTGCGATTAATTCTGTCCTCGATCGACTCTCGGCCGGAGGATCGTGTCACGCCAATGGAACAGTACGACTTGGCCTGCGGGATCTGCCGCTCGTTGGAATTTTATATCCTCACTGCACCAGGCAACATGATCAATCGTCTTGCATTCCCCACTCGGGTAGCGTGGGAAGCATTCCCAGATGGAGGCCCAGAGCGCCGTTTCATGGTTGAAGTGCTGCGATTAGTTGAGAAGCGGCATTCCCTTGGGCTCTGGGGCAGTGCCATGCCTGAGTTATCTACAAAAGGAGACTCCCCACTGAATACAGGTAGCTCGTAGTGTGGAAGAAAGTACGGAGTTGTATAAGCCACGATTTAATTATTTTATCACAATAAGTGTTGCGCTCGGGCGCAGCTGTCATTTACAATGAATCCCTATGCCAAAATTGACATGTACACAATGGGCATTGATGAACATTTTCTAATAATGGTATAGTTGTTCAGCTCCCAATAGTATACGGGCTATGTTCCGCAGCTTCCGGCTATGTTATGTGTTGCCTGCATAATAAAATGACCCAATTGAAATGAAAACAAAGTACAACAAAGTACAACATAATGCTACCTGATGTACGGAGTACGGAGTACCTAAGTACTAGAGGGGACACTATGCATGCGAGCTGAAATGATGAATCGAACATTCATCTATTTAATTTTGATTGGATAGAAACAATAGATCCGCCCCTGACACTATAACGCATTCGAAATGGCCCCGACGGGGATCGGCAATATACTAACCACTCACACAGCGATCTAATTGATCAACAATCGATAGTTTGGTCGAGAGGGAAAAATAGGAGATTTGCGTTCCTGCAGATTCCCTCATAAAAAGCATGGGGGGGGCCCATTCTACAATTAACATACCAGTCATACATCGGACAATCATGCCTTCATTCACCAAGTTGGCGCTCTCTGCCCTCGCGATTACCACAGCCCTCGCAACAGGAACCAACGATTTCTCCTGCCAAAGCTCTCACAATCCAGTCGTCCTCCTGCACGGACTTGGCGCCACATTTTATGAAGATCTGAACTTCATGCAGTACTGGCTGCAAACCCAAGGCTTCTGCACGTACGCGATCACATATGGCGCACATGATGGCTTCCCATTGCTTGGCGGCCTGAAGGCAATCAACGAGAGTGCCCCCGAAATCGCCGCGTACATTAAAGAAGTTGTGCAAAAGACCGGAAAGAGCAAAGTTGACCTAGTGGGTCACTCTGAGGGTGCGTTCCAAGCTCTCTACGTGCCTAAGTTCGAGGGCGTCGCCCACCTCGTCGACAAGATCGCATCTATCGCACCACCTACCCATGCCACTACATTTGCCAACATCTACGACCTCGCATACTTGTTTGGCAACGCGTCGCGCGAACTCGTGGGCGAAGTGCTCGATACTCTCGGCTGCCCTGCTTGTGACGATCTCGGCCCTGATGGCGCAGCCGTTTTGCGCTTGAACGACGGTACCCCCATCGCGCAGCCCGGTAACAGTATCACTATCATCGCGTCCAAGTATGATGAGCTGGTTACCCCCCTTCCACATCTTTCATCAATGAGGACGGCGTGACGAATCGCTGGATCCAAGATACCTGCCCCTTGGATCCCGTTGGTCACATTGGCGAAGCTTATGATTTGAATGTCTGGCACTTGGTCAAGAATGTGCTGGCCGAGACGCCGAATAAGAAGTTCCTGTGTCTGCTTGGATCACCAGGTAAATAAAGAGCTCAAGGTTGTGTGAAGCGATTAATTCAACTGTATATAATAACTAATCGTTGAAGTGATACATAATGTGTTATCTTATCATTGTTCGGGTTTTCTTTTGATTCTCATGGCTTCTATATCTAATCCATCGTTTTTAGTCGTAGGCAGTCATATGTGGATCTTTTAAAGTCGAGGGTGCATTTTCGCAGCAATCATTGCATTTAATACTCCGTGCTGATTTTATGGAATATATGTTATAGTGCACGTCCTCATAGAAAAGAAATTAGGAACATTCCGCCAATAGCTTTTTCGAGAATATTATTCCAGATGAATAGAGATCCATATACTCCGTACTCTGGTCAAACTCAATATATACGAAGTAAAAGAAACGCCAGGATCCAGGATATACGTTGTAATCCTTCGAGTCAGTCGCATACCTTCTGGGGCACCTTTGATGCCTCGGTTTTCCCAAATTTGAGAGACAAAGAGTGACAGATCCTATTTTGTTAGTCTAGTTTGGTGTGATCGAACTATAATGCTTACGCTCGTTCTCTTTGTTCACTGCAACTAATCCTCAATGTTTTGATATAAATACTCGAGGTTTCCCCTCAATGAACCTAAATCTTCTCTTCGGTTTAGCTGCACCTTTAGTTTGCTTAGACGAAGGATAGAATATTTCTTAATCAGTTGGCCCTTCAATTTCGGATTACTATTGGCAAACGGATAGATCACATATACTGTGTTTGCTTGTATGAGATTGGGAAACACTTGCTCGGGTCTGGCATTTAATGAGACGCTAAGAGTAAATAACCGTTGGCAACCACTCTCATCTCATCACCTTTCAAGAAGTCTCAACACCTCACACTACTGCTATTCATCACTCTGGCATACCTAGGTAGTTTATCTACTTCGAAACGGTTGCTGCCTTAGGCACCGCGACATGTGATTCCAATTCTTCACGGACTCGGAATTTTCTTTCTCCGTACACTATCTTATCTACAACGCGCAAGGATTAAAAAAATCACCATGTCAGAGCCAGACAACAAAACTGGCTCTGGATCCAACATTCATCGAATTGAAGAGCGATGGGAGAATCTGAATGAGATGTTCCCAAACACCGATCCTGAGCCTGCAGAGACTGTCGGCTCTGCCGATGACCTGGAGGCGGAAATTCGTCAAGCTCAAGCTCAATTATCGAGACTGAAGAAGCAGCGCGAGCTCATTGACATCAAACAAAAGGTTGCAGAGGAAGAGAGGGAATTGGAATTGGCTCGCACTCGCCTTCTGGCCGTGACCTCCCTGGAAGTTCCCCCGGCCACCCCGGCTTCCACCCCATCTAGAGGCGAGGCGAAGCAGAACAGCAAGGCTGGTAATGGTGGAGACCAGAAGAACATTCATCCTGCCCGATCTGAGCAAATTACCATTCCAGCTCCTCCAACTCAAGCGCCAGATCGTCGTCCTTCCGACGCTAAGCCATCCGAACCGAAGTCCTCTGCTAAAGCCGCAAGCAGCCTCGTGTCCCATTTGAACCTCGAGCAATTGCGAGCCCTCGCAGCAGCTACCAGGTCCCCCGCCGCACCCACAGTCATCAAGACTGAATCCCGTTCCAGTCTGCAGCCTTCCGCCCGATCTTTTCATCCCGAATCTTCCGTCCAAGCCCCACCGGTGCCCAATGTACCGGTATACAACGGACGTGCTCTGGGGGAGTTCAAGAACTTTTCTATGGGTCTAGAACGACACTTTGATAAATATCCAGAGTGGTACAAGGTCGAGGAGCGCAAGGTCACGCGGGCGCTTAAGCACGTTGCCCTTAATATCGAGGATGAGTGGAAGCGACACATACGTCATCTACCCGCTGAAAAGATCACCTACGGCAGTTTCTGTACATTCCTTATTCACCAGCTTCAAAACGGAGTCTACCCTGATGTCGCCAGATCCCGTTATATGGATAGCTATCAGCGACCGGCCCAATCCGTGACTGATTTCTCCAACTGGATGCAGCAGTGGGTGCCACACTTCCCAAATAACGACTCGGAGCGCGACCGAATGCGCCATCTCTTTGAACATCTGATGAACAGGGTTCGCAGTGAGGCTGACAAGACCCATCTGGACTTTGATAACTATTACGACTTTGTTGAATATCTCCAGCGGGTCGAGGATTCCATCGGCAGCCGCGCTGAGTCGCTTGGCCGCCGGGTTATCAACCCTCGAAAACGACCTCGCAGCCACGACTAAGCGGTTCGACCTAGTTCGATAGGCTTCGCTTCGAGACCCAGCTCCGACGAAGGAAGCTGACATCGTCTTTACTTACGTCTGCACATGGGGATAGATCGGAGGGGGCTCGGTGGGGTTTCTTGCTATTGAATGGGGGATTTTCTCTTCTATCTTCTTGAATTTTCAGTGTAAATACCGGGGCGTTGCGAAATCTTTTAAAGCAAGGTATTCGTAATGATTTTCTTCAATTTTTTATTTTTTTTTCATTATGTGAACTATTTCTCCGATGTGAACTATGATCACTGCGATCATTCCCAGCTCCACCCTAGATCATCTAAAGCATACTAGAAATACCCATAGCGGGTTTCCTTGCCAGAGCTTCCTCAATCTGCTTCCTACTTGCATTGATACTATGCTCCCCCCACCCATTTTCTTCCGTCCAACCACGACTGCTCTGCCCTGAATTTGGCTGGTCGCCCCAAAGAGAGGTGTATTCCTCCTCGGTGAAATACAAAGCCTGGCGCTCGTGGAAACACGCCAAGATGGTCGCACTCGCCTCGCCGCTACAACAGGCGCAGTAATCGGGATTCTCGTTAGGCGGGGGATATACCACGGTCCCATCATCGAGCCCCTTCCTCAACATCGTGTAGCTGGTGTTGTAGACTTCAAGGATCGGGTCATCCATGGAAGTGTGGACGAGGCGCACTTTCAGGGGCGCGTGGTCATCGTAGCACTGGGATCCAAGCTTCAGCCAGAGGGTGCCGATGTCGTTTAGATTGCCGATTCCTTCGTAGTCGGGGTGTTGGACGAAATAGCCATATTCTTGAGGGGCAACGCTTGTGAGGCCTGGTATGAGATCGGCGATTGCTTCAATAGCCTCGGCTAGAGGGAGGGTTTGGAGGACGTCGATGTGGTCTTGGAGTTTGGAAGCCATGGTGTAGAGTTTCAAAGAAGTCTGGGAAGAGGGGACCTCTTCTTCCTTTTGTATCGTTCATGTTGATGAGGGTTTCTTTTTCTGTTATTTCTTGGAGCCACGTACTCTATACTCTTGCCAAATCAAGCGCGTTTGCTGTATTTGGGAGCAGGGGATTGAAGCTGAGTGGCTTTTCAATTGTAGTCGCGTGGTGTTTTCCCACGGACTTCTCTTCTCCGCATATCTGCCTTGCGATACTTTGTACGGAGTATAGCAATCTTTGTTGGGGAATCTCATATACGTATTCCCTGTGGCCGGCTAGTTTCCAATATTCGTCCCAATTCGCTTTGTGATTTGATTGGAGCACCAATACGATTTTGCACAGCCCGAAAGATGTTGGGATCTACTCCGTACTTGGACCCTAGAGATATGTAGGTGCATTGACCCATACGCATTCTCTTATTGCTCAGCACTTATCTTTCCCAGGATTTCATCGGAACGAATCGCATGGATCGTATTTCAGATCGATAGATCAACTTCCAATAGAATGCAAGTCATATATGGATATGATCGGAAGGGAACCCCCCCCCACTTGGCGGGACCGGCGGGATTCCAAAAGCCCATTGACTGATCTGATTTCCGCCTTGTCTGTTTATATTCTTGGCCTCTGGGCTTATAGCCTTCTGAGTTTCGGAACTTTTTTCGAAAACTGCCCTTGCTCTATGGGCTTTGGGCTTTAGAATTTATTTGTTTTGGATGTTTTGGTCGCGTTATGGATGTGAAATCCGCGCATTTACCGCCTAGCCAGGTACAGGCACGCCAGGTACCTCATCGATATGCTCGTTGGGGATTGTCTCTAGCCGCTGCAGTGCTGATTCTTTTCGTCTGGCCTGTCCCCCCATCTTCCTGGAAGGTGGTCAAGCCTTTGGACATTTCAGTCATCTGGGACGAAATCATTCCTTCGCAGTCGCTGGAGTATCAAAATTGCGGCGATGAGTTCCAATGCGCGAGGCTGGAAGTACCAATGGATTACCAACGGATAGACGGACAAGGTCGCACATTCGCCCTGGCTGTTGTCCGACTACCAGCCAAGGTCCCTGTCACAGATCCACGATATGGAGGCGCGGTTCTGATCAACCCAGGTGAGTGGTTTTGGACCTGATTTATGATCTAAGCTCATAGTGCAGGCGGGCCTGGTGGACCGGGAACAACGCAAGCTTTCGTGGCGGGTCGCAATCTTCAGCTGATCATTGATGCGGAAGCCGACCCAGACCAGACTGGAGAAGAGAGTGGCAATAGATATTTCGATATTATCGGATTTGATCCTCGTGGAGTAGGATCCACAAGTCCTCCAGTGATGTGTTTCCCTGATCCCGTATCCCAAAGGAACTGGGAATTACAAATCTCGGCAGAAGGCATGCTGGGGAGTGGACTGGATTCCTTGCAGAGAAACTGGCAACGCACTGAAGCACTCAACTCGGGCTGTTCTGTATTTGATATGTCAAGTCTAGGAGCAGACGAACCAATGATGTCCTATGTAAATACACCACTCGTTGCGCAGGACATGCTGGCCATCATCGAACGCCATGGAGAATGGCGGGAGAAGGAAGGCCAAAGGGCCCGGGCAACCCACAACAAGTGCCGTGGACAGGACGAAGTAAGCAAAATCTTGAATCGTACTCAATGGCATCGCGGAGAAGAGCCACTTCTTTATTGGGGCCGCTCATATGGTACCCTGCTGGGCGCCACGTTTGCATCGCTCTTCCCAGAGCGAGTCGCCCGAGCTGTGCTCGATGGCGTAGTCGATATGGTGAGATACTACCAAGGAACAGGACCGAACGTTGTTGTTGATGCAGATGCCATATTTGATCGATTTGGCCAGTACTGTAATGAGGCTGGACCTGAGGGATGTCCCTTTTATATAGAGGGTGGTCCAGACGCCATAAAGGTAGCATACTGGAAACTTGAGCAGCAGATTCTTAACACTTCGATCCCTGTCATGGCTTCTGCGGAACGGGGGCCAGAAGTTGTAACCTGGACGGACATCAAAGAGATTCAACGCTTTGCCATATACCAGCCCCTCCTTGCATTCCCCGTTCTGGCAGACAGAATGACCGAGTTGGGAAACGGGAATGCCATTCCTATGGCTGACTTCAAGCACGGGAGCCAATTCGGCGCGTGTCCGTCCAACAAATGCAGTCTTGCGGGGCCTTGGTCGCCAGAATGTGCTACAACGCAAGATAATTTCCTCTACGCCATGGCTGCTATTATGTGCTCAGATGCAGAATATCTGACAACTCTAAATATTGAGCAATTCCGGACAGAATGGTCTAGCCTTCTAGCTGACAGTGCATCTTTGGGTGATTATTGGGCTCAATTACAACTGAGCTGTGTTGGGTGGAAAGCCAAGGCTAAATACCCTTTCGCAGGTATGTCCTATTCTGACCTCTATGCGTTCGCAACTGACCTATTTTAGGACCGTGGGGTACTACTACCGCTCATCCCATGCTTTTCGTATCAAATACTCTAGATCCAGTGACTCCTCTCCACGGGTGTGTATTATTCACCGACCGCTAGTGCCCAGGTGGTTGTCCAAGCTAACCGCCCCAGTGCCAAACACATGTCCCAGATTTTCCCAGGATCTGGGTTGCTCCAGCAAGAATCAGAAGGAGTGAGTCACTCGCGATGATTCCTCCGGTGATTCACCTCTCACATATTTCTTCTAGCACACAACTCTCACAGCTCCATCAATCTGCGTGGCGAAGGCCATTCGCCATTACTTCCAAACTGGCACACTACCAGTGGTAGGAACTCTGTGCCAAGCCGATTTGAAGCCATTGGTTGGATCTCCGCATAATCGCACGACGATCAGCCAAAGCTTCAGCCTAGCCGACCGTAAATTGTTCGAGGCATTGATGGCAGAGGTCCAGCGAGCGCCTCTGTTTCCACCATCGAGGTTCCCAACATCTAAATTTCATGACGACTAAAGGAATATGAAAAGGGCCTATTCAGCCTTGGAGCTAACTATCATGATTTGACGCATTAATGATTCAAAGTGCTATGTTCAAGTTCAGCGGTTTGATTTTGGTGCGTTTTCGATGTCGTATTAGTATAATTTCTTTAATCCTACTCAGCATGTACTGTTGACTCTACCTCAAATTACTCCTTGAATATCACTATATTACCCCAGAGTACAACATAGGGATTAATGCGAGGATATTCCCTTGCGGAGAAGTTGTACAACCTCGGCTCATCAGCCAATCCCAACATTGATAATCAGTGACCCCGCTTCGAGGGGTCTCTCTCCACATTACGAGTTATATTGGATGACTTTGGAAGCAGATTATCTATAATCCTTGTGTGTCCCAAAAATCCTACAGCCATGCAACGAGCAACCATGGCTGCTTCAACCTCTACCGAGACCCTCGCGAACACTGTCAGCATGCAAACACCACAGTCATCCCAAGCAGTGGGTGCTGAAAAGGCCAAGGTCAAGATGCAGATGCCCAGCATGCCTGTGTTCGAGGATAAGATGAAGGAGCGAGAGTATTTGAAGGGCCGCCTAGCAGCAGCATTCAGAATTTTTGGTGATAAAGGATACGATGAGGGTATGGATTATCCTGTAGTGAAGCATCAGGTTAACAACTAAAATTACCATTAGGTGTCGCTGGGCACATCACCGTGCGCGATCCAGTGGATCCGTCAACATTCTGGGTGAATCCGTTCGGCACGGCATTCAAGCTGATGAAAGCATCGGACTTGATCCAGGTCGACCACGATGGAAATGTTATTGCAGGTGGAGAGAATCGGATGCTGAATGCCGCAGCATTTATGATCCATTCTGCTATTCATGCAGCACGGCCCGAGGTCAACTGCGCTGCGCACAGTCATAGCCTCCACGGACGGGCGTTTTGCTCGCTGGGCCGACCGCTCGATATCATCTCGCAGGATGCCTGTGCTTTCTACAATGTAGGTTCTCGTAGTTTCTTTCCAATCCTCCTATGTGCAAAGTCCCAGTTCTAACAGGACCAGGACTTGGCTCTCTATTCATCATTCAAAGGCGTCGTATTAGCGGAAGAAGAAGGCCAGAACATTGCCAAAGCTCTGGGCAACAAAAAGGCAGCCCTTCTGCAAAATCACGGCCTTTTGACAGTCGGCAACACAATCGAAGAAACAGTGTTTTGGTTTGTGAGCCTGGAAAAATGCTGCTACGCCCAACTCCTAGCGGACGCGGCAGCCACCGGACGAGGTGGCCAAACAGTGAAAATTGAAGAGGCAGATGCTGCATTCACTTACAAAACAGTGGGAACCCCGAAGGCTGGCTGGTTCAGTGCGAAGCCCCTGTTTGATGTGATTCACGCCGAAACCAAGGGTGAATACTTGGAATGAGATATCCACCCGGTCTAAAGTCAATATATCGCTCTTTCGGGATAAGTTAGCTTGCAGAAATTAATAGTTTCCTCGTAAATTACCACATTAAACAACCAAACGGGATTTTATTCACCAGGGCCTTCTTATTTCGTATTGCATCAATGTTGTAGTCTATCTCGAATACTGGGCAGTGTCGCTAGTAAGTACCACCACAAATAAATCCTGTTAGGCAAAGAGAAAGTCCATGTGCGGGGCTTTGGAATTGACTAGACCTGCTTGACAAAATTTAATGCATCAATAAGGAGTTCTCATGCACCACACTTCATCATTTTCACCAATCGGCCTAGTGTTGGGCTTGTTTTGAGGAGAAACATTCACTCCTGAAGAGCTTCGGGAGGCGCTCCGCTTTTAGCCAATTCCACCACTCTCCACTTGCAGAGATGTGCCTGTGTCTTGCAGATGGAAACTATAAAATGGGAAATTTTTCATCCCGATATGAATTTAAAACCGATCAAGTCCCCTATATTTGAGATCTCCTAAGCACAGAAACGCTTAGCGACCCAGACAAGTATACTTGCAGTCTTCCAGCTCATAATTATCACAATGCGCTTCATCTTACCTTTCCTCGCCGCTGCCAGCCTTGCCAGCGCCGGTCTGCTAGAGACTGTTGCCAAGAGAGATGACTACTGGGGTGGCAGCGTCTCGCTTGGTCCCTCCAAGTCGACCATCATCAACGCTGTTACAACGCTGATCCCCGGAGCTGCACCACCAACTCAGAACGGCGTGCTATTCCTCTGGCCTGGTGTGAGTTCTTAATTCTTTTAATCGGCTTGCTAGTCACTAAAAATCATAGATGTCCAACGGAACCGGCGACCTAGTCCAAACCACTCTTGAAAGCTGGCCTAGCAACTCGTGGTGTGGAGCAGCCACTGGCCAGTGGTGTGTGCGTGCCAGCGTCTTCGGCAGCTTTGGTCAGCTCGACGGCACTGGATCACCCGTGAGTGGAACCGACCAGGTGCGGATTGAGTACAATCTCGAGTCCGATGGACAGACCTGGAAGCAGTAAGTATAAATCCAAGATGGCCTAGATACATCACAACTAATATTTGTAGGACTGTCACAAATGGTCAGACTGGCGCGCTGCTTTCAACTTACTCTCATGCCTCTGGACCTTACATGCGAGGGTAAGTGAATCTTAAGAATGGCACTTTATCGAGCACTATGCTGACTTGGGTTAGATATGGCACCGGAACTGAGTGTAACGACAACTGCTCGGGAACTATCGCTGCGCAGAAATACTTGAACACGGTTATTACTCTCGCCTCGGCTGATACTACCTTCGGCTCGACGATTGCCAGCGCGGGTGGTGCTACTTATACCGGACTTTCGTCCAGTCAGAGTGGAAAGGTGTGGACCATTACGCAGATTGACATTCCGTCGATGCATTGAATGAAGTTTGGGAGCTTGAAAGTGTGTGTTGCGAGGGGATACGAGCTGTCGATGTGGTTTTGTCCTACAAGATTCATATATGAAGGATAGCCTAGGACAAACTGTCAATTTTTCGACAAATTAAGCGCTTTTATAATCACTATCCCACCCCAACATGCATGTGTATATATACAAAAACTCACTCTTATCCCTGATAATCAAGCAAGACGTTCAGTCGCACAGGACCAGGGGCGGCCTCACCACCAATGCCATTCAAGTGCTTTTTCGAGTACACATAAGAATTAACCACCTGCTTGGCGCCCGGCGTGATGATAGAACATTTCTTCCCGTCAGCCTGACAAATAGACATGCCCTGCACAGGCTGATCCGCAATCTGCGCCTGAATAGCCGAAACATCCCATCCCGACCAGCCGTTATTCTCCCCATCACCAAATGTGAATTCGCCCCAGGTACAGGAGTATCCACCCCACCGGTCGGTGGGTAAGTGATCGCCAGGCGCAGCACCCCAGGCTCCCTCAGAGTCCTCGTCAAAAGCAACATAGCGAGTTTCACCAGGTGCAAGAGTGAATGTCAGAGCAGAGTGGCCGTACCATCCGGTCATCATGCCGTCAGGCCCGAACTTGTTCCACACAACAAGCGTCCAAGGCTCATACTTTGAGCCCGTGAACTGTACCACGTATTTGTAGGTATGGGCCTCGATCGGGCTGACAGTGATGATATTGCTTCCCCAAGGCATGCCGATATTGCCCATGTAGTGGATCTGCGTCCCTTTCCCTCTTGATGGAGTACGTCCCCCAAATCCCTTTCTCGAAAATTGCCCCCCTGGTGGTGTAGCAGTCCAGTCCAATGATGTGGGCTTGTCTGAGCTTGGGCCTGGGAGGATCTGGTTGACTAGAGGGAGAGGGAGATCAGGGAGGAACTCGCCCGGCAGATGGAGTATGGCGTTGATTGGGTTGTCGTTGCTTTTGTGAAGTGGAGCATGTGGGTGTTCTGCTGGGACGGCTTTTTCTTCTTTTAAAGTCCCCTTCGGCAGAGTGTTTGCAAGAGCGACAGCTTTTTCTGTTTTGGGGTGAATCCCAGGGAATGTGTTTGCCAGTGGCACAGCTGTAGCCCCTGGGTACACGGTAACCCTTACGGTGTTTGTTGCAGTTTTGGTGATCGTTTGTGTCTTTACTATGGTAATAGTCCCTTCCAGGTCTGTTGGCCTGAAAGCCCAAGTCTCGGCCTGAGTGAATTGAGGTCGAACTGGCCTCGTGTTTGTCGGCACAGGGAAAACAGCATCAAGCTGCGGTTCACGTTGATCCCAGTGATCCTGATATGGCTCGGCATGACCATGCCTACACGGTGTAGGCTGAGGCCTATGTTTGACAAGCGTTAGCGTGCTGTGAATAATATTGGTTGGCGCGCAGTTTCCAAAAACAGTTGTTGTGGTCGTGAGCGTAATGGACTCCACCACAAAATCATCTGGGGTGTTATTCACATTATCCCATGCTGGATTTCGCGGCTCCAGTTCTTCGGTAGGCTGCATCAAGTGGCGATGGCGATAGCCATGCGCATCATGGTGGATGCCAGCAAAAGTATATCTAACGAAGCCCACAAGAAGGACCAGCATAGATACACGCCGCATTGCAGACTAAAAGAAAGTTGTAATCAGTAATAGCTGCGTAGTGAAGCCGGTGGTTTATAATTGACGTGGTGGATCAAGGCGTCAATGATGTTATATTCCAAAAAGCATCTCGGTGGCGCAGCAGTTGTCGTCGTACGGCCGCGCGATCTGGGGACGCGACTTAGCTTTATACAGCCCTTCGAGAAATGGGAAATGGTCTGGACTTTTATCTGGAATGCCATCGCGCACTTGACCTTCGAAGGGCTCGAAGGGGACAGTAGCAGCCCTGAATTCCGGGGGTTGCTTGGCTGACCCTTGGAGGCCTGTGAATCACACCGAACTTTTGAGAAATCTAATAAACATTAATGCAATATGCATGATAAATTAAACATATCTTAGACATCCTGAGAAAGATACCGAGTTTACTAGTTTCTCTTGGTAAATTGATGTTCAATGTGTTTACGTTGAGCTTCAAGCTATAATAGATGTGGTCTATGTAGCCCCTCGCGTCGCATTCCGACCCTAAATCACATTCGTCCCTCTTTTCTTCCCCGCGAGGAACGAGCTTTTAGAGCAGTATTCCATTAGAATATGAATTGATTCCTTCAAGTGACATGGTCAATATTGGAACTGTAGATATATGAGTGAATGGCTTGAGCGAACAATATATGTTCAATGAGTGTGTGTAAAGGAAATGTTAGAAAGGAGTATATATCGACAGAGTATTATGGGCTGCTCCCTCCAACATGATCCAAAAAACAAAAGATTCAGTGAAAGTATGCAGATTAAAAAGCCATCGGACACTTATTTCTGCCTGCTTTCTTTATTTTCTTGCAACATAAGACTTACAATGCCGGCCACCTCCTGTCTCCCTTCAGGAGAGACCATCATGTACAAGAACCCGACACCTGGGTTTGCGGGGGTCCCACGTTAACTACCTGAGTACAAATAATAGTAGTGACACTGCGGCCAATGCCATTGAAAATGCAAGTAATGCTCTCAGAGCTGGTTTGAATGTGCGAAATGCTCAAAGGGTTCACTATGTGAATTAGTATCTTCGTTTGGTCATTGCAAAATATATAGACACACATACCAATTTGAACCCATTCACTGTTGGAAGGGAAAATTTAAGTAAACTGAGATCCAGCAGCTCCAATGAAAGTGATAATGTAACCGGCACCACTCCGTACATTTCAGATAATTCTTGTAGGATTAATAGGTTAGGAGTACTAACCAGTAATGCTAACTGACAGCGCAATACAAGCCTCCCTAGGCTATAAACAGGAACCTTAGTTTTTGTTGTGGCCTAGTGGTAAAATACTCTGTATTTGCTCTGACACTAACTCGGTTCCTAGGAAAGATGCCTAACAGTTATCGGATAATATTATAGAACAATTGAAAGACTAAAAGCATTGATTGGCTAGGACATAGTAAAAATGAAGGATTTGCGATTGGGAATCGAACAATTCATGGGATGTTAGATGTGTATTCTCAATCTGTACACCGTACTCCGTACTTTTTCTGCTAGTTAGTTACCTGCTGGGCATGTTTCAATGATTACATAATAAAACCGGGAAATAAAGAAAAGCGACAGAAATCAAGGTGTACAAGGTATGGTATGGTCAATCTAATAAAATATGTATTTGTCATCCTTAACACTGCCATAGTTAACAACAAACTAAGACAGCATTCAATCTCTATTACATAAATCGTGTCATCTTGCCACGATAAAGGTGTTTAAGTCTTTGTGGATGATGACTGGCAGCTCGTCCTCCGCATGTGATATACCTTGCCTTGTAAATATACAACATAGGTCGAGTGTGATGCACAGAACACAATAGACTGCGTGGACCTGCATAAATGGGGTTGCAGAAGGCTATAGTTGTGGCTTGACCTGTAGAGCCACAACGCTACGGAGTACAGTTTCCATACCTGGCTTTGCAAAAATCACCCTTGAACATTATCCATAATAAAAAGCCTTCAGCTTTTTTGATATGACACCCAGGGAAATCTACTTGGCTGTATTTATTCTAAAATCTGTTTCTCCGCACCTCAAGCCGACCCCGGAAGCTCGGGGCCCGAGCACCTCGCTCCCGGATTTCATATCCTGTGAACATCATGTTGACTGAATCACAACAGTTTGATGCATGAATAAAATTGTTACATTTCAACATGAGTAGTGTCCAAAGAGGATCTACTTTATCTACCCCATCCAGTTTGAATTATACATGCAACGAATGTGCGCGTTCCTTCCAACGACGCGAGCATCTGGACCGCCATCGCACATCTCACTCAAAACAGAAGCCATTCCACTGTCAAATATGTAATAAATCCTTCACAAGAAGGTGAGAAATTTCAGCCCAATTCTACCTGCATGTTACTCAGCTACTACCTTCTCAGGGACACTTTACAACGACACACGATTGTCCATGGACAAATTCCAAACGGAGTGAAGAAGTTGCCAAGGGCTGTGCAAGCATGCACAAGCTGCATGCAATCCAAACAACGTTGTAGCGGGGGATCACCTTGTGAGCGCTGTTCTCGTCGGGGCTGGCGGTGCTTGTTTCCAGAAGATCCGAAGAAATCAGGAACCCAGATGACAGCTTCCACAGGTGATGCTTCGGCAGTTCAGCTAGACCACCTTGATGATCACGATATAGCGGGAGCACAGCTTCCTTCTGACATAAACGCCTTCGCAGAGTCTACTTTGAGTCCGGCGGTCCCGTTAATCGGTGCTGAGGGTAGAGGCTCAATTGAGCAACACGCAGCTTCGGTTAATCCCTGGGAATCGTCGCCGACAATACGGGATAACTCAAGTTTTAGCTTTGATCCAATGCTTCTTTGGCCTCTGGCAGAGTATGAACCAGATTATACTGGCATGGCTGCCTTTCCGATGCAACCATCGGCTGTCAATTTGTCCATTGACGGACAGCAAGAACCAAATCCAGAATTACTCGACGCTCCAGACATTCTTTCGGAGGGGACTCAGTTTCAGAGCTCGCACAAAAATTTCCGTCAAAATTATTCAGAGCCGAAGAACAAACCCCCACCAGAGATTTCAGACGCTGACCTTGACATACTCGCATCCGAGGACTTTTGCCAAGTTCCCTCCATATCTTTGTCGATTTACGAACAATTATGCGAGATGTGTCACCAGGGATCACGATACTCCAGCCCTCGACTGCGTCCGCTTCTTCCAAGTTTGGACGTACTTAATGTATTCCTTCAATTGTATTTCGAAAAGTTCCACAAATCCTTCCCCGTTCTCCACCAACCTACGTTTGAACCAAAAAGGGGCTCCTTGCTATTATGTATCGCCGTCGCTGCGATTGGCGGGCAATACTCACGTCATTCTGCGAGAACGACGCATATCACTGGCTTGATTCGAATTCTGCGACATACATTACTGTCCAAGGTACGCCTTGTTGTCAAGTCTATCCTCAAGTTCGACTCGCAACTAACCTAACATCTGCAGCTTGGTCGGGGCGATTCACTTCTGGGTGATCTTTGCTTAGCTCAAACAATATTGCTTTTCACATTTTCATTGATATTCGGCGGCAACCGAGAGGATATCATGCATGCTCAGTATCAACGCAACGTTTTGACCACAATTTGTCGCCCACTGCTGGTTCCAGGGATTCTTTTCGAGAAAAATGCGGACACCAGGCCTAGTTCAATGATAACTGATTGGCCACAATGGACCAAGGTCGAGTCTTGGAGACGAGTTTTCTACTTTTATTGGGGTGAGTGTGCCTGATGCCCTGAAAGCTGGTAGTGGAGGATGCTAAATGCAACACGGTAACGCAGTTTCTGAGTGTATACAACACATTCTTTTTGATATTCCGCCATTAATGTGTGTAAGCGATTTGACTATCGACCTCCCCTGCGATGAAGATCTATGGGCATGTGGAGGTGAGAAAGAGTGGAAGCAGAAACTTGATTCAAAACCCAGTAAGAAATTCAGCATTCCCACTCGGTTGGTTGATATTAATCTATCTATGCCAGGCCCGACTCAGCCAGTAAAGGTTGCTGAACTGCTTCGCAACAAAAGTATCAAAAAAGATGATCTGAAATCCCTAGGGCCCTCTGCTCTCCTTGTGGCAACCTGCGCCGCATACGTGGAAGAAAGAGTGTTGATGAAACAATTCGGTGGTGATTCATCCCATCCACTCTTCGAAGGCTCAACAGGAAGTATCTTCGACCGCTTAAACAAGCACACTGACGATCTTTTGGGCCTTTTCCCACGAGTCTACATTCATTCCACCTCACCTATTGTCGATAATACTACAAAATTTGCTCATCTACTCCAAATTATCCGTTTTGTTCCTTACCGAATGTTATATTCATCCTGTGGTTGGTCAATGCGCAAACCTGAAGCAGATACCTTCGCACAACAGATCTCCCAGAAACTGGAGGAAGAGCCCCAAAAGGCTCGCCACACTCTGATCCATGCAGCTCAACTCCTTCATACTATTCAAACCCAGCAGTTGCCCGAATGCTTTGACTCTTTCTTTGTCCTCATGGCGTCACTTTATATTTGGTTCTATGACCGGTTCATAGTGGCCGGGAAAAGAGGCGAGGTAGCTGGTCCGATGCACCTCCATATTTTGCGAATTGATCGAGATATTGGACACGACAATTTAGCGAATTGGGTGAATGGAGAAGATGAAGACGAGAAGCTCATTCACATATCTGGGATAGGTGTTCTTAATGGCTCGGATAGTACCTCGCGCGTTCTGAAAGAGGCTATCCACGTACTAAGCCATGAGGGGCCCTGGTCTGTGCAGTCAAATACCATCGCTCGGTCATTGCAAGGGATGCTTGCGGGAGGGTTACCTTCGTTTGATGACTAATGTATTTTCTTCCAAGGTTGACTCTTTCTTTGGGGGCAATGTTGGATGTAATTTCATCTTCATAAAACTCAATCGCAGAATATTAGCACCCAAGAAAAGAATTGACTGCCAATTTTTCAACGCCGGCAAATTTCATTGTCTATATAGAATAACCGAATCTCAATAGATATTCCTCGAGAAAATTTACGAATAAATACCTATTAGGAGAGAGGGGCCGACGGGGCCGACGGGGAAAAGTGGACAGTAAACGGACATACCGGTCTTTTTCCCCCCGACAATATGTGACATAGTTTCCACCAGAATTTGGATAGGAAGGGAATGATGGGTTCAGTTCTTCAACCGAGGAAATTCTCATAGAGCTGGCGGTGTTAGGACGGATTTAAGGACTTGGGGCATATATAAAAAGCTGTCCGTTACTACCCACTAGGTAGCATTCTACCACAACATCCAATATATATTATTATTCGAATCAAATCAAAGGCATGCATACACTCACATAAATTCGGAAACTATCAATGTTAGCTGAACTAACATATTGTAGCAACTCACCAACATGGCAGCTGTTGACTATGAATTGATTCGCAATGCGATCGCTCAGTACTCTCTTGCAATCGATCGAAAGGAATATCAAAACCTCGCGAAAGGTTTCTCAACAGATGTTGTGATGAAATTCCCCGAACCAATTGGTGTGCTAAAAGACCTTGCAACTGCCATTTCTGCCATTGAACGCGCACTTGAAAACTTGACGACCCACCATGCTTTAACGACCCAGACCGTTGAGTTGATAGACGAGAAGACCGCTTTGGCAACAACGTACTGCATGGCTATGCATTTTGACACTGAGAGTCAGGGAAAGCGCAGTGTGACTGGATGGGGATCATATGATGACAAGTTAGTGAAGGGGATCTACGATGGAAAGGAGGACTGGCGCATTGTGGAAAGGACGGTGCATTTCCATGTTCCACATACCGGAGATGCGTCGTTGCTAGGATTGAATTAGTTAGAACGAAATTACTTTGCATACCAATATACACCTCATTACTTCATGGAACACATATGTATCTCCCAGTTCTACTTGGCTTCAAATCGTATTTTAGTATTTCCAAACGCTATTAGATGGTTCCACGCAGTGCAGGAAAAGGGATAATCACGGCCCTAGGAGGCGATTAGTCAACCAATCGTTGTGGAGGTAAAACAGGCCACAGGAAGATAATTGAAACACCTTGAGTTTCAGATCTAGCAACGTTCAAATTGAAATTCAAGTTTGGATTTCAGATAGACGTAATCTGATGGAGCCTCTCAACCTCTATTCCATGATTATTCCTAGATTCTAGCAATAAGTCTAAGGAACTAGAATTGATATTCTGGTATTCATATTTGAGTTTCAGCAAGATGAAAGCACAATCTGACCCCGTATGGATCCATGGTCAAATTAAATAACATATTTGAACAGCCCTGGAGAAAACCCTAAGCTTTGATAATCTCCTTCTCAAACCAATCGAATAAGACATGATTGCAATGTCTCGCAGCGCCAACATGACAATGTTCTCCAGCAGCGTCCTCACTAGTGAAAACATGGTAGTGTGCCCTGTCCCCGAGAGCGTCCCTCATTGCCTCAGGCTGTCCCTTGAAAAAGTGATCATCTTCGGCACAAGCAACAAAGACTGGGCATTCGATTTTATCCGCTATTCCAACCAAGGAGAACATCTTCGCTTTGTCAAGATATTCAGCTGGGGTTTTAACATTGAAAGCCCAGAGACCATGAGATAATGCCCAACGAGCAGTAGTCGGAATGCTGGGATTGTTAAACAAAACAGCGGCAGAATCGAAGTCTTTGATATGAGCAAAAGACGCAAGACCATGGTCCGGGTCAAAGACAGGCGTATCGACAAAATTGTAAAGGCCGTCAATACTGAAGACTGCAGCGATGCGCCTTTCAAATGCCACAGCGCGTGCCGCCAATAAACCGGACATAGAGATGCCCATCAGACCAAGCTTAGTCATATCAACAGTGGGGAGAGTCTCGAGGAAGTCCACAACGGGAGTAAGAACATGCTCCCACTCGTGGGTAAACCCGACGCCCTGGTAGCGACGCGTGCAGATCTGCCCTGGTCCATCATAGCAGATCACGTTCCAGCCACGCTCGAGAATGGCAGCACCGTGCAGGTGGTACATTTCTTCCATGGACCCATCATAACCGCTACCGAGGATGAGAGTCGGCCGCTTCTCATTGTCATTACTTGCGGGGAAGAAAATAATGGAAATATTGCACCCGGGTCCAGGGAGCTCCTTGCGATAGCCTGGGAAGGGAAGTCGGGCCATCGCCTCGTCAAAACAGGCAGCCTGTTTATCCCACAATGACATGATGCGTGAATCATCCCAGTTGCCGTGGATGTAGAAATCAGCAGCACGGTAGTAGGTGGACGCTCGGAACATGGCATCGCGGATAGAGATATCATTTGTCATGCTTTTTCTCTGTTCAAGGATACGGTCTGCTCTTTTATTGAAGACAGCAGAAAAGGATTCGAAATCACCAGGTATTATTTCAGCGCTCATGGCAAGGACCTCGCCGACGTCAGCACCCCCATGGCTGGAGTGAGCGAGAAGCCGGAGGAGTTCGAAGTGAAAGGATTCGTCTGAGCTGAGTCGAGCCATGATCATAGAATAAAATCACCACTTGTTTTGGAAATGATACTGCGTGACACTGGGGTTGATGATACGTTTGTATTTATACAGCATGCTATATCACCCGAGGTACGAAGGAGGCCAATGTGACTGGGGCAATCAAGGTCGGCTTCTACTCAACACCGAGTCCGAAAACGCTATTGCATACCACAGAAAGAGTGGACACTGAAGAATCCAGATATCCCTAATTCAGAGCTAACCTTGGAATACGTCGTGGGTTTTGGTATGTCCTGCGGGGCCGACGGGGCCGAACAAAACCTGATGTGAATTTGTTGTCACTGTGGACCACTTCGGCCTTAATTAATGACCGAAGACGCGAGACGATGAAGAAAAAAAAACAGTTCATGCAATCTAGAGGATATCATAAGATAGTTATGTAGTCAAGAGTATTGAAGAACGAGAGTCTAGTCTCTTATACCCGAGTCGCGCAGGTCGTCGGTGGTTAACTACTACCGAAGTTGCTATGTCTGACGGTGTCCTCAAGGAAAGTCGTGAGATCGCCCTCCTGGTTGGCAAGATGGTAGACTGCACAAACTTGGTCTATATGCAGAAGGGTAAATTCAAGGATATATTACCGCAGGCGCTGGCCCTCCCCCGCCAACAGTGCTTTGACGGAAGGCCACAAGGCCACAAGGCCACAAGGCCACAAGGCCACAAGGCCACAAGGCTACAAGGCTACAAGGCTACCAACTCGCAGTAGGCTTCTTCACCTTAACAAAAAAAAAGTTGGAGACACCGCTGATCATCTTCCAAGGATATTTTTCCACTCAACTCCACACATCCAATCACAGTCGTGAACTCTGGCTTATCAACAATGCGCTAAACTCTTTAAAGGCAAAGATGCGCTGCGCGACCAAATGACCAATCAGATCGAACAATGCGAAAGATTTACCCAAAATGGAAACAACACCCGTAGGGTTTTGAGGAATATAAATGCATTGCTATGCCCGGCTTTGCAGAAATCATTGAGCATTATCCAAAATGACAAGCCTTCATCCATTTGACCCCATCACACCTGTGGAGATCCAATTGGCGGTCTCCGTTCTGGAATCCGCTTTCCCCGGTGTCAAGTTGCGCTACAAACGCATCGATCTCCAGGAACCCGCCAAGCATGAGGTTGTCCCGTTCCTCGAGGCTGAACGCCGAGGGGAAGTGCGGCCGCGTAAACCGACACGTTTGTTAATGGCGCTCTTCCACCGGCTGGACAATGGGTCCTTCTTCAAGGCTCTGATCAACGCAGACACCAAGTCCATTGTGTCAGCAAAAGAACTGCCCAAGGATGTCCAGGGTCCACTGGACGTCGATGAAATGATGGAGATTGAGGAATTATGCCTCAGCCATCCAGCTGTCAAGGCCGAAATTGAAAAGTTGAAGCTTCCGGCTGGCCACACAGTCTGCTTGGATCCGTGGATCTACGGCACCGATGATGCCAAGGAGACTCGGCGTTTGTTCCAGTGCTACATGTACATCGTGGCCACCGACCACCCCCAGAATAACCAGTATTCGCTGCCTTGCAAATTTTCCCCGGTGTTTGATGGCATCACTCGCAAATTGGTCCGTATGGATTATCTGCCTGGCGGGGCTGATGCTCAAACCACCGACACACAGCCCTGGAAGCAGGTGACTACCGTGCAATATGCGCATGATTTACTCAATGAGCCTCTGCGCACCGATCTGAAGCCCTATATTGTCCAGCAACCAGAGGGAGCGTCATTTAATGTCATTGGGAATGCTGTGTCATGGCAGAAGTGGCGTTTCAGAGTGGGCTTCAACAACCGTGAAGGTCTGGTGTTACACAATGTGACCTACGATGGTCGCAACACCTTTTACCGTCTGTCATTCTCTGAGATGACAGTCCCCTACGGCGGTATGTTCTACTACTCTGCCTTTGGCAACACATCTAATTTATTCCAGATCCCCGAGCTCCCTACCACCGCAAGCAAGCCTTTGATGTCGGTGACGTTGGCTTCGGTATCACAGCTAACCAACTGAGCCTCGGCTGCGATTGTCTCGGGCACATCAAGTATTTCGATGGTTATCGCACCGATGCACAAGGAGCACCGGTTCAACTAAAGAATGTCATCTGCATGCACGAGCAGGATAATGGCCTACAACATAAGCACACCAATTACCGCAGTGGTGCGGCAACTGTCGTCCGTAACCGCCAGCTCGTGGTGCAGATGATCTGCACTGTCGCAAACTACGAATACATCTTCGCTTTCATCCTCGACCAAGCAGCCAATATTGAGCTCGAGGTGCGCGCAACCGGTATCCTCTCCACGGTGCCCTTCGACAACGAGAACGGCCAAACTGTGCCATGGGGCACGAATGTCGGGCCAGGCGTTATGGCCCCATTCCACCAGCACATGTTCTCCCTCCGCATCGATCCTGCTATCGACGGCTACAAAAATACAATTTACTACGAAGACAGTGTGCCTATGCCCGAGGATGATAACAACCCATGGCTTGTTGGTTACACCACAGAACAAAACATTATCAAGTCCAGCGGCAGCGCCTTAACCAGCGTCGACCGCCACCGCGTCTTCAAGATCCGGAACGACTCTATCGTCAACCCTATCACCCACCACCCTATTGCATACAAGCTGCAAACCAACCCAAGCCAGATGCTCCTCGCACACCCGAACTCATTTGGCTCGAAGCGCGCCCGTTTTGCGACCCGTCCTATCTGGGTCACTAAATACCAAGACAACGAGCTATTCGCCGCCGGCGAGTTCACAAATCAGAGCAAGAAATCGGATGGCGTAGAAGTTTGGGCTGGAAGAAACGATGCGGTTGAAAACGAAGACGTTGTTCTCTGGCACAGTATGTTATCTCATCTCAACTCTCTTCCAAAATAGTGGCTAACTATTCCCAGCATTCGGCCTCACACACAACCCCCGCATTGAGGATTTCCCTGTTATGCCCATGGAGCGTGTCAGCGTGATGCTGAAGCCGGATGGCTTCTTCACTAAGAACCCTGCACTAGACGTGCCAGCTTCGAGTCAGTCTTTCAACCAGTCAACTTTGCACCCCGAGCCGGCTTGCTGCGCGGGTCCTCAGGAGCGAGGTCAGGTGAAGTTGTAGATATTAATTATATATGATGAGATGCCGAGGGCGACCTCGGTAAATGAATGAACTGGCATAGCAGCAAATATATCGAATTTATCCCAAATATTCCAATATTGACTCTGTCTACTATGTCTACTCTGTCTGTGTTTTGTACACCCTCGTTTATCAGATACCCGACGGATGAAACTCTAGCCCACTACGGCCCTGGATGCGAAATCGATCGCTGTGGCAGGGCCACTGAGATGAATGAATGTCCGAGAGAATATACCAAGTGTCTACGTGGTGAAGACGAAAGTGAAGATGCGGTATGAATTTTTGAAAGTCTAAGTCTCCTCCTTATGAGTACTTGTGGGCGGACGCCCCGTCCTTCCACGTCTTCAAATCCGACAAACATTCATGTGTCCTATTCCTTGTTCCACGTATCTTTTCAATGTCTCTTGTTGTCCTGTAGTGGGGATGAGCTGATCCAAACCCGGGACCACAAACACCACCGGCACCGCCAGATACTTATAAATCAGAGCTGGACTCCACGTGAGGAGGTTCCGTCAAAACTGGATGGTCGTAGGATTGACATGATTGGCAGCCAATGCTTGGTAAGTGGAGATATTCTCATCCTGTACAGTGGCCATGCGCAGAGCTGCATCTTTATGGATGTCCAAATTGAACCCATCTGGATTCTCAGCCGTTTGTCGAACATTGGGGGATGTAATGGAGGGTTCTCTTTTTGCTGGGACTCACAATCCTTCGTAGTCCTGCCAAATAAGCTAGCTATCTTGGCTTACGCGAAGGGACACTCCGAAGTTGGACGAACCGCGACGACGAAGCGGGCTCGTGGGTCAACGGCCCCGGAAATGGACATGCCTTGAATTCCAGTGCAGTCCTAGTCCACCATAGGATAGTAGCTAGAAAGCTTAACGCCCCCAAGTAGTCATTGATCTGCGTGAAGAGGTCGGTCTTGTTGCATGGCTTGCCATCGCTAAGTCAAGTAATTCGTAGTTCACGAATGAGCAGTGTGATTCCGAGCTGCTGAGAGGCTAGAGCGACGTTACGCAAGCCCGCTATCTCTTTCACATCATAGAGCTACCCATCATTAGTTAAGAATATCAGATGGGGGATTATTGTGCTCACTTTATGACTCATGACAATACCAGGCCCTCGATTCGAGACGATGTATATTCGATCTTGAAGAGGCTAGTTGGACAACATAGGTACTCTGCCAATTTACTATCTATAATATTCCGACCCTTTGCTGTGGCCACTGCAGTGCCGATTTCCACTTCTCATTCTGATCCTTTAGCTCATTCGATAACTCAGCCACTAGCGCCTCTCCGCATCCCGTGGCCCACCAGAAATGGGCCCCCGATTCATTTAATAGAACTGCCCAATTCATGAGGATCAATAACTGGAATGGTTGACGTGCGCGCAATCCATCCACAAATTCTCTCTTAGCGTAGGTGAGCCAATCCAAGATAGGTGCGGGATTGGTCACATGCGTGAATCTGGCAAAGGAGTCCTGTAGGGAGTCGATAGCTTCCAGGTTGATGATGTGCTGTGCTGAGTCTGTGTTTTCAATTGCGCTATTCAGCATTCGCAGTTGTGCGATTGCATTAGCCACGTCGGGATCCAGCCAGGGATTCTCTTTCCATTCATATTTGGAGAAGATGGTTGACTGTCGCCATGGCTTGCTAATTTGTGAGATTCTATTTGTCCCCCGAAGAAGCTCCAAAACAGTCATTATAATTTCGATCATGCTGAAGGATTCACCGCGATATTGAGCGTTCAGTCGAGGGAGTGCTATACCAATGGCAGCAAGGATCGCCGATTGGGCATACACAGCGTCGCAATTGTGAGGAGTAAGGTTGATCAAGGCCTCTCTAAAGGGAGCAAAGGCAAGTTCATTGCACCGCAGTGCGGTGTCTAGGTAAGATATAACTTGCCCTGAGTCCGGGGTAGTGGCCACCATGTGAAGCGCGGCGAGGGAAAAGATGCCATGTAAGAGAAAGTCATGTTCGAAGGCAAGCTTAGGAATGAGAAGCTGCCAATCCTCCATGTCAGATTGGTCGCCACAGAGGCTTTTATAAGTTTCGGTTGAGAATTTGTGCATTAGCAGCAGATGGTGAGCATCATATTTTGGTGAAATGAACTCTGGCATGGCCGGTGGTTTCGGCTCTGGTTTCGGAGAGGCTTCAGCTACGGAGCTATAGATGCAGGGTAGTTGCCGGGAAGTGCAGGCATTGCATAGAGGCCGTGTCTCATCACACTGGTGCTGTTAGCATCTGACGAGGCCCTGGGAGAGTGTCGGAGAGGGATGGACCCACCTTGACACGCCGTTCTTTGCATTGGTTGCACCCATTTCTGGACTTTTTGTGAAATCGACGAGGCATGGTCTGTATGGAGGGTGTACTCCGTAAGACAAGGGGGAATGAGAGGTGGAGAGCGGGGACCGATAAACGATAAACGATAAACGATAAACGAGTACGAGGAACAAGGCAAGCCAAGGATTAACAAAGGATTGAGATATATCAGCCCTGGAGGACGCTTTATCAATGTTCTTCTGTGTCTTACTTTGGATGTTCTCTCTTTCAAATGGGGGCCATTTGCACAGAGGTCACTGCCTACTGACATACGGCTAGTACTATTTGGGTTATTGCTGCCTGGATGCCTGAGGCCTGCTTAGATACAAAACAGAACTTTCAAGGTTTTCTCTGTTCCATTGTCATTTATCAGAAATCTTTTCTTTTCTGGCTTAGCCATCACTATTTTTCTACGGACAGTTTTGTGAAGTGCCTTCGCTGTGGAAACTGACAGAATCAAGTGACCAACATCGAAGGAGCTCTCTTGGGTGCCAGATTTCCCCCCCGCAGATACAATATATTTCTGACAGAAATTGTCAATGATTTAGGGTGCTATTTCCTTTACCTTGGAGCGGACATAAGCTGGCTGCCTTGAGTTCTCCATAATCGGCGAAGAGCGTCTCGGAAAGAATTGCTCTTTTTACTCGCTTTTATACGCCCCTGAAAACCCGCTGTATTTCCCCAGTACAATCAGTAAACGAACATTGGAATTGAGAGTCCTGCTGTGATATCAGGCCAGATGGGCTGTTTGAAGCCAAATCCCCAGGCATTTGGCAAGATCTCGCACGGTCGATGCTGCAGAGGCTTTGAAGGATTCATGCTAACAGCAGCGATGATTGTCAACTTGTCTTGCACTGCCTTCGTGACTGTCAAATGTGCTTCCCCTACTAGAAACTTGACCCCGACCAGCAGTCCAGACACTGGCCCTTCTTGGGTAGGTGTCAGAATACCTGTCGAAAGAGTAGGTTGAAGCAGTCTGGAATGTCCTTCCTTACATAGCGCAGAGCAGGACAGCATTTCTTTCTCCTCCAGGAACTCCAGACATCTTTGATTAAAGACAGCAACGCTCGACGTGTCCCGCGTGTCCTTGGCCACCAGGGGCGAAAGAACCGATTGGCGACGAAAGCTCCGTGAGAAAGGCAAGAGTGTTGCCTTCCATGGAGAACCAGGCTGGGTCATGTGGGGGTAAAAAGAGGTTGCGCAGGGCTATGACGCAAAATTTGACTGGTCTCTCCCATGGATATCCGTAGCAGTATCCCTTGATTTATAGCATGTCTGCGGATCTCTTTCAAGACTAGAATCGGTCAGGACACAGCGGAGGCAGATGCACAGGTACAATGTCATTGAGTCGCTGGTCTAAATATGACCCACAGTTAGACTTCCGCAAAGCCCATAAATGGGCCCTACCTTCGAAACCCGACCCAACCCACAGCCCCATCAGGTATAAGGCCCCCGTTAAAGCCCATCCTAGGAGGCCTCTAATCGCTGTATTACGACCTTCCACTAGGTATATAAAGTTCAAATCTAGAATCCAGCATCACAGTTACTGTATAAGTATATAGTTTGATTTTGAATAAAATCTACCTGGTAGAAGTCGAGATATCATTCGTCTTAATGTTTTGGTAGGATATATATTTTGGGTTTGTGTAGGAGTACTACTACTTTCTAAGTGAACTTCTGTAATTTGTAAATTATCTAAATAACGCGCTTTCTCGCGTTTTTAAACGTGATATAGAGAGATAACTAGCAATTAATTCTAAATAATTTTAACTAATAAAATCTTACCTTTAGAATAAGGGTTAGAAACGGGGGTAAAACGAAGGGTAATTTTAAAAACCCTTTTAGGGGGTTCAACTAAGTATATTTGCATTGTTTGGGGCCCATTGGGCCCCCATTAAAGCCCAGTGGGCTTTCACCCCGGGCCCAAAACCCGGCCCATTTACGGGTCGGGTCGGGTTGGGCTTTGGGCTTTGTGGGCCGGTGCGGAAGTCTAATTACTGTATATGGTGAAACTGATGAAGAAGCGAGAAACCCCTAGCCATGATTTTATTTACTCAGATCCAATGGGATGGAAAGACCTCTAGATATATATATGCATACTTAAAGATCAACCTGGGATTATAGATCCTTTCAAAAAGTCCATAGCCGTCGTATAGGGCATTATTCGGGAGGACGAATGTAAAAGGAGAAGTCCTACTCGGGTTTCTCACAAGAGCCTTCCAACCTTGGAACCTTCCTATGTTTGATACGCACGGCATGAATTTTTCCGTGTGATGTGTCTAGATTCTTTACTACGTCCACCAATATCATACGAGAGGGCTCAACGGTGGTATTCAAGATGGTTTCTCGAAGTGGGACCATCCAAAATTACAAAGATTTGATATTATAACTTTCCAACAGTAAGTGCATAAAGACAAAAACTAGATAATTATATTGCATTCAACTAACGGAACATAGTAAAATAAAACACAAGAATTGAGTGACAGCAAATTGTCCGACAATGATCAACTTGAAGGGATCTGGAATGTCTCCATGACTGTTCCACTTTAAACCTCGGCCAGATTGATTCGTCGCCTTGGATCAAACATTCAATTCGCCTGGGGACAGACGAATCTACCACAGGAACTCACCCAGACTGCGAAGCAAACCGGCGGGTACCATGATCGTTTCCGAGTCGCCAGCTCCATTCAATGCCGCGTTACTAAGAACCTTTCTCAGGGTGCGAGGAGCACTCTCGCCGTTCAAATTCAGAGGTGAAAAGGTGCTCTGAGCAACGAGACTCTGAGTAGAGAGACGCTGAGCAGAGAAAACACTGCCGAAGATTGCCTTGACGCTAGACCCTGCGCTGGAGGCCCAGTTGTAGATAGATTGCCCGAATTCCTTGATCTTGTCCCAGGCTCTGATGATGAACTCGCTGATACGGCTGACAAAGCCCTTCAGCACGTCAATGACCTTCCCAGCGAAAGCACCAATGATACTCAGGCCAGCCATGTATGTGGTTGCTGCACCAGATCGCATCGATGGGGGAAGCCTCTCAATCCCCGTGACGCCGACATTGTAGAGATCATCCCATCGCTGATTGCTCTTCGCTTTCTGTTCTTCAACAAGTCTGCGCAGCATATTCAGCCAGTCAACCTCATTCTTGGCGTTGGGGCCACTCGCGTTCTCTTCCAGGCTGCGGTTGACTAGTTCAGCCTCGTCCTGGGTAGCTTGAATGGCCTCGGTCGTCTTCTGGCTGAGCATCTGGTAGACGTCTGAGTTGTTGTACATGGTATTGATGTCCATTGCCATCAGATCTTGGCGAAGAGAGGAGGTCTCCGCTTGGAGGTTCATGAGGGTCTTCTCGGAGAAGATGGAGAGGAAACCCACGTTACCCTCGGAAGATGCCAACTTGAGCACAGCAATATCGCTGGCCAAGGCCTTCTTCCAGCTTGCATCCAGGGTTTCGACAGGGGCAGACATGGTGAATGTAGAAGGAGAAGATAAAAAAGGTGATTGAGGCTTGTAGAGAATTGGCTTGCAAAAGAGCTCAAATAAATAAAATACTCAGAAGGACTGAATAGATGGCGGTTGTTTTCAAGATGCTGATTGCGGATGCAGAGTTCATTCTGGGTGAGAGAAGTGGCACTTTATATACACTTCTCAGGAACACTCTGCTGCGAGCTACTCCAGCATCAATCCCCCTTTGCAATCCAATTTTCCGCCCTTAGCACACTCGTTTGTGATACCCCGACTCTTCTCAGCCAGCCTCCGGTCTCCCCGAAGAATCAATGGGGCAATGGAAGCAAGCTCCAGCTGAGATGACTCCCCGCTGTATTTGAGGCATCTCTAGCGAGTATCTTTGGGCCAACCAGATGGTTCATAGCATAGGAACTAGCGGCCATAGTGACACGTTTGAGTTCATCACTGAGACATATCTCGTGATCCCTTTCGTTATCCCAGGAAGTTGCTTGAGAAGTGACAGCCGGCACCAGCTGAATAGGATGCTTTTGTCTCACTGACATCTTTGGCGAGTATGTTCAGAACTCCGTACTAGTAGGTCAGGAGCTCCACAGTGGTAAGATCTCAATGCAATGTCTCTTCTAGCTCTCAGTGATATTTAGCGAGAGCCACAGGGCTCCCCGTAGAATTCACAAGACAGTGGGGAAAGGGTTCTCCCTGAAAAGCCATCACATCGGCAAGGATATACCTATACGGTGTACAGATATGCGGCTAGTGTGTACTATACTCAATGGTGCACTCATCACAGTAGATGGTGTGTATCTTTTGGCTTCAGCGATGGTTGTGATTGATGTGATAGTGATAGATTGTAATAGATTGTAGTATCTCTCAGTGGCGTGAAGAGATACTAAACGTGGTTATCATACCCGGGCCGGGCCTACAGTGGGTACCTGCGTAGACATGTTCGGGGGAGCTGCGCCCGCATGCGAACTGCGAACATGTTCTTCTCTTTTCAGCCATGCCCGTCGCGCCATGCTTTATTTGTCGGTCATGCGGTCTCCGATGACCTTGCATACCTGGCTTACTTTCCGCCTTCTTCAAATTAAGTTTTGTGAGGATATGGCACTCATGGCTGCCAATCCTCCTGGGGATATCACCAAGCATGGAATATCGCTAAGCATAGATCTCGTCGAGTATACTTTCTCGCAGAATGCTATGAGGGCCAGTCAATTTGAGCCCGTAATTCCTGTGATTACATTCCATCCATGCTAAAAGTATCTTCTATCGAAGGCCCTGTAGTAGGTAGCATCCCCACCCTACGCATCTAAGCAGTGAGCTGACAGACATCAAGAAGGTTCAGTTGAAGCAAGATGATTCTGCTTGAACACCATATTCCTTTTTTATTTCTTGCTAGAAGGTGCAAATCTCGATCTAGACACGAACGAATAGTTAGCATTTCGGGCAACAATAGGCGACTGAATATTGTGGCGCCGTAGCATAGACCCGCAACTGTAAAATTGCACAACAAGAGCCAAAAGATCCGACTAAACGAATTCAGAATTTGAAATAATGCCCAAGCACACTAGTTCCAGCGCCCAGCATACAGGTTTCAGCCATGGGAACAGCCCGCTGAAGAAGAGCGAGTCCAGTCAATTGCCTATGATATTTGGCTTGAAGTAGCGACATAAAGACGCAGGATAAAACCGGCTGGTGGCCATGACTCGAGTTGGCATAGTTGTTCGGTGATATCGCTGTCTGCTGCTTTACTCTCATCGGTTCATCATGTCTTACCTCAACGGAAACAAATTCTCCCTGTCTGAGAATTCTGGGTTCTCGTCGCTCAGCACCTTTGATCTGAAGCCCAGTATTACTGATTCGAACTACATTCTGGTCAAGTTGACTAGTCCTCTGGACCGATCCAAGAAGCAGATTCTCTCTAAATTGCACATCCAAGTACAGCAATTTCTTGGCGACAATACCTTCAAGTGCCGTTACGAGCCTACCGATATCGATCGCATCAGGGAACAAGATTTCATTGAAAATGCTGAAGTTCTTTCCCCTCTCCTGAAGCTTCCTCCGAGTTTGAAGACCCAAAGCAACTATGAGTCCCATGATGAGCCAAAGTCAGTGGACCTCATTTTGCATCAAGCTGCCGACAAATCTGCTGAGATCTTGATGCAAGAAATCAGTCAAATTACCGGAATCTCCCCGAGGAATATGAGTGTCCGCGCAGACAGCTCTATTATTCGAGCACAAATTTCCCCGAGAGACCTGTTGGAGGTTGCCAAGATTGATAGCGTTGGGGCTATTGAGGAGGTTCACAGCCTAACGTTGCTGAACAACGTCGCTCGGGATGTTATCCATGCTGATATCGGGGATTCCGGGGTTGGCAGTCTTGCATGTTACAAAGGAAAAGGCCAAGTTGTCACAGTCGCGGATACCGGCTTTGATATGGGCGACAAAGCCAATACGCATCCTGCTTTCGCCAACAGAGTGCGCGATCTCATCCCAATTGGACGGGAAAAATTAACAAGCGACACGAACGGCCACGGCACCCATGTCTGTGGGTCAGTCCTGGGAAACGGCAAGTCGGACGCCATGGGTGGCTCGATTCAAGGAGCTGCACCCGAGGCAACATTGGTTGTTCAAGCCCTCCTCGCAGACAACGGTAGACTTTTCGGTTCCTCGGGTAAGACTCTGGGGGACCTCCTGCGAGATGCCTATGAGAACCATGAATCTCGGATTCACACCAACTCATGGGGTCCTCAGTGGGACTGGAGAGGCCAGTTACCCTACAACAATGCTTCAGAAGAGATTGACAACTTTGTTTGGGGTCATCAAGACCTTGTCGTGTGTTTCGCTGCTGGAAACAGTGGCAAAGCAGCGACCCGCAAGGGCCACATTGGTGCACAGCCAGCTGCAAAGAACTGCATCACTGTAGGCTCGTGTGAGAATCTTCGATCTTCCCAAGATTACACCTGTGAAGTGTATGATGCCAAGGGATTGGTCAAAGGAAACCCTGACAACATCTCCGGATTCAGCAGCCGGGGACCCACCATGGAGGGTCGTATCAAGCCCGACATTGTAGCACCTGGAGGAATGATTCTGTCCACTGCTTCTCGAGCCTGTCAGCTAAGTAGCACTTTTGGAAATAGCGATGATAAGCTTTGGCAATTCTCGTCGGGCACAAGCAATTTCTAAACACGACTGTTTTAGCCCTTTAGTCAAGCTGCCATTTTGGCTCTCCAGAGCATACAGCTATTTGCAGACACCCACGACCAGGGCTGGGTGGATGATCGTGCTCTTGGAAACTGGACATGGCTGGAGGTAGCCATTTATGAGAATGAATCGTCCGATTCCCCCAGGCAAAGAGAAGGGGTTGAGTTGGTTTGGATGAGTCACAAGAATGACATGGGATCTGCGGAATACGGCTGGGTAAGTTGCTCATCTAATTAACATGCTATATGGGATCTCACAGTGGTCTTCAGTTATCTAGTGACGTTTTCGCCGGCAAGCACGATCTGTTGGCTCTGCTTGAGGTAAGTCATTGAACCGAAATCCTCGGAAAGAACATACTTACTCATATAATTAGGTTGGCAATGTTATTGCAGTGCGAGTCTGTGCCCGCTTTACTGGCTGGGAGCTGTATGGAAGGGCCGCTTGCCTTGTACTGGATATGGGGCGCCCCACCTCTGTTGAGCAGCCTCCTAGTTACGCACAGGTGATGGAGGATACCATCGCACTGCAGCAGATCTTGAACTGCGTCAACTCTAGTAATAATGCATACGCACCTACAATCACAGCAGCCTGGGATCGAGCCGATACATTCTCCGGCAAGGAAAAGCGACCCCTCCGTGTTCTTTCTCTTGGTAAGGCCTTCTAACTGATATCAAGCCCATTATTCTTAAAGACTAACTGCTCTTTTAGATGGGGGAGGTGTGAGAGGGTATTCCTCGCTGATGTTACTGAAAGAAGTCATGGACAAGGGTGCTCCAAATAAGAAGCCTTGTGAGATATTTGATCTTATTGGAGGAACAAGCACTGGCGGGTCCGTACAGCTGAGGGACAAGTCTCTTTGTCATATAATATATAGTGCTGACTGAATCAGGTTAATTGCTATCATGCTCGGTCGTCTCAAGATGACCGTTCAGGAATGCCTGGACGAGTATAGCGCGTTGATGAATGAGGTGTTTGGATCTGGCTGGGTCCACGACCATGTGACGAAGCCAGCCCGATATACTGCGACAGGAGCATTCTACTCTGCCAAGACATTGGAGAAGGTGATCAAAGCTCTGCTTCGGAAGAGGCTTCCAGCCGGGGAAGATGCAGATAACGCATTATTGCTGGACGACAAGGAGAATTCCTGCAAAATGTGAGATTGCCTGTCCATTCAGTTAATTTTCTATTGTGAAAGCTCACCTGATGAAATCAGCTTCTTAATGGCGGTGCGTGAGGAAGCCGGTAATAACCGAGGGCCTGTCTTCCTTCGCTCATATACGAACGACCTTGAGGTACCAGACGCAGACCTTGCGAATATCAAGTTGTGGCAGGCTGCTCGTGCTACATCCGCCGCCCCTGCGTACTTTAAGCCTCTTGAGGTGGGCCGCGTAAAACTGGTTGATGGCGGCTTGTTAGCTAATAATCCCCTTGGATGGTAAGAGTTTGGCGTACTTATAGTCTTGTACGAGCATGATGACTGAGATTCCTTCACAGGTTATGGACCGAAGTCCTCGGTGTATATGGCCCAACTCGCGAGACGGACTGCTTCCTGAGCATTGGTACAGGAATGGCATCCAATGTGGCCGTCGCTCAACCAGGATTCAACTTCAAAGCCGCAATGATGAGTTTTGTCTCGGTTGCAACTAACACCGAAAGCACCCATCTTCTTTTCCGCTATCTTGTTGACGCATTTGCCCCGTGCCCCCAGATCAAGAAATATTGGAGATTGAATGTGGCCAAGGAGAAAGAGGGATCTGATCCAAAGGACTATGAAAGTCCCGGCGAATTGGACGATGTGGCCGGAATTAAGAAGTTGAAAGCTTGGACGAACGAATGGATAGCCGCCCAGCAGGATATCATCAAGCCCTGTAGTGAGGCTATTGGAAGGAATTTGTTGAAGAGTACATGAGAATTCTATTGTATACTAATTTTTCGACTGGGAACTAATTTGAGCTGTGATTCGTTTTTGCTTTTACCTGTTTCGGTGTTAATCGCTGATCTACTGTGTGATAGCACTCAGCCGGCCAGACAGCCGGACTTTGAGCACCCTCAAAAAAGCGGCGGCAGCTAGGATAGAAAGGCCCCAGCAGAGAAAATTCATTACATAAAGATGTGTACGTGTTCATCAAGGAAGCAAGTTGCGTAATTTTTCAGCTGAAAAAATCAATACTGAGTGCTTGAAACAGTCGGCGCTGCCAGTCTCCACATTGAAAGCATAGGAATATCATTTAGTGAGATCAAAAAACCACTTCAAACCATGTTTAGCGATGCGCCTCGGTGAAAAGCTTCTCGGCCCATTCCGCAGCCGAAAGAACATCCGCCTTGCGCGCAAAGACCTTCTCCATCAACACACGGTGCAGCTCCTCATCACGATCCATGCAGCAATTTTCCAACACAGTAATACGGTAGTCCATGTCCATTGCCTGGCGAACAGTCGATAGTACGGCTCCGCTGGTGATCAAGCCTGCGACAACGATAGACTCGGCATTTGCGCAGCGCAAAAGCATATCAAGTTCAGTAGAAAAGAAAGCCGAGACACGACGCTTGGTGAGGACCACTTCTCCAGATACAGGTGCAATGGCTGGGTGAACTTGCACTGACGAGTGGCCTTCGAGGTATTCACCGCGAGCGACGACAGAGGGTACAGATGAGTTGTTTGGATTGTTTTCTGGGTAGCCTGGACGAAAGGCGGTGATGACGTGGATGATTTTCACGTTGGCCTTGCGTGCAGAAGTGACAGTTGATGCTAGGCGTTCGAGGTAGGGCTCTGGGCTATGGAGGCGATCGATTACCCCGTTTTGGACGTCAAGGATGAGGAGGACGGTTGCCATGATGAGCAGTTTATGGGTGGAGTTGTCAAGTTTGAAAGAGTAGAAATTAAATAAGGATGAGTTTAGACTGAAGAGAGAAACCGAAGAGGCAGGTAAAATACTCGACAAGATAGATACATGGTCGCGCGTCCGGTATCATGGATCCCGGTACCGGCATGGACATATGAAATTGATGGGACTCTGAGGAGACTCTGATTAGACACTGGAATATTTTATACAAAGGTAAGCGAGCTCGCTCATAATGTTCAAATACATAAAAAAAAAGAAAGAAAGAATGTGGTCTGGAGTACCACACAGAAAGCGCAGGCATATCAGTCGAGTCTCGGTCTCTTGAAGGCAAACTGTTCCAAAAGCTCAACCCTTTCTTTGAGACGAACATTTTCTTTCTCTAGATCTCCACGGTCCAAAATCAAATCATCTCGGTACCTTTTTCGTGTCTGAGGTGATCCTTCTATGCATTTGTCCAAGGTATCCCGGTGCTTCTTGGACGACATCATAGAGCCAGGTGATGCTGTCTCTGGAGACTTCGCCCGAGGGGTCTTTGGCAACCTAGGTGTTCTGGATGGTGTCATAGGCTGATGACTGTTGAAATTTTCACCTTCACTGTCGGATTGACCTCCCCCGGATTCATAGCTACCGCCTCTCTCTTCAGTCTCCTGTGATTCCCGCGGCAAAGGATGTGAGTAGTCGCGGCTGGAGTATCTGCTCTCTGTCTCCATGGAAGGAATTATGGGCAAAGGAACACTTGTTCGAGATGTGGCCAGTGATCTCGCGATTCGCGGAGTCTCGTCCGAGTAGAGACGGCTATCAAGGATGGAGGTTCTATCCTCTGGCACGGCCGTAGCTCGGTTCCCTTGGAGGCAGTTGCGAAGGCGGAATTCATCTAGCGGCAGAAGGCAGCTTTGACGCCAAGTATCCGCAGCTTCTTCCGCTCGTTTAGATGAAGCGACTTCTCCACCAATCCATGATGCAAATTCCCTCACGTCCAGTGTGATAGCATTTTCATTGTTATCGGAGAATCTCTTTCTCATGTAGTCAGTATAGCTCTTTTGCATGGGGCCAAAAGCGATGTTTTCCATTGGGTTGAAGAACTGCTGATCATTCTTAGGGAAACAAATGCAAGCGATCCTATTATCCCAACAGAACTTTTCGAACTCTGGAAACAGTATGCGGAATCGATGGGAAATCAGCAGAATTCTCCATGTTTGACGCCGGCCTTTGGGTCGAGTCTGTGGCTCAAAAACGGTCTTCGCCCAGTCAACTGCATGATTCGCCTCAGCCCAGCCTGACTGGGTAAAAGAAACCTTGATATCACCAAAGTTCTTCGTCTGAGGTGGATCCTGGCTTCTACAAATGACGTATGGGGTCAGGTGTTTCCCTCGCGTTGAGCAGCAGTGGATGACAGACGAGAATGCCCGTTCTTCTCTCTTGTGATTTTGGTTCATTGGTCGAACGAACATAAGGCTTGCCTTTCGATACATGGTGGTTACGAATGCGGCATCCTCCATAGCATAGATGTTGTCGTTGAAAACCTGGAGCCGCTGCTTGATATCTTTGAATGTTTGAAAGAACTTCCAGGCTCTCCGATCTTCATACGGACCTTTCAGTTTTAGTGTGCTGCGCTCTTTGGCTATGCGATCAGCAAGTCCTCGATGACGCATCCAAAAACCCTTCTGCCATCCAACGTTGAGGTTTGGCCTGTTCTGGCTGTAACCCTGGTGGTTATGGAAATACGCATTGGCTGCATCTTTTGCCAACATGTGGTAAGGAAAGAATCCATGATTCAGCCAACGCTCCACATGCTGAAGAACTGCATTCTCATCCTCAGCCGAGAGAGCCGGTTGACCCATGGCAACAGACTTCTTTTGCAAATACGCACTAGCAAGGTTTGTGGCAACTTCGGAATCAATCGTGTGGGATACAGGCGTCCTTATAATGGTGAGGTACACTGTCTTCTGATGATTTAGATAGCGGGTTAAAGGAGAGGTGCTGAGGATTTCAGACAAAAACTGACCTGAAATTCTGACATAGAAAATTTTTCTAGTACTAAAAGTCCCGAGGTTATGTATGTATCAACATTGACCAAGCCTCCACTCTATTATTAGCTTAACAAAAAATTCTGGTTCCCCCTAAATCACTTCATTTTGTATGGCTATTCGAGACATCACAAAACTATTAATTTGGGTATTACTAAGTGGATGCTATTCCACTTCAGATTGGGCTGGTTTCCATAGCGACAAATGTTGAACATTTATTTTGGCTTCGTTCGCTCCAGAGTAATTTTGCTTTGTAACTGTGAGCGAGAGCAACATACAATAAACGAAGAGGGAAATTAATGAGAAAGTGGACATCAAAGGAAATGAATAGGGCAAGTATGTAGTACATAGATATGGAGGGTAATGCTACGGCGCAACCCCTGGAATTCCCGGTGCGCATAATTGGTTACTGCTGCCATCTAATTCTGCCTACCATTTTACACCGTCATTCTGTCAAACTCTTTCTACATTATGAAAATGCAGGTTGTTTCTTTAACTATGTAAATTAGATGGGTAGAATATAGGGCAAAATATGTGACAGGATTTAGGGTCCGATTTACCTAGGTAGTACTACTCTGTAGTATTCTTGAACCATCCTAGTACCAGCATAGACATATGAAATTAATGCAGCTATTTGTTTCTATAGTAATAATTTCCAACTGCAACATGGAAAGAAAAAAGTGGGAAAAGACAAAAAGACAAAAAAACAAAAAAACAAAAGAAAAATGGAAATGATTGTGTAGAGATGCACATACGAACCCCACGAATCCAACCTCAGTGTGATGATAAACCAAATCTCGTATTCAATGAGTTCTGGATTTTTTTGAAGAGGACCCCGGCGGTGATTGAATTGCGTCCTCAAGTTTCCAAATACATTTAGCATAGCCCAGCGTGATTTGTTCGCGGCGTCGCTTCTTGTCAGCGGGTGATGATGCGTTTTCGTACTGCTCAACGCAATTTTGAAAGTCTTCAAGGGACATCACCGAACTTAGTAGCGTTTCCAGTTTTCGGGACGATCTGGGAGTTTTCAGTCGATTTGGGGTTCGACATGGTGTCGCGGGGACGTTGGCGCTGGTGTAGGATTTTTCGTCTTCGCTGCTTGATTGCTCGGACCATTCAGTGTCCGATGAATTTTCAGAGACTTCTTGTTGTTCTAGGACCTCCCACTCAGAGGGATTTCTTAGCTGTGGGCCTTGCACCGATTCCGGCGAAGCTATTTGGTCCCGGTGAACAATTACAGCAATGGGATTGTCGGCAGTGCTTCGCTCCGTGTCACTGGTCTCATCCGGTGATATACGGCGCCGCCTACTACGGATTAGGTTGCTGGGCTCGACAGTTCGAGCACGAGTCCGGTCGCACGTGTGACGATTGGTCGATCGTGTGCGGCTGGGTGAAGGCAAGCGGGTGTTGTTGTCGTTAGTGGTTAGCTCCGTGTAGTTGGTCTCGTCGAATGATCCACGGCGCCTCCTACCACGGAGTGGGCTGCTGGGTTCGACAGTTTGAGAACGAATCCGGTCGCCCTTGCGACGATTGATCAATCGTTCTTGGCTGGGTGGAAGCAGGCAAGTATTGAGCCACGCACGCTTTGATTCGGTAACTCGCACAACGGATCCGAGTTCACGGCAAATGAAGATCGCAAATTGAGATGCCGAGATAGTATATGGCAATTTCTCTCTTTGTCTCCCTCGTTGTCCGTCTCGTAGACTCTCCTCTTGTTTCTCTCGTAACTGTTTCTTCATATGCTCTGCATAGAGCTTATCAAGGCCGTCGAAAATCCCATTTTCAAAGGGGCTGAGATATTCGCTGCCTTTTTGGGGAACACAAAGACAGATGACCTTTATTTCCCAGCAGGTCACAAAGAATTCAGGTGTCACGGGGAAGAGATTATCAACCAGTAGCAGACGGTATTGGCTTGAGCCTCTCATTCCAGATTGACTGGATTCTATTTCCTTCATGAAGACGTTGTTCAGCCAATCCAGTGCATGCGCGTTTTCTGCCCAGCCAGTTGTGTTGTACGATATCTTGACTCCGACTGTACACTTCGGCGCTTGAACCTCGGAAGACTTGAAGGTAACATAGGGTAAAAGCGGCTTGCCCCGGGCCGGGTAACAGTAGATAACAGAGGCCAATGTGCGGTTCTCGGAAGGCCTCTTGCGGCGGATGCTCAAAGGCTGTTTGTCCTTTTGGATTGCAGTGGCATATCCTGTGTCTGAGAGTGCATAGATATGTTCATCATCGAGCCCATACTTTTCTCGAATGGCCCCAAACTGATCTATGAATTTGCAGAGCCTCTCATCTTCCAATTCAGGATCTTTGCTTGCTAAGCCACCTATCTCTAACTTTCGGAACTTTTTGATTTCCTCATGAAAGTTCTGATTGCGAGAAAATATCCCACCATGACGACTCGTACCATTGTCTGGGGCACCCTGATGTTTGAGATAGGCACTAGCGATTTGTGACACAATCGATTGCTTTTTTAATTGAAAGCCGTGCTCCATCCATCGTTCGACATATTCAATAATCGCTTTATCCTGGTCATTGGATACCTGCAGCCCAGAAATTATGTTAACGCCGTGCTGTAGCCCGGATCTTCTGTTAGTCCTTGCCAGAGCGCAGTTCGTTGATGGTACATGAGGCCGACGACGAGTAGACATGACCAGTTACTAATCGTTCAACCAAGCCCTGGAAGATCCAAGAAAAGCTCCTTCTGAGGCAGTTGAGTGACTGAGATTTCCTAGCTTCAACGAGTAGATGTTAGATATTGAAGTTACAAAGGGAGTCTTAAGGGACATACAAACCTTGCACGTTCTACGAAATCTGAAGAATAAATTTTAGCATTCAGAACGACCACTTAGGGGGGTTTTGTAAACATAAGAATTAACCAAGTCCCCACCTTGTTTGTGAGCTCTCAACAAAAGTTTCGCATCACGCTGCATGGCTGCAGTTTGTATGGCTAGATAGGTATTTTGTCTCTTCTCTTGTGGCCCTGAAATTGTCAATTTGGATATAAAGTGGATGCTATTCCGCTTCAGGCTGGTTTCCACAGTGACATGTAACTACTATCTCCAGCTTTGCTTTTTTTTGTTTTTTTTCGGAGTAATTTTCCGGACAGTGACAAGATGGACAGACACATTGGAGACTTTAACGGGGACACAACTATAAAGTTGAAAATTGTATACTCATAAGTTGCAATCCAATGTCAATATCCCAAAGGAATCCATGATCATCAGGTTCGATTTCTGGCAGCGGTGCGGCCCGAGTGCATCCCCGAGATTCAGGGGCTCTGCTCCACGCGTATCCACAGTGGAGATGAACAAGCCAGTCTCAACCGAAGCAGATAACTATGAACATGATGAGAGGGGAAAACCTAGACATCAATGGTGAGACTTGTCATTTGTGCACATACAAAGTAGTAGATCAGTTGCTTGAGCCCTGAGACTCGATCTCGGGAACCAGCCCTGTGACATGCTTACGTAAGGGCCACATGACGTCAATATAACTATCAGACGCGACTCTTCTCGCGCAAATCTGTGGTTGCTTCCTATGGCTGCCTTCAATGTTCAATCACCGCCAACAGTGGCCAAGGACGCGTCAAGCTACTTCACATGCAAACACTTTCCTAATCTAACACCAACATGGCTGTGGCATCAGTCCCAATAACGCATGGCGGCGAAAGTGAGTATTTCTGGGGATCTCTTCCGGCTCAAGTGGATATTGACAAGACCACAGATATGCTGAGATCGGCTGCAGCACTCAACGGCCGTGTCTTTGACACCGACTCCGTCATCGCGTATATGCTACTGGGCCTGTCTCAACAAGAAAGGTTGGCTTATCTGCCGACATACTGGACCACGCTCATCAAGTCGGCCTTGCTTAATCACGCAGTGATCACCGAAGCCGATGACTGGAAAGCAGCATCTGTCATGATTCCACCGGGCCGATACGTTGACAATTTCTGGACTCTTGTGTGGTCTGGATTTCTGAGCGTGCTTTGGAAAATAGGACTGCCAGGACTTAAGGTACGCGAAACCCCAACATTCTCGCAGAGGACCCTGTTAACCTACCTAATTATCTAGCGTCTTTGGTTCGAATTCTCTGGTATGACAGACAACGCGAAGAGAATTGGTCTACGTGGACAGAACAAGTACTACTACATCTTCAGTATCGGAACCGAGCAAGAGCACCGTGGAAAAGGTAAGACAGTCTCATTTGTAGATCCGTCATACTCAGTCACTTACTGATATTGTCCAGGCCTCGCAAAAGCGATCATGCGGGATCACCAACAGACCGCCCAAGCCGCGAACCTCCCGATCTGGCTCGAAGCAACAACTTCAGGCTCGCGCGCTCTCTATCTGTCGATGGGATTTGAGGAAGTCGAAGAGATTCAACTTGGGAAGGGTAAGGTGGCTGCTGATGCAAGCCTTGAGTCTGGTGGACCAGGAGTATCCCTTTGGGCGATGGTATGGTGGCCAACCCTGACTCCTGAAGCTATTCCCTAGGCTTTACAGGTATCTTTCTGCTTATCCATACGCTTATTACTAGCATATGTATGTATTCAAGCGCTTACTATCAACAAACCGATTTTATCCATATCTGTGCATTCTTCCATTCTAGGCGACATCACGCTGCTATTCCAAAACAGCTAACAGTATATAGTCGAGCGAACAGCTCTGCCGACTCAACAAGCTCAGCAAACATCCTGCAACATGTTCAAATCTCGGGGAATAACACCAGCCTTAATAGCGCATCTGCAAGAAGTCAGCTACCGCCCTCCAATTATCTACGAGTCAAAAGAAGCTCACCATGGTAAGACCATCGGTAATCATTCAGTTGAGCATTCCAAGCCCAAAATACCCATACCTGCTACTGCCAATAAGAATGGATCCGCACCACAAAACATTTTCCATAAAAGTCGGTATTCGAACTGGGATCCCTATCCGACGGCCCCTCGACATCAGCCGGCACAGTGAGACTCTTTTAGCCAACGATGTTGGGAAAGTTACTATTACACTCATCACCACATGATTTGATGTACAGTGGGACCTCCAAAGTATTGGGCGTAATTTTATACCTCTACATAGAAGGCGATATGTGAAGGTACCAGAACGCCGCCCAATACTTCGGAGGTCGCTTTCTAGTTATTATACCAGGGATGAACACCAGTATCCCATTTCAGATACCTCAGCCCATCCTGGAGGGGGGTATACCCCAACGTACCCTCATAAAGTGGACACAATCTTGGTAGTTGTTAGTGTCATATGTCCGCCTTCCCTTCCCGATGCACATAAAATATATATGATGTAGTTCTTTTTTATTGATTTCGTAGTCTTGGTCGGTTGCTTCTTGCTTTACGTACTTGCTTGGGAGGATTTGGCAATCATTAATTAATGTGATCTCAAGAGGTGTTTGATGATATAGAAGTTCCCATCTATCTACTGTAGCACAGAAGTTCAACACAATCCTCCTATTCCATCCAGTATTAGCCTCTCAATCGCTCCCTCCAACTATACTGCTAGAGCTCAAGTAAATCTGTGGTCGGATCAGCAGGGATCAAATACACACGTTTTACCACGAGAAACTATTAGCCGATTGAGTGTCTACGGGTGCTGGAGAGTATTCTTGTAAAGAAGAATTCGTCCATTAAAGCCCGTAATTATTCTTGTTACTCGAAAAGACCACTTGGTTAACCCTTCATCTCAGCCTACATGAAGATTCTATTAACTACCAAAGACCAAATGTGAGACAACGTTAATTATCATTATAGAACATTAAAGATCGTAATTGCTTCCGTTGCAATCCATATAATAATATCATGAAATATATCCGCCTCACAGCGCCTTGAGTAGTTCCTGGATCAAAGGCAAGAAGCTCGTAACGTCATCAATGAGGAGTGTTGTCTCATTGACGAACTTCGGAGTCAGGAGATCATGAGCGTTCTCCAAGAGCGCGCCAACATCCGAAATGGTAGACGGCTTGAGTAACTTCTTCACCTCGGGCAACAGGTCGGGCACGTATCCCAGAATCTCCTGGAGCGTGCTGACCACCTTGGGGGTCAGGAGGCCATCGGCGTTATCGATGAGGTCCGTGGTCTCGACAACGAAGTGGGGCGTAAGCAAAGTGGTAGCGTTGGTCACGATGTATCCCAGGTCGGTGATGATGGTCGTGTTCAGCAGTGACCTTCTGAGATCCGGGATCAGGGGCACCATGTCGCCGAGGATATCCTTCAGTCCCGTTACGACGGTTGGGGTTAGGAGGTCGTCCGCACTGTCAATCAGACCAATTGTCTCGTTGACAAACTTGGGAGTCAAAAGCGTGTTGGCGTTGGCCAAAAGAGAGCCAATGGCAGAGATGGTGCTCTTGGTCAAGAGTGACTTCAGCTCCGGCAGGAGGGGCATGACATCCTTTAGGATCGACTTCAATCCACTGGCCACCTCTGGAGTGAGGAGATCGCCAGCCTCGCTCACCAGGCCCTTGGTATCCTTGATGAAGTCTGATGTAAGCAGGTCTCCGGCGTTGTTCAGAAGGGTCTCGATCGAATTGATCATTTCCTTCGTCAGCAGCGACTGCAACTCGGGGATCAGTGGGGTAAGATCGCTGAGGAGCGACTTGAGAGCCTTGACCAGGTCGGGGGTTAGAAGGCTGACAGCCTCGGTGATCAGTGTGTTGGTGTCCTTGACGAAGGAGTCCGTAAGAAGCTTGTTGGCATTGCTTAGCACGTTCTCGATGGCCTTGATGGTGGCCGGCTTGAGCAGGCCCTTCAGCTCGGGAATTATAGGAGCGAGCTGAATGAGAAGAGACTTCAGTGAGTCGATGGTATCCGAACTCAAGAGCTCACTAGCTTCATCGATCAGGCTAGTGGTCTGATTTACGAAGCTGGTAGTCAGCAGGCTGTTGGCATTGCCGATCAGAGTCTCGATCTCTTTGACGTTGCCCTCTGTGAGAAGACCGCTAGCTTGATTGATCAGAGGGCCGGCCTGGTTGATCAGGGGACCGGCCTGCTTGATGAGTTTGCCCGTAGTCGAGATAAAGCTGGGTGTGAGCAGCTTGTTAGCATTGCCCAAGAGTGACTCTATCTCCTTAACATTGCCCTCAGTGAGAAGGCCGCTAGCCTGATTGATAAGAGGCCCGGCCTGCTGGATGAGCTTGCCCGCAGTAGAAATAAAGCTAGGAGTGAGCAGCTTGTTGGCATTGTTCAAGAGTGACTCGATATCCTTGACATTGCCCTCAGTGAGGAGACCGCTAGCCTGGTTGATGAGGGGACCCGCCTGCTGGATGAGCTTGCCGGTAGTTGAGATAAAGCTAGGTGTGAGCAGCTTGTTGGCATTGCCCAAGAGTGACTCGATTGCCTTGACGTTGCTCTCAGTGAGCAGGCCGCTAGCATCGTCGATAAGAGGGCTGGCCTTGCCGATGAGGTTGGTGGTTTCTTTGACAAATGTGGCAGTCAGAAGCGTGTTGGCATTTGTCAAGAGCGACTCAATCGCGTGAACATTCTTATCAGTAAGCAGGCCACTGGCATCATCAATGAGAGGGCTGGCCTTGTCAATAAGGTTGGTGGTCTGCTTGACGAAATTGGAGGTGAGGAGGTTGTTGGCGTTGTCGATGAGGTTGTCCACCTTGTCGATAAACTGGCTGGACAGCAATTTATTGGCGACCTTGAGGAGCGTTCCAATCTCCTTGGTATTCTCCTCGGTCAAGAGGCCGTTGGCATTGTCAATGAGAGTACCAGTCTTCTTGACGAAGCTCGCAGTCAGGAGGTTGTTGGCATTGGCCACTATGGTTCGGAGTTGGTTGTCAACCGGGGGTGCTAGACCGGTAGAGAGATATTCGAAAGTATCTGCGAAGTTACCCAAGAAGCTAGGGTTAAGCAGACTTTCAAGACCACGCAGAAGTTCTGCAATACCGCCACTGCCATTACCACCTAATAAACTCGAGATAGCTTCTTTCAAGTCTGGCAGGATATCAGAAGCTTTGGCAGTGCCGTTGCTGTCCGAGTCACTGTCGGAGCTACTATCAGAACTGGTAGACTTGGTGCTTGACGTGCCTGTAGCAGAGGCAGCGGAGGAGGCAGGCTCAGTAGCAGAGGAACTAGGCTCGGCAGCAGGAGAACTATGCTCGGCAGTAGGGGAACTAGGCTCGGCAGCAGGGGAACTAGGTTCGGCTGCCGACTTATCGGCAGTCACAGTAGGGTCGGCTGCACCGGCTGCGTCGGTTGATTCTTTCGCACTGACAGCAAGCGCAGTCTTTACGCCACCGACCACGGATTCCACGGGGTTGGCCCTGGTCGGGTCGGGCGTATCCGGGGCAGCGGTATTTTCTTCTTCTTTCGCAGCCGCAGCAGAGAGATCCGTATTAGCGGCATCGGCTGTGTCGGCGGGAGCAGAGGTGTCAGCAACGGCAGCATTGGCCTGGTTGACATTGTTTGCATGAGCGGGCGAGGTTGTCGGGGCGGCCTCCTCTGCAACATTCGCGACGGGGGTGACGGATTCCACCGAGGCTGAAGTAACGGCTGGACTTCCTGCCACATTGACAGCAAACAGGAGCGCTGTGGCGAGCGCTGGCAGAAGACGCATGTTGTTGAATGGGCCGATCTGGCTGTCGTTTCTTCAATTGACGTCTTGTCCGGCCAGTCGAATTGGCGTCGATTCCCCAAACCTATCGTTCAAAGGTTTGTTGGACTGGAAGAGCCTCCGGGATATTCAGAAATTCTACCCCGGAGAGAGCCAGCTCTTTATTTGCATTGTGATGACATTGATCGTCGCGGACCAGACAGGGTCCTAGCTAACCGCAATTGCACTGACGTCTCTTCTTTTGCGTCCGGAGTACGATTTACCTCCATCATCGCCGAGGAAATAGGGATCAACACCGAGGCAGAGTACCGATAGCCTACCATGTGATGGGCATTGACGAGAAACTCTCATCACAACTCCACATAGTAGCAGAGTCTAACACCTCGCTGTCGGCCGTGCCTGGGGACTAGGTAGGGATCAGCACTACTAGCATGGGAAAGGTAATGGATTTTCATTCCCGAGGTTCAGCCAGGCACATGTGTTAGCTTTCCTGGGGAGGGGCTGGGCATATATTAAGGGAGCCATCAGAAAGCTTGGGCGTATATTGGCGTATTGGGAATGAGATGCGAGGTTTCTGGGGGAGAAAGCCAGGGCAAAAGCGGGGGATCTTAGTATTTCCCCACCAGGTAGCCGAGATGAGGATCAAAGCCAATGATGGAATGGCGGAATGATGTTGGAAATTCAAAATTGGAAGATTAATAAATCAAGAGAACAAGGAATTTGAAAGGAGGGGAGGTTCGGAGTTGAGGCTTAAAGGGGCAATGAGCTACATGTCGCTGTTCACCTCCAAATCTCCCACCCAAAGCTTCTTCCCATACATCAGATTTGAACATACAATATAGTATTCTCTCTACTCTTTACTTCGTACATTTTTTTGCGTTTAAAAAATTGAACAACCATTAGGAGATTTCATGGGAACTGAGTAGCTCTCATGTACACATATTACAAGGGGAAACAATCAGCTATTACTAGTACTACGTCCTCTTTGACTGAACGAAACTAGTTGAGATCGTCGAATGCCTTAAAAAAATTAGAGGTTCATATTTTATTCTCTTTTCTTGCTACTTGCTTCCTTTTTTTCCATTCTAGGTATGTGCTAAGGTAAGTTCAGTACTCCGTACCACATGCTATATACTGCCTAGATATTTATATCTTCTTCGATACCACATTCCTTCAAAAACTTCAATCGCGTCTCTGAGTCACTCAAGCGTGACCCGAACGACCTAAAATTTCGGAACCATGTATAAGCCTCCTTATAATTCGTCAAATTTTCCAGTAGCAAACGCTTCCACTCTAAGTCTCCCTCGCCGAACCCAAATCCAGCCCCTGTAAACTCCCACCACACAGGGAAATACCCCGAGCGCTCCCAGTCAATCAGAGCGTTCAATTCGAAGCTGGCTGGGTCCACAATAATGTTGCAGTTGGTCAAGTCGCCGTGGGTAAAGGTCCACGGGTGAGGAGAAGGCATGGTGTTACGGAGCCGCGATCTAACGACTTCCGGTACTTTGTCACTCAACGATATCGCCAAAGCCTCCCACAGCTCCTCGACTGTGTTTAGTGGGCCATGCATAACCCCATAATCTTCACCCATAAACAGATGAGCACAATGAACCGGTTGGCCATGGAGACACTCCATCTTATCGGAGTGGAGCGAGCGGAGCTGCCCCAAATACTCCGCAGTCTGACGAGCGAGTCTTTCCCGGTCGGGTTGTGGGATTGACGACCAGATATCCTCTAACGGTACTCCAGGCACCCGCTCGACGATCTGGAAATACTTCTTGCCCTCGGTCCACTCCTGTAGGGTATTGTGAACGGGGATGGTGGTATTGTCTTTGATAAAGTGGGTGTTGATGACCTCATGGCTAGGGGGGTCTTTCTCGCGCTCCTTGAGAAGAAACTTTGAGCCGAGGGCCCAGTAGCCCCGACTGCTCGCTCCGTGGAAGAGGCGCACGCTACTCTCGTAGGCGCAGCGTCTTTGCTGATCTGGGGTCCATTTGCATGCGGGGCAGGGGACCTCCGATGATGACATTGATGCTTTTACTCCGTATTTCCTTGGAGGGACTATATTTGATAGATTAAGAAGTCTCAGATAGATTTGAATAATGGAAGAGAATCACAAGATAAACTGCTGTTCTTTCTACGTACAGGCAGGCCTCAGGGGCTAACGTATCACAAGCGAGTCGGCCACCCACCGCATTTATCTCCACCAAAATGCCATTGAATTAATTTCTTTAAGGAAAGGATCATCTCTCTGGAGATACATCTCTTTTATGGCCGCGCACTTTACATATACCAACATAGGATCCTAAAGCCCGGGGGAAATAAACAATATGAGCTCGTATTCGTGCCTAGGTCACGAGTTTCGGGCATGTTATTGCTAGCACTAGGCTGGATCACATTAAATTGAAGAATGGGGCAGCCAGAAGGAAAGAAATAGCCTGATGACTGGATAGGGGACAGTTCTTTTTGTTAAAGATACTAGCTCAATATCGGAGAAACAGAAGAAAAATCTATGATATATTCAATATATACGAAGCAGTGTATCGATATCCTGAGGCTAGCAAACAGGCCTGTATAGACAGGCACCCAGGGGAGATGGGATGGACCAACCCTTTTTTAGTACTACTTCTCTCCCCTCTCATTCTGGACTAATAGCTCTACGCGGAGCCCCAAATCTGCGGGCCTTTAAGTTGCACTGTAAGTTAAGAAAACTTGGTACGAAGCCCGTCCACATAGGCCTTGCCATTTCCCACGAGCCTAAAATCAATGTATCTAGAGCTAACCCCCTGATTTACGTTAGATACATGGGTTTTATTCGTTCCCACTTATCATTAGAACCTATATATAGGGCAGCAATGGCTTCTATATGATGACTTAGATTCTATACTTGGCCACTTGAATTGCCAATCCGCTCTTTGATAGTACAAAAATAAACATTTAGGGAACTCCAGCTCCAATATTGATGTTTGCACCATACACACACCGTGAATCTTCGCTAAGCAACCACACAATTGTACGCGCGACATCCTCGGCCTCGATGGTCTCCAGGCCGTGAGATTTCCAAGCTTCTCGGAAATCCTCCTCTGTCTTTGCATTGGGTTTGAATTTGGCCAACATTGGTGTCGATGTAACTCCTAGTATGAATAAGAAAAGATCCGTCCAATGCTAGTATCATCTGCTACTCACCAGGAGAAACCGCATTTATCCTGATACCCAGAGGGTACGTATCCTTAGCAGCGCTCGCCGTAAAGTAAGCGCAAGCCCCCTTAGATGTGCCGTAAGCAAACACGTCTGGAACGTGCTGCATGGATACCAAACTCGCGACATTGACAATGCTTCGATCCTGCCCTGGTTTGAGGCCTGTCATGGCGCGAACCTCTGACTTGGTGGAATAGAACACCCCGTCAAGATTAACGCTCATTATCTCACGCCATGCCTCCTCTGTTTCTTCGAGGATACTTGGTGCCTGCCTCACGCCCGAAGCCTGTGGGATTCCAGCGATATTGGCAGCGCCATGGAGGTCATCGAATGTGGAAACAATATTCTGTATCCATGCATCAACTGCGGAGTGGGATGTAACATCCAGCGAAGTACAGTGCACTTCAGTTGAAGGATTGATCTTCTTGATCGATTCCTTAAGATCGCTGAAGTGGTGGGTGGAGAGGTCACCGATGCATACAGCGCCAGCGCCGCGACGAGCCAGGAGTCGCGCCGTTGCAGCGCCCATGCCAGACGCACCGCCAGTGATGGCGAAGATCTTAGATGTTACTGATGCCATGTTTGTGGGAATTGGTTTGTAATGAAAACAGAGTTGATGCGTTGAGCAGATACCACTAACTTGCCATGATAAGCTGTTATATAGGGTCACTACAAGGACTGTGAAGATGAATTCTTCCGAGTTTCCGTGACTCTAGACCAACATGTCTAGACTGCGGGGTCACTTACTTGGAGATATCTGCTCATTTATACAAATAATGTTTGAAATACTTCTATTTATGCAGCTTGTGCGCGGTCCTAGGCCTCTGCCAAGTTAAAAGATGATATACACTCGTGTCTAGAACGGACCTGAAGCACGCCAAGCTTCACTCAGAAGTGCCCCCCTCTTTACCAAGCCAACCTTTGTCTCCGGCAGGAAATGAAGAAAGTGGAAACAAAGAACTTCCGAGATCCGTTACACCTTAGTATGACTTCCGATGCGGGGTTGGCGCGAGTTATGCAGAAACATATCGTATACGTTGATCTATGCACGTCATTATGTTAGAACACGGAATAATTTTGAAAAGCATAGATGAAAAGTAGTATATAATCCCTTATGAACAAAAGGTTGATTGAAACTCCAAATACTACTGCCCAATCTTCTTAAGCAAATCTTCAGCTATCAAGAACCACCATTTTGTCTTCAGTATGGCAACGTTTCCAATCCCCAACCAACTCTTTATCAATGGAGAGGTCAGTATATGCTCGTTCTTCTGTACAGAAGCTAGATCTAATATTAGATGAGGAACAGTTTACCGACTCGATCTCCTCGGAGCGCTTTTCTGTCTATAACCCGGCCGACGACTCCTTGGTCACCGACCAGCTCCAGTCTGCGGTAGAGGGCGATGTCAACCGCGCAGTAAAGGCTGCTCAAGTGGCGTTTCGTAGCGCTGAATGGAACATTCCTGCCAAGGAGCGCGGTCGTATCCTTCACAGTATCGCTCAAGTTCTTCGAGATAACAAAGACGAGCTCGCTTGGTTAGATCGCATCGCTATGGGGAAACCAGTGGTCTACGGTGTAGCGGAAGTTGTGATGGCAGCTGACTTGTTTGAATGTACTCTATACCGCATTATCTCCAATGACGATACATTGACTGACACAAGCACACAGACTATGCTGGTTGGACTGACAAGCATGCCGGGGAGACATTCCCGGCCGACGACGGCTTTCTCAAGATCGTCCAGCACGAGCCTCTAGGCGTCTGCGCAGGTATTCTTCCGTGGAACGGCCCTATAGGTCTTCTGGCGTTCAAAGCTGCCCCAGCACTTGCAACTGGCAATGTCATGATCCTGAAGCCTAGCGAGAAAAGCCCGTTTGCTGCGCTGCGTTTCGCTTCACTTGTCTCCACTATTCTTCCACCTGGAGTCCTTCAGGTTCTTACAGGTGGGGGTGCCACCGGTGATCTCCTAGCTAGACACTCTCACATCCGGAAGATCAGTTTCACTGGATCAGGCCCGACAGGGAGAAAAATCCAACGCGCAGCAGCAGAGAGCAACCTTAAGCGCGTCACTCTTGAATTGGGTGGGAAGTCTCCTGCCGGGGTGTTTGAGGACTGCAACCTTGCAAATGCCATCCAGTGGGCCACAAATGCTATTACTCACAACACCGGGCAGATATGTATTGCTGCAAGTCGACTGTATTTGCAGGAGAGCATTGCAGAGGAATTCATCAAGGGATTCGTGGAGAGTATGAAAGTTGCTGCAGAGAGTATTGGCGATCCAGAAAACGTGGAAACCAAGGTTGGTCCGCTGGCCGATAAGGCACAGCTGGCCCGCGTGGAGTCATTTTTCATAGACAACGAAACACAGATCCTGACAGGTGGTAAGAGACTGGGTGATAAGGGATGCTTCTTCCAGCCAACAGTGTTGTATAACCCCGACCCCCAGGCCAATGTGTATAAAAACGAGATCTTCGGGCCAGCAGTCTGTGTGCGCACCTTCAAAACCGAAGAAGAGTTCGTGGAGATGGCGAATGATACCGAGTATGGCCTGGCAGCAGCGGTTTTCACTAAGGATATCTCCCGTGCGATGAGAGTCAGTGCCCTGTTGGAGAGTGGCACAGTGGGGATTAATTGTGTCTCAAAATTGAGCAACGAGGTGCCTTTCGGTGGATCAAAGCAATCAGGCATCGGCCGCGAGTTGGGAATTCATGGATTGAAATCGTACACCGAGACCAAGACAATTTTTGTGAAGTATGAAGCACCCATTACTTATCAGTTAATTCCGCTAACATCTATTCAGTCTCAACTGCTAAATCTGGTTCGCTTAGTATTGTGGATTATGCGACTACGATATCATGTATCTCAACTTTCTGCATGTCTAAACCTACCGATATGACCATAAGGCTACCCGATTAGTTATTACCTAGAAATCACCACTCAATACTCAATCTCCTACCGTATTTCACAAGCAAGCCAGCTACCCCACATATACTGCGACCCATAGGCGGGCGACCGTGTGATAGGTATCTTAGGCGCCTGTAGGCAACTTTAGTAAGGAGCGTACGAGCACATACCTCTACGTGGATGAGTGCATATGCGTAATGACCTATCATCTGCATTAGCATACATCATCCCTTCTTGGCACATTTGCAGAGCCTCGAGTTTTAATTTTCAATGGAAAACCGTTGTGCGCATCGCTTTCGAGCACACCGTCTCACCTGCCTCTCTACCTATGCCACGGTCACTTCATCTATTGGAGCTGTGTACATATATATAACGTAGGGACAATAGTGGTATTTTAAGTCAAAATATGATCCTATACCTATGTATATCTCATTTCTTTAAATTGGGTTTACAGCGTTGGATAAAAGTACTGTGCAGGAAAGTGATATCGACTATTAAGGAACTACGATATATATTATTCTAGCTGAGAAGAAACAAGTGTTCTGGGTAGTCATGTTCGTTTTCTTTGATTAAATGATAGCCGAAGCTCAAATATAATTTACCTAGGTCCTTTAAGCGTTTGGACTACCTTCTACTGGACCAAGAAGGGAGCTGGGTACGGAGTACTCAAGCGTTGGGCATCAACATTACTCCTAGGATCCCTTCAGCTAGATGCGGTGTACGGAGTACTTAATTCACTATCAAGCACTTGAACTCTGGACTAGTATCATTGTTGCCTTAACTCATATATGAAACATCCATCTTAATTCTTATTCGCCCATTGTTTTTAGAGTAAATGAACTCATATTTTTGAGTTCGTATATAAACATAGTACTCCGTACATAACGCTCCTATTATTGTTAGAAGCTCCTATATTCTTTCCCTAGGACATATATGGAGTATAGTAAAACGGGGGGGTTCCAAATACAATTATGATTTACTGTAGAGCGTGCTAGAAGTCAAAAGTAAGTCGATTCCTACATAATAATTAAAAGGAGTGGCATATGTCAGTTTCAGCCCCGAGTACACGGGAACGGATCCGAAATATGTCCCCGGCAAGTGCCGGAATGCAAACCGAAGCTATATTGAAATGATCTGACAAATCAAAGGTAAGCTAGTGCACCATGCCATCCGAGACGAGAATAATCAAATGTCATACGAGTTAAGCCTAGGTCCTCCACATCACCCCATATAATCTCCATAACCCTCGTGGTTCCGGAGAAGGCGCTCCGAGACCGTTATAAGTGGATCTACCGTAAAGGGGATATTTGAACACATCAAAATATAAATCCTAGAGAAATCGCTTAAATCGCCTAAATAGATATGTACTATATATATATATATAGTACATAAATAGTACTCCGTACATATATAATACATATACAATACATATACATAAAAAAGTCAAAAAAAGTCAAAAGTAAAAAAAGAAAACAGCCGGGTTTCCCCCGGCCGGCCGAACCATTTTTGACTCCACCAAGGTGTAAACCCTTTTCACCTTTCTCTTTCTTATGTGTCTCTTTATATACAACTTGACGAACTCATACGTGGAGTACTTGCTCTTTACTATCTCTCTATACGCCCCGGATCTGGAGAACTGTCGACTCTAAACTCCCGGCATTCGGACCCTGCAGTTGACCGTTAACACGGAATGTGCCGATTCTATGACTTTCAACTTTCAAATCTCTACTCCTTACAAGACTGTCCAGTCCATTCAGGACCTTATTATGATTATTATTTCTTGGGAGTCATAGATCGATATCATTCTTCCCCGTGGGGGTAGGGGAAGGGGGTATGTATATAGTCGCAGATGTTGACTTCAAAAGGAAGTCCAGGTAATGTATATTCCCGAGATCCCATGTTCCCCAAAACGCCAGTGCAAGAAAAACCAAAAAAACCAGAAGAAAAAAAAAAAAAAAAATAAGAGTATGTGAGCAGAGTTATGCTATTGGATGGTCCCCACTCATGCTGGGGAATAACATCACATCAGAAACACGACCAAGGATATTCCGCATGCTCAAGCCTTCCATCGGCTGAAGACCTGCATTGGTGCTTGATGGCATGCTGGGGCTGGGGTCGAGACACGGAGGGGAAGGCAACACAAGGGGGGAATATGGTGCGCTTGATGGTTGCCCTGTCGAACTACCCGTGCGAGCGCTAAAGGCCTCACGGATCTCACGCAGCGCACGGAGTGACGATGAAAGATGCTTGGCGGAGTCGGTGCGGTTGTTCTGGTCCGTGTCACTGTCTGCATACACATGGTCCGCCAGAACCATCTCCAACTTGTCGATCAGCTGCCAGGTCTGGGGACTATCGTCATTGGCAACGAGCAAAAATGCAGATGCAATGCTTCGCTGCAGGCTAATCCAGGACCGGGAGCAGTGGGAATTAATCTCGTGCAATTCTACAAATGCGTCGATTGTGTTGATCAGGCTGCTGATACAGTCCTCGCGGATCAATGCACGACGCGATGCGTCCAGATGCGCATGTGGATCCAGTGAGACGCGACACAAGACAGAGAGAAGATATGAGGAGTGCAGGCGCAATTCAGTTCGCTCGATATGCTCGGCTAGCGATCGACAATTGTCTCGATGCCGCAGATGAGGAGTCGCTTCAGCAAGCATCCGCTGGATCTGGTGTTTATACTCACGGATCTCATGGATACTTGATTGAGACGATCCAGGATACATACGCGACCGCAGGACCTCCAATGCCAGGGATACAATGCGACAGAGAGTCTCAAAATATGAGCGATGGCCCGGCATTGATTTGGGATCGAATGGAATTTCAGGTTGGCTGACCATGGTGATCGATGGTCGGTCATAAGCCAACGAGAAATGACTATTCTGAAAGGCCATTGTCCACCTGAGAACTGTGAGCTGAAGATCAACCAAAAGAAAAAGAACAAAAGGGAGAACCTACCATACACGCCTTCGCACTTCCTGGTCGGCAAGTGAGAACCCGTGCGACTCAACATGGAGGCCGAGAACAAGACACATTCGCTCCGTCATACCTGATATCGATTAGCTTGACCATCTCATGGAAAACACCCAACACACGTACCGAGCAAGGTATATGATGCGCCTGCATTCATGTTGTATGAAAGTACATTGCTAATGATCAGAAGAATCTGAATTACTTCCACAGTGGGTTGCGATACATAATTCAACATCCGAAGACATTGATACGCACAGGAAACTGGAGAAAGTCAGCACAGCACTCCCGAGACTTCCTAGAACATGACGCACCGTATACCCATGATGTCAATTCACGGTCGCTTTCCGGGATATCAGATAACTGGCATCCCGATGCAAGAACCGCAAAAAGCAGACTGAGAAAAGCCAAAGGCATTCCGAACGGCTTCACTAATCCGTTGGCATCGGCTTTATAGACACCTCCTGCTCGTCGTCGATTGTCGAGAAGTCGTTTGGTCTGTCGTACTAACTGTGCTGTGTCCGAAAGGACTGGGTATAAAACTGATCCAATATTTTGGTAAAACGCCAGGAACCTGACAATTAGAATTAGCATGCATTGCAAAAACACCGCAAATTTCCGGCTTACTCCATACAACGTGCGTCTTCCGGAAGAACTGCACAAACACCGGCGATATTGAATGTGAATGGGTCCGAGGACCACAAATCCACAAAGGGATATGCAGCCGATTCATTCCCCAAAGCAAGCTCTGCAAGAAGATCATCCTGGGGTAGCGCCTGCGCTATGTCCTCTGATCTCTTCGATTTGTCCAAGATATCAACTAAAGCCGATCGTGACCCGATATGGACCGCCCCCGTCTTCAACGCATTCGACCCGTAGACACCTTCCGACCGGGTGGAATCTTTTCGTTCGATGGGTTCTGGCTCTGGTTCTGGCCGTTTATTATTTGAGTGTGTCTCAAAGATCGAGTGCAGACTGCTGATGATCTGTTCCATTGCAGCCATCTTGGTGTTAATTTCATCCCACTCCACCTGCGAAATATCAATTATATCCGGTAAATCCGGATCGGCGCTCGCAGTCGAAGGAGGATCGGTTGCATATGAACTATCGATGGTGGGAACCGAGTAGACATACGGGGCGATTGTGGGAGAAACGAAGGCCGGCTGTTGTGATGGCGTGGAGGCGGCAGTGACGACGGCTGCTGCAGGGGGGATTTTCGCAGATGACGGACGACCGTAGGAGCAGGTGAAGTTTCGTTTGGTGCAATTGCCACAAGGAACATTGCGATCGCAGCGGACTTTGCTCGCTCGGCAAGGTAGACATGTCTTGCACTCCCGCGGGCGGCGGCGGATAGGATAAGTTGGCATAATGTGAATTTTTCGATGTTTTTTTATTTTTTTTACAACCTGATCCCCACGACCGACAGCAAAGAAATGATGGGAGAGGCTGCCTGTGGCGACCGGGCAATAAAAGGGAGCGGCATAGGAAGACTTAGATCGAGGTGAAGACTGAAAATGGACAGCTCTCACTGGTGCTGACCAGTCGGAAAAGCGCCAATAACTAATCGGGACGAAGACTAGTCCTGGAGCGATTGCTGGCGTTCAAACTGTGCCTATCATCGATCACAGGAGGTCCGTGAGCTGCCCCGGATTGTCGAAATAACTCAGAGATCAAGAAGACACGGAGATAAAAAAAAAAAGGTGATTCTGAAAAGGATTGAATTTCTGACTTCAAAAAGAGTGTCGAGATATTCGTAGTATTGAGGTAGCACGATTAAAAAAGAAGGTGGAAGTGAAAAAAGTGTCGAAATAAATTGTGAAGATGCCCAGGTGGCAGATGAATTTGATTTCATAACCAGCGGGTGTTCCCGTCGGGTTGACCACCGACATGACAGGCCCTGATTTTGTTGACTTCAGATGTTTTTATATACTTTGTGCTACTGAGTGACTTGGAGATTAATCTAGAAGTATATATATGTACATGTATATTATGTATGTTTTGCGTATTTATTATACATGTGCAAGTCAACAGCTCTAAGCTCTAGTTGGCTTTATACCGCCTACATATACAGAAAACCCTCACAGGTCATATAAAGTCATGATCATTTCTATAACGAATAAAAGGTATCACTCATCAGTAGGTATTGAAGGAACTCGGGCCAGCTGACACATGCATGCATCTGTCAAAGGATAACATATCGTTCACGCCTTGGACTTCTTCTCAGTCACCTGCGGTACCACCCACCAGTCATGCCAACGAGACTTAGATCCAACCTCAGGAACAATCACCTCCAAGTTCAGAGGTTTGCCTCCATGAGAAGATGTCGCCGAGAGAGCCTTTTTGACTGCCTCAATGGCAAGACTGGTTCCGATACAGGCACGCATCGTGTTCTTCACGTCGCGCTTCCAATCCTCTTCAATGGCTGAAGGTGGCGGTTGGCTTGGTCCGGACGGGTCATCAATGAATGCCCCATTGGCAAGGGTCGCTTCCCATGCCTTCCGCGCCTCTGCAATCGCTTTGGAGGCACGTTCCAAAATGGTAGTGTCGGAATCGCCCTCGAGAGCGGCTTCGCGCTGGTATTCATCGTATGGAACCAACTCTGGTAATGTGATAGGGATAAATGGCTTCATGCGGATTTCGTAACGGAGTCGGTCGGTGGAATATGCCTGGGGAGATGAGGCAAACGGCAGCACCTTGTGCCGGGACAGTACAACATACAACGCATGTAGAGCAATTGCAAAGGCATCCACCGCGATGATGTGCGTGGTTAATCTTTCCAGAGCGTGGAATGATCGGTGGAACGCGGATGCCTTTTGAGAGGAGTTTCCAGAGCGGTCGCCAGTAGACATCAAGTCGCGTTTCCGTGCAGCCACAGTGAATGTGCGAATACGATCAATGTGACCGAGATGTGTGGAGCAAATATGAGATAAATACCAGTACATACCCGGTAACTCTTCTGGGGAATATATCGACAACTCAAAGCCCATCTGAAGAATGAGTCGGAACTGGGAGAGTTTCTGGTGATAGGCCCAGCTGCTAAGTGGGAAGGACCAAGTCGGTTCGCCGCCTTGGAATTGCAGAGGCGGCTCCCCACTCAAAGTCCGGAGCTCGAGATCAATTTCCTCTGCCTGTGTTGGATCAGCATTAACATTCAAATAGCGAAGACGGGGCACGACTGACCTCCATTTGCAGATTGTCCCAATCGATCAGAGTATGACAGACTGTGCGGCGAATTCGACACCTATTGAGACAGGCACATCGCACAGTATCAACAAACGGCTGTGAAGGTTAGCGGATGAAACATGCCAAGATATAAATGTACAACTAACCTGAGCGAATCGCTTCATGAAGCCATCCATCTTCTGGGCAATCTGGAACCGAGGATCAGACGGCACTTCCACTTCATCGGTGTTAGCCTCAAGCAAAATATTGGCAGGCAAGACGAGTTCCGCGAGTTCATCGGATAAAAGCTCCTTCACTGGAACGACGCCGAGGATAGTCATGTTGCTAACAATCAATGCTTGGAGAAGACAACGAATATAAATTGATGGTTGTGGTTTTCGGGAAAGCAAAGTCCATACAGCAGTCTGCAATACAAGTTAGAACCAGAAATATACTCAAGTTTTCGAGAGTCCATACCTTGAAATTGCTAGGGCCGGTGTAATCGAGCATCTGCTGCATGTCTATCGCATCTTGGCACAGTCTTTTCAGATGTGCCAGCGCATCATTGGAGTTAACATTAACCATCGGACGAGGCGGCACAGTGCTAGCCAGCTTCCGTTGAATCTTCAAGCTGAAGGCCTCCGGCACTGGTTTTCCTAGAGCGACTGTCTCTGTCAGAGGTTGGAGTTGAGTTATACACGAGGAAAAGTTTGCTGTAGATCTGGTTTCAAGAACTTCAATGTCCTGGTCTAGTGCGGACAAAAACTCATGCCGAAACACTAGTCTGCAATGGATGGCATCTTTGAGTTTCTGGTCAATATCGGTCTGCTCCGAAACCCAAGTAACCGCCTGGTCCAGCAGATGGTGGAACTGGGATATACTGAAGGCAGACAGGAGATTGCGGTTGTATAGTTGACTGACAAAATCCTCTTCCTAGTTGGCGGATGGCATTAGTGACGGTCATATTTCACGAGTCAGTCGGCTTACCTCATAATAATATTCAGTGGCCACTCGGACATGCACAAGATCACAAGCTTTGACCAATGCAAGACAATACGCCCTCAAAACAAGGCTGACCAAAGGAGAATCACTCGGTACACGGTCAAATCGAGCGTCCTCCATGGTCCTCGGCACCGGCCACAATAATTTATCGAGATAGATAGATGTGAATAGCGTCTGCGATAGAGGATGTCCCTTATGCCATGCCACCTGCGATTAAATCAGAATTCTGCCCATCTCTGTGCGGGCGATATCATCTCCTACCTCGTGGCACAGCAACTGGTCCATCAAGCCAACAACTTCCTCTGGTGTCAACGGCCGCCGCACGTCGTAGTCGTCTTCCAGCGCCTGCGCAAGATTTTCCCCGGGGGCTATGTAGCCGCTATCCATCTTCGAGTCCATAATCTGTGCGGGTTCGATCGTCGTCAGCTGCAATTCTCGTTGCACGTTTCACATCCGGCGAGAAAGCTGACGCACCTCCAATGCGCCCACAGCTTCGAACAGGGTGAACGTCTCATCTTTCACGAGCTGCCCTGTATTTAGCTCTACGAGTACAAATAATTAGACACTTGATCGAAGTTCTTGGAGAAATATGCTTACTCGAGGCGGCTTTTGTAAATTCAGCGGTAATGTCGCGCGGTGCGGACTGCGCCATCCGCGGACGGGGAACGCGAACTTCAGTATTCGGCAGCATCCCGAAGAGTACCAAGCTCCCGCAGTGCTGTTTTTATTACAGTAATTCACACAAGTATTGTGCTGTTGGATGTGTTTCGACAAAATGGACAAATCGAGGGGGAGGCGGGGGACGTGAGTGGAGGAAAAAGCGAGTCGGGCTGTCGACAACCGGGACATAGAAGTGACGTGCAACATCTAACCGGCCACACTCGGGCAGTATATATATCGTTACGGCAATTTTATCTAGCTTAAGCGTTGGATGAAAACAAAGACGAGTGCGATTTCTAAGCTCTGCCCAACCAGACAGGCCGGTATTGCTACACATGTACATTTCAATGCCTCCCCCGGACCAAAAATTCGCTCAAGTCCGTCACACTCGGGCCCTGCATATCTCCAAGCTCGATTCTCTCAGGTTATGGGTGAATAGGGCTTATTTCTCAGCTGCCTTGGCAAGGGCCTCGTTGTTGGCCTCGGCGAGGGACTTGACATCACCCTGCTTGCCGTTCTGTTTGTCATAACATTGTCATCAGTCAAAATTCTGCAGCGTTGAGCTCGGGAAGTTCACTAACGGTCCACTTGGCGAAACGGAGGTCCATCTGGCCACGGCGCTCAGAGGCAAGGCGAGGGCCTTCCTTCAAGGAGCGGCGCACCGTGCGGGCGGCGATGGCCAGGTAGCGGTTGTAGCTGGAGTCGGCGTTAGCATTGTCTTCAAAGACGGTTCGTGAATGCGTACGTCAAACCGGCGGCTTTCCAGGCAGCAGTCATTTTGAAGAGAATGTGGGAGGTATGGTTCGATTGAAGGGGTGAAAACGGTTCGGGTGAGTTTGGAAGCGTTCGACTTCGGAGGATCGGGATGACACGATCACGTGAATAAGAGTCTACCTTCGGAAGGCGGTGGATGATACGGCGGTGAGGATTTGCTCGGTTTGAATATTGGATGCATGTGAGTCACGTGGTACCGGAACAATATGAAGAATGTTAATCCGGTATATATTGATACGGAGATTGATAAGCGTGTATGGCGGTTGTGACCACGTGACTAGCGTTTATTTCGACAACATTTCTTGGACAATGAACACTATACAACGCGACAGACTATGTTCCTTAGCCGTACAACGTTCAATTGATAAAATTACAATCGCTGCGTGCCATTGGGTTATCAATAGTTGCAATCAGGGACTTTGATTTCTTTTTTCGAGGTGGGTGGGATGGAAAAGCATTGCCGCGAAGTTATATAGATCGTTCGTCCCAAGAGCAGCAAAATGCGTATCATCCCTGTCTCAAATGCAAGTTTCACAGCGCGAAATGCCTTGAGTGACTTTGTAGAGGTAAATTGAATGCTTCATCGACCCATGCAGGCAGAAATATAGGCACCAAGAAGCAGGGCTTGCTTTGTAGTAAAGATTCCTTCAATCTTCCTCCTTGTAGTGCGGGGTATAAAACGCGTCGACTTGAGTCGATCTGCATAAAATATGCGCAACCTCGAAACCAAGCAACAAACAAGGACCCCGAAGGCAAGTGCTCGACAGTATTTCAAGGCGGTCGGTTGCTGAAGAGCATTTGCTATCCCCCACCACTGCTTTCGGTCACCACTTCTCTCACTTACCCTTCAATCTCATCAACCTCCATCCACCTACCATCGTCCACGACGTTCCCCATTTCTTTCTGCTTTGATATCAGAGCATCTGAATCCACAGTGCTCTTTCATCATACCCATCAGGTGAGTAATGCAGCTCTGTGCTGGTCCTGGTCCATAAGTTCATAGCTTTCCCTTGGCACATTGCACTTTCAATCATGTGGCTTTTGCATCTGTGTATCACCAACATGAGTGTCCTCTGGCACACTGGGATCATTGGTATCCTGCACTTCTATCCAATACATAGGGCATCTGGGTTGTTGTGGCACACCCGATGACCTTGTCGAGGACAGGGTTTTGCACACCAACGTCCAACATATGGCTAGCTCATATCAATTGCTTATCAAGTGCTGTGAGCATGGGTACTCTTGGCAGCTTCTTTGGGTCATGTTCTGAGACCCTGCAGCCATGGTTAGCCTTATCACTGTCGCGTTTGTCTTAACATACCTTACTTCAGTGGCGCCTGGCCTCAGACTGAAACCAAATGCATGCTTCAACCCCTTTCCACATTGAGAAAATTGCGCGTGTTCCTTGGGCTTGGTCCATCACAGTCCTTTGTTGTCATATGTCCCCTGTCTGCACACAACACATTCTCGAATGCCATATCTCCTTCGTCTGCTTCACTGCTTAGCAGCAATGCATCAACACATTGGGCCCTCACACCCCGTCTATATATTCCAGAATTTTTTTATTTGTTATGAGGACAAATACTAATGATGATGTTGTACAGAAGGATACAAACGAATCGACCATCCAACATGGCGCCGAAGAAGAAAGCTGGCGGCCAAAAGCGCAGCAACGAGACGGATCTCGCTGAGCTCGAAAGGCTCCGGAAGCAAGTCGCAGAACAAGAGAAGGCGTTGAAAGCTGAGCAGGCTCGCAAGGAGGAAGAGAGCCAAGGCAAGCGTCCGGTCAATAGCCGGCGCCAACGAACCCTAGTGCGCTGGGATGGTAAGTTTTCATTTTCTGTTCATGATTTCCTATCTCATTTCATCCTTCTGTTTGGGGAATCCATCGGGGATATTGTCAAATCGGGGGACATCCATGGATGAATATACCGTCATCACAGTGCCAAAGAATTTGCCATTGAATTATGCTGACATTTGACTGGAACAGTTGATACCGACCTTCGGCTTCTGCTGGCCATGCAGTATGCTTGCAATAAGGAAGGCGTGAAGATTCCCTGGAAGGATGTCGCCGAGGCCATGGGAGAGAAGTTCACAGAGGGTGCGATCGTTCAGCATTTGTCCAAGCTGCGTACCAAACGGGATGAGCAGGAGAAGCCAAATCCGCCTCCACTGAAGCGTGCAGCAAACGGGTATCACAAGAACAACAAGAACAACACGAACAACAAGAAGGAGTTGCCTTCCCCAACGGAGGAATCCGGGCCGATCACTCGCAGCAAAAAGCGCCGTCGCGGCAATCCATCCAATGAGGCATCTGAAGACGATGTGTACACGCTGAAGGAGAAGCAGTTTGCAAAGAACAAGAAGAAAGATAAGGTATTCACTGCTCCCAAGTTGCGTACAAAGCGGGAGGATACCGACAGTGACGACTCACAGAAGCTGGTGTGCGTTGGAGCTGAATGGCTGGATGAGTTCACTGGTGACGATGACCATGAGGGTAACAAAGCATCGGAGAGTTCTGAGGAAAGCTCAACCGAAAGCACCCAGGCCACCCCTCAGGCGGCTAAGAAGTCAAAGATGGTGACCCTCAAGATGAACAAAGAGCGACTGGCGAGTGTTGACCGCAACCTTGGCGGATCTGCGACCTTCCGAGAGTCAGTTACCCCAACTAACCCGCCGCACGTTCTTATCAACAACATGCCATCTAGCCACGCATCCTATCTCCTTTACCCACCTTCTGATTCGGTCCCCCACTTTCCTTCTATGACTCCCTTCTCGACCAACGCTGGGTTTTCCGTTGCATTCCCTTCCAATGGCCCGAGCCCCTTTGACATTGTCAACCGGGCACCCAGCACTATCAACGATACTTTCCCTGGTACAGAAGCATATGCTCGGTTTGAGAACCCTTTGCTCGCATTCCCAGAGAGTTACAACGGCCAGGATATGATGCCGGTGGCTGGTTACACAGAAACCAGTGGTTTTGAGAACCAGTTCATCCCTGAGAGTGAACTGTTTGTCAGTCTCCCTGACGTCGAGCCTCCCCGATACCTTGGCTACGACGGTGAGGACACTAAGGAATTTTAAATTCCTGTGTCGTCATAACTCTTGGTTCCTGATGCTTCTTCGGTGCTTTTTCTTCCTTCTTTCTTTCTGTTTCTTCCTTTCTTTGCGTTTTCTTGCGTTTGGTTTGACTTTTCTTTGCGTCTGCTTTTTCTTTTGTTTTGCTTTTCTAGCTGGGTGATTGGGAGAGGCGGGTGAGCGTTGAACCCAATCAACGGGTGCAAGTCCGGATAATCATTTTTGCGTGGCATGGAGTCACGCTTTATCCGGAGTTGGAACCCCAGCATTTTTCTTGCATTGCTCATTGGTTCCCTACGGGGGGCCCGGTAGTACTTCAATAGGAGCAATTTTTCTTAAAACAAATCCCCTATGTTGTAGGTTATTAGTAGGATTCCTACTATTTTATTGTAATCTAATAGGAAGGTCAAAATAAAGTGACATGAGAACTATTACGATTTCCCTGGATTGATCTTTGACTGTAAGAGCTTGATAGAAAACTTCCTAGTAGTGTAGACATTACTATGCTGACTTGCAGATACATATCCTCATGTTGTAGGTATGGACAATCTTCAATTTGAGCAGCAAATTCATGATCTAAGGCTGTGAATTTGGATATGTGACCGATTGAAGATATAAAAACAGTTAGAATCATGCATACAGAAAAAGAAAATCAAAGATAATGAACACTAGGTTGCTGGTTATATATTTTGCTAATATTCGGGGTTTCTCAGGTTGCCGACAGCCGGACGGAGTACGGCGTAACTACGGAGTACATATAGCTTCCCGAGGTATAAATACATCGGCTTGAAACAGTAGGAAGACTCCTGCTTCACCTTCAAATACACATTAAAGTATTCAAGCTAAAGAAATAACATATTTCAACACATTCTCAATATAGTATTATACTATAAAGCTATATAATACAATATTATCTACAATCTTTCGACAGCCGATTTAGGTCCGTTCTTCCGGATCACGTGACGATTCTAGCTGTTTCTGCCGCCAAGCTCTGGGGATGAAGGAAGCGCCTGGAAAATTTTCGAGACTTTGGCTTCATCTCTCCCCCAGCTTTCTCCATCTCTTTCTTTTTTTCCCTCTCCCAACCCGTCATTTCTCCTGGGTTGTTATATTTCTCTCTTCCTTTAATTATTTTAATCTTGTTCCTAGCCATGCAGCGTGCTCTCTCTACCCGGACCTCTGTCCTGTCGGCCGCTTCCAAGCGTGCCCCTTTGTCTCGCTCGACTCTGAACCTCCAGCAGCAGCGTTTTGCTCACAAGGTGCGTTGAATTGGCAATTGCCCGCAACATCGTCTTGCTCTAGCATTGGCCCCATGTTCCGTCAATTCCGAAGCGTTTTGGTTCTTCCCCTTGCTAACAGCAACTAGGAGATCAAGTTTGGCGTCGAAGCCCGTGCCAGCCTCCTCAAGGGTGTTGACACTCTTGCTAAGGCTGTCACTTCCACACTGGGTCCCAAGGGTCGCAATGTCCTCATTGACTCCCCCTACGGTTCCCCCAAGATCACCAAGGGTAAGATTTTCATCAACACAGACACATAGCCATTCGCAGAAGACTAATGATTCCCAAGATGGTGTAAGTGTTGCCAAGGCTATCCAACTTCAGGACAAGTTCGAGAACCTCGGTGCCCGCCTCATCCAGGATGTTGCCTCCAAGACCAACGAGGTTGCTGGTGACGGCACCACTACCGCCACTGTCCTCTCCCGCGCTATCTTCTCCGAGACCGTCAAGAACGTTGCCGCTGGCTGCAACCCTATGGATCTGCGCCGTGGTATCCAGGCCGCCGTCGAGGCCGCCGTGGAATACCTCCAGGCCAACGCCCGCCCTATCACCACCGGCGAGGAGATCGCCCAGGTGGCCACCATCTCCGCCAACGGCGACACCCACGTCGGCAAGCTCATCTCCACTGCCATGGAGCGAGTTGGTAAGGAGGGTGTCATCACCGTGAAGGAGGGCAAGACCCTGGAGGATGAGCTCGAGGTCACCGAGGGTATGCGTTTCGACCGTGGCTACACCTCCCCCTACTTCATCACCGACCCCAAGTCCCAGAAGGTCGAGTTCGAGAAGCCCTTGATCCTACTCTCCGAGAAGAAGATCTCGGCTGTCCAAGACATTCTCCCCGCCCTTGAGGCCTCCACCACCCTCCGCCGCCCTCTGGTCATCATTGCCGAGGACATTGAGGGCGAGGCTCTCGCCGTCTGCATTCTGAACAAGCTCCGTGGCCAGCTCCAGGTCGCTGCCGTCAAGGCCCCCGGCTTCGGTGACAACCGCAAGAGCATCCTCGGCGATCTCGCTGTTCTGACCAACGGTACTGTCTTCACCGATGAGCTCGACATCAAGCTCGAGAAGCTCACCCCCGAGATGCTTGGCTCCACCGGTGCCATCACCATCACCAAGGAGGACACCATTATCCTCAACGGTGAGGGCAGCAAGGACAACATCTCCCAGCGCTGCGAGCAGATCCGCGGTGTCATGGCTGACCCCACCACCTCCGAGTATGAGAAGGAGAAGCTGCAGGAGCGTCTTGCCAAGCTCTCCGGTGGTGTTGCCGTCATCAAGGTTGGCGGTGCCTCCGAGGTTGAGGTCGGTGAGAAGAAGGACCGTGTTGTGGACGCCCTTAACGCCACCCGCGCTGCTGTTGAGGAGGGTATCCTCCCCGGTGGTGGTACCGCTCTGCTGAAGGCCTCCGCCAACGGCCTTGGTGGTGTCAAGCCTGCCAACTTCGATCAGCAGCTCGGTGTTAGCATCATCAAGAGCGCCATCTGCCGCCCTGCCCGTACCATTGTTGAGAACGCCGGACTCGAGGGCTCCGTCATTGTCGGCAAGCTGACTGACGAGTATGCCAAGGACTTCAACCGCGGATTCGACAGTGCCACTGGCCAATACGTTGACATGATTGCAGCTGGTATTGTCGACCCCTTGAAGGTTGTCCGCACTGCTCTGGTTGACGCCAGCGGTGTCGCCTCCCTCCTCGGTACTACTGAGGTCGCTATTGTCGATGCTCCCGAGGAGAAGGGCCCTGCCCCTCCCGGCGGTGGCATGGGCGGTATGGGCGGTATGGGTGGCATGGGCGGCGGCATGTTCTAAAGCCCCTGACCCTCTTCTCCTGAAGAAATACCTCGAGCGCTCCTCTTTGCATCGTAGCCTGTTCTGATACTCGGATATTTGTGTAATGTCTTTTCTTTGTGTGTCTCTATTTGGTGTTTATCGTTTTCTTTTTTTTCCTTCTGTTTCTTTCCATACCTGTATTCTTTTGGACTTGTTCTGATCTCTGACTCTCTATCCCTCTCCTCTCTCTCTCCTTTTCCCTCTTCCTGGGGCTCAACCTAAAAAAAACGGTCCACTGTACTATATCATGTATTCCAATGAAGTGCCATCTGATACAGTCTATTCAATTATCTTAGATATATATACTCCGTAGATATATATAGATATTTTGTTGATTCTTACTCCCTAGATTGACTGGAGTGAAGGGTTAAACTTTACATATGTAGATCGGCGGGATCGACAATGTCTAATAGAGTTGTATGCTGCGTACTCAGATGTATTAAACCCCCAGATTTTACCAGGATATACTACCTAGATAGTACATCTGTAATATGAGTACAGGGAACCTTGCATTCCCACATTTTCACATAAACTAGCGATGTAGGTGATTGGCTAGTCTGGTCGGCTATTTAGGCCGGTCTACAATGCACGCCATAACAGTCCAAGAAGGGTCTAGTCTGAACGGGGTGAATACAACTTCAAACAGGAATAAGTTAGGAAGGGATAATTGTCCTAATATACGGAGTACTTGGAATACTTGGAATACTCGGAATCTTATATACTAGTGCAATTAATGTTAGTTCAATTTAAGCTGACAGCGGGTGGGACCGGCAAATAACGTGTAGTTTTCTCTCTTCTCTTCTCTACTCCGTACTCTCTTTCTCTTTTACTCCGCTATTTCTCTCCGCCTCCCTTTTCCTCTGTCACCAGACCCCGGCATTCTGGTCTTGCATTTCTCTGCATTGCACCTGACTTGAACTTCTTGTGACCTCAATTTTGTTATTATCGTGGAACTTGGGCTATCGGGAATGCATACGGCGCTGGCGGGGAACACATCGTGTTGGCACCTCCGTCGCCTCTCACCATACGTACGGTCATGACCCCTCTGACACTCTAGTATATTGCTAACTTGATTCTAGAGTCACTGCATGCCCTAGAAAGTCCTTGAGTTGATTCGAATAAAAAAAAATAACCCGTAATTGCCACCAACAATGGCTGCCATGGTGGATCCCGCTCGGCCAGCCCTGGTGAGCGATGCAGATCTCATGCAAGCACGAGCAGCTCTCCAGCATCAGCAAAGTCCCGAACTCTCTGTTCCCCGCGAGTTTATCTCCCTCATCGTTGACGAACTGATCTACCGCCGCGAGTGTCATTCTTCTATCGCCGAAATCGAACATGAACGTGCAAACCTTCGGAAAGAACTCCTCAAACACACCCACATCAATGAGGCCTTCCAGAAAGAATTGCGGGAGATCGGCGAGATTATCACCCAGGTCGCCCACGGCGATCTCTCACAACGGGCTCGCATGCACCCCCTCGAGATGTCGCCTGACATCGCTACCTTCAAACAGACAATCAATACTATGATGGATCAGTTGCAGGTTTTCAGCCAAGAGGTGTCGAAGGTGGCTAGGGAGGTCGGCACAGAGGGTGTGTTGGGGGGCCAGGCGAAGATCGAGGGCATTCAGGGAATTTGGCATGAATTGACCGTCAACGTGAATGCCATGGCCAACAATCTGACCACGCAGGTCCGCGACATCACCACCGTAACGACTGCAGTTGCCAAGGGTGATTTGCAGCGCAAAGTGCAGGCGGATTGCAAAGGTGAGATCTTGCTGTTGAAGAATATCATCAACTCGATGGTCGATCAGCTGCGAGAATTTGCATTTGAGGTTAGCCGTGTTGCCCGCGAGGTCGGGTCAGACGGTGTGCTAGGCGGCCAGGCTGTTGTCCACGGCGTTGAGGGTACCTGGAAGAATCTTACCGACAACGTCAACCGGATGGCATCGAATCTCACGCAGCAGGTCCGCGAAATTGCAGATGTGACAACTGCTGTTGCACGTGGCGATCTTACGAAGAAGGTGACCGCGGACGTCAAAGGCGAAATCTTGGATCTTAAGCTTACGATAAATGCGATGGTTGATCGGCTGAATCAGTTCGCGTTCGAGGTTAGCCGAGTTGCGCGGGAAGTAGGAACAGACGGCACGCTAGGTGGACAAGCGCAAGTCGAAAACGTCGAAGGTCGCTGGCGTGATTTGACAGATAACGTCAATACTATGGCCCAGAACCTAACTCTGCAAGTCCGACAGATCTCCAACGTGACCCAGGCCATCGCGCGCGGCGATCTTAGCACCAAAATCGAGGTCCACGCCCAGGGTGAAATTTTGACTCTCAAAGAAACAATCAACAGCATGATGGATGGGTTGGGAGAATTCGCAGGGGAAGTCAAAGGCGTGGCGAGGGACGTGGGTGTCCGGGGTAAACTCGGCGGCCAGGCCAACGTTGCGGGATCTAATGGAATTTGGCGATCGATCAGCGAAGATGTCAACACGATGGCAGACAACCTGACCTCCCAGGTTCGTGCCTTCGGTGAGATCACAGAGGCAGCGATGAGTGGAGATTTCACAAAATTGATTACCGTGTCTGCCTCTGGAGAAATGGACGATTTGAAACAAAAGATCAATAAGATGATCTCGAGTCTGCGTGATAGCATTCAGCGCAACACTGCTGCTCGTGAAGCAGCAGAGCTGGCAAATCGGAGTAAGTCCGAATTTTTGGCTAATATGAGGTACGTGAATCCCCTTTTCGTTGCTTTTCTTTTGCCTTTGTGCTAACTGGAATATAGCCATGAGATTAGAACCCCGATGAATGGTATAATTGGGCTCTCAAGCCTGGCACTCGACACTGACGACCTCCAAGCCCCTGTGAGAGAGACTTTAACTATGGTCCATAACCTTGCCATTAGTCTCTTGACTATTATTGATGACATCCTCGACATCTCCAAGATCGAAGCTAACCATATGATCATCGAGAAGACACCGTTCAGTCTTGGTGCAACCGTGTTAAGTGTGCTGAAAGCCCTTTCCGTGGAAACCAACGAGAAGGCATTGGGTCTAGTCTACACAATAGATGGAGAAGTACCAGATTATCTGGTCGGAGATGCATATCGACTACGGCAAGTTATGTTAAACCTAGTCGGTAATGCCATCAAGTTCACAGACCATGGCGAGATCAGAGTCACGATCAAGCGTGCACAGGATGCCAAGTGCGCTTCAGACGAAACGGCATTCCAGTTCTCAGTCTCAGACCCTGGAATCGGCATCGATGAAAGCAAACTTGGGTTGATCTTTGACAAGTTCCAGCAAGCTGATGGATCGATGACTCGTCGCTTTGGCGGGACAGGTTTAGGCCTCGCAATCTCAAAAAGGCTGGTCTCTCTCATGGGCGGCGATATCTGGGTGACCTCGAACGTGGGAGAAGGCAGCACATTCTCATTTACGTGCCGAGTGAAGCTAGCTCAGCCACCGACAAGCTTTGCAGACCAGCTTGTCCCCCACCGCGGCCGACGCGTTCTCTTCTTCGATCACGGTCTTACGCGTAGCTTCCCAGTCGCCACAGTGCTCAAGGAGCTCGGATTAGATCCAGTCGTTGTCACAGAGGAGGAGCTAGAATGTGGCCAGCTCAAAACCGACTGGGGCTGCACCTTCGATGCAATCCTCATCGAAAACTTGGAGATCGCCGCAAAACTCCGAGCCTGCGCGGACCTCCAACCCATTCCACTAGTCATTACAGCGCACACTGTATCCCTAGCGCTCAGAGCTGCCGGTGAACTCGGCGTAGTGTCCTACATCACAGTTCCCTGCCGACCCATTGACCTATGGAACGGTATCCTTCCTGCCCTCGGCAACCGCGCAACCCGTACCCCATCAGGCTACACACGCTCCTTGGCAATTCTTCTAGCAGAGGACAATGATGTGAACCAAAAGGTTGCCGTCCGAATTCTTGAAAAATTCAATCACAACGTCACGGTCGTGGAAAATGGCCTCCAAGCTGTGAAAGAGGTCAAACAACACCGCTATGATGTGGTCCTCATGGACGTCCAGATGCCCGTTATGGGTGGCTTTGAGGCCACAGGGAATATCAGACAACACGAAAAAATAAATGGGCTTCCCCATACACCGATCATTGCTCTCACTGCGCATGCTATGCTCGGGGATCGAGATAAGTGCATACAGGCTGGCATGGACGATTACTTGTCTAAGCCGTTGGACTCTAGTCGCATGATGCAAACTATCTTGAAATGCTCCACTATGAATCTTGCCTCATCGCTGCCTGCTATTGAGGGCTGATCTCTACTCAGGTAGATGAGATGAAAGTGCCCCGGAAAACGGGCTCATTGCCAGTCACCCCACCATCGAATCCGCCTCTAAATCTTCTTCCAGCCCTTGTTTACTGCTTGTTTCCCTTTTCTTTTGGCTATTCATCCAAGCTCATTTCCTCCGAATGGGCTTGGAAACCCATCCCTTCCCACACTCCTAGAGGACCAATGTCCCAACGCCCCAGCAATACTCCCCTTCCCCCGCCCCCTTCTTCTTGCAATCTGCATACCTCTATACGTTGTTTACGAACACCAACATTTATGATGGAAGTGCAGTCCTTGTGAATTTTATGTTTTTTGAAATACCCCACCGTGTCGAGCAGCCGGTTAACAATTTTCTTTCAAGGATGATCATATCACGTTTCCCTGTTCACGGAGTTTGGCTGCTTGGCACGCGAGTTAAATTAAATTCAAATCATGTCTAACGGTGTTTAGGTGAATGTACGTTGTCTGTTGCTTTCTTTATTTATATCCTCAGGTACACGGACACATATCTGTCGAGAATTGAATTTAGAATCATGTCATTTTGACCTTATTTGGTCTTGCTTTCTTTCCTGATACTATACAATTCTCGATAGCCTCCAGGACTTATATTGGGAGCTAGGGTCGATGAGATTATAGGTCAATAAGGTACAAAATCTTATAGTGTGCTCAAAATCAATATTAGACTAGGTACGGAGTACTTCGCTGTATTATATATGTACGTACTTTCAAAAAAGGAAAAAATCAAGACATATATATACAATACAAGATGTAAAATGCATGGGGTATCAAAAAGCCCTCAGGAACACAAAACCACACCAAAAGCAAGAACATGTGTATATACAACCTAAACCTCCCCACGACTTCTCCGATCCACCCTAGACTCCACCTTATACTTCCCCTTCTTACCTCCTTTCCCCTTAGAAATCCGATCCTCCTGCCACCGCTGCCAGATATCTTCATCCCGCTGCATATTTCTCCTCCCATAACCAAGGTACTCATCAAATCGCTTTCTAAGCTCAGAGTCCTCAGGCACAACATGAGCAGAGATCTTACTCGTAGCAGTATTCCGCACGAATGTCTGAACTGGATGCAAGATGAATTCTTTCAATAGGCCCGCGCCGATCTTGTGCGTTTTCGATACGATATCCCGTAGCGTATCGCTGAAGGCCATGAAGAGCGAGAGGAAGATTATTGCGAAGGAGGCGGGGGCTGGAGAATGTGAATGTCAGTACTTCGTAGTAGTATTGATATGGGGATTGTGTGACACAGACCTGCTATCTGGAACATTTCTCCGAGGGTTGGGTTCGTCTGTTCACCGCTCCATTCTCGGGCATTTATTCCAAATAGGGAGGTGAAGAAGGATAGAGGGAGGAAGCTTGGATTGTCAGAGATTATTGTTGAGGCTTTTGCGGAGCGAGTATGAAAACTTACACAACACTGAATATGGTAAAGACCATCACCGCTCGTGATTGTGTTTGAGCAACTTCAGCTTGCCATCGAGTCATTTTGGCTTCGTCGACATTTGCCTGTTTCTGTTTGAGATCGAGGAGGGTTTCAACCTGGTTAGTCAGTACATCCGAACAACAAATACTAAGCAGGGAACATGACACTCACAGCTTTCTGAGCTTGATGGCTGCTTTCTTTCATCTCAATTATTTGCGAACGATATTCGTCGATCCGGTCTTGTGCTATATCGAGGAATGATTTCCCGTATCCACCCCTATTGTCAAAGTATTTGATCATACTTTTGATAACAGTGTCTTGTTGATCGAGTAGTTTTAGGATAGTAGATAGCTCGTCCTCGATGTCGCGCAGCTCAAGCAGAACGGAGAGATCTTCTCTGTTTCGTCGAGCAACCTGGAATTCCTTATAGTCTTGCTGGGCAGCTGTCATGATCTTGCCATCAGCGGTGCGGTCATAATCCGCCGGGTGATTGGTGAAGCCTCTATTTCGGAAGCGCTTGAAAGACTTGGTAATGGATTCGGTCTGATTTTGTTAAAAAGAGGTCCACTTGAGGAATTGAAAGGGATAGACCTTACCAAGATGCTAATTGATTCCTCGAAGATGCGCAATACCTGCAGATCATGATGCAAAGTCTTGTCCAGGAGAACAGTGACAGCATGCAGCATAATGAGCGCAGCCAAGTCGCCGGCCGTATCAAAGCGACGCGAGAGATCCCCATTCAACTCATTATAAATACTGCTATGCAAGTTAGACTGTTCAAAAAGCTTTCCCTCAGAGGTATTAGCCTCTTGATTCGGAAAGAAAGTGACAACAGTCTTTTGATCGACAATCCAAAGCCAGAGCTGATCAACCATAAGGACATTCCCATCCATAAACTCGAAGATTTCCTCGTTATCAGGATCATCCTGCGCAGACTGCAGATACTCTTTTAGCTGGTCGTCAATGCGCGCCGGTCTGCGAGTGCGTTTCCAGAGCATCTGGTCGTCGTCACGAGCGATAGTCGAGCGCAAGTTCGGATACCCATATTGATCCAATGTGCGACGGAAGTGCACTGGAGGCTCGCAGCCGAGGTAGGTCCAGATCAGTTGGGCTTCTAGGCTTGCTTTTGAGATTCGGCCTGGGACGGGCCTGGATCGGCCTTGCTTGAGTCGGTCTTCGACTACTTTGCGCCGTTGGATTAGGTTGCGGTATGTATCCCAGTGCAGCTGGGGTAAGTTAGTACAGTGCGGAAGAGGAATATCTGGTTAATTAGAAATACTAACGTAAGGAGCCTGAAATACATCCATGTCAGTTCTGCTATCGATATGGGGAACTAGAAACATACATATAGAGCAAGTTGAGGGTTCTCGGAAGTATCAGAAGGACTCTGTGGAACATCCGTTTGTCGTGAGTGAAGACATGCAGGCTTGACGAAACGTGCATGAGGCTCGAGATGACGAGCTCTGTTAAGCCGGTGGTACCAATTTTCGTCATTGATGAATTTTCGAACACTGCAAAAGATGGTAAGCGCCGTATAAGACCTGAAGTGAACATGTCCTACAAATTAGGCTCTTGACTATCCTGACATGCCCGGCGGATGACTTGTGATACCCAACCAGTATGCGTATATGGCACATGTATCCACATCAGTTTCTCGGTATCGGCCTCAGGTCGATCAAAACGTGGAACTGCTCGCGGTATATCCGGTACGTCGGCGTCCTGGCTGATACGATCACGGGTGGACTTCGGTATTGCTAAGAAAGGCGATTGCGCAGGCTGCGATGTAGACGCGCTTCTATTATCTGTTAGCTTAGGGTTTCGGCTCAAGCACGGGAGTACAATTTTCTTACGAAGGTGGCCGGTCGATACTTCCCTGGGAGCTGCTGTCGGAAGTACTCCGACGGTGGGATCGCTGTAGTGAAATGAATCCTAGCGCCTTGGTAAGTGAGCGCTTTCGTTTCTGCTCCGGTGGCGGCGGCGGGCTTTCAGTTGGTGGGTTTTCTACATAGTCGAGGTCCATATCTGCTTTGGTGATGTGGATCTTTGGAGATGGACTAGATGGATCATCGAAACTTCGCCTGTAGGGTAGAGGGGGTCTCAGGGCCCTCGGTTTCTCATCATCATCATGATGGTGGTGGTGGTGGTGGTGGTGGTGGTGATGATGATGATGATGGTCATGAGGATCGGAACCAGAAGCAATATAGGATGAGTGAGGACTATCGTAACTGCTGATTGACGAATCATCCAAGCCACTGGGCTGGACTCGACCTAGTCTCTCCCGAAGGCAAGCCGACGGACCACGAGAGAGATAATCTTCCAAGGATACCTTGGTTGACCACAGCTTGAGTGGACTTTCATCACTGACGCCAAGTGCAGTATCCTCGAAGAAGCCGTTAATTTGAACCGTAACCTGCTGTTCTACACCCAAGGGCGTATCCTCGCGCTTTGAGATTTCAACGGCAGCGTCAACGGCATTACCAAGTTCATCTAGAAATCGATCTCGTGTGGATTCCTGGCCGTGGAAAGTTGCTGTCCCAGCATGGTCTGTTGCCATGGGCAGTTCCTTTTCATTCTCAATATCCAACAAACCCGACCGAATAGAAGTAATGGGAACATGGAACTCCAACATTTTATTCGTCTCCGCATCGATCACATGCATGGTTGAATCCACAGTTTCTAGGAAAGACCAGACCTTCATATCGGCTGAAATAGTCTTGAACTGGTTCGACAGATGCCATAGCCGTTCTTGACGTGGGCGAAATTGCTTCCGGAGTGCAGCCGGGGTCTGATGTTTAAGATGCAGGAGATCGCGGATACTAGCAGCATACTCATCGGCGGAGAGGTAAGTCGAGCCTTGGTGGGGAGTTGCAAAGAAGGCGATGCCGTGAAAACTGGTTAACATGGATTGGCTCGGCTCTCGCGATGCCAGGGCTAAAGCCGCTTTAACAACAAGACCACCAGTGCTGTGACAGATGAGAAAGATGGGACGTCGAGTTGGCTAGTGAAATGTTTAGCAAATTATTCTAAGGTTGTGAAAAGAGAAGAGCATAACCAACCTCATTTTTCCGCTCACTACGTAGTTGGTTCAATAGTCGTTCGCCCAAGGTGTCGATTTTATCGTCATGGAGTTCTCCATAGTTATACAGCAAAACTCGTGCTCGAGGCATATGCTGTAGTAGTTCAATCTCAAGCCATGATGATTCTGCGCCATGTGCTATCCACGTCTTTCTATAATGGGCACCGATCGGCGGGACGGCGACAATGCTATAGAATGAGTTATTATATGAATATGTATGATATGATATGGAAGAAATGCTTACTCGACATTAGTATCTTTTGCAACGGCGATGGCCTGAAACCATGAGCGAGTCTGGTCGGTCACGGGTGGCCGTGAAGTCATATTGAATCCAGTTGTACATATAGGATGATTACAGAGAAAATTGCGGGGGATAAAATGACAGACAATCTGGGAATTCTTAAATATCCCAAATCAGGGGGAATTTCAGCCTCATGTTCGTTGGGGTCCGGGTGATCACGCCCCAACACCCTAGTGTGCCCGTAGTCTGCCTCTCAGGGCTGTGTTTTGTGAGTCAAAGCGATGTCTTTCTTTTTTGACCCCAGGATTATATTACGTCCAGAGATAGAGATTTCCATTAATGTATATACATAGAAACACCCAAATTCCAAATGCTAATGCACCACTCTATAGCTCATGCGGTATCATCAGAAACGCCATAACAAAAACAAAAGTGGGGAGAGACAACGCATCTATGCATGATAATTGTACATAAGGGGGGATTATGCGTCAGTGTGTCGCCGCTCATTAACCTCTCGGGCCATGCGCTTTCCAAGCTCATAGGTTGAGATCATGATGGCGCAGGCTGGAGCAACTTTTAGACATCGTGCCGTCCAGCCACGGAATAGGCCAGCGGTGCCTTCTTCACGGAAGATGTGCATGAGGAATTTTGGTAAGGATAGTTGTTCTGGCGCCAAGCTGCCGGGGGGTAATGTGCGGGGGGTGGCGCCAGCAGGAACATCATCCAAATGTCGGAACACTTGCTGTCGCGTCTTACCAACATCGAACGGGGTAGTAACAAGTGCTGCTAAGGAACCTGAAACACCACCGGAGATAAAGCTATCGAGGAAAGCTTGGAGACTAGACTCTTGAGGCTGTTCAGAACCCGAAAGATGGGGGGCCTTCTGGCGTGCCGCGATCAGTGCCTTTTTCACCTCCTCGTATCCCCACCAGTAGAGTCCAGAGAAAGGAACATCACGCCACATGGTAAGAGTGAACCCTCGCCAGAGCGAGCTATATCCCTTTGCTTGCGTCATCTGGTACAGATCCTCCACAGTGGTTTTGAAGTGGCCCGCACCCGTTCCCGGAGTTGCCTGGAGACGTGTCCGAAACATCTCCAGCGGACTGGTTGCTGCTGCGGCTGCGACGCGAGCCAAGGCCCCGGCTATCAAGGGCGCATAACCCTCAGACACTCGCTGCTTAATGGGACTCCGATCATCTGTGCGCAGCCAGTCATAGCCAGCAAAGTAAATCACATTTGCCGGAATTCCCATCATCAGGGTCGGGCTCAACCCTCGCCATAGTGTTAAAGTTCCTTCATTGCGCGCGATCTTCCGTAGCCCGTCTAGCGTTGATGTGAATGTTCGCCGTTGGGTCTCTTCGACGGCGCAATCGATCGCCGGGTGTGGATGGGTTCCGACCGCAGTCACCTGAGGCCCTAGCATGCACATCTGGGCATCATTTCCGACCCAGAATACTTCGCGACAGCAGGAGGTGATGCCGAGGTTTGGAGGGAGATTTTTCAAGGTTGGGGTGGTGTGAGAGGTAAAGGGTGAAGTGTTGTAAACCTGGGATTGTGACTGTAAACGGACTCGTACGACATCCAGCGGTGTCACTGGAGGTTGTCAGTGCTGGGATTTCCCAATGATCGAGAGCTCTTCCGACTTACCTAGAAGCCCTGTTAAGACATTACCAGCGGTCGCAGACACCATCCGCTGCCAGGGAGTAATGTCATCTGTTGTGGCGGGGGTCTTGGGTGCTGGAGGAGAGCTTGTCCCCGATGTAGTGGCCATTGTAGAGTCTTCAAACTGTGTGGTCCATCACGCCCCTAGAGAGGCGTTTGAGTCTGTGTCGAACTGGTTGCCAGTACCGTGGCCTGAAACAAATTCCACACGTTGCATTCAATCAATTCAATGTGAAAACAGTGCAGAGTTGTCCTGAGCCTGAGTTGAAAGAAAAAGGATGCGTCACCGGAAAAAGGAAGTTTTTCGGGGTTTCGCGGGTGGCGGTGGACGGAGATAAGCGTTTTGGGAAGATATTGGGATTTGGAGGACTTGGAGGGGTTTGGAGGGAGTTACTGAACTTGATTTTAGAAATTTCAAATAGTATTTTTCTTCAATGACGTTGATACTGTGACAAAGTGGTTAATATTTTCTTTTTTGGCCCTCTAGCCCTGGAGTTTCACATGGCTTATCAATCTCATCTGATCTCCGAGGTCGGACAGGAGGCAAAACAAGCTATTACGGCTTGGCCAAAGGGAAGATCAATAGAGGGGATAGTGGACCTTGAGCTGTGGGGTTTTGTGTAGATTTTGAAGAGTTGAAATGATCACTTTTCACGCATTAATAGGTCGGTATGTTTATATAAAAACTGAAGTATACATCTTCAGCCCGTGCACAGCCGATTATAACCAAAGCCCATATTATGTATACGGCAATGTAGTATTATGTGGCAATCAGAAGATATACATGGAAACCGGTAATTTTTAGTCTCTACATATGTATGCGATAGGAATCCATAATAAAGAATGGAATATGGTAGGAAGGTATTCTATCCAGCTTTTCACCTACCTAACAATCCAAGGGGTTGTCTGTCTAGTGGGGCTTTGGACTCCAGTAAGAAACTGGTGATTTCGACGGTAAACACCTACAACAACTTATATGATGAATATATGGACTACCGAAGACATACGCCTGGTACACCTTGGAAAGAGGACCTAATGGACGCTAGCGTAAAAATTCCTCGGTTAGCCCCCTGATTTAGCCTCTCTGGGTGGAAGTTTTGAGCCTCATAACGTCAACACTTGACTGATCGAAATACCTACCTAGGTAGCCATTGATATTAATATGGGCCATATCACATACCCCGAGCCTGAGAGTGCCTTGTCACGAGTGGCCTTCCACGGAGACCTCGACCAGGTTAGCATGCTGCTCGACAATGGCGAAAATTATCGATCATGGGACAAGTCTGGATGGACCGCACTGCACTGGGCTGTCATTGGCGGTCATCTACATATCGTTCGAAAACTCCTGGAGCACCATTCAAAGTCTGAACAGACTGATCTCGAGTTGTATAGAATGACTACAGAGCAGGTCAAGTCATATACTGATGGGCCGCCTCCGATTCTCTTGGCCGCGGAAAGGCGAAATGGCGAGAAATCTATTGACGTGGAGATATTCTGTGAGCTTGCGCACCACCTAGAGACCCCAAGAGAAAGGCTGCGTGTTGCCAAGTTCAACATCATATGGAAACAAGGAAAATTTGATACCGGTCAGTCACGATTCTCGGCCAACCTGTGGAGAATCCTAGGAAAAGACGAGCGCTGCAACGGACTTGAATGCAGAATCCCCAGCCCCTACGGATATCGCAGCAGTGATCTCAGCAGCTACAGATCAAACGAATCAGATTGGAAATCCAAGTTATTGCTGTGTGCTATCCGTGATAGCCAATGGTCAGTGATGGAGATGCTGATCAAAGCGGTCCCCGACGCCAATTTTGACCATGCACTCCATGTAGCTGCCTTCCGCAGTGATCCACGTTACGTGCAATGTCTCATGCAACATGGTGCAGATGTCAACTTCGCAACGCTGGCCGGGCGTACAGCCCTACATGAAGCTGTGATGAATGGGTTCTTGGATACAATTACCGCTCTCGTCAACAGTGGAGCAGATGTGAACCAACAACAGACCAGTGAATATTGGGACTCCCCACGTCATCCGGATTGTCGTCTTACCACCGAAGGCTTCGACTTCTGGCTGACTAGAAAAGGCGCATCCACACTTATGCAGGCCTGTGGGTTCTTACTTAGTCGCAACGCCAGATTTCGCCAGCGAAATTCTGAAGATACGCAGCTACCGGAAGAGAAGAGTTTGGATATTGTGCGATGTCTACTGTCCAAAGGTGCAGATCCGATGTTGGCTGATTCCTTTGGCATGACAGTACTTCACTACGCGGTCTTGCAACCCCATGTATCACTTATCGAGCTTCTAGTCCAGTCGGGAGCCTCAGTGGAAGCTTTGGACCATGAAGGACGAACGCCACTACATTACTTCGCCCGATGTGACGATAATATCAATATGCAAGACCTTGAACAGACAGCCCGTTTACTTTGTCGCAAAGACACCACGGAGCTCTCTCCAGACTTTCTGAACAAGCGTGTGACTAGACCCCTAAATTCAAGCGAAGAACAAGAGTCTGCTGTTCGTTCCTTGACTGTTACGCGTACTATCCGAAAGAATCGTATAGTCTCCTGGATCCCAGAAAATGATGATGCACGTACCGCTCTTGCCATCGCTCTACTTGGTAACCGATGGAAAGTTGCTGACGTCTTGATGCGTCTTGGAGCTACCTTTCCTACCAACATTGACTTCCAAAGCGTATGGGACAACGCCCTCAAAGATCTCGAAGCCAATACCGTGGGTCTTCTATTGCACAATGGAATGGAACCGCCGCCATTCTCGCTCATGACACTGATCCGAGCGTACCTAGAGCAGAGGGGTGCGAGAAATGTTGCTAGCAACCTATGGACAAGGTTCAAATCCATATTGACTACCATAGTACATGCTGGAGCGGACGTGAATTTCTGCGAAACAGAGGAGTTGTCAAAAAGTGAACATGAGAATTCAGAGAGCGATGACGAGAATATAAAGCGTGTCAAGGATGGGTCAAAAACCACAACTCCTCTAAATCTCGTTGCGAGCATCAGTGGTTCACGTGAAATACTCGAAGAACTTCTGTCGTTTGGTGCAGACGTGTATGCTGTCTCTTCACACACATTTGACCCGATTTTGACGGCCACATTGTTCGGAGAGCTACAGGACCTAAAATGTCTGTTAGATCGAGCTTCGTCTGATCCCCGCGAGTCCCACTGGTCAATGTTCCTGGACAACGTCCCCCAGAAAGATGATGCTATCGTCCGTGTATGCCAAAGTCTGAAGAAAGCTGACTCTCTGAACAAAACCAACTTTCAAGGCCGAACACTGCTGCATCTCGCTGTAGAGCAGGGAAATAATGAGCTACTTGCAGCATTAATTTCAAGTGGGGCTAGAACAGATATCCTTGATAATCAAGGGATCTCTGCCATCAAGTGCGCTGCTACTGCACGGAATGCACATGCATTTGAAGCACTTTTCACAGAAGAAAATGATCCGGAATCATACAAGTAAGTGTTTTTCCTAGCGAAAAAATAACCACTCCCTAACAATGCAAAAGCTCTCAAGCGTGGGAGGAATTTAGACAATTGGAGAATGAGGTTGACCCTGCTCTTTCAAATTCTCAATCCCCGCACGTTATTTCGAGCGTGCTGCAAATTGCCCCCATCTACATATTTGAGCGATATCTAGGCTGTAATCAACTTCCAGCGGTATATCAAGCAGTAATATCTAGGAACCATACGCTTTTCTCATTTCTGCTGAGTCGAAAAGCTGACATCGAGGCTGCTGACATATATGGCTGGCGCCCACTGCATATTGCATGCTATTACGGCTACAAAAAAATGGCGGATGATCTCATCGCCCAGGGTGCAAATGTACATTGTGCCACCCAGGCGTGGAATAATTCGTATGACAAGCCTTCAGGTCTATACTTGGCTAACGCCTGGGCGGGTACGCCTCTTCATCTCGCCACAATGGGTGGCCATGTAGATATCTTCCAAGAATTACTCCAACTTGGTGTTGATGTCCATGCAATGACAATGACGGACACGGAAAGATTCACGTTCTCGGGCCATGGCCCGACGGCACTTCATCTCGCGCTCGACACCTATACATACTATGGTCGTCAAGGAGAGGCCCTGAGTGAGGAGAGGATGAGAATTGCGCAGTTGCTGGTCAATGAGGGTGCCATGGTACGGGGTATGGTTTGTCAAATGACCCTGGAGGAGAGACGCAAGTTCCATCGGTTTCCTAGTCTCTGGGAGGCTCTTGTCGCGGAGGACGCAGCCTCTGGCGAAGAGGATGGCCAAGTCAAGGTGTGAGCGGAATCTCCCGTTGGAGAACGCATCATGTCTTTGCTTTGCTGTCAAATAAATTCCATTATCTACTTTTTATTCTAGTGTTGGGTCCCCAGGCTTGTCTAAGAGGTTTAGAACATTCGTGCGCAGGGGCCAAGGGGCCGTGTACTGAATGATATACAAAATATTTTCAATAATTTGAGATTGTCAGACTAATGCCTGTTAAATAGCACAAATAGTAACACAACCTAAGATAGAAACACAATGTAAGGTCATGGAGCCTCAAAAAGCCGGGGATGCCAAGCCTCCTGGGATCGGCGTGTGTCCAAGGCATCGGTGAGACACATTCGGGTGAAAGAACGCTCTCTGATCACCACCTCGCCATGGCTGACAACGATGAGCTTGAGTCGTTCCGCCAACAGTGGCGTGAGGAGGTCACTCGTCGATCAAGACCCAAGGCTGCCCCTCCTGCGTCTCCGACTCCGACTGCCCCGCCTCCGGCTCGTCTTCCGCCCACGCGCCATGAGGCCTCTCATCGCAAAGAGGTCGAGGAGGAGGGGCCCCCGCTGGCTTCCTTCGACCCGGATGAGCTTGCCCAGCAGATCGGAGCATTAAACATTAAACCAACCGAAGATGACTTCTCACGCCGAGACGTAGCAGAACCAACATCTGCATTGGAGCATTATGAACGAGCGGTCGAGAAGGAGGCCGAAGGCAACTTGGGAGATAGTCTTTCACATTACCGAAAAGCATATAGGGTGAGTTTTGGTCACTACAAATGATATTTGCAACGCAAATACTGATTTCTGTCCAGCTAGACTCCGCTGTCGATAAGTCCTACCGGAATAAGCACTATGCCCATGTATGGAAGAAGTCCAATCTGCCCGCACCTACTGCCCCTATCGATGTGATCCAGCAATCCGCAGAGGTACCGATCCTTCCGACACCTGAGCTCATTGCATCATTTGCACACCTGCCAATTTCACAACTGGATCCTATCGTCGAAAACACACCACCACCCCCTTGCCCTATTGCCACTGTGCCGTCGGAAGTGCTAGTGGAAATACTGCGACATGTGGCGATGGATGACCCGTCGGCCTTCGGTCGGATGGCACTGGTCTGTAAGCGAATGGCCTACCATTTCGCCCATGAACAGCATATCTGGAGACGGATTTGTCAAGGCCGGGAATTCGGATTCCAGGGAATGCATTATGACTTTTCATGCGACCTGCACGGGGAACCGATCTACACCCTTGCGCCGCGATACACTCCATTTCCCATGGGCGCGCCTGTAGAAATTCCACCTCCGCTGTCTTCATGGAGCCAAGTATTCCAGACCCTTCCTCGCATTCGTTTCACGGGCATCTACATTAGCACGGTCAACTACACTCGGCCTGGTGCTGCATCTGCCTACTCGAATTTGTCGTGGAACAGTCCCATCCACATCGTGACTTACTACCGCTATCTGCGTTTCTACCCAGATGGCTCGGTAATCTCGCTGCTGACTTCAACAGAGCCAGTCGACGTTGTCCCTCATATCAGCAAAGAGAATGTCATGGCGGCGCGCGTCCCAGCGCACCGAAAGCACCAACGGCATCTTTCTGATGCTGGTAATACCCTGTCTGGAGCCACCGATTCTTTGCCACCTGTCGCGATGAATACATTGAAGCATGGTCTTCGGGGCCGGTGGCATTTGGCCTCGCCCGTTGACACTTCCGAAACTTCCGAAACCCCCGCCTCGGCCTGGAAGCCCGACTTAATGTCTGACCAGAAATCCCTCCTTTCCGACGAGCGGGATCTCATCATTGAAACAGAGGGTGTAGATCCCAAGTATGTTTACACGATGCATCTATCGCTACGTTCGTCAACCGTACCGAAATCCGTTCAACTCGGGCCTGCTCCTCCGAACCCATCGAAAAATACAAAATTAGCCTGGAAGGGTTTCTGGAGTTACAACAGGCTGACAGATGACTGGGGCGAGTTCGGTCTTCGTAATGACCGAGCATTCGTATTTCGACGCGTACGCGGCTGGGGCCTAGACTGATATGATTGATGACTTCACATGAATGATTTGTTACATACATCGGAAATGAGATAATTTACGAATCTGCATATACTAAACACATTTTGGGGTTCGTATTACCCCCAAATCGACATAAAGCGAAAAGCGGAACGACAGCGAAATACAGAACGTTTCCTCATTCTTCATCAGATGCTTGACCGTAGCCTGAATATGGTTGTGTTTTCCAAAGAAGTAGTATCCATCAAGCATCCAATCAGAGTGCTGTCGTCTCAGGCGCGGGATGCACGCAATGCTATAAGGAGGAGTGACGAGACTGCTTTGGTGAAGCAGCTCGTTTGATTGAGTATTTCCAGTGGGTAGGCTTTGCAGATTTAGAGTCACTCAGGTATGAGAACCAGGCTGTTGCAGTTTGCGTTAGAAGGACTACGGTGAAAACGCAAAACAAAGAAGCAAACGGGAATAATAAGGGACGCATCGATACTCAACTGGGGGACTGCGTGAGGAAATGACGTGAGCTAAGCGCTAGATGCCCGACTAGAAACGATCGCCCCTTGTCGGTAGACTTTCATTGGGCGGCGTACGAAAAATGAGGCAAATGTAAAGTGAAACCAAGACCCGAAATGGCAATGTGAGGGATTGACAAGGACCGGACTGGCTTTCTGCCCTTGCCACAACCTTCTCCTCTACTCTAGGAAGAGGAGCAGGCCGTTGGAAGAGAGAGGAAGAGGAAATGAAGCGGAAGGCTGTCTATCTAGTGGCAACGAAGTGCTTAGAGTGATCATCACCTACGTACGTAGTAGTTGCATATGAATTGACTGTTATATACCCAAGGGATTGTAGAGTGTCTCCTCTCTCTACTTTCTTATTTTCAGATCAAGAATGTCTGCCGAATGTTCTGAAGACAGAGCAGAATTACATCAGTACCATATAGTTCATTTATTGTGTATGACTGATACAACAGGAGATACGAGGCTTTCGTCCAATCAAAGCCGCGGGAGTACCAAAGGTTGTTAGGAACAGATCAGCGCAGGCTTCCCAGGAACTGACGGAAACGGCGAGGAATAGATGGACGTGGCCCAGGGGAAGATGTACGTTCCACAACCATATGGTAAGCCTGCAAGGCATTGGTCTTGAATGCATGGCTGCCACCCCACAAGCACAAGCGAAAGACACGATAGTTCTGCTCTCCCCAACCCGCAATGAGTTCTTCTTTCGCCGAGTCCAGACGCTTTGCCCATTCAACCATTGTGAGCTCATAGTCCCGAGTCTCATTGACAACATCCAGTACTTGAAACCCATGGTATAAAAGTTCAGCAAGAACGTCCTGAAGAGTCATATAAGTGTGCGTCCCAGGCCAAATATAATATCTGGTGAAAGAGCTAACAGCGAACTTCTCAACAGCTGCCGAGCCATCAAGATACATGCGACCACCGGGCTTCAACACATCCCACACCCTGCGTGCAAAACGGCGATAATTAGGGATATGCTCAATCACCCCAAAGATGACAACATGGTCATATGGCTCCTCCGGCTTATGGTCCAGGAAGTCTTCCAAGAAGACTTGACCAGAGAGATTATTCTTCTCTATAATGCGTTGGATATACCGAGCGCTGTTTGGTGCGAGTGTCAACGTTGTGACATGCACGCCTCGAGCACCGCAATACTGCGTCACTCCACCCCACCCACCGCCAATATCAAGAAGTCTCATGCCTGGTTTGAGATCGAGAGCAGCAGACATGGTCTCCATTTTGTGCTCGGAGGCCTCTTCCAGCGTTTCGTCAGGTCGTTGGAACAAACCCTGGGTATAGAAACGGTATCGATTGTCCAGAAAGGTGAGATAGAACTCATCATCGAGTCCGTAGTGATCACCGATAGCCTTGGCGTTCATTTTGGTTGCTGTCCGGATAAAGTCGTATACGAACTGGACTTTTTGCCGCAGAGGCACTTTCTCCTGTAAATTCTGGCGGGCGTTGAATAGGGCGCCAAAATCACCCTTTACCTCAATATCTCCAGATAAATACGCTCGACCAACGCCCATTTCCGTCATTGGTGTGCGGAGGGCACGCTCCGAGTGGAAGATCACTCGATAAACCGGTTCGCCGATGCCGACGGGGATAACTGCGCCATTGGGCAGCTGTATTTCCCCAGGGATCTTTAGCCCTGCTAGAAGCGCAGCCACACCCGTACGTGGTAGATCCTTGTGGGGTGCTGCTACTGACATACTTGATGGTTGAAGCTTGAGTTTGGGTAATACTGTTGGTGGTGATGTTCAGCCAAGGGGGGATGAAATCAAATTAGCCGAGGATTGAATTTCAAATAAAAAGGGGCATCTATTAAAGTATTTGAAAGCACAGAACAGGTAAGTTGGACAGGACCATTTGACTACAGGAGTATGCAAGACAGCCTGCATCAGCGGCTCACGGAATCGTCTTATTCGGTCAATGTCTCACGTGTGACAAGATCTGCGCTAGGGTGCATTGCATATCACTCCTAACATTTCCAGCAAGTGCCAAGAAAGGATCCATAATGCATTCTGGATAGGGGCAAGAAGGTACTTTTGCGTTGTGTGTCAGGTGCGGCTGAGGCCCGCAGGGAAGATCTAATTATATTCTGACAGTGCAGATCAGGGTACTTTGTACTCCGTGGAAAGTCTGAAGAGGATATGTATTTTGGATCTATTGATAGAAAAAAAAAAGAAATATATACATGGAAAAGTCTAGGCCATTAAACTAGGTGCGCCAATTAAGTACGTGTTCGCCTTCATCATCCACCACTACAACCATCCACACACCCACCTGTCCATTACTCGCAAGTAATGGTGTACAATGAATCCAGCGATTGCGTCCATCGGGATTAGCTCGTGTCGTCCACTTGATACGCGCAGTCACACTGCGACCAACCATCATAGCTTGTAGTAGTTCTTCCTTCACTGCCGAGGAACTACCGATACGCGATAGAAATGGTGATTGCAGCATTCCTGGAATCTGGAGAGCGGGCGAGGTGAACAAAATCCGGAGGGAAGGGTAGGGTCGAACGAGAAGATACTGTATCATGTTAGCGTTCGAAATCAAATCTGAAAATAGACATCTCGGTTCCTACGTTCTCATACACGCCCGCAAATGACATCCGAAAAAAGGGCGATTTCATGTCATGCAGACGAATCGCTTCAGTCTCACGTTCTAGCGATGCGTCAGGCTGTAGCCATGATCGCGGGTGATGTGGTGATGTGTCATTTTTCACAGGTTGGAACAGATGTCCACCATGCTGTTGAACAATGGATAGTTCCCGCGGACTGAACAGCTCAGACAGTTCACGGAACTCATTTTTCTCTTCTGGTTCTGGTGGCTCCGCGATACTCTCTTCATCGGGATCGCGGTGTTTGTTTTGCAGTTCCATGAAGGATTCCATCGAGGCTCCCTCCATAGCAAGTCCCGAGACATCGATCTGTGCGCCAACGAAGTATTTGACACGGCCCTGGCTGTCACATAGGGGTGCGCACTGGAGCAGGTTCATAAATGGAGAGCCGTCGCGACGACTGGTAATGTTAGTGACTCAGTGACTATATTGGGGGAATGCTGTAGAACATACTAGTTGAGAAACATCTCCGAGTGATGCCGGCCTGCATGGATAGCTTCACGAAGTCGACGAACACTGTTTGCATTTGTCTTCGGGCCTTGTAGGAAGCGACAGTTTCGACCAAGTACGTAATCCATGCCGTATTGTGTCGTCCTGTGGAACTCTGGTTTTGTTAGTCCGAGTAGGAGAATTGGATAGAAACGCATACCTTCTGATGCGAAAATAATTGGATTGTCAGGTCGCGAAGGGTCCGTCAAGCAAAATACTTCTGCCAGTGCATTTGACGTTCCACGGAACTTCATTGGCAAAGTTCCTCGGATTCGCTGTGCTACAATCTTGCTTGTAATGGTAATACACCTTGACGTGATGAATGCAGGAAGCTCCTCGGCAGTGAGAGCCAACAGCCCGTCTACGACTCGCTGCTCCAAAACCTGGTTCGCCGTCACCCCAACGACTTGCTTGTCCGTTTGTATTGTTGGGGGAGGTACATCGACCGACAGACGGACGAGTGCATTAGCATATCGAAGGGCCTTGAGCGCTTTCGAGGCATTGAGATAGTATGTAAGGGTGGAAATCGAGCGTGGCCGTTCTTCAAGAAGAAAGTCGCGGAATCGAACTAGATACCGCGGGTTATTCAGAATTGTGAGCATATGCTCAGACGAGAACATGATGTCTGCAATCCTCTCCAGCTTGTATAGTGGTAAATCACCCCCATCGTAGGGCGCAATGAGATCATATGAGCCACTCTCTTCACTGACGGGGTTAAACTCCGGGGCTCCATCATTTGGATTGATTTGTTGTAGAAGAGGGAGCTCATTGGCGGTGGCATGGCGACGCAGGCTCTTTATAGAAGGCTTTGGTGTAGGATACAGTTCCATCTCTTCATCAATTGGATCTAAATTTTCCATTCTCGGTGGCTGGGGGAAGTTGTCCAGTAATGGATCAGTCCTATTTTGTCAGCCCATTTAATTCAATCCATGGCCTTGATGTCAATTAACTTACCGCAATGATTGGCGTGAATCGCTAACCCATTGGTGATATTCATCTTGGATTTCTTGAATTGTCCCGGCGAATGAGCGCAATGACTCGGCATCGGGGGATCTCAGCCCATCACGGAGCCCATCAAGCCCATCGAGGCCTTGGAGACCATGGAGATCTGTACGCGACATGGTTTAAGCAAAGAAAATGCGACAACTACCCGTATTACAGTCTGGAAACATACCGTTTCTTTAATAGTTGGAACTCTTTTCCTTCTTACGCCGACCAGAGTGATACATCATTTGATCGATCCTATGTTCTGTTACTACAAACCATGCGACAGACACAAAAGCCTCCGACAAAGTACAAAGTACAGAGGCAATATGGGAGGTCATAATAAGGCCGATCGATCGATAGACTGCTAAACTGCACGAGATCGGAGTCGATCGTTGACCGATGATGGCATAGTACAGCGAATGAGCTTCGGGGATCGGCCATCGAACTTTGAACTTTAAAACACCTCACTGGAATTGTCTGGAATTGCGATACATCATTGGATTATGGACTACGGAGTACGTAGTACATTGTTCGCAAATAGGCTATGGTCCGCTGTTGCTTATCTATTTTCTCTCCTATTGAAGGTATCTGTGCAGATCATCAGCACTCAGTATGAACTTCATTTTCTCCAAGCCTTCTACTTTATAGTCTAGAGAGGGCCCAGATCGTTAAAACTGTCAATACTGTCCTATTTGTCGTGACTCGGAGTAGGAGTGGTCAACGGGTAAAATTGTTTTGGTCACCCTTATAGGATGTAACACATGTACCTTCGTAGGTGAGATATATATACTCCGTGTATATATATATATATTCAATCTTGATTCCATACAACACTTGAGCCAAGTCAAATGACCTAGTTGAACCTACTTTTATCCAGTAGCCGTTTTCTTTCTTTTCTGAGCAATTCACTAGCTTCACTAGCTTATTGGATGAGTTTGATCCATCTCTTCCACATTTATAGCAGGATTTTGGCGCCAAGGCCTCTCTATCCGCTTATTAATCGGGAAATCTCCCCAAGGCCCCACCCAGGTAGAGATCCAGAACACCGAGGCCTAAGCTTGGCCTAAAGATCCTAGAAATGCTCAGGTGCATTCTGTGCGGACTTTGACGGACTTGATCAGCGGTGGATCTTGCTCCTCCATTTTAGCCCCAATTTCCCCCTCAAGGGAGATTGAGAAAATGTCTCCTAACTCCTATTGTCCTCGCCACCATGTCCGAGTCTACGAGGAAAATTGAGCGGAAACGTACATCTCTGGCTTGCGACTCTTGCTTTGCAAAGAAGGTGCGAGCAAATTGATACTACGTTAAGGGAAGTTACCTAGTTAACTTGACCCTGTCACTAAATAGATCAAATGTGATGACGCCGTGCCTCGGTGCAACTGGTGCATGCATCATGGCCTTCCCTGTACTTTTACAAGAAAGCCGCTGTCCAAACGAAAGAAAATCTCCGGATATAGGTAAGACTTTAGCATAACAGACCATTTACCTATGAACTCGGGTGCTGATACTCATGAATATCGCAGTAATGACAGTTTCGCACGCGTGGAACGACGTGTTGCTAGAATCGAAACCGCTGTATACAGCTATCTAGATGGAAAAAATGGTACTTCCATTTTCTATGAGATAACAAGACTCGCCGCATGGCATGCTGACTAAGTTCTAGGTATTTTCTCGCCTTTCCACGTTGAGCATGTGCTCCAACCTCTCCTTGGTGAATGGTATTTTGCCGGTATCAAGCTTGGAGGAGTCAGTCGCCACAATGGCATTCCGTTCTTCTCTGTAGAGGGCATACGGTGGGTAGAGTCTCGTTGTGGCCAGAGCAAGAACTTGGATCGATTCGCTAGGTTCTTTCATTCATGGGGAACAACCCCGAGATCCATACCCGACTCTCCCAGACCTCTCGGAGATCAAAAGTACTCCCAATTACCAGAAAGAGAAATGGTCGAGGCCTATTTAACCTTTTTCCAGTCATCTGCTGGACATCAAATCTTCCCACTTGTGAAATATCCCTTGTTCATTGAGACTATCAGGCGTGCATATCAACGGCCGCAACATCCATCTGGATCTCTCTCCGCGGTGTCTTGTGTTTATGCTTTTGCGGCATTTGTCACGGCCATTGATCTGCGGCGCCACAATTTGCCTGCCATTAGCGGTAATGATTATGCCAAGGAAGCACAGCGTATGTTGCCCACGGTATCACAAACTCCAGCAACATTGGATGCTCTGCAAACGGTCCTGATGCTGGTATGTCCTTAACCTTCCATGATGTGCCATATGCCTTTAGTTGACCTTTAACAGTGTGCCTTTCGACTGTTGTCTGGAGACCTGAGTTCTGCGGATATACTCCTCGCCATTGGTGTACGTCTCCTTTTCCAGCTTGGCGGAAATCAACTTCGCTGTCCAAATGCCGCCAAAGAGGAAAGGGATCAAGTAAGGACTCTGTTTTGGGTGTGTTACACCATCGACAAGTGCCTCTTCCTCCGCACTGGTCGTCCTCCATCTATTCACGATGAGGACTGTGACCTTACTCTCCCGTCTAATTACATCGCGAAATCATCAGAAAAGGCACTTGAAACAGAGGAAACCACAGATTCTTGTACACCGTTATTTCCATGTGATCTCCGTCTAAGCATGGTTATTTCAAACATTTATCGAGAGCTATACTCTGTTCGAGGTCTTCAAAAATCAGATGCTGAAATCCTCATGGCAATTCGAAAGCTTGATCATGACTTGGACGCTTGGAAAATGTCGACACCTTCACAGAAATGGTCACAGTCATCTGCCTCTGATAACCCTTCTATCAGGATGCTTGATACACGCTTCCTCATGAACAGACTGGAATACCACCAGTGTATGGGTATCATTCACCAGGCCAGCAGTCGGTGCAAATCGTGGAGTGAGGATACCGGTGATATGTCTAAGGGAATAAATTCCAGCTTGGCCTTAGCTGTTGAAGCTAGTCGATCATCGTTGCTGTATTTGAATTTAGTGCAAGGCACGCTTGATGAGGGAACCGTTTGGTGAGTCTTTTCTCTGCCTTTTGGCTCGTAGTTAGATAAGCGTCTGGGTGATTTTTATGCTAACGTTATTAACCTAACAGGTTCGCCATGTTCTATCCCATCTCAGCTATCATGACCATTTTCTGCCATATCCTCTTAAAACCGCAGGATCCGCGCGCACCTGACGACCTTCAGCTGCTCAACAAGGTCCCCGTTCTGATGCAGGCAGCATTAGCTCACCGTTCGGATTCTATTGAGCCAATGCACGTACAATTTGTGGAGGATTTTGTCGAGGATTTAAGTCATTTAGCAAATTCTGCCATTGCAAGGGAGTGATCCTGCCAACGTGGACATTAGTGACCTCTTTACGCTGTTGAAATAGGAAATCTAGTAGTTAATTCACTTCTGCGGTCTTTTACTTGGCGTGCTAAGAGTGGCATCACACCGAGAAAATAACAGGAGAAAGAAAAAAAGAACGGAGGGAACTCCTGAATCCGAGGTATTTGCTCACCGACAATCCTTCGGTTTGAACGGGGCTTCACTGTAGTCAAAAGAGTGTTGATTTGCCTGTATTTACATATATTCTATACCTACCTAGGTAGACCCCAAACTAGAGATGAATAATCATTTTCTGAGGGCCCATGAAATAGCCAAAACAAGGACCACACATGCAACCATCTGGAAACTGGGTGATTTTGCAAATGATGCATTATCCCCTTGGAGCCACAGGCTGTTGTCCAATCTGATTGGCCTTCGGATATAATTCAACAGGACAGTGCCACGGAATTGCTCTGTGGAAAGGTCGGCAAGGAATGTTTTGTCGAAGAAGACCCGCGAAAAAAATAGCCATGGTTTAATTCCTTCAAGGGCTTGAATACGTGTGAGTTCATAAGAAGCACGCGCAATGCTTGTGAGACGAGGTCGGCGGAATTTTTGATAGTTCGAAAGTGCCATTTCAATTTCTTCCTGGCTCACATGGTCACCTCGGCGACATAGGTTAGCCTCGTTCAATGCGTTGGCAAGAGCGGCAGCACTCTCAATGGCACCATTACCACCCTGTCCTAGGTTGACAGTCATCTATTGAAGTATTTCTTAGTTCACAATCAAACGAATGCTCCGTTGTAAAACTAACCTTGTGCGCGGCATCCCCAAGAACAGCGAACCGACCCCAATGCCAGTCCTGGAGAACACCTTCCTCCATCGGAAGCAAGGTGAAAGTTTTTCGCTTCATCCAAATATCGCCAAATGTGACATCCTCCGTGATGTTAGCCCCCATATGGGCGTTGGCAAGTGATTCTCCTTGCTCTTGGGAAAACCGTGGTGAGTCGGGCCATTGGTGACGCTCGCTCATCCTCATGTAGAGGAAGAAGTAAACATCGCCATTAAGGCCGATAAAAGTGAGGAACGATACGGCTTTTCCAACCACAATATTTGACTGTCCGGGTGGCAGTCCCGGGACGGCTTCAGCGATCCCAAACAAACAACTAAATTCCGATACAAAGGCTAGAAGACTTCCGTTAGCATCGTGTCATGAGGGAGATGCTTCATTGCCATTCAACACTTACTAGATCGATCAGCCCGCAGCTTTCCTGGCTGGCTCAATTCAGCATGTCTCCACATCTCAGATCGTACCGAACTATGAATCCCATCACAGCCAACCACGATATCTCCAGAGTAGGAGGAGCCGTCCTCCGTGAAGACCTCAACACCATCCACAGAGTGATCAACACGGATGACCCTTTTTCCATGGCCTGCATGGACCTTGGATTTGTCTTCGAGATGATCATAGAGCAGTTGAATCAACCGTTGCCGGGGAAGGAGGCAAATGGTGTAACCAAACCTACACATATGGCTTGACTTAGCGACATGATATTTCAGAGCAATTCAATGATGATTACCGTTGTTCAAGAAGTGCTCCTGCAGGAGGTCCTACCAGCAGTTTGCCTGACGAAAGTCGGATGTTCATCGTTTTGAGAGGGTGGACGAGAGAGCGAAGATCCTGATAGAGTCCTAGCTGGTCCAACACCATACATCCGTTTTGGAAAATTGCGATGGATGCGCCAACAGGCGACGCGATAGGGTAGGCATCAATCACCTCATAGTCGATGTTCGCACGCTTCAGTGAGTGCGCTAAAGTAAGCCCTGCGATTGCTCCTCCAACAATAATAACCTTCATCGGTTTCTTGTTTTCCATTGCATATGTTCCCTCTGTGAGAAGATTTGATATGATTAGACTTCTTCTCTCCCCCGTCCCCAGCTATGGCTTTATAGGAGCTCAAGGGAGAGTCCGTCCTTTGATGGAGTATATATTTCATGTCTAGTTCCAAAACTTTACCTAGCTAGTTGCCGATGACTCAGCGGGCAAAAAGCTCTAGGACTGGCGGTTTTGAATGATCTGCAATTATAAACTCGTTAGTTAGATCAATTAGCACAAAAAAGTCCATACTAGTCTGCATTTGTCTGGGAGCTGTAGGCAGTACTTTGGTTTAATCCTCAGCTGCAATGTATACTCGGCATAATTCGGAGTGGGGGCATTATTAGACCCATGCTACTCAACAGAGGGTGCCTATCTAGCCCATCGGTAGGAGAAGAGATAGAAACGGAAATATTGTGAAGATCATTACACCCATGACGCCTCCTGCAGAAATAGGGGTAGCAACCGTATGGAGCGGGCCCCGGGGCACTTTTCCGATTAGTAATCGGCAGTTTACCGGGCGCAGAAGTTGGAGCTGGCGAGCTGTAGCCCTTGGAGTTTTGGAGGTCAAGTCCTAATAAAGTTGTATTTTCCAACTACACCGCTGGGAGACTATACACAGTAGCAACTTATTGGCATAGGATTATAATGCTATAAAACAAGGCAAAACAAAGCCAAAGGAACTGCCTACCTCTAATGTGGCTCTCCAAGGTAAGCAGTCAAAGAAGGAAACTGTTATAACCTGCCCCTGGACTGGCGAGTTACACACTAGGTCAAAAAGACCACTATATCTAAGCATTACGCTCCGATATTCCAGGCTCCGATATATATATATATAGTGCGACATGAGAGAAACACCGCCCCCCCTACTCCATAATTTATTCTATTTACTCCCTGTCGCTTCTATAGTCTTCTCCCCTCCAGCTAGCCCATTATTCTCAGTGTCGGGGTGTATCTGCCTCTTATTGATACTCTTCCACTCCAGAGTGGCCGCACCTAGTAGTGTCAGACACGAAATACTCAAACCGACCTGAAACACGTTTCGCAGCGCTTCATTGTAAGAGTAGAGGATCGTGTCGTGCAGATCCGCCGGCATTGTATTCAGCAGTTCCGTGGCACCCCCAGAGGTGATGAGTTTGGGTTTAAACCCGGGCAGCCCGGAAAGTCTCTTCACGAGCTGATTAGCCAGAATATTCTCCCCAGCTGAGACAAAGATGGCTGCCCCGATTAGCTGGCCAAATAACATTAGTGCTAATCCAAATGGTACGTCGGGCTTCGGAAGGATAGTCTGCGCGGCGAGATTGGGGACTTGGAAGCATAAGCCCAGACCCACTCCGTAGACGATCTGATATCCGATCCACTTTCCCTCGCTGGTGTCCATCTGGAAGGTGGTGAGGAGACCGGCTCCGACGGACATGATGCATGATCCAATGATCGCGAGCGGGGTGTAGTATCCGATCTTGGAGTTTGTGATTCCACCACCGATTGAGCCAACTACCATTGATAGCATCATCGGTAGTAACCGGATGCCAGATTCGACGGCAGTATTGCCCTTGATGGATTGGAACCAGATTGGGAGGAAGTACACTGTAATTGAAGTCATTAACAGGGTATGATACTTGATAGTGCGGTCTTGTTACCAAATATATAGTTTCCAGAGCCGACGCAGAATGTCTGCCAGAAGCCCGAAATGATGCTGCGCTGTGAGAATATGTGCACTGGAAGGGTCGCTGTCTTTGGAAGAAAGATCTGAACGGCGACAAAAGAAAGAAGTAAGACACCTATGAGAACTAGGCAAGCCACAACGCGACCACTGCTCCACTACATACCGTCAGTTGTGGTTGAAAATAATGGCGCACATAACTTACAGCATACATCTGGCCGCCCCACTGAAGTGCCAATACCAGACAGACCACACTAGATACCAGAAGGGTAGTGCCGAAGAAATCTAGTTGTAGGATTTTGTCGGCCCAGGAGACACTCGCTGTGTCTTGCTTGGAGACATTGAGGCAGAAGGCAATGAAGACCATGGCGACGCCACCAATTGGCAGATTGACATAAAAGCACCATCTCCACGTTGCGTTCGATGCAAAGGCACCGCCGATCAAAGGACCCACGATGGAGGCAATACCGAAAAGGGCGCCGAACAAACCTTGGATTTGTGGACGCTTCTGGAGAGGCACGGAATGGATGATGCACATTATCTGAGCACTACCTGTAAGCAATTGTTACAGTGGGCAGGGGACTGGACTCAACATACAGTTCCAGCGAGGATACCAGCAGCGCCGACTCCGGAGATCGCTCTTCCGATTATAAAGGCCACTGAATTCGAAGCCGCTCCACAGATAGCAGAGGCAACCTCAAACACTAGAATACTGGCAAGGAAGACGATTCTGACAGAAAAGAGCTTGTACAGCTTGCCAAACAAGAGTTGAAATGCGCAGCATGTCAACAAGTAGGCGCTTCCGTACCAGCCCACGTCATCTAAAGAGTTGAATTCATCGGTGATTTTGGGTATGGCCTATCAATTGGCTATAACTTAGCGCTAGAATTTGACTGGAATTAATGTACAATGCTCATACCGTGGAGATGATGGCTCTGTCTAGCGCAACTAGGAACATCGCGACAAAGGCCGAGACGATCAAACAGACAACCCTAAGGGTGGACTGGTTCTCGGGCTGGCCTCCAGCTTTGACTGGTCCTTCGGCCTTGTCTGCTACATCCGGAATCGTCTCGCTATGTTTGTTCAACAATTCTGGAGCGTCTATCGTAGCTGGTTTTGTGGCGTTAGAGGCAGGAGTGCATCGTGGATACATGGTGATTGCGGTATTCGTAACTCCACTAGCCAACACGCGATCGATTCGGTCTCAATGCAACAGAGGTGATGTTCCGGATCATAATGAATAGTGAGGAAAACTCCGATATTTAAAGGGTCACAGGGAACAAAACTTGATTGAAGAATTCGGATTTTGCAAAGGATGCTCAACGCAATGGTCGGGGTTTAGAAAGTGCGAGGGTTAGCAAGTAGCGTGGGTCTCGGACCTCATAAACCCCGACTTTCTCCTTTCCCTCTCCTTGTTCACTCAAGCAATCCAGGCGTCGGGGTACAGGCGTCGGGGTACGGGCACCTATTAGCAAGCTTTCTGCCGGTACAGGATCGATAGGATCGATAGTCTCATACCATGGCGACGCCAATCTCTGCATCTGAACCGACCGTTATCGCCAAGACCCAGCGCGTGCTGGCCTGCGTGCTGTGTCAGCAACGCAAGATCAAGTGTGATCGTACATTCCCTTGCCTCAACTGTGTACGTGCTTGCGTGCAGTGCGAGCAAGCAACTCGCCAGCGACGCCGGCGATTTTCCGAGAGAGAGCTACTAGCGCGCCTTCGACACTATGAGAGCCTGCTTCGTCAGCATAACATCAAGATCGATCCTAGCGAGACGGGGCGATATGATCTTTCAGAGAGTGCTCCGTCGGAAGGTACACTTGCTGACATGGATTCTGGCCCGCCAAGAGAAAGTCCAGCAGTCAAGTCTAAATCATTGTACGAGAATATGTTCTGTTCTTTGATGAACACGCCCACGGTGGGCATACCCGTGGACTTCTTTCTGAATGACTAATCATGTAATAGGAATATCTGGCATGCCATGAGTCAAAAGGTATTACCAACTCTGCGAGTGGTCGTGGAGATTATTGATAATGAGGAAAGACCGTAGACCCCGAGGACGATGGCAGAAAGGACGGCGAAGGCGATGAAAACGACACCGGGTTTCTGAATGACAACGATTATGTGCGCCAAGCTGTGATCAAGAAGGCATGGAACCATACTTTCCAAGGCCAAACCAACGACCACCTTTTATTCGGTTCAGTAGTAGGAAATCTCGACCTTTCATCTTTGCATCCAACCCAGGTGCATATCTTTAGGCTCTGGCAGATTTATTTGGATAACGTAAATCCTCTTCTCGGAGTAACGCATACACCGACCCTTCAAACACGTATCATCGATGCTGCGAGCGATATCGCTAATATCAATCCCACATTCGAAGCACTGATGTTCAGTATCTACTGTGTCTCCATTCTAAGTCTCACAGAAGATCAATGCAGTGTCTTGTTCGGATCTTCTAAAAAGGATCTCTTGACAGGATATCAATTTGCATGCCAGCAAGCGTTACGGGGTTCTTCTATTCTACGCTCCAGTGACCCTGAGTGCTTGACCGCATTCTATCTGTACTTAGTAGGTGTGCCCCACCGACCTCTCTGCACTCGCTGATTGTTGCAGCTGTCGATCAGACCTGACACGGACCCTGCATCTCTCTCATCACTACTTAGCGTTGCTATTCGTATTGCGAAGCGGATAGGTATTGACAATGAGTCGATGTACGGGAAATGTTCCCCTCTAGAGGCGGAGATGCGTCGAAGACTGTGGTGGTCGCTCATTATCTTCGATACTCGCATCTGTGAAATGTCCGATTATAAGACCGTGTCGCTGGCTCCTACCTGGGACTGCATCATTCCCCTCAATATTAATGATTTTGAGCTTCAGCCAGAGATGAAAACCCCACCCACAACAAACAGTAGACCAACAGAGATGGTCTTTGCCGTTGTGCGTAGTGAGCTCGCCGACTTTGTCCGTCACAGCACCTTCCACCTCGATTTCACCAATCCGTTTTTGAACACGACCAACCTCCCACACACCAGAGGAGACGAGGCAGAGCGGCTTGTGGAGCTGGAGAAGGCGATCGAGGATAGATACTTTGCATTCTACAATCCAGAGAACCCATTGCAATTCATGACGATCTGGACGATGCGCGGTTACCTAGCTAAGAATCGTCTCCTACAACACTACTCCCGATACTCGACGGTCTCTGTGAAGCAGACAGATGCACAGCGTAAAGTTGGAATTTTTCACGCGCTGCGCATGCTGGAGTGTGACACTAAACTTATGACGTCGCCTCTCACCAAAGGATACCTGTGGCTTGTTGAATTCCACTTCCCATTCCCCGCGTACATTCACATCCTGCAAGCTTTGAAGAAGAGGCCTGCCGAGGAGTATGCGGACCAGGCGTGGGAGGTCATGAGCAACAACTACGAGGTCCGCATCATGGATGCCAAGGAGAACGGCCGCCCCTTTTTTATCGTCTTTTCTCGTATTGTTTTTCAGGCTTGGGAGGCGCGTGAACGGGTAGCCAGCCAACAGGATACGCCTTTGGCGCCACCGCGGATTGTGTCGGACATCCGGAACAAACTAAGGCAGATAATGTCGAATTTCGGGCATGCTACCGAGACACTGCAGCCTGATGGTGTGTTTGGCGCCAATTCAGATAATACGGCAATACATATGCAGGTGGATTTCGATGTACTCGAGAGGGCATATGGTGCTGGAGGAGAGGACTTTATGAGTTTTGGACCGTGGAGATATCCTGAAATGTCTGAGCCGAGCTCTCTGGGTGTGGCTACGAATCACTTTCTTTTGGACACGATGGACTGGGATAAATTGGTTTGAAATACCACTGGATAGCACATGTAAATATGTAGCCAGGATCGGACTTTGATCAAGTCTAAAACCTCATGTAACACGTTATATCTACGCTCTCACCCTGGCACAGGCTAGAAATCAGGCAGAAGCTAAAATATCTCACACTGAATCACCTAGGCACCTGATGGGAGTGGAGATTTCCGCTGGGAATCTCTGGCCCTATAGGTTTCTTTGTTCAAGGTGAATTTCAAAAGACAAAAGGTTTCGCATTGCAAACCCATTTCCCTTAGTTCATTGATCCAGCTGAAACTTATTACCGCGAGGCTCATTGGCCGCCAAGGCAGCGCTATAGGGCGCTCTCTTTGTTGCTATTCTCATTAAATACGCATATTCCATGTAGTCTTCAAGACAATGAATCTTGACTGCTATTCTAGAAGAATCATAGTATATATGGCTGTTCAGGCCCCTCAAAATCATGTTGAATGAAGCTTCACTGTGCTTCATTCAAGCGATCTCCAGTAGTTTTTCTATCTGGTTCTCCCCCAAGAAGACAATACGATGGTAATGTTCATATTATCATCTCATCACCCACTCGGGGAAGATGGGCTTTGTTCGCCTTCCCTACGAGGATCAACCGATGCGAATTTTTTCGGTGTGCCGAGCTGGTTGTTCTATCTACTGTACACCCTTGGACCAACGATCCTATTTAACATATATGCGCAATGGAGATACCTATGCCTACGAAAGGAACAAGTGAAAGTGAGACCAAATTACCGAGGGCTTTTTAAACTGGTAAGTTGAGTTTCTTTTACCTCTTACCTTTCTCAAGCTGCCGATGGCTAGGTCTAACACGAGTGGTAGATAACTACATTCACCCTGGTCCTGCTACAACTGATAATTTTGACATTAGAAGTTCGAGCTGGGTCTAATGCAGTGTATATCTGGAGGGCTGCCGGTGCCTTTATGGGATCCCTGATGATTCCATACCTCTCGTTCCTGAGACACAGCAGGACGATAAACCCATTTGACTCATTAAACATGCTTTTAATTACTTCGGTTTGCGTTGACCTTGCACAAGCAACCGCGTTGCACCTAACAACTGAACGCGCATGTCTGCCTTCCCCTTTCAATGTCACCTTGCTGGTTGTGAAAGTGGTACTCCTGCTTTTGGAATTGAAAAGTAAAAATTTAATTCTCCGTGAGCCCTGGCGGGACATTTCAGTGGAAGAAACAGAAAGCTTTTTCAACCAGACTTTCTACTGGTCGACAAATCCAACACTGCGAACTGTTAATGACCTTCTACCGCTCCCCAAACGAATCTCGTCTGATATTCTCAAAGAGAAGATGAAGTGTTATTGGGAAAACCGATGTAAGTGGTACGATATTCGACACGAGACTTCCAGCAGACTCTTTAACATAGTTGGCAGCGAATCCAGAGGGAAGACATGCCCTAGTGCTAGCAACATTGAAATGCACATTACGTGAGAACTTTTGTGTTATACCGTATACGTTGGGTGCAATATGTCTTCGCTACGCACAGCCCGCGATAATGTCGCGCTTAATCCGCTACGTCAACGATGCCCCGACTGGCGACAAAGCGCAGATTCAAGGCTTCAAATTGCTTTCTGCAACGATTTTAATTTACATAGGATCAGCTGTCAGTAAGCCCTGTCCAGCCAGTGACGAATAATAACCTAAAAGAGTTTAGATTTTGAATGGTCGCCGAGATGCTGCCAAGCGACGGGTGATGATTGCGGTCAAGGGTTCACTGACCGGCATTCTTCACGAGAAGATCTTACAATGCAGTGACAATAGCCATTCTGCTATTGCAACAATACGAAACGACGTGGAAGATGTTCAGATGGTCATGGGGTGGGCTCATGTTATATGGTCCTCACTCCTTTCATTATCCCTGGGTTCATATCTGCTTACATCGAGACTGGGTTGGGCGGGCGTAGTTCCGATAATCTTGGTATTGTGTAAGTGAAAAAGTTCTCACCCATTCTGATTGTTGCTGACATTTACATATGTTACTCCAGTGACTTGTCAAAGTGGAAAATACGCCTCGAAGCATTTTGTCGGGAAACATAGAGCGTGGGATGATGCGACCCAGGATCGAGTCAGTCTCATCAGAACAATACTAGAGCATCTTAAAACAATCAAAATGATGGGCTATTCGCATGCAATGGAGTCCAAAGTCCAAGCTTCGCGTGACACTGAACTGAAAGCAGGCTTGGTCACGGCCTGGCTCGACGTTATCATGGCAGCCAGCGGTAAGACAAGAATTGTCCCTGATCATCCTCTTGATAGCTAACAAAGATGGATTTGCAGGAAGTTTCTTGAACGTTGTTAGTCCTTCTATCACACTTGGACTCTATACCGTTTTCGCCAAACTGACCGGAAGGTTCGCCCTTGATGCGGATCTCATTTTCACATCTTTTGCCCTGATCCAAATGGTCACCCTACCAGCAACTTCAATCATACTCATTCTTCCAGAGTTTATCACAGTCGCAGCGGGATTTCATAGGATACAAAAGTTCCTCCTTCAGCCCGACCACCAAGACAGCCGCAAACTTCCTGAAGGCCAGATTGAACACTTCCTCGCCTACATCTACACAGGCCAGGATCAATATCGCGATATTACGGTGGGGCCTCTGGACTCTGATGATGGCCACGCCATCGCGGTGAACTTTGCAACAGTCCTAGGTGATACCGGAGATCAGCCAGTGCTGAAGAACATTAGTCTGAAAATTGAAACTGGTTGGCTTGTGCTTGTTGCTGGCGTTCCTGGATCGGGGAAGACGGCTCTTGTCAGAACAATTTTGGGAGAGCTAAAGCTTCTAAGCGGATCTGTATCAACTTTTCCTGTTAACATGGCTTTCTGTGCCCAATCTTCGTGGCTGAGAAATGGGACGGTTAGAGATATCATAGCAGGACCCCCGGGATGCAGGGTGACGGACGAACAGTGGTACCAGAAAGTTCTTCATGCCTGTGACTTAGATTTTGATCTGCTTCAACTCCCAAATGGAGATAATACTCTGGTAGGAGATGGCGGTATCTCTCTTTCTGAGGGTCAGAGGCAACGATTGGTAAGCTTTTGAATCCGATGCGAAGTAACATCAACTAATCCCAAGAAGGCACTGGCTCGAGCGGTATATTCACAACTAGATATTCTGGTCCTAGACGATGTTCTTAGCGCTCTTGATGGACGGGCTGCACATCGCGTGACCCAACGGCTATTGGGCCCGGTTGGCCTGCTCCGTGAACTCAACAAGACAGTGGTTTTGACTACCAATTCAAGTGAGTAAACTCTTGACAAATCTAAACTCTCCTAGGGACTGACTAATACCTTTAATCTAGCGGATCTCCTTCAATACTCAAATTTGATCGTCATTCTCAACCCCGATGGGTCTATTTGTGAGCAAGGGACTTGGGATGAACCCAAAATCCAGGCATGGTACAGCGAATTGGATGTCCCAAAAGTAATATTACCACCTGGGTTTGAACAAGGCAAGCATGTCCAACAGATCAACATCCCCAGCCCGGTTTTCTCGACTCTCGAACCATCAGTGGAATCGTTACGAAAACCCGCAGACAGTATCATCTACGCACACTACATCGGCGCGATTGGAAGATACCGATTCCTGGTTCCTATAATTATCTTTATCTCCTCCGCAGCTTTTGCCATGCTAATTCAGGGCTGGCTTCGACTGTGGGCAGAAGATGATGACACTGGAAAGCGAGTAGCCTTGTATCCCGGTGTTTATTTTGCATTGGCACTTTGGCACTGGGTCTTATTGACAGGAATAGGCACTATTGAATTCCTTGTTGTGCCAACCTCTGGTCGCAGACTGCACGATCAACTGCTTACAACAGTCATAAACGCTCCCTTGTTTTTCATCACATCCACCGGTATCGAGACGACACTGTCGGGATTTAATCAGGATATGAAGCAAATTGATCGTAAGCTTCCCCGTGAGATTGCTGCTCTAGGAAGTCAGGCATTCAAGCTTCTGGCTCAAATTATTTTGCTGTGCTTGTCACAGGCATACAATATCCTCGTATTCCCCGTTCTTGCGATATTTGTCTACTTCATTCAACGGAAGTACCTTGCGGCTAGTCGGCAAATAAGAGGAATTTCCGCAGAAGTGAACTCACTCCCAAACAGCTTTGTGGAAACCTTTGAGGGAATAACTACAATCCGTGCTTTCGGTTGGCAAAATGCACATGCTCTCGGTAATAGCAGAGCACTAGATGCCTCACAAGCACCATCATATACACTGAATGCTCTTGAACAATCGGTCACATTGGTGGTGGATTTGGTCGTTGCCTGCATAGCGCTAGCCAATGTTGCCTTCATCGTCGCGTCCACGGGGACTATGACAGCTGGTGATATCGGCATCAGTATGAACGTGATAATGATGCTCAATATGATTTTTATGAGTACAGTTCAGTCATGGGCGAACTTCGATACATCGCTCAGCGTCATTTGCCGCATCAGAAATTTTGCAACGACGGTAGCCCCTGAATCCCAACCCAAAAATGAGCGTGTGATCCATAAGTCATGGCCTCACAGTGGCGAAATAAGTCTGAGGGACGTTTTTTCCGACTACGCTAGCACGGGAGAACAAATATCTGCATCGGACCACGCCCTCAATGGTGTCTCTTTCAAGGTAAAATCTGGCCGCAAAATTGGCGTTTGCGGACCAACTGGCAGTGGCAAGTCATCTTTGCTCCTTAGCTTCATGCGCATGATTGATCTAGCCGAGGGAATGATTAAGATTGACGGCGTGGATTTGAGCTCAATCTCCCGGGATTTGGTACGATCTCGGATAATCACAATCCCACAGGATACATTCATCATCTCAAGTGATTCTGTTCGGGGGAACCTGGATGTTTTGGGAACTTCCACGGACAAGAAGATTATTGCAACACTGAGGAAAGTCCGCCTGTGGTCCAGCTTACAATCTAGAGCTATAGACACTGGACTCTCGCCAACATTTTATCTCGACGTACCGATGAAAGCCTGGCCATTATCGCTAGGTCAGTTGCAGCTTCTCTCGCTTGCCCGCGCTATTTTGCTTCGCTCTTCTCGCGGTAGGATTGTTCTAGTCGAGGAATCCACCAGTACTATTGACTCGGAGACTAGCGGACTCATTCAACAAGTGATCCGTGAGCAGTTCCAGGGCTATACAATTATCACGGTGGCCCATCGACTGGAGACTATCAAGAATAGTGATTCGATCATTGTGATGGACAAAGGGCGGATTGTCGAAGTCGGGTCATTCGATGCCTTGCGACAAAATGAGGGTGCTTTTAGATTTCTCTTAGATCCAAGTGCTCTGTAGCATTACCAGATCCGCGAGTACCGTAGGTTCAGCTTGAGCACTCACGGCATCGAAATCTCCACACCTAGTGTACATTGTCTTGATTCACGCGACCTAGTATGGTATTTTAGAACTACAAGTGTGTCAGCTCGGATTCTGCCTGTAGTATAGTTTGTAATATAAGTATTTTATCTATCTGAATGCACTAATATTGCGCCAATTCTCTACGTTTAATCTTAGGCCTAATTCTCAATAGTCCACCTTCCTATACTTTCAACACAGCATAGTTGGGCTGGATGCTTAGCCCCGTAGGCTTCGATCATAGCTTTACTGAAATTTCTCTGCTGACTTGTGTCTCGATTTCTGGCGTTTGTGTGCTTGATGGTCATACCCACACTCATGGTGCAGGTGGTGACGAGTTTCATCGATAACGCTCTCTTCTCCAACTCGTCAACGTTGTGTTAGCAAATATTTCAGATCTGCTGGGATCGAATTATATTCTCGGTGTTTGTCGCGTGGATCCAGAACCTCAGGTCAACAGAACTGTGTTTTTGCCTTATTTGGGACCGTAGCTTTTTCCTTGTTTTGACCTACATCTACCTAGGTAGGTATCTCGAAGCCCCCGGGCCATTATGAAGGATGCCTCATATAATATCAAGAAAAATGGTGATATTAGCACTCATATATTGGGGGACTGCTACTTATCGGAATAGACCAATCCTCATTTTAATCTATGTAACATGTTAATAAAATATGCCGCATCCCGTTGAGACTAGGACAAATAGCGTAGTAAATATCCCAAAGCCTATGCAGGCTATGCAAATACTAGACAATCTTGACATATATGATCTAGGACCTGACTTACCCGTGTCTCATTTCCAACTGCGTTTGGCGTTCGTCAACGCCCCACTGAAACTTCTATTCTTCACATCTTCCCTCCTTCACCTTTTCACTTTTTTCACTTTTTCATTATATCAAAATGTCCATGTCTTCATCATCTGATGTTGAGATAATTTCCTGGATTCTCAAACCACACTCTATTTGAGTCAAAATGCTGGCCCCAGAGATCGCCAATTTGGTCCAGTTCTTCTATCCCCTCAGCAACACACCTGCTATCTCCTTAACTCAAGATCTGCCATTGAAGAAAAAAAGCTAATCTGCTGCTTCTTGGTTGTGGGGATGTTCGCCATATTCTCTTCACTATACACACGGAACAGCAGGCTCGCGACCCGCGTTCTTTAGATGCCACATGTTGTGATGTAGACACCGCTGTGATTGGTATGACGACTGATCCACATTTTTCAAGTTCTAGAAGGTAGCTAATCTGGGAAACTCCCTACAGCTCGCAATATCGTATTGTTGTCGCTAGTGCTAGATGATGTTGATGGCACCAACGAACAATTGATCTGGAATTTATTCTATCATTTTCGCATCGATGAAGGTTCCCTCGATTTATTGCAAACCCATATACCCAAGCTTTTGTCCCTGTCGACCTCGCTGCAAGCATGGCAAGAGAGTCAGTATGGCCGAGTAATCAGGATTTGCGATCGTGTTTCCCTCGAACGGGTACGCGATATGTGGCGCTTCTATGGAGAAAAGAGAGAAGGTGATGTTCTTCGTCACTTTAAGAAGAAACTCGATGATGGAATGAGAATTTCTCAAGAGTATCAAAAGTCTGTGCTCGGTGAGACGGTAAATGTGATAACCGGAATCCGAGCTGCTGCGCCTGCGTGCTTGGAAACCACCCGTGATCTCAGTGATTTGTACAAGAACTACTGGGGTTTCGGTGACCGAGACTGATGACACAATTTGGTCCCTCGCCGCCAATTCCAACCCCATGTTTGCGCCCAAGGATGAAAACATGTTTTTGCACTACGGGACTGACCCGGTGCTTGAATTCCATATAGGCTCTTGCTATGCTCCAATTGAGTCAAGATTGCCTAACTCGCGCTCTTCTTCCAAGAAACCTGAGCTTCATGAAATTGTTAAAACCGTCAAGACAGAGTTCGGCGCCTGGACGAAGTCGTTCAGAGGGCATTCCAGGGCCAACTTGATCACACTACGGTTCTTTGTAGGAGATGCGGTGGCTTTTTCTTACGCCCTCCAACACATGCGCGCCATTGGTTCCTCAAAGTATTCCCATTGGTACCGCGATCGCTATCATTTGATGCCGCTGGTCTTGGATGACGAACACTATTTGGACGCCTCAGCACCACTTGTGTTTGATATTATTGACACATCTAACCTTATTGATCATCTCGGGGCCTTGAATTTGCTCACTGCCACTCCACCGCTTCTTCGCAATACCTTATCGGCCACACTTTATTCAGAAAAGCTTGTGCGGACCCAGGAAACTCAGGTATTTCTTCTTGAATCTCTTCTGTGTGGAGAAGTGACAACGGTCACCTCGCTTCTCGGCTTGGTGCCTGTGGAAGTGGCCACAAACACTGCCTTCTCTTCTGCGGGAGATGAAGCATTATGTCAAGACACGTCAGGATCCTCATCCGAAGCTGGACAATTGTTCGCGCGAATTGCATGGAAGAGGCCATTGAATCCAACTGACATGCCTGTCAAAACACTGGGCCTCATTCACTTTGATTCCGTCGGCCTAGCACATGTTCTCCAGCGTACTTTCTTGAAAATGTTTGCCGATGAGGATCTTTCGAAGCTACTTGCCAGAATTAAAAGCACACGAATGCTATCTCTACCAACTTACAACCGGGCGAGTTTTGTCGCTTTTCTTTGTCTTGTCAAGACACGCACCAGCACTGACTGGAACAAGGCAATGGAAAAATTGCTTAGTCTCATGGATCAGGACACCAGTCTTGCATTTGCCAATACCTATGTGCAAGAGCTGAATTTCTGGATCTATATGAAAGGTCTTTACCCAGTCGATATTTTAAAAGGCTCACCAAACAGCTTGACTACCCATGCCCAAGCCGAGACCCTGCAGGGCTGGCCGAACATGCCATTTATGGTCAGTGTTACCCTTCAGATGCCTCGAAGCAAGCTAGATCCCTTTATTGCCGAAACCATGAAAGTTGGTTTTACACCTCCGCTCCATGCTATCTTACAATCTTCATCTCAAGCAGCCAATTAGTGGCAAAACATGTTTGCAGAACCTCAGATTGGATTTGGTAGCCTTCAAACCAAAGGATCTAGGTACAGCGATTCATTCCAGGTGGAAATTTGTGAAGACCAGTTGGGATGGAAGGGAACGTCACCAATGTTTCTTTCTTTCTATGTACCAAGCTAGATTTTACTTCAAGACCCACATACTGCCACTGTCTCCTTGGCTATTCCGCACTCTCCTACAACAATCAGGATATTTTCCCGTATGGGCATCTTCATCACTGCAAACCAACAGGATGTTGAACATGTCTATATTACCAAGAACCAGTCACATCAGAGCGATGTTATGTCCATCTGTGGCTTTAATCCAGGGGACGTCGAGAACGAAGTTGATCCTGATAGGAACTCAGAAACAACGATCACCGCCACCGTCAACGAGAAAACTGGCCAAATTTCATCATTCACAAGTCATGTTCAAATTCTATCAGGGCAATCAAAAGTTCTACTTAAGGATGGCAGCGCGGTCAAGCGATCCTTACAATCCCCGTTCAACTATGTTTTGTCTCTTGAAAAGGGGTCAGGCTTCAAATTCGACTTCCCTGTTCCTGTTTTGGACTCTACCGTAAGAGTGAGAATTACTCGCAAGTCATGTTACCTTGAGCTCATCGCAGACGTTGCCAAGTCCACCGACTGGTCAAGCTTGCCATCCTTTATGTATCCCGTGTTCTTGGATTCGGGATTACCCACTCCGTGGAATATGCCGCAGGTCAATCTCCCATCGCTCCCTGCCATAAACTTTAGCAATCCTTCCTCTGAGCGACTAAGATGGCTACGAGCGCATCTCCCGACGATGTGGTCCGCACAAGAGAGTGCCCTCAAGTCCAACCCATCTTTGTCGGTTTCACCGAATATTCGGGCCAGAGTGGACTTCGAGGACAGTTTATTCCACATTTTCCTAGGCTTCAGTGGCATATCCGGGCCTCAGGCCTCCGTCTACGGTATCGAATGCCCCGAAGAAAAAGGTGTGCAAATGCTGGTTTTCGTATCGAAGATGTTAATGGATATTCCGAATCGCACTGTTGTTCTTGACGCTGCAGTCCTTCCTCTTTACATCGATCTCATGCCGAAAATCTTGCCTGCGCTGGAATCGATGTCGCGCAGCAGCCATTCTCCCACATCCATTCGCACCTCCAAAGACGATCTTTATCTTTGGAAGGAAGCTGTCCCTGCCTGGACCGAGCGATGCCGATCTTGGCCTCACAAGCCCAGCTGCGAGTACATTAGGACAGAAAATATTCCACTCTCAATCAAATTTGGCGAAAGGGTTCTGTGCTCATGTGGGGAGGGGACAGTACCCATTAATTTCATGCCGAAGTTCCCTGGGTGGAAAGATCTTGCCAAGCACTGTGTACGGATGGCGATCTCTCCAGCTTTCGCGTCAGTGCTTGTTGACAAGCCCGTTGATATGTCTGCAATTCTATCCGCTAGCCATGCAAGTGGCGAAGATTCGAATAGCTGCCAGGTTTGTGGTAAGGACAAGCAAGCCGATGGTTCAGGTTTGCTGGCTTGCTCACGTTGTCATAAAGCAAATTACTGCTCGAGAGACTGTCAAAAGGCTGATTGGAAGAAGCATAAGAAGAGCTGCAAAGCGGATGGAAACTGAGGTGGATGCAATAGTTTCTGAAATAATGGAATGGCCATACAATTTCACTTATTATTTTTCTCTGGTAGACATGTAAAATTTGATATCTGCACTGGCTCAGCTATATTATTATGAAAAGATGCAACAAATAATGTATACGTAGTCGTAGGGACTGACTACCTGTGAGCGTTCGCCCGAAGTCATCCATCTGGTGGAAATGTTGATAAGGATATATGTATTCTTATCGGCTTATCGATAAGGTGAAATTTTCAGGTTTGAGCTCTGGTCCCGGTCAACATTCTTTCGCGCCACATCTCAAAATGCCGGAAAAGGTCCGTACCGTGTTCGAGGACTCAGGCGATGAGAAGCTTGTCAAGCTGAAACTCTCGCCTCAACCCACGGAAGAGCCCGAGCGCAAGAAAAAGAGAAACAAGAAGCGCAAGCTCGATGATTCGGAAGCCTCCAAACCCGCCGATCAAGATGAACCGAGGGAAATTCCTACCCCTGCCAAGCAGGTAGAAACAACAATCTGTGTGCCAAAAAAGCGGCCAGAGATAACATCTCAAACAAATGGCCCGCCATCATCAAAATCATACCCGAAATCGAAGCCGAGACCCTTCGCCGATACCAAAACTAACTTCACACCCTTACGAGAGAAGGCCAAAGCCCTCCTCGAGACGCGGCGGAAGCTTCCCGTTTTCGAAAATGCCGATTTGATCCGCGAGCTACTCCGAAAACAAGATGTGATGCTGTTGGTCGGTGAGACGGGTAGCGGAAAAAGTACGCAGATCCCGCAGTTCCTGGTAGACGAATTCTGGTGTCGGCCTGTACCTACGCAAATCACACGGGACGGAAAGACAGAAAATAAAATGGTCGGAGGATGCATCGCTATCACTCAGCCGCGACGAGTCGCTGCCATTTCGCTGGCCCGCCGTGTAGCCGAGGAGATGGGTACACCGCTTGGATCCCACTCGCCTGCTAGCAAGGTTGGCTACTCCGTGCGATTTGATACGTCTACATCGCCCAGTACGCGGGTCAAATTTTTGACTGAGGGAATGCTGCTCCAGGAAATGTTGCACGACCCGAACTTGACCAAGTACAGCGCTATTGTTGTCGATGAAGTCCACGAACGGGGTATCAATGTTGATTTGACACTTGGATTCCTGCGTAATCTTGTATCCGGCAAGAAAGAAGGCCGTGGTGGTGTGCCGCTCAAGGTGATTGTCATGAGTGCTACGGCTGATATGGAGAGTCTAACGGACTTCTTCCAACAAGGATTCAAACATTCGGAGCCAACCCAGAAGGCCATCGAAGGAGCCGATGCTGAAGCTGATAAAATGGATACTTCCACTCCGAAGGACATCTCTGTCTGCCACATTAAGGGTCGACAATTCGCGGTCAAAACTATTTACTCGCCCGCACCAGTCCATGACTTCGTGGATGCAGCGCTCAAAATTATCTTCCAGATTCACCAGAAGGAACCTATGCCAGGTGATATCCTGGTCTTCCTGACTGGTCAGGAAACTGTCGAGGCCTTGGAACACCTAGTGAATGAATACGCTATGGGCATGGACCCATCCCTTCCTAAAATTCTGGTTCTACCTCTGTTCGCCGCTCTGCCACAAGCTGCCCAGCAACGGGTCTTCGCTCCTGCTCCGCCACGGACGCGCAAAATCGTACTATCCACCAATATTGCTGAGACCTCAGTCACTGTTTCTGGTGTACGGCACGTGATTGACTGTGGCAAGGCAAAGGTCAAGCAATTCCGCACCCGCCTTGGTCTAGACTCACTCCTCGTGAAGCCTATCTCCAAGTCAGCCGCGATCCAGCGAAAGGGTCGAGCTGGTCGTGAGGCCCCTGGTCAATGTTTCCGGCTATACACAGAAAAAGACTATCTAGGCTTCGATGATACAAATACGCCCGAAATTCTGCGCTGTGATCTGAGTCAAGCTCTTCTGAACATGAAGGCGCGTGGTGTTGATGATATTGTCGGATTCCCATTCCTGACCCGGCCACCACGTGAAGCACTTGAGAAAGCTCTTCTACAGTTATTGAACATTAATGCCCTTGAGGATGATGGAAAAATCAGCCCCGTTGGCCTACATATCGCCAAGCTACCCTTGACTCCAACTCTTGGACGTGTGCTATTGGCAGCTGCCGAGAACGGCCCTGAATGTTTGCTAGACGTCATTGATATTATCTCATGTCTGAGCGTGGAAAACATTTTCCTAAACACCACCTCAGAAGAGAAGAAGGAGGCAGCAGAGGCAGCCCGTCGCGATTTATACCGACGCGAGGGTGACCACCTCACAATGCTGACAACTGTACGTGTGTATGCTGCTGAACACTCCGACCGGAAGGCATGGGCAGAGCGACACCTAGTATCCCACCGCGCGATGCAATCAGTCATGGTGAGTAGTATATAATTTCTTGACGCCAGTCTTCTAAAAACTAACCAAACACACCAGGACGTCCGCAAACAACTCCGCACCCAATGCCGACAAGCCAAGCTGCTCACCAGCGAGGCCTTGAATAATACCTCATTACATGACCCCTCGCCCATCCTCATTCTCCAGAGTTTCCTCGCTGGATTCGCGACCAATACAGCTCGTCTCGTGCCCGACGGCAGCTATCGTACGATCGTCGGCAACCAAACAGTCGCCATCCACCCTTCAAGTGTGCTTTACGGCAAGAAACTTGAGGCGATCATGTACAATGAATTCGTGTTCACGAACCGCAGTTACGCACGTGGCGTCAGTGCTGTGCAGATGGATTGGGTAGGAGAGGCTTTGGCTGGAAAGGATTGATCATCGGCGCGAGATGCTATATTATAGTAGACTAATATATACCCCGTGAGCGATGATGCCTGTAAACTTGGCGTCTTTCACTTCTTTATCTGTCTCTCTGTCTGTTGAAGTCCAAAACCAAGATGTTCACGGTATATATATATCGACACCTTAGAACTCAGGTAGTTGGGTCAGGATGATCGAGGAAGTGGGAGAAGATGGACACATTCAAAGCAACGAGAGAGCTGTCCTTGTGTACTTTGTAGGGGTTGAGAAGTGCCGGGTTAGGTGGTTTGACTATCATCTTCCCAACGTCGCTTCCAGTCACGTCAAGTTTACCTTTTGATGGATCTACGGATTTACAACCTTGCAACCGCGCTGAAAATTACTCTACTTAGGCGTCAGACATCGCGAATAAGACAATCGATCACTAATTTTGCTTCAGCAAAGTCACCGATTCAACTGGATTCTAAGCCAATCTCCATATGCAGGCTATACTGAGTGATCCGCCTTCGGGCTTGACCCAAATGTGTCTCTCATCTGTCTGAACCTCGTGCAGGGGTAAGGGTAATTAGTATAAAAGCGACTGCCCGCCAACATGGTCGTCTTGGCGATATCAAAGTACGGTGTGGTGGTTAGGCGTGAACAGTAAAATGGGGCTGGGAAATTCACACGTCACAGTGTCGATCCCGGTGACCATCTGTCAGCTGATGATTTAACGTTATGGCTTCACTATTTGCCTCATAAACAGGCTAATAGTCGGATATGGAAGTAAACGACTTGAAAAGTGGTCTCACACCATTCCGATACCGGTTGCATCATTGGAGGATCATTTGAGGATCCTTTTCGGCCTCCGGTCGTATTTCCGCTTATCAGCTAATCTCTCTCCATCACTCCACCTGGCAGCTCATCACTACATGGGTAGACTTGTTTCTTTCTTTTTGGCCTTGGGGTCTTTCTATTAGTCCAGATATATTTCTCCTCCTTACAACAGTCTGTTTTATATGCTTTAATTCCCATACCCCTCACTTGATGGTCTTTACTCTCCTGTGATATCTGGACCCGCCATCAAACCCGCTTATCTGTCTCACTATCTGTCTCACTATCTGCTTTGGCTACTAGATCAGCAAGATGGCCTTCCAGGCCCCAACGCATGTCCCTCACCGCAGAACTTCCTATCCAACTCCACAGCTACCTACTCTCGATATCCCCTCCACCTCGCCGGAACAACGCGATGACGACACCGCACAATGGGTCCTGTTCTCTCCGACCGCTCGCACACACACAACCTCAACCGATCATACGCGCACTGTAGGTGCCTCTCGACTGAGCGACTTCGGCTCATTCGCTGCAACCCAATCTGGCGTTGAGGGCGAAGCCGATGACGAGAATGCTCTTGACGACCAACTGGACGAAGATGGGACCGAACTGGACAGCCTTGACGATGGACTACATGCCTTTCGAGCACCAGACCTAGCTCCGCCTTCTTCAGTACGGGTCGATCAGGGGCCTCCAGCGATGCTTCCGGCCCATGATGGATTAGGCAGTTTTCAGGTCTCGAGCCAGGAAGTCCAGGATCAGCTATGGCAGCATGAGAAATACAATCCCCAGCGGCTCTCATATGGCAGTCTCCAACATCGCCGCTACTCAAGTGTGCAGAGACATCTGGATACCGTCGAGGAGGGCGAGGCAAATGTCGAGCGAGAGCGGTGGCAGCGAATCGAAGAATGGCGCATGGACCAGAGCCGGGCTCTGTTACAGGAAATCGAGCGGGAAACCCGACAGAGACGGACTAGTCTGACCAGCCGATCGGGTCTTCATCGCTCGATTGATCACAGCCGCCAATCCCGTGTATCTGAGGCGCTATCACGGGATCTATCCATGTCGAAAGATGCCACGGAGGACGAAGAGTCTTTCTGGCGCCGCATTACACGAACGGTAATCCGTGACCTGATCGGGATTGATGATTCCTTGCTCTCCGTGATCCTCGGTGAGTCGTTGCCGCTGGACGCGCAACCCCACACCCAGGAAGATCCACTGGACATGGAAACTGTACTGGCTCGTGAACCAGAGCCAGAGTATAGTGATTCACCGCTGTGGCAGTCAAAGGTGCTTAAAACGATCGCCCATGAGCTGGGAATCCTAGTCCATCAGCTTTGTGATCACCCCGGGGCATTTACGACATATTATCAAATGACTAAAGATATATCCTCCGAATATGCGGGAATGTCTCTCAACCGCCTGGCGGAAAGCAGCATCTCTCAGAAACCCGCCGAGTCCACTGCACCCACCACCGCTGATACAACTGGCGAGTCCATGTTATCCCCGCACTTCATGCCCACTCTTCGAGACTCAAATCGAGAGCACGAAGCACAATGGGGCATTGAAGACGACGATCCCAAGCGATCCGACCAACTCCCCGAATCAACAAAACTCCAACATGAATCCGAGTACTGGGAAAGTGGCCTTGATGTAATGATTGTCTTCCGCTACCTCCGCACCCGCTTCAGTCGCCGAGGTTACATGCCTAACGAAACATACACCCCACCCCCACCCCGCCGAACCCAAGATGCATCCCGCCGAGCAGCCATCATCCGGCAACATCACCCACTTGTAGCGCGAGCCCACTCCCGATCACAAACCCAGACCCGCCGTGCCGCACAATTCTCCGGTGTGTCAAACCCAGCGGGTGTCTCCTCGCCACTCCTACGACCGCATCCCCGGCGACCTGGCTCTAGTTGCGCGAGCCAGAGCGCCAAGCTCTCGGCTATTTCCAGCCGGCGGACGATGACAAGTTCTAGCCGGAATTACTGGGATATCGGCGGCAGTGAAAGCAACAGCGCCATTGGTATTGGAGCTGGGCTGGGCAATTGGGGTGAGGTGTGAACATTTGCATCCGTGCAGAGCATATAATGCATCCATCGGGGTCAGTATATCACAATGCCATTTTGGGGTATTGCTGGCTATATATGCGCGCATACTGTTTCACAATCATTTAACGAACGAGCGATGTCTGGTTTCATTGGCTTCTTGTTTATACCTGTGCTTTATGGTGTTGTGGGGATTCGTTATTATCGGTCTCTTCTCATATATTGAAACTCACATACGGCATATAATCTTGTCATCAACATATACATTTTGGATAGAGGCCTACTGGTGGTATAAATATGTCATGTTTTGAACATTCACTGCCAGAAACTACTCGAATCTCCATCGTTACCCAGTTTTCTGCCCTCGTGGAGGGTACAAAACAGGCCATCCGATAACCCTGCTTGTATAGAATATTGACGCATTTCGATAGACCATCCCTGTTAACACACTGCCGATATCATAGATACCTGACTTCTCCGTCCAGGTATCATCTAAGACCGGTTTCGAACCCTCGGAGTAAAGTGATTTCCCCACCGGCCCTCAAGATCGCAAATGAGCAGGCAAGAAACAGTATCAGTAGAAAAGGTGAGGTTCTCGGTACGGAGATCACGATGGAAAATGTCAAGGGAATGAAGATATATGAAGATACTTCAGTCCCAGTATAACCTGCAAAACCAACTCTTTGTGCGTCGCGAAAGAAAAAATATTCACCCAGAAGAAACGTCGCTTGGCTTCTCAAACACTAATTTCCCATCTCGCGATCTTCCAAGTAACTGAATAACGTGCGGTGATTTGGCATTCCCGGGTAAAATCTACCTTGATACTTCGACATATTCTTAACTTCGCTCTAATACTTTCCTTGAGGAAATATTTGCTACGATCAATATTGCTGGCATGGGTATCTAGGATAGATAGCAATGCAAGACATGTACCAAGTTCTTCAGATGTGTAGACAGGTTTGTCCTAGGACTTGTCGGTGAGCGAAAAGATAAGGTGAGGTATGGGGACCTGGCTTAAGAAGATATCCAAGAAAAGATACCTAGAGCAAGAACTGCTATACTTTATTTCGATAAATTACATCTCGATTTTACTAAACAATAGTTCAATCACTTTGCCGCAACACCCCAAGGCAGATCTCCATTAAAAATAGGCTGTCCCTTACTTTCAGGCACATCAACATCAAAGTCGAAACGATCCGGCACCTCGAACCCAGCCTCGAGATGATGCCTGACAAAGAGCAACGAAACACCATCCCGGAACAACCAAGCATCTTCCGTCCTGCGCTGCCATTTCTCCAGAGCAACCCTCATCTCCTCAAGAACAGCCTGGTATTCAGGATCCTTGGCAAGGTTGCGAATCTCGTTTGGATCAGCCTGGATATCATACAGCTCCTCAGCCGGACGGAAGAAATAATCCTTCAAAGGTCTAGATCCAATCATCTTCGGACTAGTATCGGCATTTCGGATCTCTTCCCATGTTAGCGAGCCATAGATATCAGCTGCAAATGGGAAATCGAGTCGCCACGCAATGTTGCGGTGGTACTTGTATCTCCGATTTCGCATCATGCGCGTGGGCCAGTAGTTGGTGACCTCATGGAATGTGTGTGAACCAAAGACCTGTCCCCAGTCTTCAAGAGAGGATGTTTCAGCGAGAACAGGGAGTATTGAACGACCGATGCGGTCTGGGTGCTCGGGGCTAGGATGTTTCGCGTAATCGAGAAGAGTGGGCAGAACATCGATGTACGAAACCATATTCGGGTTGATGATTCCGGCAGGTGACCCGGGGCATTTCACGATCAATGGCAGACTGACACCGGCATCGTACAGTGTTGTCTTGGAATTAATGAACGGCGGTCCATTGTCACTGAGGAAGATAACTAGCGTATCGTCTGCCAGACCGGATTTCTTCAATCCCTCCAGTACCATACCGACGCCTTGATCGAGCCGGGAGATAGATTTATAATATTCCGCGAATTCATAGCGCACACCGGGCAGGTCGTTGACAAACGGCGGAACTTCCACATCCTCGGGCGAGTAATCAATCTTCTTCACGCGGGAGTCGTATTCGCCGTCATTCCCAAACCCGGAACGAGTCCAGTCCCGATGAGGATCAATAAACCCGATTGTCAAGAAAAAGGGCTTCTCATCCGCACTTGATTTTTCAAAGAAAGCAGAAGCTTGATCGGCAACAGCTGCCACGTCGCGACTGTCACTCTCCGCCCGCATATCCCAAGGGTAAACGCCCGATGGGCCGACGTGGACCTTTCCAATCAAACCAGTGGAGTAGCCGTGTTTTGAGAAGAGAGAAGGTGCAGTTTCGACATGGTCAAAAGTTGTAAAGTGGTGTCGGTTATTGTGTAGCCCATATTGTCCATTCTGGTGAGTGTGTAGGCCAGTATAGATGACGGAGCGACTAGCGCTGCAAGAAGCAGTCGACGTGAAAGCTTGGTCGAATTTTGTTCCCTCGGAGGCTAGCTGGTCCAAATTTGGGGTTTGGATCTTAGTGTTTCCGTAGCAGCCCAATTGTTTACCTAGATCGTCCGCGATCATGAGCAGGATATTGCGTTTAGCCATGATTGTGAAGGTCAAGGAGGTCTCTTCAATTGAGAAGTGTTAGGCTATTTTTTTTTTTTTGAAACTTGCGATTGGGATCCCCGCGATATTATTTAGCTTGTGATAAAGCGGATGTCGGCTTTGCTGGATGAGATGAGCTGTTGCGCGGATATCGGCTGGATGTCGCGTACAAATTGACCCGATTTAGGTCCACTATATGTCCACTATATGCTTGCGCCATACTGCGAGGTTATTTCGCGATGGGCTGTATAATGCCTTGGACTTGAATACAGATAAGATAGAAATGTAATAACATAATCCCTGGCAGAGACTGAGACCTGATCATCTGACTCTGATTTGCTAGAATACTCGAGTGTAGGGGTAAGCGGCCTGAGTAAGCTACATGAAATGCGACATGCTAATCCTACCACGTGCGATCAAAAAAAGACTGGCGCAGTCGACATGATCGTTCGTTCTCGCGGTCTAGATCCTATCCAAGCAAAAGGCCTTATAGTGGGGCTATTTATCTACCATTTTCTTTAGCCTATGCTCCTGGGAATAACCCTCGTACTTCGCTTTCCAGCCCAGGAATCCCCTAATCGGGCTTTAGACTACTACTAGGGCGAGGGCGATTGGATGAATTTCCTTGATCTAGAACCGTTCCCTTATCAAGCTATAGCGTCCAAGATAGTATTTAAACACGTTATGCCGCTCAGGCTGCCTTGTTCATGATCCGGCGTTCTTCATACCATGCACCTTCCAAGTTTCCTATAAAAAAGCCACCGTTATCCCATTGAAATGCATTAGCATTCTATGATAGAGCGCTGGGAATTCGACGGTGAGCCTGAATTTCTATACATGAATGTCATCGTTCAGGATGGCAACGACTACTTTTCGGCCCAGGTGCCTGAACTAGACCAGTCTGACTCAGGATTGGGGAAAAGCAGCCGAACGCACCATGTGCTCGGCGCTTGGCTTTGATGCCATACTACTGAGCTGTCAGGACTCGTTTGGCATCGCCCGCCAGGACGTTATGACTTTTGATGCCGCCTTCCTCGCGGATCCCGCCTAGGCCCCGGTGCAGACGAGCAAAGAGCAGCAGCAATATACTGTGCTGGTATCGGCGCCGGGCTCGTCGTGCTCGGCCATGCGGACAACAAGTGGATTGGGCTCAAGACGAGGGAAGCGTCTGGATAAATACCGCGTCGATAGAATGTTAGCCTCAAGGCCCATGCCGACGCCCGACGCTACGATCAAGCAGAGAAGATCGCTACCAATTTCAACAAGGAGTTGGCGACGAAGGGGTACACTGCCGCGTAAATGGATCCCATAGAGAGGACGACAGTACCGGGTTATAGGAAAATTGACGCGGACCAGACCATCAGCGATAACAAGGACGCAGCAGGGTTTAACGGGGGGATGGAGCAGTGGGTGAGGAAACATATCGCCGTGTCCAATGCCGCGAGACAATCACCAAGCCATATCCAGGCTATTTACTATTATTTATTCAAACGCAAAGCCTTTGGGAAGTCGCTCCTTTATGTAACACTGATTGGCACAATATCGCACCATGATCCGTAGTCGCAGCTTGGGTGCAGTCTGCCTAGCTTGTTTCACCCACGGGTGCTGCTCATTGGGTAAATACTTGTTCATATCGATGTACTCTTGCTCCGACAGTTGAGGCAGCCAAGCGGAGCCCGGATTAGTCCCAAGAATGTCGAGATTTCTGTCTCGAGCCGACTGCCACATGTATGCGAAGATAGTCCATTCAGCGTTTCTTTTCCATATTTCCACGGCCTTTTTGAATAGAGAACTGGTAAATGTTTCGAAAAGCGTTTGCACGACCGGTTCCTTCCCCAATGCGTGTTCCCGGTATAGTGCTTGGAATTCCCTCAACCGAGCCTCATCGTCAACATCGACCATCTGAACAGGCGCATCGCCCAGCAGCCCGAATAGACCAGAGCTCAGAGCAACCTCCCTAGTGATATGCAGAGAAACCCCTGCCATAGCTATATCCAGCATGCTGCGTTGGCCTTTCGCCCAAGGTAGGATATCGACCATTTCGCGCACGTCATCAGCTCCTTCTCCTCTGTAGTAATAGCGGATGTTCGCGATATCCGATATACCGAAATGATAAGGGTTATGGGTGCCAAGCGCATCAGCATCGCCAGCGCAATCTAACACTGCCTTCAAGCTAAAAAAGTGAATAAGACCGGCCGCGACAGAAGGCCGCATCCCAAGATCCTTCGCTTGCAATATAAACTCGTCGACCCAGCCTGGAGCGTCGGAATCAATTCCCCAGGAAGCATAGGTCAATCGCGTCCAGTTAAGATGCAGCACATCTCGATGCGGCTGCACCCATAGCGACTCCATAGTTCTCACATCAGCCGGTTCCAATAGGCGTCCTTGCTCCAATGCAACTTGCCGAGACTCGCTGTTGATATATGCAATGGCCGGCAGCTGCGCGTTTAGGAGTGTCATACGTCGGCTCCAGCAGACATGGTTGGATTCGTAGCCGTCGAAAAAGCTTTCAGGGGTATCTTCTTCTGCTATTCGATGCGGTAGACAGTGCATCCAGATCATACGGCGTAGCTCTAGAGGCAGCTTGGAAAAGTAGTGGAATGCGTCGTTGCTCATCCTGTGCGTTCATTTGTTAGCCACTATTATACGAGGTGCGAGTATCAAGAAATTAGATAGAAGACAGATCACAGTTGTCACTAGCGTGTCACATGATAACAAAGACTACCAGGTAGTCCATTAGGTGGAAAACGAAGGATGTGGTCATTCGCGAAGGTGTTTAGTCTCTTAGCTTCCACGCGATCGCTCAAATACGAGCAGAGAGCACACGCACCCGGGGCGACACGAACCCAACTATAAGCTGTAAACAAAATTCCGGATGTTGTAAAGTGGCAGAGAGTATCCACTATGGCGAGTGTGTGTAGTTTGTGTTTGAAGTCCAGAAACTGAAGTGAGGAGCAGGTGAAGAGGCGAGTGAAACGTGAAGTGCCCTCTGACCACACATACAATGGTCGCCTTGGATGCATTACCTGCTCTATTATAATTTTCTTTTTTTTCTTGCAATATGGATACAGAAGTAGACGAAATGATTTGAATAAATATTGAGCAACGCTCAAAGCTCATGGGCTCACTCTATGGTGCTTCATAATACAACGGATATATGGACGACCATCTTGAGCACTGGTCCATACAATGAGACTTCATGTCAATATGGTCTGAGGCTCAGTACATAGCCAATTGTGAATCAATAGGCTTGAGCCTCATACTTGTTTCATCTCTCCAGACCTTCCTGAGGGTCACTTCTGTTTCCTCGGAGACTAGATTTTGTGCAATCACCCAAGTATCTCGACTTACCCTTCCAAATCGATACACCCGACTTCATAATGTCGTTCAGTGTCCCTTCTACTACAATCGAATTACCAAGGAAACGATAGTAAGTTGTAACCAAGGTGACAATGTAGATAGCAATACGAAGTGATGAACTATGGTTGTGCCTGAATGGTTGCCTGCGGTTTTTTTCTTTTGCCGCCTGCGTATAAGCATTTGAAAATCCAAATAGCCCAGCGCCCCCCGTGGACGGGCGATGTCACAGTCTAGGAAAGCCCAGGGAATATCCGGTACGTATAGGTGCATGTATACTGCCATACTTTAAGTCTGATGTTAGGTGCTATAGATGAAGATAGGTTCAGACGAAAGACAATTATTATTAATTATAAAAATGCACATATCAAACTATTACCTATTTCATCAGACAATTATCTACTTCTTCGGCTCAAAAACACTCTCTGCCACTTTGCCCGCCTCTAAATCCTCCTTCGCCTGTTCAATGTCGGCTGCAAACCGGCTTGGTACAGGCTTGGCTTTGAAAGCCCAGATGCTTTGGTTATTGAAAGCTTCGTCAACCTCCTCCAGTGATTTGCCGCATGTCTCTGGGAAGAGAAGGAAGACGTGGATCGCAGCAACTGAACAGAATGTTCCGAAGAGGAAATACATCTAGAGCTAGAGTCAATGATATATTACACGTATTTAGTGAAACGTGAACATACCTTGTATTGGATATGTTGGAAGCCAGGGGGGAGAAGAATGTTAAGGCAAAATTGCAGACCCAATTGAAGAATGTCGCAAGAGAGACCGATTTGCTGCGAATATAGAGAGGGATAATCTCAGGGGGATAAGCCCTATGAACAAGGTTAGCTCTTATTAATAGAAAATAAATACTTCCACATAGTTTGACATACCATCCTAGAGGTCTTGTGAGAAAGAAAATGTTAGCTAACAATCTTCCAACATATAAGACGCAAGGTACTCACCCCCAACTAGGCGCATAGACAGCAATAAACAAGTAAGAACAGGCGATGGTTGCCTTTGACGCCCTTCCATCGGTCACCCTCCATGTAACCGTTGGAGAGCCCTTAAGACCTCCGGGGACAGCCTCGCCGTATGATTTCATGAGGGCTCCCTGGATAAACTGAAGAATGGCCATGCCAAGAGCACCTGCAATGAATAGTCGGCGGCGCGGGAGACGATCCATGAAGAGCAGTGCAGGAAGTGTCATGACCACATTGATGATGTATTGGATTGTCGCGGACAGAAGGGCGTTGTTGCCTGTCAGACCAGCCATCTGTACGCACGATGTGAGTCCCATATGTCAATCCGAATAGTTTAGCCTGGAAGTCTTACCTGGAAAATATATACAATATAGTACATCATGGCGTTTGTTCCGCTCAGCTGAGACCAAACATGGGTAAAGATGCCACAATGCACGCGAACGATGTTTCGGGAATTGAATAGTTCGGACCAGGAGGTGCTCTCGTATTTACGTTCGAGCCTAGAGATCAGTTAGTCACAGCAAAAAAATCGACCAAGAAATTCAGGAGTCTTACTCAAGCTTTTCGCGAATTTCGGTAGCTTGCGCAACGACAATCGGATCAAGGGTATTGCCCTTAGCGTGTAGTCGTGCAAGAACATCCACGGCCTCCTCCCACCGATCTTGTGTGGCCAGCCAGCGAGGAGATCTCGGCATCATGGGCAGACAGGCCATGAGAATAATACCTGGGATCATTTGTAGACCCCAAGGAAGACGGAACGACGCATTGCTGCTCATAAAGGATGCACCGTATGATATAAAATACATAATAAGAATCTGAGCTCAAGGTTAGCCAGGCATAACGGGAGAGGCAAAAGAATGGATCACATACGCCCCAAGTAATCATCCACTGTTGCAAGCTGAGGAGTCTACCACGCTGTTGCGGAAGACTGATTTCGGCAATCAGAATCGGACTGGATAATGGTGTTAGCGGTGGTGGCGGGGTCTTCATGGGCGACTTCTTACCCTTGACTAGTAAGTATTCCAACGGCAAAGCCATTGATAATGCGTGATACAATCAACATGGCGACGTTTTGCACTGCGCTCATCAAAGTCGAGCCAATCAACCACAAAATGCATGCAACGAACATCGAATCCCGACGACCATATCGATCACTTGTCCACGAGGAAAAGAGCGAGCCAAGCAGGGAACCACCGGCCATACTAGCTGTGATACCGCCCTGAGCAACTGAATTCGGCTTGTTGAAGTATTCCTTGTAATTATCAGTGCCAATAATTGCGGACATGCTAGAAACATCGAAGCCCTGGATTAGACCGCCGATGGTCGCCAGCCCACTGATGAGATAAACATTGTTCAACTGAGGTATTTTGCCCATCGTGACAAGCTCGAGAGACAGGTTAACACAGGGAAAAGATCATGAAACACAGAAGTTGATACTCCATGCCTGGGACCCCGGATTTTATGTAGCTCCACTTCGTTGAGATGGGGCTAATAGCTTCGTTCGTCGCCCGTTGTGATTGGACCTTGAGCCGATATCCGTGATTTTTCTGGCGAGAGCCGGAGAATTTTGGTCAAACGTCAAATGGATATTGTATGGTGAAATCGTGGCGTCTGAAGCTAAGAAGTATATGGGGCTTATTTTGAAATTCTCATTATTAACGAAGCTGGTCAATTGGTCCAATATTCTCGGCAATCTTTTCGGTGTTCTCCTCGGGCTGCGATATAAAGTGCAAAGAGTGTGGCAAAATACTCTTATTCTAGACGTAAGTTGAACAGAGCCGACGATCGAAATTATCTGGACAAATACCGAATGGCCGAATATCTCATGAGAATCACGAATCGAGTAGGAAGCTGCCAAGCCTAAGCTTAATTGGGTTTTGCCACAGTCCCCCGCCATCGGCGATATCCACGCGAGATCCGGTCCTCGCTTCTCTGTTCTTGTCCCTTTCCTCCAGCCTTTCGAATTGCACCTGCATCGGGAGTCGGCAGTCATGTTATCTTGGAGTGGAGATCCAGAACGGCCTTCAACCACGCGGAGATCTCGATCGGGTTAGCCCCACTTGTCATTCCATGCCAAGAACTCGATCATATGCAAGGGCTAACACTCACAGGCTGTTTTCTGTGTCGCGCACGCAAGGTAAAATGTGATGAGCGTTGGCCAATATGCTCGAATTGCGAACGTCTCAAATTGAAATGTCCTGGTAATCAAGGTCAGATTACGTCTGCTGCAAGAGTTCCGAAAAGTGATACACGCGACGCAGTATTGACACAAGCGGGTACAACACGACATCGAGTATCTAAATCATGTCATTCGTGTCGCCTTGCAAAAGCTCGGTGTTCGGGGGGAGAAAAATGTGCCCGGTGCTCTCGAAGAGACATTGAGTGCACGTATAGCGCGGGTCGCATACAAGAAATTCAAAGCAAGCCGGCTTCTGAATCACATCAGAGTGTCCAAATCTCATCTTCAAGCTCTGTTATTACACCAAATATGCCCCAATCAATTCAATTTTCTTTTCAGCCACTTTCCGAAACCGCTTCTAGCTCTATCTCATGGTATATTCTCTCATTCTGCGCACTAGCCAACACGCTGACTTAGCTAGGCTTCACTCTACACAACTACCCGACAAAGAGCGAATCCTTCTTCTAGTTGAAGAATATTTTGCCCACGTTCACCCTTTACGTTGCTTTGGCTTCGTGCATAAGCCCTCGTTTATGCAGCGATTGGATGAAGACCTAGAATCTTGCTGTAATGATGAATCACTTCTTCATATTATCTGTGCGCTGGGCGCAAAGTAAGATCTGTGTCTATATCCATTTATTGAATTTGCGTCTTATGATCAACAGATTCTTGGCGCTTGACCATCCCTCACAATTTCCACCGGAATCGGTACTCACAGCTGGTAATCAGTGGGCAAAAATTGCGAAAGCGCGAATACTCGCAGACTTGGATGATCTTTCCCTCGAAAAATTGATGGTAAGACCCCACGATAATCATATATTCAAGTTCTGGCTTTATTAACTGACTGCTGCTCGCTAAGACTGCAATTCTTTTGTATGATCATGATCTTCGAATTGGAAGCTATGCAAGTGCATTCATACTGAGTAGTATCACTGCAAGAATTTCACAGGCATTGCAGCTTAATCTTGAAAGCTCTGCCGACGTTCTCTGTACCCAGTCGGACTCTGCATGTTCAATTGCCAATGAATCTAAACGACGTCTGATGTGGAGCTGTTATGTCATGGACAGCTGGGTCGGCAGTGGTGTCAACCAGCTCACTCTCCTTGAAGACAAGGATCTCAAAATTCAACTTCCTTGTCACAGCCATAACTTCTCTCTAGGAACCCCCTGTATCACCGAAATCCTAGATGAGGGAAAGGTTCTTGGGTTTATTCCGAAAGAACAGACTCATTTCCCACCGGCTCAAAACATGGGCATAGAGGCTTATTTTATTCGGCTTGTGAGCATTCGGAAAAGAGTACTTCGGTAGGACGTCTTTGCCTTAGTCCGATCATGGATTATTTGCTTACCTTGATTCTTTACCAGATATGTCAAACAGCTTGATACCTCCAAACCCCCCTGGGAATCCGATTCCGAATTTCAACAGTTATCAACAGAAGTTGAAAGCTGGCAGCGATATCTTCCACAGAGTCTCAAATGGCACTCAAGTTCAATTTGGGCCCGCAAGGAATCGTCCCAGCTAGGGGCATTGACGCTGCTTTGGTGTACTTATCACCAAACGTTAGTTGACCTCTATCGAATTGGTATGCCCACCCTTTTCCGTATAAGGCAAACTGTTGAGTTTCCATCGGACAAGAAAGAGTTCTTGAATGATTGTCGCAGAGTGTGTTTCGACAGCGCCCGCGAAGTCTCCAAGACGATTGTTGAAGCATTGAGACATGGAATCAAAGCTCTGGCTGATACATGGCTTTGCATCATTACACACGACAGCACTAAGGTCATGCTATATTATTTGAAACATATCACAGATTCACCGGTTTCATTAAGCCTATCCGAATCAAATGAAACAAAAATTCTAGTGAAGAAAAACCTAGAAATACTCATGCAAATGAGATCTCTTGTTGCGACAGCCGAGCATTGCGTATGTATCTCGTTCACTTAAGCACCATCTGACGGGAAACACCATCTGACGGGAAACACCATCTGACGGGAAATACCACCTGCTAACCATTGCTGTATAGTACCTTTCCGTTGTTCAAATGATGATTTCAGCGGGTCTTCACCCTCAGCTTACAAATAATTCCATAAATGAACGACAATCAGAAGAAACCGAGGAAATGTGAGGCTTCCAACTCGAATATCATGGGAGCGATATGCTGACGTTCCCCATAGTCCTCCCCTTTCAGGATCCCCTGTCGAAGAATCGCCGGAGACTGTCTTGAACCCTCTTGCGATTTATCGCATGGCACGAACGGCTTTGCATGACAAGGATACACGAGGGTCAACCTCAGATTCCCCCTCGACGACAAATACTGCTTCCCCTCGCATATTACGATCCAGAACAACTGCTCGACAATCACATGAATCTTTGGATCTGACATCCTTCCAACCCATCCCCGGACAAGAGACATTGCAGCAGCCACACCCAGTTCGAATTGACGAACGCTCTATCATGACACAATCCTTCGATTCGGCTTCCGAGGCCCGATCAATCAGCTCCAATAACTTTCAACAATTCTCATCTTTCAGCAATACCGGATCATGGGACCCAGCAGAAATGGCTGTGATGAACATGTTGGACGATGGAAGTTCTCCATGGCCCGCAGAGTATTTGACAGGCGGCCAGTCTGGAGTTGATCCATTTCTTTTTCCATTTTAAACTTGGCATATGATTGATTTGATGAACTGACCACCGTGACCCTTTCGGTAAGGGATCCAGACTCCGGCAAGTTGCACAAATTACTCCGCGATGTAAAGGCTAGAGTTAGAGAGTGTTCCGTTTCCAATATGGAATGCGATGTCTGTGTTCCCCAATTCCAGTAATATCCCAACATTCAAGTTCCACATAGAAAAGCTGTGTGGTACCATTCCACTTCAGAATTTGAACAACTTACGATCATTGGGCAGCTAACGGTGATCCGAGCTCCCGTGGAAAAAAACACGGCATGATGTTGAGTGACTTTTCGTCCACCACTTGAGTTATGAGTTCGAAGATAGCGCTGGGTATAAAGGGAGTATATATGAGGAGCATGACAGTTATGTTTCTGAATTTACTCAACTCGTCATCTTGCAATGGCTGCATCAACTCCGAATATATATTATGACTTTATTGTTGTCGGTGGTGGAACTGCTGGAAATGTTGTTGCAGGCAGATTAGCAGAGAGCCCCGACGTGAAAATACTCGTTATTGAAGCTGGAGTTGGGTAAGTAAATGTATTTCACCTTCGTATCACCCACTGAACTGACCTGGTAATAGTAACCCAGAGAGTATCCCAGAGATAATAACGCCCGCTCGCGCATTCGAACTCCGAAACAGCAAGTATGACTGGTCCTATCAGACGACCTTCGTCGATAAACCTGATTACGAGCGTGTTGAAAAACCAAATACCCGTGGAAAGGTTCTTGGTGGGAGTAGTAGCTTAAACTACTTCACCTGGATTCGAGGTAGTAGGGAAACATTCAATGCGTGGCAGGAGTACGGTGGGGATGAATGGACATGGGAAAAGTGCAAACATTACTTCCAAAAAGCATGATATACACACAAATAGCTAGGGTGGGTATAATTGCTAACAAGCTCATCTTTAGCCAGCTTCATATCACGATGATGAGAGAGTCTACGATCCGCTCTTTTCCAAGATCGGACGCGAGGGTCCACTCCACATTTCCCACGCAAATCTGCTCCAAGAAACTAGCGCTTTCCGCGATGCTCTAACACAGGCGTGGACCAGCAAGGGCCATAAATTGAGAGAAGACATCTACAATGGCAGATTGGAGGGACTGACTCACTGTGTTAGCACAGTCTACGACGGAGTCCGGTCAAGTAGTGCAGTATACGTGACTGGGAAAGAAAACGTGGAGATAATGCATTCCACCGTCGCAACAAAGATCAACTTCGAAGGTGATACTGCGGTGAGCGTAACTGTTGTTGGAACTGATCAGAACGAGACCACAGTAAAAGCAAAGAAAGAGATCATTATTGCAGGTGGAGTTTTCGAAACACCCAAGTTATTGCTTCTTTCTGGCATTGGTCCCAGACGTGAACTGGCGCGTCATGGAATTCATCCGGTGATAACTTCCGAGCATGTGGGCGAGCATCTTCTCGACCATCCCATTCTTCCGCATGTTTTTAGACTTAAGGATGGTCTAGGTCTGGACCATATTCTCCTTCGAGGGGGGCCTGCCTACGATGCTGCCGTGAAGCAGTACGACAAGGATAAAACTGGTCCACTGGCTAGCGGCCTCCTTGAAATGGTAGCCTTCCCACGCATTAACGGGCAACTCGAAGAACATGAGATGTATTGCAAAGCCAGAACAAACAATGGCGGCAAAGATCCTTTCGGACCTGAAGGTCAACCTCACTTTGAGATCGATTTTATTGTACGTGGGTGATCAACAGCTATAGCGACATATTTGCTAATTCAACTAGCCTATGTTTTGTGATGCATTCCAGTGGCACTTCGATATCCCACCCGAGGGAGACTGGCTGACTGTAGTGGTCGACCTCCTTCATCCACAGTCAAAGAGCGGGTATGTCAGACTTAATTCGATAGACCCACGCGAACAGCCTGATATCAATCTCAACTACTTTACCGATGAGCTGGATATTCTCGCTTTGAGAGAGGGTGTTCGATTCGTTGATGATATCCTTATGAACGGCGATGGAATGAAAGAGATCATCGCTGAAGACTTTCCGTGGCCCATGGCCCGTGAGTCGGATGAAGAGATGGATCGCCTTATTCTAGATCGGGCGCAGACTGGATATCGTAAGCTAACCTTGTGTGGTATCGTGATGTGTAATTTGGAGACTGATTTTTACAGATCCCTGTGGCACTGCCAGACTGTCTCACGATATTGATCATGGCGTGGTAGACTCTGAGCTGAAGGTCTATGGTGCTAAGAGACTGCGCATTGTTGATGCGTCAATCATTCCGGTCATTCCGGACTGCCGGATCCAGAATGCCGTCTACATGATTGGAGAAAAGGTATATTCATGAACTGAACTTTTGAACTTGTGGAGCCTGATTCTAATTATGTTAGGGTTCCGACATAATCAAAGCGGCCTATCCAGAGCTATATAAATGAGCACTACTTTGTGAACTACGCTACAGTAGCTGACTTTGTTTTTCAGAATGCCCAACAATCGTGCACTCTAGTAGTTCTAGTAGCGTACTCTTGATTTTGAAAATACAAGTCTTCTGAGGATCTTCACTTTTATTATTTGTATTTTGTCATGAAATGGAGCTGAGTAAAATATCGGGGCTCCCGATAATCTTAGAAGGAGGTTAGGCAACCTTGTGCTTAGAAGATTAGATACGCGTATAGATCGGACCCACTAGTGGCTCTGATCTGGGCGATCTGCGGAATTATATAGTTCCTCCCGAGGTCATTACATAGGGTTGTCCTGCGAAGGTGTATCCCGGCCAGGGGTCGGAAACTAATTATTACTAATATTGGTGCCTTATGATGCCTGATTATGCTTGATTATATACCGCCTTTTGGCACCGCTCTTACAGTGTATTGTAAATGAAGCCCTCAAATGGAAGCCTCCCTCCCGGGTAATATTGAAGCTATTCCCACAATACAAATATTCCAACCCTCCCGTTCCTAGGCGTGAAGCCTCTCTTATACCATATTCTCGACGATTTCAATGCCCCTCGACCATACATATCGCCAATCTGTCCTCATCGATCCCGACCGTACAAATCGCTATCCATCCTCATCAATCCGAATACCCCTGACCATCTCCATACGCCCACGGATCAATCTCGACGCTTATAAACGTGAGATTCGGAGTCAGCCTCGGCGATAGGAATACAAGGACGTATATTTTATCTTGAGGGGAGCTTCAAGTGGTGAAAGAGAGGGGGACGAGTACACAGTGGGAAGACTTCAACGCCCAGGAATAAGGGAATTCCAGGATTTGTATAGGTGCGAATAGCGTCATATTTGTGCCTATTTCTTGAGGCACCAGGATTGTCGACCTCGGGAGAAATTAAAGAATTCGTAGTACTTGAATTCTTTAATTTCTCCCAAGGGCTCTGTTATGGTAATTCATGTATTCATATTTTCTGCCGGCAAATATTCAGGCTTATTAAGGCATCAATATTACTAATATTGGTTTCCGACCCCTGGCCGGGATACACCTTCGCAGTTGTCCTGACACGTTCCATATTACGCATAATATACAGACTCGTGGTTCTTGCTAGTTCAGAACTTGGGAGAACAACATCCTGAAAAGGTCTTTGTTGAAAATACACATAGTATACATAGTATATATAGTACCTAAATTATTGAAGATATTGATGCGGATTCTGACATGCATGTAGATGTACATCATACCCGGGTATTTTGCAATACACCGTCTGTGAATTTTACCCCGTATTCGTATTTGGAATTTATGACCATATACATTACACTCCTTAACCTTTGAACTAAACGGCCAAGTGAGGCGCAGTTCGGCGGATCTATATTAAGGTTTTTATCATCTGATGGAAGTTTTCTCTTCTGTTTAAAGCTCCTGGCTAGTGTTATCTCTTCTAAGACTATTTGCTCACCTGTGCTCTTTTCTATCTATGTTATTCGTTTTCTTTTTTTTCTTCTTGGTATATTATACATCAAAATGCATTCCAAAGTGGCCGACATGGCGCCTAACGACCAGCCTGACGACCAAGCCCCACCCCCGTATGAGGAGATTCCACGGGATTTTGGCGAAGCTCAGGGAATCTCTGTTAACGGTATGCTACGGGCTTGTTATGCGGTTCTACCTTGGCGAAGGAATTCTGACATAATACAGATGACGGCCGTGTTGTCGTGGATGCTAGTTCACGGCTTTGCAGATCGCTTTCCAAGCTATTGCCTCGTGTTATCCCTCCAGTTCTACTGCCACCAAGTTATTCAGAAGAGGTTCCAACCTTCAAATTTCCTCTGAATATTGTGATTCAAATAGTGGGCAGCAGAGGAGACGTCCAACCATTTGTTGCACTTGGCACAGAGTTACAGAGCATTGGTCACCGCGTACGTATTGCAACACACAATGTCTTTGAGCAATTTATCCTCGAGGCAGGCTTGGAGTTTTACCCTATCGGCGGTGATCCGGCGGACCTAATGTCATACATGGTCAAGAACCCTGGGTTAATCCCCAGCCTAGACAGTCTCCGTGAAGGAGATGTCCAAAAGAAGCGTTTGATGATGGCAGAGATTCTGCATGGTTGCTGGCAATCATGTCTAATGCCCGACCCTACCACAAATGCCCCTTTTGTGGCAAATGCCATTATTGCCAATCCTCCAAGCTTCGCTCACATTCACTGCGCCCAGGCCCTAGGAATTCCACTTCACTTGATGTTTACAATGCCATGGAGTCCAACAAAGGCATTCCCACACCCGTTGGCCAATTTGAAAAATGTCCCGGCTGATCAAGAGTGGCTCAATCGTGTCTCTTATAGCGTCGTGGACTGGCTATCATGGCAGGGGTAAGTGCGGAGTATTCTTTTCACATCTATGATGAGCCAATAGCTAACTTGTCTTGGATCCAAAACAGTCTTGGAGGTGTGATCAACGATTGGCGGAAACATGAGCTAGAGCTCGAGCCTATCTCTCTTTCCGATGGCCCTTTCATTCTAAGCAAATTGAATGTCCCCTATACCTATTGCTGGTCTCCTGGCCTAGTTCCCAAACCTGATGACTGGCCTCAGAATTTTGGTGAGATATGCCCACTTTTCTTAAAATCCTTTACTAACTCAGCCCTCATGAATAGACGTTTGTGGTTTCTTCTTCCGTGACCCTCCCCAATATCAGCCTCCTCTCGATATTGCAGAATTTCTTACCGCTGGGCCTCCTCCGGTGTATTTTGGATTCGGAAGTATCGTTCTTGAAGACCCACAAGAGATAACGAAAACGATTATACAAGCGAGTGAGGAGACTGGGGTGCGGGCAATCATTTCACGGGGCTGGAGCAAGTTAGGAGTGACGGACTCGGGAGAACTAAACAAGAGTAATGTTCTCTTTATAGACGATTGCCCTCACGAATGGTTATTCCAGCAAGTAAGCGCGGTTGTTCATCATGGGGGCGCCGGTACAACTGCGTGCGGGCTGCGCAATGGCAAGCCTACTATCATTGTACCATTCTTTGGAGAGTGAGTGACAGCCTGTTCCTTGGTCCTTATTTTTTTGGTTTTTCCACTTGAATTTCTCTGGAGCCTTGTGAAATCTTCTCTGACCGATTCATAGCCAACCATTTTGGGGAGAAATGGTTTCTGCAGCCGGCGCAGGACCAGACCCTATACCATACAAACAACTCAAGGTCACGACATTGGCTCAAGCAGTGCGGTTTTGTTTAACATCAGATGCGGTACGTGCTGCAAAAGATATTGCAATCAAAATGCAGCAAGACAAAGGGGTTAAAACAGCTGTGGCATCGTTCCATCGGAATTTACCACATGGTCTGGTCGGATGCGACCTATTACCGAAATTCCCGGCCTGTTGGAGATATCGACTAGGCAAGAAAATATACCACTTCTCAAAGGTTGCTGCAGAGATACTTGTTGAAAAAAACCTGTTAGATGTCAAAAGGTTGAAACCGTGAGTCCGAACCTACCTACCCTGCGTTTCAACATGAGCGTTCGGTGAACCTATGACTAACCCCTTTGAATTCAAGATACCAACCAAATCCCATTATCATTGAGAACACACGATGGGATCCGGTGACAGGTATCTCCTCCGCCGGAATGGGAGTCACATTTGATATGCTCAAAGCAGGAGGTGATATCTTTTATAAGCCGTACAAGGTATACCAAGACGGTCGCACCTCCCCTCTTCCATCACCAGCTGTTTCAGAAAATAGTTGTACCAAGCTACTGTCACCAGCAGGCAGTACAGCACCAGTTCACAAAGCTCGCTCAATGAATAATTTGACAGCACTTAGGGACGTTGAGCCCAAGGAAAAAGGCAGAGGTGTCGCCATGGCTTCAGCATCGACTCACGCTTCTGGGAAATTTCTAGGGAAGTTCTTTTCTGGATTTATGGTTGATCTGCCTTTGGCTGCGGCTGAAGGCTTTCGTGTGCTCCCTGGTCTCTATGGAGACAAAGTTCCCCAATACGGACAGGTAACAGATTGGAAATCTGGCGCAGTTGCAGGTGCTAAAAGCTTTGCTATTGGCATGGGGCAAGGTATGACTGATGTGTTCTATCAGCCATATAAAGGTGCTAGAGACGGAGGTGCCGTAGGCTTTGCTGGTGGGTTGCTCAAGGGTACTTTCGGGGTGGTGGGAAAGATGGCACATGGTAAGACTAACTTTTCCCTTTATTGACCCTCCCTGGTATTCTTTCGTTGATTCGTCCTCGCTTACCCCTTATCAACTAAAGGCTCCCTTGGTCTGGTTGCCTATCCCAGCCAAGGTATTAAACAAAGTATTCACTCTGCATTTCATAAGAGCACACGAAAGTTTATTGTGGCGGCTCTTCGCCTGGACGGACAAGATATGGTTCGGCAAGAGAGAGTGAGAGGGATTGATGACCGGATGGTCATTGAGAAATTCATAGGCATGACCAGGCCAAATGATTTTGACGAAGATAGTGATTATATATAGCAGAGTCGCACTAGTGCAGAAAGTAAATGATTGGCAGCCAACCTGCAATGAACTGGCTTAAAAGAGAGCTTTTATACTAGCAAAAAAGTCTGCCATCCAGGAATTAATTCTGGCTGCTGGTTAGTACTACCTGGACGTAACTATCGCCGCCTTTCCGAACCATCATCTAGCTATAAATGAGGAAGAGGAGAAAATATCTAGAAATATACAAATCTAAAAAGCACCCCTAAAAAGACACCGAGAAGACATCCACAGTAAGGATTATAGAACAGATACAATAATTCAGATGTTGAAATCATTTCGAAGATAGGAACAGGGTCTTGTAGCTCAAAAAAAGGACCAAGTACCTACTCTCTCTGTCTACTAAGTAGCGCCGCAATCCTTGGGTCAGTAAAGTGGATACCCGTGGACCCGAATTTTAGACTTTGCGGTAACTTCCGACGGTACCCCGACGGTACACCGTACCGTTACGCGTATCGACAGTAGAACACCGGAAAAGGACAGCGTAACACCCATGGATCGGTCTACCGTTGATTATCTTCTAACTATTCAAGCCTGCCGTACAAATTGTGTCACTCCTTGGCTTCCAATCCTGGAGTAGATCAGAACGCTACTCATCTATATAGGCCACTTTCCCGGAACCAATATTAGATGAAAATTGGACGGGATAGTCACTATAGTACATGAAGGGTTGGAGGAAAAGGAAAAAGCTTGGAATCAATCTTCTAGGTCGACAAATCGATGAGCTTGATCTCACAACATCATGTATCAATCCACGTGGAGCTTTTGCAGAGTGCCATGTTCCTGTCACATGCGTTTCATTTTTCGAATCTTGATCTCCGCTATCCCTTCGCCATGCCACCATCGCAAATATTGAAGCTTGACCGTATGAAATTCCAGAATGCATATTTCCCATTTCCCTCCGCTCACCATAACCGAGGTACCTCCCATTGGAAAATGAAAATCGGGAAGGTATATTTCGGTCGGAGTGTGAGGCGCGGCCTGGTTTGCAATCAACCTCAAGGTGAACGTACACTTTTTCAAATCAAAAGCATAACTTTCTAATCGTCCATTCACGTAGATGGGAGTGGGTCGGAGATATGCTTCCTCTGCCCTATCGCACCGTCGTGGTTGCAGGGCGGTCCGGGATGAACCACTCGAGGCGCAAGGGAGTGTCAAAGCCTTACGCCAGCTAAATTTCGGCTCTTCCGCATCGAGATGGTGATCTTTAGAAGACTGTGTAGAATCTGGCGTTGTTGAACCGGAAAATGCTGAGGCAGGAAATTCCAAATCATTTGGTAAATATATGGCAAGGTCCTCCCCATTCCACTGATCGCCCCATTCATGATCATTCTAGGTAGAGTTAGTTAAGGCTGTCTTTGTAAAAATTAGACCACCATACATACATCTGTCACATAAATCCACAAAGCAAACCCATTGGCTGTGCTGCCTTCTAACGCGAAATGATTGGCATCCATTGCTCTGATCTGGCTACTGTAGTCTCCAGTCTTATATGCATGTTTATCATCCATGTCATACGGAATGCCGATCTCGCTAAAAATGAGGGGATGATCACCCATATGTTCCAGACTTTCATCGCGCAGAAACTTGAGTTGACGACGCAGGCTCTCTCGAATTGATCTCTCACCGATTTTGATTGCGCAGGCTGGTGAAAGATACTTGCCGCGAAGCACCCCGATAATATCCAAATTATAGACCCGATTCCTATCAAGATCAATATCATAAATAATGGGTAAAGCTTTGGAACTCACCAGTGTTTTGTTAAAAGAGTCAGGCCATCATAAAAGTGTGCCGCGTGAACCATGTTTGGATCATCATCAGCAGTACCCTTGAGGCTTGGTGGGATCTCCATGACAGGTGGCTGGCAAAATATGATAGTACTACCACACACGCTGCGGATAGCGTTCTTGTACGCTCGGTAGTGGTTCAGAAAGTAAGAGTTTGTAAAGGCTTGGTAGTCAAGGACCTTGCCAGTCAGTGGGTTGGTTGAAAAGTAGTCCTTTTGGAGCAAGGTGGCTTTGCTTTTGGACGGGTCCCAAACTCCATGTTGCGCCCAGAGGCATTCACCGAGCCTCCAGCCCGGATCGCGGTGCCAGCCATATTGAGAGTCATCGTATTCGGCGGACAGCCATGCCATTTCACCCTTGGGATCTATAACCTCCGTACCTGTCTGGTATGGGCCAAATCTTCCAAAAGACCAGGTTTTCACCTTACAGGATCGCCCGGAGCCAATTAGCATAGCCTGAAATGCCGTTGGGGATGTCCCAAGCTGGAGATGCTGCTCCGCGGGGATTGATGAAATATCTTGAATCCCAACCAGTCCTCTATTGGGTTCATTTATGCTTTCCCATCCAATGACCACGTCTCCTTCGAGATCACCAGCACTTTGTATTTTCTGTGCAAGGTATTCACATGCCGCAATAAAGTGGCTTTGTAAATAATCCTGAATATTCACACCATCAATGATCGCCTTCGGTGCGAAATCTCGACCTGCCCAAAATAGAGTAAACATTGTTTGGCAGGCTAACCTGGTATAATTCGTACACCAAAGCATCTTTGGGAATTTTGCGGGGTTATCCCATGTGTTGTGAACTAGGGCAGCCTGTGTATTTTTGAAACTCTTGGGATTCAGTCCCGCCGCGTGGAGCGTCCATGTAGGTGCTCCACATCCTCCTGATAATCGAGACCACTTCAAACAGTAAGTTCGGTTCTAACACGCAATAGATGTACTCGAAACCGTACTTACTACGTCTTGATGCGGATCCATGAAAATGTAGAATTTGTATTTCTTGGCGACACGAAGAATTTCAATGGTGAAATTGATCCATTCTTCATCGTATATCTTAGGGCCAGCGTGCTCTATTGCCTCCCAAGTGAAGATATATCTAATGGTGTTGTATCCCCATCTTCGGAGACGTTGGAAATGCATATCGGCATCCTCCAGGGAGAACGGCCTCCCCACAAACGAAACATCCGCGTCGAAGAATCCCTGGAGGTTGTGCGATCTGAGGTCCGGGGATTTAGGATATTTAGCATCACCTGCCACATTTATTCCTCGCAGGATGATTTCTCGATTTAGGGGATCTCGAAACGATTGTCCCTCGACGCGCAGACGGAGTTGACTCATATCGTTGACCGCGTTTCATGGACCCGTGTACTTCCTAGGTGATGAATGAAGAGCATGCAATAAAATTGTATGAAGGAGACTATAAATGCCGAAAGGAACGCTGGTTATGGAAAGAACTGGTGCAAATGTCTCGAGGAACGGGGTGTCGGGAAGGAGAGAGGAGAAATTAGCGAGAGTGAGCTTGGAAGTGGCATCATATGTTCCACGCTGGCCGAGGTTGACTCCAGGGCTGTGTAAACTACGACTGCGTCATTCTCTCAATCATCCATGGATTCAAGTTGCAGTCGCAATACGAGTACGAACTATGGTATTTAAAGAGTTTTGTATCTGTAAAGATACTGTAATTATTGTACTGAATTCAGAATACCGCCCACATTTCCTGCATGAAACCCCTGGGACGGGCGGATCATTATCCATGGAATGTAAATTTGAGTTGCCGTACCTAAAATAAGAACCAATAAGCAGTGTTTATTTTCTTCGTATGCACGGTTCATGGACCTCAACCTGAGCTATACGAGTACGCGTATTGTTCGTTGGTGGTTCATCTCACCATTTTTTCAAGTTGAGTGCCAAAAGGCCTATTCGATTACTTTCGAGCCACCAAGGTGCACCCACATGTTTTATTGGATGAATCTTGGGCCAACCCATGCTATCGTTTGGTTGCTAATATTGTGGCATTCATCTAAAGAAGTAATTTAGGCAAATCCCATTAGCGATTTATGTCATACTCACGAAGGGATTCATACTAAACATCCCTCAAATCTCAATTCGCACTATATCGTGCACTTTCAAGGAACATTCTAGAGGAGGCAAGATGGGAAAGAAACTGGGTGTTGAATTGAGATGTCCACTGGGAGAGAAAGATAGATAAAAGGAGAGAAAAGATTCTATCCGCCTTGGACAGAAATGTTAGCTCAAGAAGTATCTACTAAGGAATCTTTGAGGTCTTGCACACATTCCCAGTGCAAATAGATATAAGAACATAGTATATCATAAACAGAAATGAAAGTACTATAGAAGTGAGGGACAAAGCAGAACGAACAAGGAAAGAAGGCGATAATGACTAGAGGTCCGCTCTTCAGTGAAAGTAAACCTAGGATCCTAATTTCTGCGCCATGTGACAGGTGGATTTGTTAGTGGTGGACCTATGAGCGTGAACCTTTCTGCGGAAGCGCATTTCGTTTCAAGGCGATGAAATGAGATATATTTATTGAACGCAGGTGAACGATGTTGCGTTCCTGGAATCACCGCCAACAAACGTCTGCCGGAGTGGATACGGGCACAAGTCTCGAGCGGTGTTGTTGCTACCTTTGGTCGCATGAAGAGTCTCAGGAGCATGGCCCCATTCGACCCACTCCATCAGCTGCGACAGGGCTCCGTTCGGAATTGGCCCAATTCCACCATAACAATGGCCAACACCAGGTGCTTCGAAGAAGCGGTAAAAGTCTCGGGCTTTTGGATCCATTTTGAGCACTTCTTCGTAATAGCTGATTGTTCCGTTTGGTGGGATCGCTTCGTCGGCAAGTCCATGCCAGGTAATCATCTTGCCACCATTTGCCTTGAACTTAGACAGATCAGGATTGGTGGTTCCAATCATTCCTTCATACTGGCGCATGGAAGAATGCAGCATATCAAAGAAGATAGAATCGGTCATGTTCTGAAGTGGGAAGCTGGGATCTTTGGCAATAGCATATTTGATCCAATTGCCGAACAAATCACTATCGCCCGCTGTGCATGTACCATTGATGGTACAGGTAGTTGGGACATAGTAACTGTCGATTGCTGCGTCTTTGTTCACACCAGGCCAGCCGGCCTTTCCAGATCCAGACCAGGCAGCTTGGATGACTTTCGCACTTGAGGCGCTCAGACTATGCTGTACTCCATTGCATGTGTATTTGTCTCCGATGAAGTCAGAGGCCTTGACATTGCAAGATCCTGGCAAGCTGATAATGCCATCTTGCACTCCATCCAACAGATCGCAGGCTTGGACGGCTGCTTTAGTGAACCCCTGAACTTCACAAGGGGATGGGTAGATATGATTCTTGTTCATGACGTGCGCGGCCCAGTAGCCCGCAGGAATGAAGGCTTCCAAGTTAATGGCGGGAGCGATAGCTAAAATGCCATCGAAGACATCCGGATATTCCTGCGCCATCAGGAGACCTTGTCTTCCACCGCCAGAGCATCCAGAGAAATAGGAATATTTTGGAGCTTGGTGGTAATATGACTTGGTGATCTCCTTTCCAATCACTCCAAGGTCATTGGTGGCCTTGGATGCATAGTCTTCGAGGAGAAACCAGTCGACATTATTTTTGCTTGTGAGAAACCACGAGAGATCAGTTGGAATAGCTTGGTCTCCCACAGCATGACCTCCATCAGTGGAGGCAGATGCGAATCCTTGGGCGACAGCGAATGTGAGGTATGTAGAGCCAAAACCGGCACTGTAGCCTCCACCACCCAAAGCTTGGAACTTGCCATTCCAGTCCTCAAGTGGCAGCCAGATCTGAGTGTTGATTGTGTCGTTCCAACCAGGATGAGTGTAAGTGACTGTAACATTGCAGAAGTTGATGGTGTACCTCCTTCCCTCATTGGAGCCTGGGCCAAGACTGACAGCTGAGTAGTTGTGTACTTCCTCAGCTTGAACACTGAGGATAAGAGCTCCAGCTACGTCGGGATTTGGGAGATTGGACGGCAAGCATCTGGAGGCTGTTGCTGCTTGAGTAGCTAATGCGGCCAGGGCAAAGAATATAACTGAAATTTGAAACATTTTGATCTTGTTCAACTAGAAATTTCTCAGCACAGGTGAAGAGGTTTATATATCAATGACTTTAGTCATCAGGGACTGTCCAATTGATTTCCGAAAGGGGTCTTCAAAGATAATTGAATGAACAATTTCTTCGATACGGCGTATTCGGCCCAGACGAGAGCCGACGAGAGCCATTTCAAGCTCCACATCGGATCGGCACCTGTGTATCAGTATCTAATGTTTTCCACGTATCTGTCTGATTCGTGTGCCAAAGAGAGCTAGCCATTCCACAACTAGCGCAAGCTATCTCCGCTGCAGAATCTGATAATTTCTTGTCCAGAATTTCGGTGGCAGCGCCACTACTGCCAAACATTATAAGAAGCTATCAATACCAGGAAAGGCCACCCATCACCTTAGAGGCACTTGACCCAAAATGTCAGCATCAGCCTAGTGACAAGGAAATTGTTCAGTACAACATATGAAGCAGGCAAAACGGAATTGCCTTGTCTCTTAATATAGAAATGGTCCTGTCTCCAATGGTATTACATAGATATTTTTGTTAAACAAATTACATACGCCACTTGTACTGCCATAGCTAGGCCCGCGTGCGCTTGTCTTTGCGCTCGTAATACCACGAACTGTATGGTATAGAGACACGTAGGTAAGGGCCTGTAAGACCTATGAAATGTGGAAGCTCTGTAAAGGTTACTCTGAATAAGATACATATTGAAGAGGGGAACACTCTACGCTGTATGCTCTCAGGCATACGGGCCAATTCAGCACTCATAAGTCCATGTCATAGGCACTGACCGAAGTATACGAAGGGAACTGGGACCACCGTCCAGGAAGCGAGATCAGAGATGTGTAGGAGTGTCCGTCGCCTCATGGTTATATAATAAAACTGATAAAAGAAGAAAAAGAAGAAAAAGCTACGAAGTACAACATATGTAGTAGGTAGGGCGAATGAGTAGTGGAGGGCCATGTTCCCCACTACAATATTGTGGAGTCAGCCACTATTGGTGTTCCAAAGGGGCAAAGACGAGCTATACGCGTATTTGTGAAGTCGGTGATTGCCTGCGACTACCTAAGTAGACAGTATGATGAGAGATCACATGTGAGCTAATCGTGGGTGTTATATGGACTACGAAATATTGTGACAATGTACTTGAGGCAGGTTATATTTGGGGTAACTCCAAGATGGAAAGTGCCCAACATAAGAGAAGAAAGTGTACACGACACGTGACATGACCAATGCGGGGAAGATAACGATAAGGTCGATTCCCTTTTGGGCCAACCTCGGGAGGGCATACCCGACTTGTGGCCTGATAAGACCTTACCCACTGCACTGAGAAAGTGCATTGGTATATTGGAAGAGGAAGGTCATCACGAAAGCCGCCTGGGTAAATCGAGCACTCGGAATGTTGTTCCACATATGACAGCTCCACTATGAGCTGGGTTGTCACAATGTCAATCCTATAAATATCAATACAAGAGTCGTTAGAGAGGACAAACAGCGACAAGACTAAGTTTCACGATCGCATTCTCCCTTTGACAATTTTCCACCATGGGATCCATCGAAATCAAAGAACAGCAGTATGATGTGCTCATTATCGGAGCCGGTCTGTCAGGTATCTGTGCACTTCACAACTTCCGAAAACGCTTTCCATCTTGGCGCGTTGGAGTTCTCGAGGCAGCCAATAACGTTGGAGGGACTTGGTACTGCAACCGCTACCCAGGAGCACGGGTTGATACCGAATCACTCTCCTATGCATACTCGTGGGACAAAGACCTTTTGAACGAATGGACCTGGAAGGAGTCCTTCTCCACCCAGTCAGACGTTCTCCGTTATATTGAATATGTCTGCGACAAACACGACCTCTACAGAAGCATCCAGCTCAATACTCGGGTTAAGACGGCCCTTTGGCAGGACAAGAACAACACTTGGCTGTTTTGCGATGAAGCCGGCGCCCTTCACCGAACCCGTTTCTTCGTCAGCTGTATGGGTTTCCTGTCAGCCCCAACGCTTCCTGCCATTCCGGATATCGAACTGTTCCAAGGCGAGGCTTTTCACACCTCCCGCTGGCCCAAGGACTTTGACATCAGTCGTGATCTAGCCAACAAGCGAGTTGGTGTCATCGGCACCGGCGCAACGGGAATTCAAACGATTACGGCAGTATCAAAAGAACCATCCATTAAATCATTGGATGTTTTTCAACGCACGGCAAATTGGTCCGCACCCCTACGCAACGAGACGATTAGCCCCGAGCAGATGGAACAGCATCGCAAGGACTACGATGCCCTTTTCCAACTCTGCGCCGAGACACCCAGTTGCTTCATGCATCAAGCTGACCCGCGGAAGTCCCTAGAAGTATCCCCAGAAGAGCGGTTGGAGCTTTGGGAGCATATCTACGCAAAACCCGGTTTTGCCAAGTGGCTTGGCACATTCAGCGACACATACAACAACCGTGAAGCAAATAAACTCTACTCCGACTTCATAGCTCGCAAAATTAGAGCAAGAATACACGACCCCGAGGTTGCAGACAGCTTGATTCCCAAGAATCATGGCTTCGGCACGCGACGAGTCCCTCTTGAGAGTGGGTACTTTGAGGCGTTTAATCAGCACAATGTCCACCTTGTTGATCTCCAAAAAACTCCGATTGAGAGAGTCACAAACAGTGGCATCATTACATCTGATGGCAAAGAGCATCAATTGGACGTTTTGATATATGCGACGGGCTTTGATGCCATTACTGGTGCATTCAGCTCTATTGATTGGGCGGGGAAAGACGGTCGACCTCTCCTTGGATCTAGCAACACCAAGCAAGGTGAACGAGCGATTTGGGTTGATCACCGGCCTCGTACATACTTGGGTATGGCAGCTTGCTCCATGCCCAATATGTTCATGGTCTTGGGTCCCCATCAACCATTTGGCAATGCTCCCCGGACCATAGAACATGCCGTTGAGGTTATTTCAGACCTCCTGCAACACTGCAAAGACCACAACTACTCCTATGTAGAGCCGACGGGAGAGGCTGTGGATGCATGGACGGAACACGTTGTTGAAAGCAGCAAAGGTGCTTTGTCAAACGAAATTGATAGCTGGATGACCGGGGTTAATACAAATGTGAAGGGGAAGACTGTTCGAAGTGTTGCGAGATACGCTGGTAGTGCAGTGGAGTATCGCCGGAGATGCGCTGATTCTAGGGCAGCTGGGTGGAAAGGCTTTGCATTTGCTCAAATCTCAAGTTCGAAGCTTTGATGTGAATAAATATTTATGAATTATTACGAGTATAGTTTAGTGTTTCACATTTGGTACATATACTGCCCGAGGTGGAAATTGCAATCACAAAGGATAAACCTCAATCAGACTCCAAACTAGACAATACACTAGCAGGTGGCGCAAAGAACGTCGTCCCAGTAAGCGGCTTTGAGAAATCAAGGATGCGATCATGCAGCCCAGGTGGATCTCCAATAAACATGCGCTCCAACATTTTCTCAATAACCCAAAGGCGACGAGTATACCCAATGAAGTATGTTCCAAACTCACCAGATCCAAAAGATCCAAATGGCATATTGTCGCGAAGAATCTCATGCTCATTCCCATCCTCATCTTCAATCGTGTTGAGTGTCTTGTGCGAGCGCTGTCCAGACTCAGCATCATCTAACTCCACATTATCTATCTTGGTACGACCGATAATCCGCTCCTGTTGTTCGGTAGATAGATCTTTCCATCCGGGTAGATCATGAGTGTACTTCTGCACAACAATATAGCTCCCACCAACGGCAGAAGGATCTTCCTCTGTAACTAGGACTGAAGCCGGAACCGCCAATCCAACTGGATTAGCTGTGCCATCCACAAAACCCAGAAGATCCCGCACATCGAAGTAACGAAATCCGACAGTCTCGTCGACGACGGAAACCGAGTCACCAAGTTGATCCATCAGCTGACGCTCAAATTCAAAGCAGATATCTCTGCGCTCAGAGCGAATGTGGAAAAGCAGATCACCGGGAGTCGAGACCGCGGTGTGTTTAGCGCCTTTAATCTCGCGAAATGGGTGCAGTTCTGATGGTCGGGGAAGACCCGTGAGACCATCCCAAATATCACTTCCAATGCCAACAGTGCAAGCAAATTGAGCGCTGAGGTCACGGATGGATACATTTTTGGCTAGGCTGTCTACACCTGCTATTGTGGAGCGCACGGTTTCAATGGCGTCGGGCTTGTCGGTCACGGATACAACAAGAAACGTAGCGGCCTGTGTAAGCGGAGCATCCACACGCTGAGGAGCTATTGGGACACGATGACCGCTCATATTTGCTTTTTGATATGACTCGGAATTGTAACATGTGAGTATGCGTTGTTTGCGGAATATATGGCCGGTGAGGCTGGGTTGGTGGGTGAAATTCCGTTTTGCCTGGGTGAGACTTATCGGAGTAGCTCGAAAAATATTTGAATGACCAAAAGTAGAAACGTGAAATGAGGGAAAAGTGTTGAAAATATAAGAGCAGACCAGTCTCCTGGACTTGGTCATAGTTTAGCTCCTAACGGCCCAAGTCGGAGGGAACTCCAGTCTTATAGAGGGCCCAGCTGATATGAGTGTATCAATTGCTTATATTATGGAATAAACGATTGGCCGCATTCATTTTTCAAACATTTTCAATAGCGAAGAAAAAAACAAGTATGTCAATGCTACATCGTTGATGGTGATGTCACACCCGCCGGAAACGCCCAGGGGAAATGTTACCGCATATTTCTATTGGGGCATTATTTTGTGAAAATTTATGAGAGAAAGTAACTGTATGACTATAGATGCCATTTATATCGATAAATAAATGCTACCTCATCGCTGGGTGTACCCGCCATCCACGAACAAAGCCGTTCCAGTAACAAAAGAAGCCCGACCACCACTCAAATAAACAACTCCGTCGGCAATTTCCTCCGGCCTGCCCATACGCTCCATTGGAACCGCATTAGCAACCTTCTCCTGCATAGCCGCCAGGATCTGAGGTGACTTGGTCGTCAACGGGGTCTCGGTATATCCAGGACAGATAGCATTGATGCGCAGCCCATCCTTAGCATAATCCTCCGAAGCGGTCCTCGTCAATCCAATAACCGCATGTTTTGTCGCAGTGTATGCAGTAGATAACGCAATTCCAGCGACACCTTGGATAGATGAGAAGTTGACAATTGAGCCACGCTGTAGGGGCCTTCCATTAATCGCGGACCGGATAGGCTCCTGCTTCAACATGATCTTGGCAGCACCACGCAGAACGAAAAATGTACCCGTGAGGTTGACGTTCAAGATGCGCTCCCAGTCCGATGTTTCGCAAAATGCAGCTCCACCTGTGTGCTTCATTGCGATTCCGGCTGCGTTGACGACGTAGTCGAGTCGGCCGAATGTCCTGGCAACTTCTTGAACAACTTCATTGACGCGGTTCTCGTCTGTTATATTTGTGGGGTAAGCGATGATTTGACACTGCTTTGATCCTTGTCTGCGTTGTTGCTCTTCGATCTCTGCTTTGACGTCCTCCAAGGCTGAGGGGTTGAGGTCGAGCAAGGCGATTCCTGAGGCACCATCTCTGGCGAATGTCTTTGCGCAGGCTCGGCCAATACCTGACGCCGCCCCTGTGATAAGGGCAATTCCAGATACGTCCATCTTGGGTGGTTGGTTGGGTTTGGGGTAGTTCGTTTGTTTGTTGATGCGCGCAACGGGGAAGAAGATTACAAGATGAAAGGAACGAAAAAACCAAAGATTAGTAGTATATATAGTTTTTCGCACAAGACTTTGCATATTAGTTTTAATAGCCTAGTATATTTCTCTAACAAGGGGATATACTTCCTACTTGGACGAATGTGGGGTGGTCGCGGATACTTGCCTAACTCGTGTCTAGTGATAGCCGTGCAGCCCATACATGACAATGCACCTATTGCTTTTCTATCTTTACAAACTATGTAGCGGACTGACACGTACTATGCATATCCTGAGTGCGGGGATCTTGCGGCCGATTGTCTCCTTGTAATTTTGAAAGAGCATTCAGCGGGAGTGCACAAAAGTGTTGACATGAGATTTGGAATCAAAATAGATAAAAGAGTGATTGGAGATTATTACTTTTATCTTGCGCTAGGTAGAAGAATATGGATGTACAAGTTTGAAATATTGGTAGTGGTAGATTCATCAATTGGAAGCTTATAGACTCATTTCTTGCCTAAGGCATCATACATATTATATATCAAAACCCCTGCTGCAATGGGATAGTCTTTCTCATTAGATCCAGCCAGGTTACACTCCTCCCATTAGCACAAGTCTTCTCCTGCCAAATTCGTTGGATATTGGCCAATGTTTCAGTAAAGCAAGACAAGCCACTGCGGCGTGCCGAATTTACAAACCAGTCAGAGAATGATACCTGAATCAATGGATCCTCAGATTCACAGGCCGCAATAAACGCAGGCCAGATAAACCCTGCTGAGCCATGTACCACAGTGGAGTCTGTGTTCTCGCAGTATAATAGACTGTCCAACACACCCATGACCTTTTGCTGTAGCAAGGAAGCATCCACGTCGTGGATCCGACGATAAAAGTATATTGCTAGTGCGTTCTGCATTGCATTAAGCATATTTTCTATTATTTCATGGTCGAGTTCAGAATGGATGTTGTCCAGGCTGGGTCGTGCTAGATTTGTGATATAGTCCTCGAGAGTCTTCGCCCGACCGATGAAGTCCTTTAAGCTGAGACAGTCTGGTGCGTCATTTCCCTCTGCCGCGTCTTTTTCTTTCCCGAGTCGAATTATTTGGGATAGAAGAATAATCCAAGGTTCAGGGATACCAAATATCTCCGGGTACAGAGAATTAGACCAGAAGCCAGGCCTTTCAAGATGGAGATCATTCTCGCCTTCCTCCTGCCCGCGCACCCTCATCATTTCTTGATCCAAATTCTTCCAGCCCGATAGACGGAATGATAGGCTATCAAGGCTGTAAATCCCTAGCCCGCTCGTCTCAATCGCTGTGTGAATGTGATGGCGCTGTCTTGAGTTCGCCCCACAAATGAAAACACTCTCATGGATGATCCGTTCAAATACATAGCAGTGATGTAGTAATCGTACTTTCCGAGACTTTTTTCGCGGAAGTCCTCTCAGTCGAATAAACTTTTCTGCTTCGAGAAAGTAATATTCCGATTGCCTTCGGTTTCCCGAGAACATCGTCACTTGGATCATGGTAAGCAATGCCATCAAGATTGACTTGTATTTGGCTACTTTGGGAACATCGTAGGCGGTCATGAGCATCATTTTTGCATATTGCTGGGCTTTTTGCTGGTATATGATGGCCTTCTCGCTCCATGTTTGGGATCGAGAGACTCCTCCAAGGCTGAATGCACTTATAGCTAATGTTCCATAGAATGCACACAAACTAGCATGGCTCATATCATCGCCCAGGGCCAAGCCAGCAAGACAGCTCTTGGTATGAGGTATAAAAAGAACGTGCCAGGGGGTTTTGGAGTGTCGGAGGGGGGTCATTAGGCTAATTACAGCCGAAACATAATGCTTGAGAAGGAACACAGCATCGTGGGGCACGGCTTCTGTGATACCCCCATAGGAAGGGAAAGACGTGGGTGATGTGGGATGATCGTAAGATTGGTCTAGAAAACACGATGTGGATAAATATCCATGGGGTGCTGAATCATCTTCCGCACAATCTTGATCTATCATGGCGTCCAAGAATCCCGGGGAAGATGGAATAGGAACATTCTCTGGTTGCTCAAATGTCAACTGCATTAAGGATTGAGACCAAGGTGACAGAAGCATATCGCAGGATGCGGAATGAATATTTCTTGTTGAAACCACATATTCTGGAGAAATGGACTGTGTCTGTTGATAGTCGCTTAGAGTTGGTTCGCACGGCAAGGTGTCTTGATTTTGGTTCAATCTGAACGCCCCGAACGGACCTCGGTGGATCTCAATATCATCCGAAATAGTTGCTCTTTCGCATTCCTCATCGATATTCGATATAATCCGTGGAGTTATCTCTGGGGGAGCACTCGAGAGAAGGCATTCACTCATGTGTTCTCTTTCTTTCATTGAGAATAATGGTCGACGAAACCGGACCCCATTATTGCGAGATGAGGTCTCAAAGTCAAAGAAGATATCTTTCTTGTACCCTCCACAAGCCAGGCCAAGATATTGACACATTGAACAGTCTGGACGTCTCTCGTCGCATTTGACATGTCGACTTCGACACTATAATTATTCCAAGTTAAAAAATACTTCACTATGACCCAATGAGACCATGGAACCTACTGTGGCGCACCCTGTGAATGACCGCGTATGAGCAATATACTCGCGCACATCCTCTCGAGTTGAATTAGCCATTGGTGTTTCCAAGATAAAAATGGTAAGTGTTGTGTCTCTAGGGTTGCGGGGGAGGTGGATCAGTGGATCCCCGATAGCGGAAACCTGCCTATTTCGACGGTGCGCGGTAGCTTTCCTATTAAATTGAACGATCTCTATTGTGCATGTAGAATTTGTAATTAGTTGATTGAAATTCACATTCTATTGTAAATATGTATCTAATAGTAGGTAATTTCACTCACAATCTTTTCTGGCTCCATTAAAACCACCATTAGCATCATTTAAGATACAACGCCTAGTGTAAAGCAATGACATCTTTCGAAGACAAAGTGGTGAGTATATATCAGTGATCTTTCAATAGCTATTGCAATCTAACTATGTCTCTTCTAGATTGCTATCACTGGCGCAGCCTCTGGAATGGGGCTGGCCACAGCAAAGCTCCTCGCAAGTCGAGGCGCAAGAATATCTCTCGCAGATATAAACGAGAAGGCCCTGCGCGAGGCTATCCAATCCCTCCCAAATAGTGATAATCATATGTTCACGGTTGTAGATGTGCGCAGCAGCAAATCAGTGGATGGATGGATCCAGTCGACTGTTGACAGATTAGGCAAGTTGGATGGTGCTGTAAATATGGCCGGAGTGATCACTCCTGCTGCTCCGATCACAGAAGAGACCGATGAGAACTGGGATTTCACATTTTCTGTGAATACAAGGGGGATCTTCTTCTGCTTGAGGGCTCAGTTGAACGTACTGAAAGCCGGTGGTAGCATCGTAAGTCCCGTCCTAGTGTCAAATCTAAAAAGTACAATGCTGACTCTCTCTTTCGGATAGGTCTCTGCTGCCAGTGTTTTCGGTCAAATGGGTGCCCCCGGTGTCTCGGCCTACTGCGCCAGCAAAGCAGCTGTTATTGGGCTGACACAGACAGCAGCAAAGGAGAATCAGTATGTTCGAGTCAATTGTGTTTCGCCAGGTAAGTCTCTCTTCTACGACACTCTTTAATGACAGCTAACCAACAATTTAGGCTCTGTCAATACACCCCTTTCTGCCAGTGAAGACCCTGAAGATGTGAAGCGCGGCTTGCAAAATACGGCACAGAAACGACAGGCACAGCCGGTGGAGATTGCAACTGTAGTCGCATTCCTTCTCAGTGAGGAGGCAAGTTTTGTGACTGGAGCTGTGTACAATGTGGATGGAGGTTGGATGTGCTGATCTCAAAAATTCAGATCGCATTTGAAATATTGACCTCATGATCTTTGAACCATTTATAGATACATTCGATAGTGATTTACTTTAAAAGCTAGAGCTAGGTGACAAAGTCACCCTCTATAGGCCCACTTACTCACTGGAGTATCGACAAACTGGTCAATAAGCGCAGCTACCAATCTGATGTGTGGGCTATCGACTCTTACGCATGTACTAAATTCCAATGCCACAATCTGATTGAGGGACAGGAGGCTTCCATGCGCATTTATGCTCAAGTTCCACACATCGACTATGATTATGCAGATCAAGCTACCCGTACTCAAGAAGCAACCGGATTCACACCACCCGAGCTGAATGAATACAAATTTCTCATCGCAAATGGCTCGCAAAATACCCCTGGACTACTATCATACAAGAAAGGGTCACAAAGTAGCTCAGTATTAGTTCCTGGAGGGCATATTACATGGATTGAATGGCAGAAGGTGCCTGAAAAATGTCAAATCTGCCTTCGTGTTTAGGGATACGAAACGTGCTCAACGAAGTCTTGTCCGTGAGGACGATAGGTCGTTCCGAGGCTGATCCTCTTGATTGCATATGTAGCTTATATTATTATTGTGAGAACTCTGTGTGAGAGGAGGAAGAAGTGTATTTGCTGTTGAGCGCTGGTTGTAGGAAGGAGCAAAGTACATACATATTCATGGATATGCTCTGCACTAGAGTACACGGCCGTCTGTTGTTTCTGCTCCTAGCTATGTACTCAATTCCTCTACACTCAGATACCTTTATCAATCAACGGTTTCAAATAGTTTCAACCTGACATCCTCTCATCACTCCACAAATCTTGTGAGATTCTATAGTCTAAACAAAATCTGATATGGGACTCACGTATTAATCGTGTTAGTCGGTTGCCTCGGGATGTCTTTTTCATTACCATTCTAATCATCTTCTTTGATGCTTGCTTTAGAAGTATTCTTATATGCATATAAATGTCTGCTTATAATAATCATCCGCAAACTGTGTGTAGGACGGTGAAGAGGACAACTTACAGAACATCTTTTCCATATATAACTTATCACTAGAAGTGCGTGTTTCATTAATTATTATGCTATAATAAATTACAAAAGTAGATAGCCAATTTTCTACTGACGATAAAGGCCGATAGGACTAAAATTCCCAATGGTCGGTATACATTGCGGTAGCATACATAGTGTATTCATCCCCGCCACAAATGTCTTAGCGTGTTTCGCTAGTTCCCAATGTCAGCACCACTCTTCCACTCGACACATTCCGTGAATTAAGCCGGGGAGCATGTTAGGCATGTCCCAATCGCTGATCTCCGCCCCGCGCTTAAAGCCGGACGTCCGCCTGGCGCAGGTGGTTTCACAGTTCGAGGCCGAACTATCTAATGAGCAAAAAGCAACTTTCCGTGCCTGGAGAACCAAATCAATTGAATCTCCACCTAGCATTCAAGATGTCATGAAATTCACTGCGGAGATTGATCGTGCCTCGGAAAAGGGGCGCCGGTGCTTGGGACCGCGACTTATGAACGTCCTACAGGCTACTCAGCAATTCGCTGCTTTGGGGGATATCATAGTCGGTGGATCTCAAAACTTGCTTGCGTGTGGTGTCTGGTCAATAGTGCGAATTTCGCTTCTCGCAGCCCTCGATTTTTCCTCCTATCTTGAGCAATTATCGAACATATTCATGATCGCTGGTCGTCTTGCACCTCGCTATGAAAAGATGGCTTTGCTTTATCCTCGGTCAAAGGATTTACAATCTAGTCTTTGTGAATATTTTATTTTGATTGTACGCCTCTGCCATGAAATGACTACTTTTTCACGCAAGTCAATTTTCGGAAAATTCGCCTCCACCCTTGGTGACTCAAATCTTAAGACATATCAATCAGAGTTGGAGTCCTGGGGGAAGACCATCAAAGCTGAAGTCACCTTCTTGATGGCCAAGGTAATGGAGAACGAAGCCGAAAGCAATTCGCGATTCAGAGCAGTCTCCTCAATATTCCAGAAATCAACTGCATATCAGCAAACAATTCAAACGAAACAGCGGGTACTTGATTTCTGCTCCCAGTACGATTGCACAGTGTCATGGAAGCAGGCTCGAAAATCAGGTAACACCAATCTGTTTCGGGAGAGTGCCAAATATCAAGATTGGAAAAGTATGCCACTTTCTTCCACTCTCATCTATACTGGGAAGTTAGGCTCCGGGAAGTCTGTGCTGCTCGCCAATATAGTGGACGATCTCCATATTCAGAGTGAAAGGACCCACGTAGCATATTTCTTTTGTCGACATGACGTCTCCGAGAGTCTCAAAGCGCGGGGAGTGATCGGCTCATTGGCTCGTCAGTTGTTATATCCTATATCGGACTTAACGCCTGCTGCAGAATACTTGGACAGAACGCATCAGTGCGAACCGATGGAGAGACTGATGGGACTTCTTTCAAATTGTCTTACTCCTCTTCGCAAAAAAACAAGGTTCTTCATTGTTGTCGATGGGCTAGATGAGCTCGATGGGAATCAAAGAGAGATCGTGATCCGGCAGCTATCGGATCTTCAAAGCGAAACGTTGGTAATGCTACTTTGCATATCGCTCCGTGAAGGTCCAAACGAGAACCCCCTAAAAACCAACTTGACACAACTTGCGGCCCCAGTCATTACACCAATTCCGAACAATACTCGCGACATCGAGGATTTCATTGAGACAGAATTGGAAAGTCGAATCGAATCTGGAAAGCTCACGATTGGCAGTCCTCTTTTGATCCTTGAAATTCAAGATGCTCTATTGAAAGGATCACAAGGGATGTTCCTTTGGGTAGCTCTCCAAATTGAATCTTTATGCGCCATGGATAGCGATGAGGAGATTCGCCAATCTCTTGCAGACCTGCCAAAGGATCTCTCAGAGACATTCTCTCGCACTTTGCGGTCAAAATCCCGAAATACGCGCCAAAAAGAGATATTAGCCATCCTAACAGTGGCCCAAAGTCCACTCACTCTCCACCAACTGCGCGAGGCATTATCTATTGTGCCGGGTGATTTGAATTGGAACTCGGATAGGCTCCTCAACAATATGCACAACACCTTAGCTTCTTGTGGCAGTCTTGTCACTATTGATGAGGAGGAGTTTACTATACATCTCGTTCACCACAGTGTAAAACAGTTCCTCCTCGGCGAATTTAAAGATTCGACTCAACCCCTAGTCAATGTTGATGAAGCTCATCAAATGATGGCAAGCATCATTCTCACCTACCTCAACTACAGCGTCTTCGAAACTCAAGTTTCAAAGACAGTAATACCTCACCTGCGGACTGAGTCGGTGCCCTCTGAGGTGATTTTCTCAACACTCAAATCATCAAGTGGTGTCCGAAACATGGCAATCAGGCTCCTCAGAGCCCGGAAAAGGGCTGGTTTTGATATTGGAAAGGTCATCGCAGAGACGAAACTCCAGAATCGTTCTACAGACGAGCAGTTCTACTTCCATAAATACGCAGCATCATTTTGGCTATACCATGTCGTCCACGCCTTTGACCTCTCCGAGAACATGCATAAGTTATTACTCAGACTCCTGGACCGACGGTCACCTTTGAGCCTCAACATAAACGACGAAGATATCGACAAACTATTATCGTGGTCGGCGAAAAAGAAACAATATGCATCTTTGATCAAGATTTTGCTTGGTTCTGAACACATGACGTCAAATGAACGAGATATTACACTAGATGCACTACATATTGCTGCGGGCGAAGGACACGGCGCAATGATTCGGGTCCTCCTAGAGCGCGCAAAAATGAACGACCTGATGTTGTTCGACGGGACTCACCCCCAGCGACTTCATCTATCCGCTCAACACAACGGGGAGTCGACAGAACAACGGCCACTTGATTCAGATGAGCTCAATGTCAACTCGAAAGACTCCCTGCGTTGGACTCCTTTGCATAGAGCTGCGATGAATGGACATACGTCCACCGTAATCTTTCTACTTACAGTCGTCAATGCCAACCCGGAGACCCCCGATATAATGGGACTAACCCCTTTGCATCTGGCCAGTATGAATGGTCACTGTGCTGCTGTTAAGGCACTTCTTGATCACGGAAATGCAAACCCTAGTGCTCTTGATCAAGATGGCCGAACTCCCGGGGATCTTGCTGTGGAAAAACTCGACGAAGAAACCATTTCAAAGCTAGATCCCCGGCTTTTCAGTGGTCAGTTATCCTTGGCTGATTGACTTGATATCAGGCAAATGGTCAAACCGACTTTGGAAATTCTCACAAGGCTATTGATTTTCTCATTGCACATAGTATTAGTCTCTCAGAACATAGTATCATGAATTATGCGGTGTCCCGGCCCAACATTGTCAATATCGAACATAACACAATGATGTAGCCAAGACCTTTTGTAAGATGCTAGGATGAAAATAAACAGGTCTATGTCATCGATACCTGGAAGCAACCAAGTCGGGCAGACAAAAAAAAAGGATCAGCCATAACGCGCCAGGACCAGCCAGGAAGAAAAGCGGGCGAAAAAAAAACAACATCAAGAAATGCTCCAACGAGGGCGAAAACATATCATAGCCCTCCAACGCAAGACAAAAATCGGGTTTCCCATTTACATCTGTCGCAATCCCTCTGCAAGGCGCCGCTTGCCGAATTCCCAGGCGTTCATTAGGCCCTGTTCCGTGAGATCGATATTCTTCATGTTGGGTGCATCTGCAGCCGGTGCGCGGCTAACCCGTGAAGCGATCATAACGGGGTCAGTCTCAAGGATGATTCCATCGTCAATGGTTTCGTCAATAGCCAGAGAGACGAGGTCGTAGTTCTCGACGATAGTGCGCTTGTCGGTTGCGCCCCTGATAGACGATATTGTTAGCACCGTCCGACGAAATTCCTTCAAACATAACATACTTGAATAAGATTCCCAGAGCATCCCGTAGGGAAAGCACAACATTGTACAGCATCACCTCATTCTCGTCGGCGCTTCCAACAACGTAAATCATAACGTCACTCTCCATCTTGAAGACGACAATGCGGTTATCGTAAAGGATCACATCGCTGGCAGACTTGTTGGTCTTCTCAAGGAGGCCCTTCTCGAAAGCACGCTGCTCCTTCAGGGTGGGGTAAGGATTGGCACCGGGGTAGTCAGTCGAGTTCGGTGCAGCGCCGGCCGGGGGGTGTGGTGCCGAGAAGTATTTTGCGAAGATGCGGGAGCCATCGTCGGCGGACATGACGAGGACCGCATTGACGGAGAAGAGGGACAAAGAGCCGGGCATGGTGATTATTGTTGTGTTTGGGAGCAATTGGGGAAATTATGTCTTTATGATTGTTGATGCTCTCAACCGCCAATCTGGCCGGAGGCGGAGACGCACTAATGTTGTTCCGTCTTTGAGCTCCATACACTATGCGGTTGAACTGCGGATCACAACGTGGGCGATTGAGGATAAGTCGATATTTATTCTTTTCTGTCTTAGTACCAGTACTCATTCAGCCTCAGATTACTTGTGCTCTAGTCGTTTGCTCTGTTATATGTGCGACCGTGGCAAGTTGATATAGATGGAGATATTAACCAGCCATTGGTTGGCCCTTGTCTTCTTCAACTGCAATACTACATACAACACCAGAATAGGATATATATCTTGAGATTGGAGATATGACATAAAATGAGTGAAAAGACATCATCGTGAAGGAGACATGGGGAATAATATATATCAAGACAAACCATGATGCTGAAGACTCCTTTCGAAACCACATCGCATGGGGAAATATCATGATCAGATCGTGTAAAGGGAAATATGATAAATCGGGGTTCTTGAAATACAGGCGAGCATTTCAAGGCATGGATTGCATTATGTGCATCATGGGGGTATGGGTATGTTAAAAATATGGTCAAAGAGCACATCAAATCATACTGCCCGGAGAACAAGGCTTACTGGGGCGCCAGTTGTTCATCGGTGTTGGCGCGATTCAACCACGGAATCCAGCTCGCGCGGTTTGCCTTCTTGCGTGCCGCTTCCTCCTCCTCCTTGATTCTAGCGGTTTCGCTAACAAGGCGTAGAGGACGTAACTTGTCCTGCTGCATCACCGCTCCAGTGTAGTTGTTCATGCCACCGCTGGATCGAGGAGGGCTGGAAGTAGCCCCGGTAGAGGCTGTATCTCCATGAGGATCACTGGTGATACTAGGGGAGCTGCTGTGACCGATCCGATCTGGCTGGCTGGACATGGAGGGTGCGCGGCTCATGCTGGATATATAGCTTGCTGCTCCGGAGAACATGCTCTGGCGGGATCCAGGGCCCATTCCAGTCGGACTGATGGGTCCGCCCGAGTTGCGTCCGCCGCGGTACATGTGGCCAATGACACTCGCCGCACTTGGGTCAACTTGTTCCGAACGGCTGCGGCGGTGGGTAGCTCTCACTGACTGCGTACGGAATGGAATGCTTGGCGCAGTGTTGGGATTCTCGTTAGGATTGTTCAGTGAGGGTTGTGGTGGAGGCAACATGCTGGTTGGACGCGACCGTGGTTGGGTTGAAGGGCGGGAATTTGGAGCACCAACAACCGACTTGGCCCGTTGTAGAAGACTTTGTGACGAACCGTCATCTTTTTCAGGGGGAGTTGGCGGGAGCTCCTTTTCACTGCCCCCGGTCTTCGTGGTAGAGGTTTCGTCATCCTCATTTCGGTCCAGGATATGCTCAAACCCGTCATGCATCAGCAGTCTGCTGATAATGCGCTCGATATAGAGTGTCAGGGCTTTGTTCTGATCTTTGAGGGCTTTCAGTTCTCCCTCCGGTTGGGGAGCTGCATCGGTTTCGGGCGCCTCATGCACAGATTCAAGTTCATCTGCCAAAGATCCCAGTCCACCTGCCGACTCCTTTGCGGGGTTGGCATCTCGCATAAACTCGCCCTTAGCAAAGTCACCAGTAAGAGTCTTCTCGCTGAGAAGAAGTTGATAGCTTTCATTGTCTTCCATCAAGCGAGCGTTGGCCACGCGGGCGTCGAGCAACTCTTTCTCTATCTCCCGCTGGCGTCCGCCACCGGCATTCTCCATCTCGACGAGTTTGATCTGTGATTCAGCTAGTTCGAGGCGTAATGACTCGATGAGTTTGTCTTTTTGGAGGAGAAGTGTAGAGTTGTTGCGGGAAGGGCTCCGCTCGAGGTGCGAGGAGGGCGCAAACTGACCATCCAAGTCCGGGGAAGAGCGATTTCGGAAGCTTGCTATACCGGAGGTCAGTCTCTGAATCAAATTACTGGCGTTTGTAGGAGCATTAGGGTCTTACAAGATCGGGAGACTTGGTTGCGATCTCCTTCTGCGTTCATGCGCATGTCCTTCTGTGCTAGCGAGTCCTTCAAACGCTGAATAGTCGCCTGCATTTCCTCCTCCCGACTGGTCTGTTGTTCCTTCTCTTGGAGCATAGCATTCCGCTCTGCCTCGTGGTTTTGTTCCAGGTCCCGGATCTGACGCCCCTGGTCCCGAATGTCACTGTTCAGAGCCTCGATCCGGCTGTCTCGCTCATGAGCCTGGTCCTCCAACTTGGTTTGTTCACTGATCGCTTCATCGAGGCGCATTTGCAGAACGCCGAGCTGTTTTTGATATTGTTCGGAAGCATTTTCGGCCTTCTGGAGCTGTTCCCGCAGTTCCTCGATGAGGGCGGCATTCTGAGCCCGCGCCTCTTCCTCGGAGGGGTCGTTGGAAACTCGTGGAACGTTTGACATGCTGAGATTTGAACGGCCAGGTTTTCTTGCAGCTGCGCGCGCGGAGACGGGAGTTGAACCTCTTGAGGAGGGGGAGCGGTTGAGACCGTTGGTTGCGCTGGGCGAGCGTGCATGCCCTCGTGTGGTGGACCCGTTGTTGGAGTGCGGATCTGCGGTTGGTGATTTGCTGGAACTGCCGGGAGTTCCAGGCTTTCGAGGTGTTGCTGACATGGTGAAAGGTCCCAAGTCTGACGCTGGTGAATGTATAAGAAAAATAAAACGTATATAGCCCAATATTATACTTCAATTGGGAGAAAAAAAGGAAGATTTCGGGGTTGCAGGTGTAATTAGGAGCGGTCAAAGCCTAGTGGACACCTTGTGGAGAGCGCTTGTATGAGAAGATTGAAGGCCAGGAATGTGGTCGAAAGCTGTCACAGATTGATTGCGTGCCACATGGTTGCTTGAAATTGGAGATTCATCGGAAGCAACGGCCGGATGAAAGTTTGGAATGAGAAAGGAATTGAGAAAAGATGGTTGCAGACCTTCAAATCAAAGTTGTCTAGGGAATGCGGATCCCCTTACTGTATCTAAAAATACGCAACGGTTTTGGGGGCTGGAGCAATACGAGAGAGGACTTGCTGAAAAAGGGAGATGTTCCAAGGAATTTCGCTGAAATAAGGAAGTTGAGCAACTTCCAAGGGTGATTTTATTGTTAAATAACAGTCTGGGGATAACTCCTGTTGATATGGCATGAGCCCATGAAAGAACCAATACAAGCGCATTTAACCCGTTTTGGAAAAGGGATTTAATGCCTCAGGCTTTCTATCGGAATAAGATCTTTCCCTCTCCACACTGAACCCTGTATCCACTTCAATCCAGGCATTCCATCTACTTACATTGTACTCGTTGGGGTTCTTAAGAACTTGAGCCTAACTTGGGCGTCTGATATGCACAAGGCCACGACTTTGAATCTATAATAGTAAGCACGGGCGTGTGGGAGGCCTAACAGGTGATTCAGCTCAATTACAGGGGCTCACCCTAGTGATGAAATCTGGCAATCTAACATAGTGTCCCACACCTACAAACTATGCACTGGAGAAAAGCTAAACTGCTCATTCACGCTACTACTACTACTCCTACTCCGTAACAATCCTCGAGTACTCCACAGATGTATGCAACCCTTGCCAAGACCCTAGGGTATCGTCTCTCGGGCAACCACGTGAGTCAACTTCTTTGTTATCGCGCCCAATAACGTGGGCTGATAATTGCAATGGATAACATCTCAAGTTGGGTACCACTTGCGCCACCAGCAATCGAATGCGCGTGACTCCTAGTATTTACCAACGGACTTCGAGGGGGCGGGCAGCTGGGATAGAAGCGATGGATCGAGCCCTTCGTAGAGAGGTTCTTACCTTTCTGAATTTAAGACTGATCTCAACGGACAAAGCAAACATTGTATGTACATATGTACCTTCCAAGAATTGTTCATACAGAGTTCACAGAAACCAAACAATGTGACCTAGTATCTAGGTCTCAAACCCCCAACCCCTGGAGGTCGGTGGGACCTCACCCGGTCAGTGATCAAGGTGCTTATAAATCCCACCACAGTACGGAGTAACTACTCCGTCCCTAGGTACTCCGTACAGTTACTACATAGTATATTTAACAAATAAAGATGAAAAATACGTCCAGATGTACCCAATCAGCTCTTCCAAGACTAGAGCATATGCAGCAATATCGTTCACCGTAGTCTGTTTAAGCTCATTTTGCCCTGTGTTCTTTTATAGCCGATAACGTTTCCCCCGCTATTAACTGCCAGAATTCTAGGAATTCTGCTTCTAATCAATCTACACTATGAGGTAAGACCCCTCTTTGATTGATTCCCTAGGTAGTTATACTAGAGGATCTCAGTACCCAAGCGTTATAGTAGGGATGTATCTACTCCATACGATTACCGAGATTGTAAGCGGAGAGAGAGAGAGAAGAAGGAGATGTCTTCTCTAGAAACAAATCGAAGATTCCAAGTTCAGCTGTAGCAAATGTATATAAAGGTTCCGATCATATGCTATCAGCATTCCAGGTATTGGGATCAACTCCGGAGTTCGGGATATCCAGAGTTCAGCCACAGTGAGCGTCAACTAGTGTGACATCGACAAGAGTTTTGTTCCAGAGATGATGGCGCTAGATCTGCACAGTTATGTCTCTTGTTTGCTATGTCATTGTTTGTAACTTTCTTCCTAGTTATACCTGAGAAAAGGCCTACCGTTTATGTATCTTTGTAGTGATTCGACACTTTTTTTCGGCTTATCAAGCAGGCTAGAACACGAATCGGAGTATACGTGAAAAGCAAATACTAATAACTGAGACACAGGAGAATCCTCCCTAGCACGGAGTACGGAGTACATCCATCAAAGAGGTGATTGATCAGCACGATAAAGACGGGTGGGCCGAAACTGGATTAGTGGAGAAAGCTTTTAGCCAATGATAAATGGAAACTGCATCCCGGTAGGGGCCTGAGCACTCAGGCATTAATAGGGTTAAGCCCTTTTGCCACAGAGTTGCTTGGAAATCAAGACCCGTGACCTCAGCGAAATCGACCCTCTTTTCTCTCTTCCTTCCCGAACCCTCGACAACCACCGACAACCTATACCCAGTTCGCAGGAAGTGCCATCACCACCCTTCCAGCACTCAAAATGGCCCGTCGTCCCGCGAGATGCTACCGCTACTGCAAGAACAAGGTGTGTACCGATTTCGCGAGCTTTTGAAGATTTGTGCGGGTTATTATGGTGGTGGGGAGTGTGCATCGATACATCGCCAACAACCACCTCGACATGACCGGAATATCACATTTACCACGAGGACTTGTTCTTGTGGCACTCTGTTGGTTTTTGGGGGGATCTTTTTTTTAAAAAAAAAAAAAAAAAAACGTCGGGCAGTTTTCGCTGACATTAGTCTTCAACATCCAGCCCTACCCCAAGTCCCGGTTCAACCGTGGTGTTCCCGACCCTAAGATTCGTATCTTCGATCTTGGTCGTAAGAAGGCCAACGTGGATGACTTCCCCACCTGCATCCACTTGGTTTCCAACGAGTACGAGCAGCTGTCCTCCGAGGCTCTCGAGGCCGCCCGTATTTGCGCCAACAAGTACGTTATCCGACCCGCTCCCTTATCTCTCGCCAGATATCCATGAACATAGTCTCATAACTTTCAATAGGTACCTTGTCAAGATCGCCGGTAAGGAAGGTTTCCACCTGCGCGTCCGTGTGCACCCCTTCCACGTCGTCCGTATCAACAAGATGTTGTCTTGCGCTGGTGCCGATCGTCTGCAGACCGGTATGCGTGGTGCCTTCGGTAAGCCCCAGGGTCTCGTCGCCCGTGTGAACATTGGCCAGATCATTCTGTCCGTCCGCACCCGTGACGCCCACCGTGCTACCGCTCTCGAGGCCCTCCGCCGCTCCCAGTACAAGTTCCCCGGTCGCCAAAAGATCATTGTCTCCAAGAACTGGGGTTTCACCCCCGTCCGCCGCGAGGAGTACCTCCAGCTCCGCGAGGAGGGCAAGCTCCGCCAGGACGGTGCCTACGTTCAGTTCCTCCGTGGTCACGGTACCGTCGAGGAGAACATGAAGCGCTTCCCCGTTGCCTACGAGAACATTGCTTAAATGTTTGATGGGTTGATCAGAATATGAAGTTCAGAACAAAAACATTTGAACGTTCTCTTATTGTCTTTACCTTGTCCCATTCACCTTGATATCAATCTCGTGCAATCGCAATGATGGAGTTCTTCCAGGAGTCTTTTCATTTGCTCGTCTATATTGCACTTGTAGAACTAGTTCATTTGCCTAGGCAGTACTGTAAACTACGTACTCTTTTACTTTCCAGTCCTAGAGTTGGCAGCACTTGAGCTTTTCTGACTATGCACGGATCATGCCGAGGTGCAGTCTTTCGGTGGATATCAACAACTGCCAGCAAGACGAGTAGGAGTCTAGACCCTCCATAGTGGGCTTTGTTCAATGATCAAAGCACAGATGATTTGAATAGGGCTAGAGTATGTATAGGTCACGTTCCCAAGACTACAACACCCACTATATAACATAGTCGTTCAGGCCGCATTATATGTTCCCGAGAGTTTTCATTGCAAGTAAATTATTCTAGAAGCTAATCGTAATCTGAGTGCAAGAAATGAAATACAAAAGTTGATATTAGGCTTAGACATTCAGTATATACATCGTTGCGAGTTCTACATCTACCACTAATACTATAACAGACTAGAGCAAATTTATATCTAGGAATTAAATCAAGATCCATTCATTTATTCAATCTAATATATATATCCATTCTCTCTAAAAAAGAATATGGGAATCAAAGTATATATATAATCTCATTACTGAGGTGCCGACCCACAACGTTCCTTATGCAATTGTCCAGCAACTAAAGGAACATAATTAGCACAAGTCTTGAAACGATTCGAATCTCGCGCCACTCTGATTGAAAAATAAAGAGCGACAAAAATCCAATGGGTGAGGAAAAGATACCTTTCAAGTCTGCCGGGGTACAAGAAACCTCCAAACAGGTACCAAGTGCATCCTTGAACGCTGGGCTTGGGCAAGTGCACTTGTAATCAATAGAGGAGATACAGCCTGCCACAGAAGAAGCTTCGCTGAGACATCGCTTCTGTTCAAAATAAAAAAAGATAATTAGTCTTCTGGGTTTAAATCATATATCCAGATGGGGACAGCATACAAGGCAGGGACTGGCATCATCCAGACAATCAGCGACAGTCAAAGACAGGAAAGCAGCCAACGGGAAGAAGATAGTGAGCTTCATTTTGGATTGTGGGTTGAACGTTGTGTGTGGGAGTATTGTGATAGGGTTGTTCAACGAGGGGAAACTTGAAGTATGAAAGTGGAGGAGTTGATGAACACAGGACGCCCTTGCTCGATTTATGAATAGTCAATATATTTATAGAGTGCTGTTGAAAACGATACATTCTTCATCATATCAGCATCTCAGCATCAACAAACCGGGTGTCTGGGTGATATGTGGAATGGAATTTTGTTGGAATGTGAGCAGCCAGGCTTTCGGAAATGTCAAGAGTACAACTTTAATCGATTGAATAACACGTCTATTTATTACCCAATCGTTACACAATAATATCATGACTTGATTGCATGTCCCGAGCAAAATTTGACACAAAATAGACACGAGCTTGATGTTTGTGTGATCCGCTGGCTACTCAGGAAAGATAATTTTGAAACTACTGCATCTATCTTGAATCACCAGATCATCAGCAGCCTTACTTGGGGAATGAGAATATCATTGAGTGCAGAGCTTCAGTTTAGCTCCATGTGCGAGCGTGTTGCCTAATTACTTGGAATGGCTTCTGACCGACTCCAGTACGGAGTACTGGTACTAGCATTGACATCTGCGGTATAATCTTTTTCCAGGAGTGGAAAAAAAATCCATTTGATTGCTCCATGTCGAGGTAAATTCTGAAGAGATTTCATTCAGATTAATCGCCCGGAGCAAGAAATCGAAAAAAAAGGCGACGCCCGATGGTAGTACTAGGCACATCAAACAACGAACCGTGGGAGTTCACATAGGCTGCTATGTTTCTAGGTAAACTCGCTTGTTGCTGGTAAAGTGTTCAAGATAGAACTCGGCGGAACGGTCATGCCGGACATTTCCAAAGAGGTGTTGGACTTCCAGAACAATTTGCTCTTTCAACAAAGTCGCCATCAACATCCTCGCAAATTAGGGAGATTGACTTACAACAATGACTTTTGAAATGATGTATCACTTCCCAGAGGGGGTGATTCGGGGCTTGACGAGAAGACCATGAAGGCGAGGAAAACCTGGACAGATGCAGCCATCTCAGTAATAGTATGAGAAGCAAGGTATCACGCTCACATACAAGTTCGCAACGTCTGCTGAGCTGAATCATGGAAACACGGCATTTTTGCTGGCTTGCCTATTGAAATAAAGTGGTCGAAGAAGTGAATAATCATGAGGCCAACAATAGTAAACTGAATGCACTCTTCGTAGTCAAGAGAGACGACGCAAACGGGCGCAAGGTCAGCGAAATATAAATATAGACGGGTTCAAAAGAGCTCATGGGTAGCAAGGGTGTAAGAACATTGGGTATAATTGTGGCTACAATCTCTCTCACCAGAGACAAGCATCTATGTTAATATTAATATGAATGGGAGAACGAAGAGGAAGAGGAGCAGAAAGAAGAAGAGATAAAAAGTTATCCAGTGAAAAGTGTCCAAAGATGACCCCTGTAGAATCTGTCTAGAAGAATTTAACCTACATGGCCTCCTTGGACAGTTTTGCAAGTATAGCCCGTAAGAACCTTGGAATAGTCAGCCGCTTATGCGGCCTAATCATGTATTTTTTGATGTCTTCTCAGTGAACCTTTATATATGTATATGGTTTGTTATAGTATCTCACCTCTTGTTAGTTTTGTAGCCAAGGGGTAAAAAGAATCAGCAGCAATATATAGAATATAGCTGTGAAAATATTTTTGTTAGCTTTGGCCAAATGTTGGATCAATAGATTCATACAGCATTCATGCTATTGCCAGTACTTATAGAAAGCTGAAGTATATAAATAATACCCAATGGCCGCTATTCTCGCTATTCCGAATTAGGACCCCGCGAGCAAACATATGGATTTGATTGGTTAGATTTATCTACCGCCTGTTTTTCCGCCTTGATCAAATGTGTATAGAAATCCAATTGACTATTATTTTCTATTATACACCCTTTTTTCTTTCTTTGAATCCCTAAAGCTGGGAATTCTCTGTTGAGCTCATAGAGGTACAAGTTAACACATTTACACCGTTTTCAGGATCTACATACTACAGGGGAGTGGGGTAGATGTTCAGTTTTCTGCCGCGCAGTATTAACTCGCATGGTCAATTTCCTCGTACAGTTCTAGCCCCGCATACGTCACCCTCAAAAATCCCTTTCTCTTCACGTACACAGCTATGAAGCAGAGATTCTCGTCTTTGGACGTCAAGGTATATTTCAATTTATTGTGAAGAAGATATCATACTAATATTACCAGGTCATCACGCAGGAATTGGCGTCGGAGTGTATCAACCTCCGGGTGTCGAACATCTACGACCTGTCCTCGGTACGCTTTATTATCTTCTTGCCACCATCAAAAATTGAAGGATTTCAAGCTCATCTACTGTTCTGACTAGCGTATATTCCTCTTTAAACTCGCCAAGCCAGACCATCGGCGCCAACTCATCGTTGACTCCGGCTTTCGCACTCATATCACCCAATATTCGCGAACCGCGGCAACCACACCTTCGCCATTTGTGACCCGTCTTCGAAAGTACCTGAAGTCTCGTCGGATTACAGGAATTTCCCAAATTGGCACTGACCGCATCATCGACATCTCATTCAGCGATGGCGCATACCACCTCTTCCTCGAATTCTTCGCCGGTGGTAACATTATCTTGACCGACCGCGAGTACAACATTCTTGCTTTCTTCCGCCAGGTTGCTGCCGGTGTGGGTCAGGAAGAGATCAAGGTTGGACTCAAGTACAATGTGTCTAATAAGCAGAACTATGATGGGGTTCCGGATGTCACAGCGGATCGAGTTTTACAAACACTAGAAAAGGCACAGGCGCTTTCTGCGCAAGAGGGGAATGCGCCCAAAAAGTCTAAGAAAAAAGGAGCAGATGTTTTGCGTAAGGCATTATCTCAAGGCTTTCCTGAATATCCCCCCTTGCTACTAGACCACGTCTTTGCGATCAAGGAATTTGATACTACAACGCCACTAGATCAAGTCTTGGGAAGCCAAGATATGCTGCAGACTGTGAAAGAGGTGCTCGAAGAATCGCAACGAATTTCTAACTCCTTTAATTCTGGTGGCAGTCATCCGGGGTACATTGTTGCGAAAGAAGACACACGACCTATCCCGGAAGGAGAGACTTCGTCAAAGGCTCCAAGTCTGTTGTATGAAGACTTCCACCCTTTCAAACCTCGACAGTTCGAAAATAAACCAGGAATGAAGATTCTGGAGTTCGAGCGCTTCAATGCCACGGTTGACGAGTACTTTTCATCTCTTGAATCTCAGCGACTCGAGTCGCGATTGACAGAGCGTGAGGAGGCGGCCAAGAAGAAGCTCGAATCCGTGCGATCAGAGCACCAAAAGCGGATTGATGCACTCAAGAATGTACAAGAGCTTCACATCCGTAAAGCGGATGCTATCCAGGACAATGTTTACCGGGTTCAGGAGGCAATGGATGCTGTCAATGGACTGGTGGCCCAGGGAATGGACTGGGGTGAGATTGCGCGCCTGATTGAGATGGAACAGGATCGCGGAAATCCAGTGGCGCAAACCATCAAGCTGCCCCTCAAACTGTACGAGAACACGGTCACCTTACTTCTTGGGGAGGCCGGCGACGACGAGGATGAAGAGGAGGAGTTTTCTAGCAGCGATGAATCAGACTCTGACTCGGAGAACGAAGCAGAGCAAGCGACAGGCCGCGCGGAACGAGAATCTAAGCTATTGACCATTGACATTGACCTTGGTCTGAGCCCATGGGCGAACGCATCGCAATATTATGACCAGAAGAAGCAGGCCTCAGAGAAGGAGCAGAGGACAACCCAGTCGTCGACGAAGGCACTGAAGAGTCACGAGAAAAAGGTGACAATCGATCTCAAACGAGGCTTAAAGAAAGAAAAGCAAGTGCTTCGACAGGCTCGGACGCCATTCTGGTTCGAAAAGTTTATCTTTTTCATTTCTTCAGAGGGTTACTTGGTTATAGGGTATGTGACCCCATTCAGCGCCTACTCGTGACATCTACTAACATTTATAGTGCACGGGATGCCATGCAAAGCGAATTGCTCTACCGGCGTTATTTGTCCAAGGGCGATATCTTTGTTCACGCTGATCTCGAAGGTGCGACGCCGATCGTGGTGAAGAACCGAGCTGGCAGTGCAGACACCCCAATCTCTCCAAGCACACTATCTCAAGCAGGCAACCTTTGTGTTGCGACTTCAATTGCTTGGGATTCTAAGGCTGTCATGTCTGCTTGGTGGGCGCATGCTCATCAGGTATCGAAAATCGCAGAGAACGGTGGCGGAATCATGCCCACAGGTGTTTTCCAAATTAAGGGAGAGAAGAACTTCTTGGCCCCATCGCAACTGGTGCTTGGATTTGGTATTATGTTCCAAGTCAGCCAGGAAAGTGTTCGGAACCATAAGCAGCGATTTGACACACCTGACGTTCCGCAGGCCGCTTCAACAACTGTAGGTGAGATTGAGGCCTCTGAGCTGAAGGATGCTGCGGAGCCAGAAGCCACCGAAGAAGCCACCGAAGAAGCCACCGAAGAAGCCACCGAAGAAGCCACTGAAGACGCAGAGAAGGAAGACGCAGGATCCGAAGAGGAGGATGAAGATGACAAAGCCGCCGCCATAAACCCTCTTCAGCGAGAGGATTCCGAGCTCCCGATCTCTCAGCCAACTCAACAACTGGAGTCTGAGTCTGAGCTGGAAGAAGAATCGAAGGATGAGCTGGAGCAAAAAGAAGCTACACCAACAACAGATCAAAATTCTGTGCCTAAGCAAAATGAAGAACCGAACTTGAATGCTCGAGAACGACGTACCTTGCGACAAGGCAAGCCTCTTGACCGCCCTGGCGAGGAAGAATCAGCTGCGCCACGCATTGCGCCCACTCGTGGCAAGCGGGCAAAGGACAAGCGTGCTGCTGCCAAGTATGCCCATCAAGACGAGGATGAGCGCGAACTTGCTCTTCGGTTGGTGGGTGCCAACAAGGGCAAAGCCGCAAAGGCAGCCAAAGCAGCTGAAGCCAAGGAACAGCGTGACCGAGAGGCTGAGGCGCAAAGGCAACGGCGACGGGCCCAGCATGAGCGCGCCGCCGAAGCCGAGCGCAAACGCCAGGCCCAGTTCACGGAAAATGGGACGGATGAATACAACGAGGAAATAGCTGCCGCCGAGGCTGCAGATCTCACTTGGATTCCAGCCTTGGTGGGTACACCAACTACTGATGACGAAATAATTGCTGCTATTCCAGTATGTGCTCCGTGGGCTGCCCTTGGACGCTACAAATACAAAGTCAAGCTGCAGCCGGGCTCCGTGAAAAAGGGAAAAGCCGTCAAGGAGATCATTGGTCGGTGGGTGTCCGAGACCACCACCGGGAAGGTCAAGAAGGAGCACGCCGAAGATATCGGGATCTCTCGTGTCGATGCTGAGCGTTTGCGGGAACGGGAGGGAGAGCTCCTCAAGGGCTGGAAGGATACAGAAATTATCAACACTATGGTTGTGGGCAAGGTGCGCATCATGACTGCAGGACCCGGAAGTGGCGGAGGTGGTGATAAGGGCAAGGGCAAAGGTGGGAAGGGTGGTGGTGGAGGCGGAGGTGGCAGAGGTGGTGGTAAGGGTAAGAAGAAGTGATTGAATCTTATGTATACTACATAGAGAGCACATAGATTAGAGCATTGGATTCAATCCAACCAGGGTATCGAAGATGTTCACTAGTGTCAAGCCGATGTATACTCCCTAAGTAAGCCTGATCTCTTTGTTATGCCAGCTCATCAGCCACAACCCCGCTTCGACTAGCTCATTTACACTTATTTCGACCTCATACACTCATGAGTAAGTCCTATTCTTCTAAATCTATTGCTAATAATATCATTTTCGATGTGACGGGGCTGGGGGGTTTCTGACACGCTGAGTCATCCGACGTCATGACCCAAATCGATTTTCTCGCGATCTTCCATATAGGGCCTCTTATCGCTTTTGACGGCATTGTGCAGAATGATAGTTGATTGTGTGCGCTAGAGACGAACTCTGATCCTATGCTTTAGAGAGAAAAAATATTTTGCCCCGTGCAAGCAGAACCTGGCTCCCTTGGGCATCATTTCGCCCCTCATCTAATAGCGTGTGCGCCTGAATGGTGCGTCATTGAGGTCTTCTCAAACACCACGTTGCTTCTCGCTCGCGCTTTTGCCGGCCGCTGTCAGGGCAGTTGTGCCAGATTCTTGACCACGATGTCTACACAAACGCGAGTTGTCTCCGTTGAACGGCTCAGCCAAGGGCCCGGCGATTTGTCTCTGGCAGAATGGTGGGAGAAGGAGCGCAGCCAAAAGTCACCCGAGTCCAAGGCTATTGAAGAAGCTGCCGAACTCCTCCGATCCAGTGATATCCCCGTTGCATTCCCTACCGAGACAGTATATGGCCTCGGAGCCGATGCCACGCGCAGTTCTTCTGTTCAGGGAATCTACCGTGCGAAACAACGGCCCTCGGACAACCCGTTGATTGTTCATGTCGACTCGCTCGACATGCTTGAGCGTTTGCTTAACCCTGGCTCTCAAGGAGGCAGCCCTGGCTCACCTAAAACGCCGCAAAACGCCCTTCCCTCAATCTACAGGCCTCTGATTGACAGATTCTGGCCCGGCGCACTGACAATCATTTTACCTAACCCATCCGGATCCCTACTGGCGCCAGAGGTCACCTCCAGCCTGACCACATTCGGTGTCCGCATCCCCTCTTCTCCACTGGCGCGTCTTCTCATCCACGCAACAGACCGTCCCCTCGCCGCGCCATCTGCAAATGCCTCCACCAAACCATCCCCAACAACCGCGCAGCATGTACACCACGATCTCAAAGGCCGCATCGAGCTGATTCTTGATGGCGGCGCATCCGGCGTTGGCGTCGAAAGCACCGTGGTCGACGGGCTATGCGATCCACCAGCTATTCTGCGCCCCGGTGGTATCGGCATTGAAGAAATCCGGAAATGCGAAGGATGGGAAAATGTAGCAGTCGGTTACAAAGACGGCACGCTGGACGTGAAGGAGGTTCCACGTGCCCCGGGCATGAAGTACCGCCACTATTCGCCCAAAGCGCGGGTTGTTCTTTTCGAACCGACGTCCAATCCAGCCGGAGTGATGAAGCATGTCCGAAAGGACCTGAATGACACAGCCATTGGCGCACACAAAATTGGTATTATCCGCACGCGAAACTGGAAGCTAGGCTTGGAGCTCGCCTCAGAAGATGAAATCGCCAGTACCATGAACCCCGTGTCTTCTGCCATTGACAACATTGTCAGTATCCCAATCCCCGTGCTAGATAATGGAAACCCAAGTAGCCGCACAAAGATGGCGTATGATTACCATCTTGGTTCAGATGCGGTTTCCATCGCGCATGGTCTCTTTGCCGCCCTACGCGGGCTGGATGACCTTGGTGTTGATGTTATCTACGTGGAAGGTGTGTCAGATCGTGAGGGTGACCTGGCTGCGGCTGTTATGAACCGACTACGAAAGGCTGCTGGTGCTGAAATGCGAGTTTAGCCGTGGAGATGGGTTGCGATTACATAGTTATAATCTCTTTGATTCTCTAGGTCCGGGGGGTTTTTCGGGGTTTAGATAGAGGCTTGAAAAGTGTGAATATTAGATCAAACATATTTTTTTTACATACAATATTGTCTATCATTCACGTTGTGTGTGAGTTCACAGATGGGTTGCGATTGGAGTCTTCTCTTGGACTTGCCTGTTTGGTAGATCCTTTTCGACTTCATTCGACGTGGAATTCGGAGACCTCCGGAGCAAAAGCTTATCGACTAATTTTATTTATTTTGGGATTTAAAGTGATAGACAGCTCTAGGGCTGTGTCATGGAAATAAATATGATAATCTGAGACACCGGCGGGGGAAAAGGGAAACTCGTCCGGCGCTTATATCTCCCGCATTGATCTAGAAAATCATCACATCCGAAGAATATTACTCTCTGAAAATTGCAATAATGTGCCAATCTCCTTTGCATGAGTTCCTCCAGGGCCTCCCTAAATGTGAGCATCATGTCCATTTAGAGGGCACCCTTGAGCCAGAACTCATCTTCGAGCTCGCGGCGCGCAATGGTATCACCTTACCGACCGACCCAGTCTATACCTCAGTCGAGACACTCAAGAAACGCTATGAGCATTTCAGTAACCTGGATGACTTCCTACACTTTTTCTTCGAGGGCATGGCTGTCCTCCGCAAGGAACAAGACTTCACCGACGTAGCCTGGGCATACTTCCAAAAGGCGCACGCAGACGGAGTCCACCACGCAGAAGTCTTCTTCGACCCACAAGTACACGCAAGCCGTGGTGTATCATATGACACCATCGTCACAGGGTTCTCAAAAGGGTGCAAGCGTGCCGAGACCGAGCTCGGCCTGAGCACACGACTAATCCTATGCTTCGTGCGGCATCTCCCCGTCTCATCGGCCAAGGAAGTCTACGACGAGTTCGTGGCACACCAGCACTTTGAGTCTGACATTGTGCACGGGCTCGGGTGGTCGTCTTCTGAAGTTGGCCCGCCGAAAGACATGTTTCGCGAGATCTATGCGTCAGCCGCACAGAAGAAAATCCCGCTCACAGCGCATGCTGGCGAGGAGGGTGATCCAACTTATATCAGTACTGCGCTTGAGCTTGGTGCCCAGCGCATTGATCATGGCATTCGGCTGGTTGAAGACGAGGATTTGATGCGGCGTGTGGCGCGTGAGAGTATCCTGCTTACTGTTTGTCCGTTGTCGAATGTGCGGCTGCGCTGTGTCACCTCTGTGAAAGAGTTGCCTATTCGGCGGTTCTTGGAGGCTGGTGTCAAGTTCTCGATTAATAGTGATGACCCTGCTTATTTCGGTGGTTATATTCTTGATAACTACTGTGCTGTGCAGGAGGCTTTCAACCTGAGTGTGCTGGAGTGGAGGATCGTTGCAGAGAATAGTGTCCAGGAGAGCTGGGTTGAAGATTCGCGCAAGGCAGAAATGCTAGCAAGTATTGAGGCGCATTCCAAGAAGTATATGCACACTATTTCTGTATAAATTCCAATTTTTTGGTGTTTGTATTGGCCCAGGGGGTTTTGTTTGAGTTGCGGCTGTGGTGGGCGTGAGCGGTGGGTGCATCTGTGTTTCAACATTTTTGTATACTATTTTTCAACTGAAGTATATACCCGGAGCAAGACATGTTAAATATTCGTTTGTATCACTTCTCGATCAATAAAGTACCTTGGAAGACATCTGAAGCTTGGAGGGCATAGTTTATATCACTAATGCCTTGTAAATCAGGCTGCATTAGGATCCGTGTTAAGACAACTCCTCACTTGTGCACTTGATGTCTGACAGCCAGCCCTACTACACGAAATATTTCATGCCACAAAGCATCTTTCGTAGTACTTGGAGCCTCAGGGGGTCTACTTTCCGGCTCCATCCACGATCCCAGATACCCTATATTCTGCGTCTAGCATCGTCCTTCGCATTCAACCCAAGAACAAATCCTCAGCAAAGCGCAGGAGTACTTAATCTATCCGAACGAAGCCACAGACCAAACTCCACCTACCCAAGGTACAAAATGTCTACCTCCGCCCTTCCAGACCGCTACAAGCTCATCTTCTTCGTCCCAACTGCCAACGTGGAGCACTGTAAAGAAGCTATATTCGCCACAGGCGCAGGGTCATTCCCAGGTGGAAAGTATACCAAATGTTGTTTTCAGACTGTTGGCACAGGTCAGTTTCTGCCCAACGAGGGCGCAGATCCGGCGGTCGGAGCTGTCGGTGCTTTGGAACGGTGCGAGGAGGTCAAGGTTGAGGTTATGTGTCTTGGCCGGGACGTGATGCTGAATGCAGTCGATGCTTTGGTCTTGGCACATCCGTATGAGGAGGTTGCTTATGAAGTTTATAAGATGGAGAATGTTTAGTTGGTTGACCGAATATGTGGTTGATGGGATGTTGCGCAATATGGTGATACAATTGGGGCGGAAGTCATCATGTTCTGAAGTTGCCAGACTCCTACAATATATCCCAAGGAATCCCAGGCTTGAGAAAACAATTTGAGAGTATCATCGTCTGGAAATATGAATGTTGTGTTGATTGCGCTGAAGGGCAACTGTATGATAGCGGATTGGTAAGGCGGTAGTAATCCCTGGATGCTGATTTGGCAAGGGCCCGCCCCGAGTAAAACGCCTCGTCAACTCGACTTCTCCTCCAACATCCAACCTCATCTACCCCCAATTGACCCTCACTCATCGCCCGCGATGGCCTCTAAACTCTTCTCAGTCCCGCGGGTCGGCCGCCAGTTTGTGAACCAGCTCCCTAAATCCCAATACAGAGCCTTCTCCGCCGGTTCGCAACGGTTCAGCGACTCCCTTTCGGTGGTGCGTATTCCTTTCGACCCCTCTTGTGCTTCAGGCGCCAATTGCATCTCAAGATTGAGGAATTCAAGACTCATATACTAACTATGATTGTCTCCAACAGCACCGCAACACACCCTACAACAACCCGACCATCCCGTTCAAGTTTTCCGAGCAGAATCTCACACTCGCCGATGAGATCCTCAAGCGTTACCCTCCCCAGTACAAAAAGGCTGCTGTTATGCCCCTGCTTGACCTTGGTCAGCGCCAACACGGATTCACCAGCATCAGCGTCATGAATGAGGTCGCTCGCATGCTCGAGATGCCCCCGATGCGCGTTTATGAGGTTGCGACCTTCTACACCATGTACAACCGCGAGCCTGTTGGCAAGTACTTTGTGCAGATTTGCACCACTGTAAGCACCTAAAATCAACACCATTCGCTGTTCCTCCTAATCCGCAATCATCCAGACTCCATGCCAGCTCGGCGGCTGCGGTAGTACCGCCATTGTCAAGGCTATTACCGAACACCTCGGAATCACCCCCGGCCACACCACCGAGGATGGCCTCTTCACATACATCGAAGTAGAATGCCTGGGCGCTTGTGTCAACGCCCCTATGGTCCAAATCAACGACGACTACTACGAGGACCTGACCCCGGAGTCCATCAAGACCCTCCTGACAGCCCTCAAGGACGCTGCCACCGCTACCGGTGCTGGCGCCGCCACCAAGATTCCCGCTCCCGGCCCGCTGAGTGGACGCAATACCTGCGAGAACAGCGCCGGCCTAACCAACCTGACTCACGTGCCAGAGTGGAACCCGGAAACGATGATGCGCAAGGACAATGCACTGGATGCCGCACCCAAGCAATAGAAAAACACAAAGAAGATAAATTATTAAAAAGAGCTCTTCATTGCCGTGGGTCAATTCCGGATGGGGAGGATATTATAATGGTTGTGTTTTTTTTTCGAACGGACGAGCAAAAGCCGCCTTGGGGCACGGCGGTCAACCCGGGGGATGATTAGAGGCCACCCGGCCCTTCGCCCTGAGGCGCCCTGAATGATAACCACTCTTGAGGCGTCCGATTTTTTTTGTCTGTCTACAACATACCATGTACAGTACGTTTGTTCCTGCTTCTTATTGGTGTGATCGGAGCCCGGATGCATATCCGGCCCAGTCGCTATGGGATATCGGCAGGACCAATCGCAGATTTTTTTTCCATTTTCTTCCTTCTCTTAGCCTGCTGTTGAGTTTGTAGATATGTGAGTGCACTGGACAAGAAAGTACTTGTTTTTGCTAGTTGTACGGAGTAGGGGGGAAGTGTATTGCATTGCATCGTATCACATTGAGATATCCACTTCGACACTATCTGCTGACCAAGTAAGGGCTATATGTACCTGGTTAACTATATACATCCTAGACTTACCCAAGATTGATACTGAAGATGAGTGTCTCAATCTCTCCAATTTCCATGTGGTCCTCAAATCTAAACAGACATGGCTGTGCCGCCTATGTCTTGCCAACATAAAGCGAATAGATTGGATAGGGGGAAGCCTATGCCTTTTTTGCCAATCTTTTTGATGTTCTTCTTAGATATTTTCTTCTACTTCTCAATTTTATAACTAATCGTGAGTATACTACTTCATATATATCATACATGTTCAGTATCCGGCGGAAACGCAGCTTCAAATCATCGGACTCTGTCTGGTACTCAGCATAGGCACGTAGCACGTGGTACGAAGACTTATAGGACTCAGGCTTCAAAACTCCTTTTGGGGATGATTTTTGTGCCTGAATGCCTGACTTTAGAACGTCAGAAAAATATAATAACTACCTGAATCTCTACCTATTACAAAAGCCTTAGTAATCATAGTACCCTTAACTATTCTCTTATGGGTTACAAGTGTCAAAAATAAAGCTTTCCATCTCCATACAAATGGACATATCTCTATATTTTTGGAAGATTCGCAAGTGAAAATATGGAGATACGTCCATTTGTATGGAGATAAAAAGCTTCGCTTTTGACATCTGTGGTATTAATAAATTTACCATACACCGTATAGAGCAGTGTTAAAAGCGGTGCTAGATAACACACTCATCAATTCCCCCACCCCCAAAAGGGATTTTGAAGCCTGAATCCTATAAGTCTTCACACACGTGGTCTTGGGGCCATAGCGTTTTGACTTCCGCAATGACCTTGATGGCAGCACCATCATCCATTATGACTATATCTGGAACTTTTGTATATGGCTTTCTCTCAACTGACCTAGCCGCTCTAAAGTCGGCAGCTCGTAGGTGATGGCCTTTGGCCTGGAGGCATGTAGTGACTGCCCGGGAAAGTCGTTCATTTAATCTGCCCTGTAACCTGGTTTCATCTGCAACTACTAGTTGCTCCTGAGAAATGGATGTGTGGGAGCCTGGGCCAGCAAAGTCCTAGATGGGTAATGTGTGTCATTTTTAGTCGCGTTTGTTTGTTATACTGTCTAAAAGGCGAGAAGGGGGTAGAATGAGAATAGATACTCCGGGTTAAGAAGCTTAATACTAAGCTTCTTAGTGATATAGAGCAAATTGACCTTCAAAAATAAAAAAAATGAAGCGGTATATTCAGCGGAGTATAGATACAAATACGCTTTTGTCTCAAGAGGTTGATATTTTGAAGGCCGAGTTAAAGAAGGCTTGTACTAACAGTTCAAGTGCAAATACTCTAAGGAATAGGAGATCGCTTCTTGGATCTAGAGGCAATATCCTTTTACCACTTTGCGCTAACCGGCAGATAGTAAAAAGGCAGGATACTGATTCTAAAAAGCTGAAGCGCCTACAGGCAAAGTATACCAAGGATTTAGAAGCTCAACAACGCGCTCAGGAAGCAAGGGATTTAGTTGAGACTGAGCATAAAGCTTCAATAGTAGCTAGGTTTGGTGAGGGTACAAATTGGTATAGAGATACCACTGGTGGTTACCTGTAAATATTGATTTCAATACAATTGATGGTGGAAAAATTATCGTTAAGTGGGAATTATCGTTGAGTGGGGCGCACCAACACAGTGAAAGTGTGTTGGGGCGCTTGGCACGACTATCAAGCTTGCCTGATTGTAAGATGATTTTACGAATAGAGTAGAAGCAGCGCGGTCGGAATTGTTCCTATCGGATTGAGAAACGGGTAGAATCGAGAGTAGAGTGTGGTAAAGTGTGGAGAGGACAGTGTAGACAAGTGGATCAGGAGAAATGAGGAGAAAAGAAGAGAATGAAAGGAGAGAGGAGTGTAGAGTACCGAAGAATTAGTGTAAACCTGCTTGGTGTGTTTTGTAGAAAGGATTGTATATATCCATAGTACATATAGCATACTAGTACTCACATATGTATGTATACCTACATGTAGGTATACTATACTACTAGCACATGTGTATTTTGTATAGATTTGTATAGATTTGTATTGGTTTTTAATCACACAAGGTCAACCTTGCTGTCGACCGGCGAATTGAAAAATTGAACAAAAAAAAGTACATGACTGACATGCCTAAATGCCCATGTCAGTCATGGCGACCGGCGAATAAAAAATTGAACCGCATCAATGGCACCATCTTCAGCCAACTGATTCCGGTAGCTCCTCTCCTTCATATGCAATATCATCTGGCAAAACCTCTTTCTCTGGTACCAGAACTGGAACACCTTGACGCTCAACAAGTTTTCTCGATTGAGCCTGTTGGAAGATATTGACATCGTACGTGTTTTTCACCAGCATATGGTAGACATGGACATGTTTTGTCTGCCCGAATCGCCGGGCACGTCCGATTGCCTGTGTCATGCCTGCCTCATAGTCATGGTCAGAGGCAACGAACAGAGGTGATAAGAAGATGACGTGATTAGCGCATTGGAGGTTCCTTATAATGTATCAGATTAGTAACTGTTCAAACAAAGGATAAGGGATAAGAGCAGAGAGAAATAACTTACAGTCCAGCTGCCATTGAGCTTCCGAGATTCAAGATTAAAGCCTTCGGCCTGGAAGGTACTTGGGCTGTGCCTTTCTTTGATTTGGGGGCCTCGGTGAACTCGGCAATTCCTTTCAAGTTGGTCTGTGTGACCATGCGGTGGTCGATTTTCGCAGCTTTCAGTGCATCCGATGCCACCGGCAACAGGTGGCTGATTTGCACAAAGATGAGGACAAGTTCGTCCGACGGCACATTGCGGACAATCTCAACAAGCTTATTGAGCTTGGAGCTCTGGATTTCTTGGTCTTTATTGACAAGTGCTTCACCGGGCACGATCTTGGATTGGACAATTTGGCCGCTACATCCGATGATGGGGCAGGGTTTTTGTGGTTTGGTGATCGCGTCGGCAGTGCAAATTTTGCAGAGAATGTGACCGCAGGATTTGAGGACATTGACTTCTTTTTTCCCCTGCAAATCGCTCTTACATCCTTGGCATGGTGGAATCACGGTGGTTTGGATTCTCACCAGGTGGTCGTAGAATCGGTACTCTCGGTCAATCTCGAGGACTTGCTTCAATTGGGAAGTGACCTCGGCGGACAAGGCTTTTTCAACAGCCATCGACATCGAATTGGAAAACGGATCATTGGTTCCTCCATTTCCTATGACTCTGGGAGGACGTCTTCCAGTGGCTGTGCTGTCGCTCTTCGCGTTGAGTTTTTGGAATCGCTCCTCGAGCAAATCTTCGATTGACCGGTACTTTGCGGCGAGTTTCCACTCGCTGTATGAATTGATGATGCCCTTTAAGAGCTCGTTGAATCGTTTGTTGAGTTCTGGGTCCCCGAAATCAAGCTTGGCGATGCCATTCAGGGCATCTTGCCAGTCTTCAGGACTGGTATGGTTCATGTCACGATACCAAACAGTCGCTGCCTGTCGAGTAAGCGAGTCCACTTTGGTCCAGATCTCGGCGGATTTGGTGCTGTCGTTCCGCGAGCCTTTGAGACATTTCTCGAGGTTCCATGGAGGCTGTCCAATTTGATTTGTGACGCAGGACATGATGAGAGCCTCTTGGGGTAACTGGCTCTTGGACAAGATGGCACTCAGAGGACCAGGGATTCGTCTCTTATTTTCTTTGACGGCTCGGAACAATGTACCATACGCTGTCTTTTCAGCAGGTGACTGTTCGGTGATGACAAGATTTTCTGTCAACGGAATATGTGTGATGCGTGCAATATTCTGACGTGCAAACCGGTCCAGGAATATTTGAGCATGTTCTCGGCGGTTTTGGTACCAGGCATTGCTGCGGGGTGCCTGGTAATATTGGAATGCCTCGACAGCTGTGTGGTTCTTCCGGATGTTTCGTAGTCTGCTGTTCTGTGTCGGTTTATCGCAATCGCCATCGTCGTCCACACCGAGGTGTAGACCAAGGTAACGCGCAATACTCTTGATGTCGGCAAACTCATCAAGACCTGGCGTTCCAGAAAGGATCCATTTGGAGCGTGCCTGCAATGAGAGTAGGGATGCCTGTCTTTCTTCTCCAGCATATGTGTATTCATCAATGACCAAACGGTTGAAGCTGAAAGCGTGAATGAATGCGGCTTTGACAGTCCGCCAGTCTTGGTTGAAGGTCTTTTTGATATCAAAGTCCTTGCGGTCATCTTTCACAGTAGTTGATTTGGCTTCACGTTTCTTCTTGTCATCGGTCACTTCTGCTAGGTCTGTGGACGGGCGCTTTTGTCGCTTTCCTCCTGAACTTTCCACTGACTCCTTACTGTGCCTCCGCTTCCGCTGGCTCATAGAACCCGCTGTTCCGGTCGAGTGTCTCGTATCAGATGCATTACGATCCTCAAAGCCTGGGTCAGACTCAGAATCAAGGTCCTCTTCTGCTCCTGCATTGGACTCGCCACGACCATTATTAGCATCAGCGAATGCCTGGCCACGGAGGCGTCGAGAGGGCACGTAAGTAAAGTCGGCCTGTGTTTCTTGAACTCGGCGACGTCTGGCCTCCAATCTCTGGAGCATCGCTTCAGGCCCTTCTGTTTTCAATATCCCAACAGACTCCCGCAAGGAAGCACGAGCGTCGTGGAACCAGCTATCGAAATTTCGACCTGTTCCTCCGCTCGATTTTGCGGGAGCCTGGGGTGTTCCGGTGAATTGTTGAAGTCGGTTGTAGTATGCATCGTTTGCCAGAATACTCCATGACAAAATCACGATATCTGCATCTTGGACTTCCCGGATAGTGATCTTGCTGATTGACGATATCGTCAAAACTATATATTTGTCTTCAAGGAACTTTTTGATTTCCGACACCCACTGCTTGAAGACGTTGTTGGGCACAATGATCAGAGTTGCCTTTGTTGGGATGAGACCATTGTCTTCTACAGGGAGTTTGCAGTCGCTTGTATACTGCGCGTCGATGAGACCAAGAACAATAGCCGTTTTGCCATATCCAACCTCATCAGCTAGCACACCACCGCGAACAATTTTCGGCATTGTCGCTTTGACTTCGGCGCGCCAGGGCATCAAGGGGAGGATGGATTCTTCAACTTCCTCTTCCATGAATGGTTCAATGTCTTCTGCTTCTTGTGAAATCATCCAGCTCAATGATCGAAGCTGTTCATCACGCAGATTGAACTTGAAGTTAGGAGGTTGTGGCGAGGGGCTATCGTTATCGTTGTTCTTCAAATTAAACCTGCCAGGGGCTTTTTCGCCCATGTCGTACGCATGAGGGAGAAGTCGCCAGTGAGATGTTACTGTCTCACGGCTTGTGATGCCAACCAATTTTCCATGTGCCTGGTGTGTTAGAGCTTGAACATTGAGGGTGAAACGCAATTCTGCATCTCCATGTTCGTTGATTCGTCTGAAGACCAAAAATGGCGAGGGTCGGTTTTTAATGGCACGTTCATAGACAGCGGCATCCTGAGGATTCTCATATGGGATGATTCGGTCTTTGTTATCGCGGCCCCAAAGGATACTTGGAGTGGGTGGGTTGCATGTGTTGCAATTGCCATTTGTGGGATGGTTGGGGTCTGAACAACCTGGACGGATGATTTCGTTCCAGTCTTCAAAATCAGACCACGCGGCAATCTTCGGGAACAACCAGGCGAGACCTTTTAATTCTCTCATAGAGACTTCGGGATTCCAGGCTTGCCAATCGGAATTTGCGTCGGGCAGGTTAAGAATCGCTGTTGTTGCTGACAGCGAGGTGAGGGTTATACAAGCATTATGACAGTGCTGGTTTTCAATCGAGACTTGGATTCTTTGTTGCAAGGTGCGGAGGATAATCTGCTCGGCAGGATCAATGTTCAACTGCGCTTCGGGGGCCTTAGCCCATCGACGACAGAAAGCTTTCACATCTTGCGAATCCAGGGTGGGATTCAGTGATCTCCAAGATGGGGACAACTCGGCGATCGTCATTCTCACATCATATCCAGGAAGGCGGCTGTGGTCAGTAGCGAACACACAGGCATCTTCATCGGGGGGTCCAGTCTTCGTTGGATCAAGGAATAGGAACATTGGAGGCTCTTGGGCAATGACTTCTTTTTTGTACAATGCACCAAGCGCTGTTCCACAGTCGGGGAGGAATCGGTAGAGTCCTCGAACATCGAGATCAAGAACTGCAAGATCTTGATCTAGTCCTTCAACAAATAGACTCTCCCAGACTTTTACATCAACAAATTTTGCGGCTTTGAGACCACACTCCGATTGGAATGATCGAACTTGGTCTCCACGGCCAGAAATCTGAAGTGAGAACGGGGTACTGACAGGTGAACAAACTTCCCATATACCCTCGACAAACGACCCAGAGGTGGGACTCATTCTGGCGATTGGCTTTGCTAGCACTTCTCTGATGACGCTTCTCGTGCTCGCGGACTTGGGGGGCTTTGCGTACAAAAGCCATTGGATGGAGTCCGGACCGATATCAAGGAATAAGCTGGAGTGCGTGCCATCATAAACGACTCGCCATTTTCTTCCACGCTTGATCTCGAAAAACCGGAAAACGTCGTGCACAGCTGCCTTTACACACAGAATAAAGTCGGGCCAAAACTGGGGGAGGCTGTCAATAGGGCAAAGGGATCTAAAGGTCTCGAAGTCCAAGTCGGACAAACCAGACAGCATAAGCTTCATGGGAACAAGTCCCTTTATATTCGCTATAAACTCAGACGGCTTTTGTCGAGAAAGTGGGGAAACATATAGATATGAATGCGTGGGATTTCCACGACAGGATCTGCAAGCGGTATGTCCGCACAGTGTGCAACTATATATTGAATCTCGAACCCCAGTCTGTCTCTCGCAGGAACAGCATAGAACACTGCTCACTGCCTTGGCTTTGAGAACAGCATGGTCGACGAGAGGGGCTTCGGCGACTTGGAGGTTGCTTCTCACGAGGCTGTGAACCTCGCTGGGAACGAGAAGGGGCTTGGCCTCCGCGTCGCCGGGGTTGATTGAGCCCTCCTCGCCGTCGTCGAGAATCTCATGCACGGCTATCAGACCAGCCAGCATGATTGCACACACGACCGTACTCGTCATTGCATTTCCTGCCATGTCCATCAAATCGGCTTGGGTTTCTCTCGTGAGTAGCATTCGATCGAGAGGAAGACCTTGCAACGAAAGAGCCTCCGTGCCAGAAACGGGGCCTCCGCGGGTGGTCACAAATGGGATGCCCTTTGGCGTCAGGCACCCCGCGATCCCGGACCCGGCAAGACTGTCATTCCCTCGATCGACTCCCTGAGACAAGTCGATCCAACGCCTGTAAAGCAAATAGTTAGTAAAATATTCCTGAAGTGAAAATGAAGTGAAAGTGAGGGAAGGCTGAAAAAACTTACTCCTTGAAGTTCATGTCATATTCCTGAAGTATCTTCTTCAAGAAATTCATATCCACGGTCTCCCACACTCTCTCCGGCTGTGTCTTCCAGAAACGATGCCAGTAGAAGTCCGGCGCCTTCAGGTCATTGACTCCGGGCAGGGATCGAGTGATTGGCCTCTCGATGCCTAGTTCCAGTTCGTCACGGTGCCGTTGGTGACGAATCTGGTACTGGTCCCAGCTCGTTTCGCTTCTGGACTCAAGGCGGGCTCTCGACTCGATGAGCTCGAGTCGGCGGTCGTCGTCACTCAGCAAGAACAACCCCACCGGCGCACTCGCTGGCCGCTTGAAACGACCAGCGAGCTCACGAATGCTTTGAGTGACAGTGTCAATGCCACTCTGGTCCATGGAGTCTCCAAGCAGGCCCGCTGCTTCCAAGCGGCGCTTGTCAATAACCACCATGTACCCGCGCTCGCGTGTCTGTGGGATGTAGTAATGCTTCGTGTCGACATTGACACAAACCGACATGTATCCGAGCTCCTCCCACTTTCCCTTCATCTGATCCCAGGGCGCATTCCGGACATTCTCCTGGACGACCATTCGGGGTCGATATCTCTCCGCATACCGCAAGAGACCGTCGAATGTAGCTCCCGACTCACCGCCTTGCTGCAGCGTCTTCTTGCGGTTGTTTAGCGGAGAGAAATCGACACAGGCAGTTCCAGCAACTAAGATGTCAAGGTCACCGGGAATCACTTCCGATGACCCATAGGCGGTCCGCGCCTCATCTCCTCCAAGCTCGGTGATGTCCCGAAAGAGGAGAGGGGGGCGGAAGTTCCGTTCAATGTATGATTGCTTGAACGGAACAATCTCGCAGCTGAAAGCGTGCGAGATCCGAAGTTGCTGGGTCTCTGCCAAACCTACAAAGATAATAATATTAGCAACTGCTTGAGGATCTTCCGGCAAGAACCAAGTAAGAGTGAGATAGATGAGATGGAAGGGGAGAATGAGATGAAAGCAAAATGAATGATATCTCAATACCAGGCTGAAGCCATTGTGACATAGAAGTCAGGGCAAAGTCAAGGTAAAGTTAGGGCAAGGAAGGAGACATGTGACTTGGAAGTCGGGGCCAGTGAGGAACCTCGACCACGGAACCAACAAGCAACACACAAGCAACATGAACACTGAAGACAAAAAATAAAGGACAGAGGGAAAAGAAAAGGCAAACGACGCTGCACTTACCCGTCTGAATCAATTCCAGGGCCAGAAGCGGGGCTTCCGTTCCTGAGCACATTGTCGCCACTCGAAGTGGTCGACTGCCGAGCCGAATGAGGACATGCTCGAATCCCATTTCTAGGGCCTTCGATGCCATGTCAGCGAATATTTCTGTCAGCGTATGCAGAGGCGGGAGGTCACTGGCTAGATACCGACCCCGAGGGATCATGCATCCCCGCCGCAGCTCAGGAATCTCATCGGCCCGGGCCCTAGGCTCCTGATCATCCATTGCCAAACCATCCGCCGACTGCTGCTGAGGAGAGACCCCCTTTGACGCCATGGCCTGCGTTGGTGGAGGGGGCGAGAAGTTTTGGGTAATCGGAGTTTAGATGACACTGGCAAGCCAGCCAAGAAGGAACACGCAGGAAAAACCTGGAAACAACCTCGATAAAAATCGAGGCGCTTACAAGATGACCTTCGTCACCGGCTCAGTCACGCACAAAGCACACGAAGCAGCAAAGAGAGCAGCAAGCAACGCAGCAACATGCAAAACAATGGGTGGAGCAGTGATTGCGTGAGAAGATCAGGAAAGGAGAAGAGAAGAAGAAAAGAAGAAGAGAGAGATCACAACAAGGGGAATATAAACCCAACACCCAGGCAACGATCCAAATCTAAGAAGGTAGGCGACGCGAATGGCCATCAATCACCCAGCTCTTCAGTGGTTCTCGCCCGATTCGGCGCGACGGCATGTGACGGTCACCAACAAGCGCTGAGATCTACACCCACGCTGAGATATACTGCTATGGGATGGTTATCAAGTTCTGTAGCTTTGATCTGATGAGCTGCAACAGGTCCCTGCGTGCGACAGCCACTCAGATCTGTGCTGAGATGTGCTGAGAAAGTATGCGCTGACCTATTTCATCTGGCCAATACATATGTAGTTGCGTGAGGTTGTCTAGTTTCTCACTGCTTGTTTCGTGCTTAAACTAACTTGGGTGACACGGATATGATGGTATAAACTACATAGGTAATAGGAATATTATAGCAAATGAATCATTCATAGGCATCGGTGTGTCAACGAGCTTATACGCCTATACTACAAAATATATTGATATCGATGCATACTCTGCGGGCTTGGAAATTGCAATCAATCCTATGAATGAAGCCGGTCTTGAGCGTGATTGATGGTGGTCTATTGACAGATTAGCAGTTACCATCGAACATTTGATATGATCTATAGGGTTTAGCAAAAATGGCATTATAGGAAGGCTTCCAACCATAGTAGAAAAGTGGGTAGGTAGTACCGATTGTGATTCTTGTCAATGTAGCTTTGTCAAGCTCACAAACGGTGTAGGTAACCTTCCAAGGTTGGAATGTTTCTTGTCACTAGCAAACGCACAAAATATGTCCACGGTCAAGGTACTGCCTTAGAGCTAGAGACTCTAAAAGGAAAGCAGGGTAGAGTTGGTAGAAATGAAAAAAAGAAATGCTAGAAGAATCAAGCTATCATTCTGCTAGTACTATTCTGAAGGTGGAGTTTAAAATTGGCCCGGTATGCAAATCAATGAAAAAAAAATTAAATTCGAGAACCCCTTTGCGCCATCCATTCGCCTAATACAGTGGCATAAGAAAAGGGAAACATAAAATAGTGGCCATGCTAGGCTTGCTCTTGACGAGCAAAGCCACAAAAAATCCGGATCCATAGATATTGCAGTATCAAAAGAAGTCAATACCCTACCGCATGCCGCTTTGCATCAATTGCTGGCGTAACAGCATGATTTGGCTTCTTTCCATGGGAGGCAAAGCATCAATAGCAGCTTGGGGCATGCTGAGGACTTGCTGAAGGAGCTCCTCCTGTCCGTGCATCGGGGCGGCAGGTTGAGCCGGGGGAGGGGCGAAAGGAGTGCCAGTGACAGGCGGTGTAGAGATCTGACCAGGCACACCATATTGCTGGAATTGTTGGGGGGTTTGCTGTTGGGCAACTTGGGGAGGCTGAGCGGCTTGTTCGACGATGGAACCAAGCAGCTGGTATTCGACCAGATTCATCAGGAGTAGGGCCTGGAAGACAGCATAGGCGAGCTGAGGCGCTTGGCGCAGCAGCTCAGTGGCACGCGCCGGATCAGCAACCGCGAGAGCTTTCATTTGTGTGAGAACATCAAGCAATTGATTAGGTGGGAGGGATGCGAGAGTATGGGAGATGGCGTTGGGGCAGTCGATTTGAGGCGGGAGTTCGACGCCTGGGGGGAGAGGAGGCAGCGGCGCCGAGCCTTGAATTGGTTGTTGCTGTGTGATGTCTTGGTTCATCATTTGTTGCGACTGCTGTGAGTAATCTGGGGGTACGGAATCCTTCTCGTTGTTGTGAGGCCAATCAACACGGATCTTGCGGCCCATGACTTCATGATCGTTGAGGTTGCGCACCGCCGAGGCGGCAGCGTCAGCATCCGCAAAATCTGCGAACCCATAACCTTTGGGCTTGCCGGTCTCGGGGTTCATCATCAATCGAAACTTGGTAACGGTACCGGCTGTGCTGAGGATGTCTTTGACTTGTTCCTCGGTAAGGTCTAGAGAACGATTAGAACGGCACAGGTTAGATAGATAGCTGCAGTAACATACTGTAGGGGATATTCCCCAGGAATACACTCTTTCCAGTCCGATCAGGCGCCATTATTGCGATAGGAAATGAAATGCGAGTGAGAAAGGTAAAAGAAGTCGAACCAAGCAAAGAGGCGTTGATTCTGCCCGACTTTCTCTCACCGCCTACAACCTCACCTCATCCGCTCAAGCATCAGACCAAGTCAGTCCTCATCCATCTCCAATCCCGTCCGTGCACTTCCTCACATCATGTCTCAAAATCAACGAGAGGCGTGGGAGCGCCTGCAAATTATGCTCTCCAAGCGCAAGGCCGGCTTCGGTGGTATGCCATCCGGTGGTGGCCGAGGAGGCATGGGACTTGTCGGAACTCTCATTCTGGCTGGTATTGGCACCTACGTCGCGTCAAATTCTCTCTTTAACGGTATGTTAGACCTATTTACACAATTAACCAAGCTTCTAACTAGTTTTAAGTGGATGGTGGTCACCGCGCTATCAAATATTCACGCTTAGGAGGTGTCCAAAAAGAAATCTACAATGAAGGTATGAAAACCAACTAGCCGGACAAAGGAGCTCTCTCACACATTTAAATGACTTTAGGAACCCATTTCCAAATCCCCTGGTTCGAAACACCGATCATCTACGATGTCCGTGCGAAGCCTCGCAGCATCCCTTCGCTCACTGGTACCAAGGACCTACAAATGGTGAACATCACCTGCCGAGTCCTGTCCAGACCCCGTGTCGATGCCCTGCCCCAGATTTACCGAACCCTGGGTCAAGACTTCGACGAGCGTGTTCTGCCCTCGATCGTCAATGAGGTGTTGAAGAGCGTTGTTGCTCAGTTCAACGCCAGCCAGTTGATCACACAGCGTGAGAACGTCGCCCGTTTGGTGCGGGAGAACCTGGCTCGTCGGGCTGCCCGATTCAACATTGCTCTGGACGATGTCTCCTTGACAGTACGTAGCTTTTCACCCCCCGCTCTAGCCCAACCAGGTCCTAACACAGTATCTCCACACAGCACTTGACATTCTCCCCCGAGTTCACGGCCGCAGTTGAGGCCAAGCAAGTCGCACAGCAAGATGCTCAGCGTGCTGCATTCATGGTCGACAAGGCCCGCCAAGAGAAGCAGGCCTTCATTGTCCGCGCACAGGGTGAGGCCCGCTCCGCCGAGCTTATTGGTGACGCCATCAAGAAGAGCAAGAGTTACATTGAGCTCCGGAAGATCGAAAATGCCCGTCAAGTTGCTCAGATTCTGCACGAGAGTGGCGGCAAGAACAAGCTCTACCTGGACAGCCAAGGATTGGGCCTGAATGTCAACGCCTCCAGCGAGGAAGGCAAATAAATTCATTCCGCTTGATACTTAATGGCGCTGCGAGGAGGAATGTGAATTATTGTACAAATAGCTGGATTACCAGGCAACTGAATGCGGACTCTTCTCTTTTTTTTCAAGGTTCCTTCAATCATAGTAAATCTTTATAAGTGGTGCCTGTAGACCTCCAGGGCGCATATATATTTTCTCCATGCGGGGACGAAAGGCGGCGAGACGATTTTTCCGATTCGGAGGGGCACCACTTTTGGTTTGATAACAATTCAACACATTTAACTGGCATTGACTAGCAAGTATCTCAGTTCATTCGTGAGTATTAGACGGAAACTTCAGTTAAACCTTTTTTTGGGAGGAAATAATTATTCGTGAAACCCCCACTAACAGCACTTAGATCATGCCCGAAGTCATGAACGATACCCCAGTGCACCTCACTGAGGTCGACATCGACCTTGACGTTCAAGAGATCCTCCTCGCTGCATCACAACATGACCAGTCCAAGCTGCGCCGTCTCCTCCGCACCCAGTCTCAGCTGCCCGATGCCGCAAACGTCAAAGACACCGAGACCGGCTTTTCACCTTTGCACGCCGCAATCGCCGCCTGCGAGCCCGATACAGAGACTGTCAGCACGAATGGTCAGACCACCTCAGACTCGAACCCTAAAGGCCTGGACGCCGAGACCCTGAAGTCAGGAGTGGAGACAGTCAAGTTTCTCCTACAGGAAGGCGCTATCTGGAACGAGCTCGACACGAACAACGAGACACCCGGCTGTATTGCGCGTCGAATTGGCGCTCTCGATCTATATGATTTGATCGTTGACGCAGGTGTTCGCGCAGAGTTACTGCTGAACCGCCTTGACGCATATGAAGAGCTATCCGACGACGAAGAGGAGGATGAGGAAGCCGAGGGCGAAACCGAAGCCGACACAGCACCGGAACTCGTCGATGCTGCCGCCGAACTCCCAGAAACTACAACCACAACCACCCCGGTCAACCCAGAAGTCTCCAACACGCAGTACCTGGAGTCGCGCCTGAACATCCAGAATGACCGGATCCTGGATGCAGACCAGAACGGCGTGATGATGCGCTGGGAAAGCGACATCATGCTTAAGTCTGCGAAGGCACTGCTCCCGACACCCGGGTTGAAAGTTCTGAACATCGGTCACGGGATGGGTATTGTGGACGGATTCTTCCAGGAACAAGGGCCGGCAGTGCACCACATTGTCGAGGCGCACGAGGAGGTCGTTGCGGAGATGAAGCGTCGCGGGTGGGATACTAAGCCCGGTGTTGTTATCCACCAGGGTCGCTGGCAGGATATTCTCCCTGGCCTTGTGGAGGCTGGGGAGACGTTCGATGCTATCTACTATGACACCTTTGCGGAGTCATATGCTGATTTCCGGGACTTCTTTTCTGAGCAAGTTATTGGGTTGTTGGAGCAGGAGGGTCGGTGGGGATTCTTTAATGGCATGGGTGCTGATCGTCAGATCTCATATGATGTCTACCAGAAGGTGGCGGAGATGGATCTCTTCGAGGCTGGGTTTGATGTGAAGTGGGAGGAGATTGCTGTACCCAAGCTGGATGGCGAATGGGAGGGTGTGCGCCGGGCTTACTGGGTTGTGGATGATTATAGATTGCCCCTGTGCAAGTTTATGGATTAAGGGAGATATTGGATGATGACTACGTGGGCATGAGATGTTGGGGAAAAAAAGGACATTGGATGTCTATGACTGAATGCGACGCTTGAAAATGCTATAGAATGGCTAAAAGGAACAATGTACAAATGATATCACAGCTGAATCAAATCCACCTCTGAGAAATCTGGAGGACTGCGACTGAAGATCGTCCGACACTTGCCATCTAGCGCCTGGTACTCATTGCTGATCCAGACATGTTTGCTAAATCGTTGTGTTCGGTACACTTCGTCATCACTTACGCCCAGATCATCACGCGGAATCCAGATGACAGGTCGCTTGGCGCGAAGGGCCTCGTGCAGGAAGGCACGTTGCACCAGCTGGTCACGCTCATCGGGCGTGAGATCCTCCAATTCATCGTGGATGCCAGCAAAGAGGGCTTGGCCAACTGTGTTGGGACCTGGTCCCTGGGCCTCGGTGTCTTGAGCCATCTTTTCCCGCATATTCTGTAGTGTTGGCGTGGAAGGTGTTGAGTTTTGACCGAAATATTTAGATTTCTGATTTGGTGAATTAGAGACCCACGATGGACGCTTGCCTACAGGCTTGGGTGTTGGTGTTGACAAGAAATCGGAATTATGTCGCTTCTGGTCTGGGAAATTGGTTTCCAGAGGTTTCAGCTCGATGTCTTCCTGTATCTCCTTATTGTGCTGGCGCTCTTGATGTTCACGCTTAGAGAGGGCGTGTTCAATATCACCATCCTCGTTATCTTCATCCTCATCGTCAAGAGCGAGACCGAGGCGAGCGTGCTGAGCCCGACGGAACTCATCATCACGTCGAAGAGCATCCTCTTCCAAGGTGATGGGAAGATATCGAATCAGTGGACTAAACGCTTCGTTGAGAAGAATTTGGTAACCGGCCGTTAGGACTAGAACGACGATCATGCAAATAGCCTGTCCCTCGCAGGCGACATCGTCATTCTCGTCACGAACCAAGAAGAACAAGCCAATCAGGCAGACTTCCATAACGTAAATTCCGGTGAATAGCTGATTAATAGCTCGAGGGAAGAGAAGGCCACCGGTGTCAAAACGGAACTTGGTGACATAGAGTGTGTTATAACGATAGACGAACCAGAACAGGCCAAAGGTAATAACGTTGAAAACCAGAATCAGAGGTGCAATCACAGAGTATATCAAACCTTAGAAAATGTTAATCAATGAATTCAATTAAAGACGAGACATGGCAACTTACCAATAGAGGCCAGGGTGGTATAGACAGGGAAGAATGTGCCCCATTGCATCTGATTGAGGTTCGTTGTTCGTGCCCACTTCTTCCGGGCAGTAGAATCCAGAATTGGGGCTAAGATGAACCAGCTCACCAGGCCAAATATTTGCACAAGAGCGCCGGCGCTCACAGACATTGCTTGTAGAATCATGTAAGAGAAGAAGTAGTTACTAGACTTCGGAATGTTCACTGCTAGGAGTTGAGGCCAGCTGGCCACATCAGTGACATTCTCAATGATTGTCGAGAAACTGGAAGCGATAGTGACGACCAGGAACAGCTGCACAAAGAGGAAGGCAAAGTAATAGTTTTGGACAGTGAGCTCGATGGACATGCCAGTGAAGAGGCCTTGCGTGCGGCTCAAGAAGCGAAGGATGAGAGGGAGCAGTGCCATCAGAATGGCCAAACACAGCGCAGGAAGAATACCCTGGATGGCTGAAATAAACCAGTCTGGTAGCTTGCCAAGCCAGGCCAGCCACGGGAATGCACCCTCCAGATACGCCAATTGGGACAGAAGTCCGGTAAACGCAACAGGGAACGCCCATCCAACGACCATTGCACAAACTAATGTGATGATTCCGAAGGCACGTAGGTATCGTTCCCACCATTTGATCGACATGTTATCCCAAATAACATCATCAGGGGAGATTTCCACGACTCGGGGTGCCATCTGTTTGGGGAGATGGTGACTAACAGATTGACAGGCCATGTGGGCGGCGACTTGGTGATTGAATTGAATGAAGGCCGAGTTCATCAAAGGGAACCGCTCAGGGTGTTGCTGGTCGATTTCGATCTCCAGATTCAGACGAGCGAGCTCCTTTCGACAATAATCGATGGTGTCAACCTTTTTGCCTATAAGCCAAAGCGAAGGCATCCAACTCCAACCAAATATGGGTAGACGCATGGTATCTCGGTCCTTGGGCCGAACATATTGTTTCCACAGTGGCTCTCCGTAGTCTTCATTCTCGAAATTTTCATTATAGGATATGGGGTATTCTTCCCCTTTCATTTTGGCCCCCTCCTTTCGACCATGTCTGTGTTTTTCGTTCTTTTCGGGTTTGTTGAAGCCACGAGGCGATGGAACAGTTGCAGGCGTTTCAGGTGCAGTCAGTGGATACTCGTCAGTCTCGCGCACACCCTGCGATTTTGTATGAGACGACATTCGTTTCCAGAATGATGGCTTCGACGGAGTCGTTGGGTCACGGCGCATGGTGTCACTCTGTCTTGCATCCTGTCCTGCATCAGGTCCTATTCTCTGACCTAAGTTCAGACTTAAGTGTTGACTTCGCCGCAGCCCTACAGGTTTGGCGGGGTTTGTAGCAGACGGGCTGCTAGGGGCAAGAGGATCTGGGACTGGAGGAGTGTTTGCATGGGGCGGGAGCATGTCTGTAGTTGCAGAATCATCGGGGCCTGGGAGAGTATGTGAAAGAGGCGGGAGGATATCTGTAGTTGCAGAATGATCGGGCCCTGGGGGAGTATGTAAACGAGGCGGAGGAATGTCTGTGGTTGCAGAACGATCGGAGGTGGGGGGGATATGTGAACGAGGCGGGATGATGTTGTCGGTAGTGGCAACGAAGCCACCGGTTCGAGACAAGGGCTTCTCGAAGCCCTGCTCAACCTTCTTGAAACCCCCAAGCACTGTCTTTCCCAATTTTCCCACCCCTTGGCCAACCGCCCCAGCGGCGGCGAAGGCAGGGTCAAAGACTCGTCGAGGTCCGTCCTGCAACCGTTTCTCTTGTGGGCCTTCCGGTTGTCCATGGAGCATTTCTTGTACAGTGTGGGCCTGATAAGGATTACCAGAGCTGATACCAGGACCCATGGCCATTTGTGACGCCCGTTTGTCGGCCGCCTTTTGCTCTTGTTTCTCTACACTTGACTGGCTCTTGCCGGCCTTCTTTGCCTCCATCTTGGCATTTTTGAGCTGTGCCTTTTTGCATTTCACAATTAGATCCGTCTCGGCACTCTCGAGCTTGAGAGCCAGATCGTTTCGTGCTTTGACTTTCTCGTTCAAGTCATCAAAGTTGCGATTGAGCCAGACGTTTCGCACGCCCCCAGGGAAAACATCGAAAAGCCTATCAAGGGCATCTGTATTGAGCCAATCAGGCGGGATAGAAGTAACCAGCACGGTGGTGGCAGAAGCACGAAGTCGATGCTGGGGAGATGTTAAGTAGGCCTGTCGCAGACGAATGTAATTCCGAAGTTCATCAAAGAATACAGCACAGACATAGACAATAGCAACCACGGCCATTATTAAATGAGCCCAGTACCGACTCGTATGCTCGGGGGTTACATTACCCCATGCTAACTGATCCAGACCACTGACGGTATACGTAACGCCCGAGGTACCATGCTCGTATTTGTGGTCCCTACCGCCAACTTTGTTGATTGGGAGTAGAACTGGCAAGATCACGAGTCCTAGAGGAACGAAGATCTTCAGGAGCATGCGCAGATAGCGCAGGAAGAAGTATGCATCTAGCCCACATTTCTGAATGAATTCCGAGCTGGAAGTACGAAAGACTGGGACAATCCAACGCAAGAGACCTGGAGGTGATGGAGTTGTCCGTTCTCTATCTGGTACCAAATAGGTTCGCGGTTGACTGGATATCAATTTTGGTCAGTTCAATGTTCCCATTTTCCTACCCGCAGAGCTTTCAGGGGGCTTACTATATACGACTTAGTTTACCCTTTAGTAACAGAAAGAGGAGAAATTCAACGACGAAAACAACGATGGCCGTCGCCAGCGACGCCAGGAAAGTTGATATTGAGACACCTTCAGAGGTTCGACCGTTACCACCGGTGTGTTCCAGCGCCTCCTCCAAACCCGAAGGCATGGCGATCAGCTCGGATATTGCCGAGGGAAACTCAGAGATAGAAAATGGGGAACCTAGGACGCTAGAAGGGGTATAGATGAAGTTGTCGCCGCAAGAAGCATCACGAGATTTAGTGGTAGGCACCGATGGATGTTGAAATTAATCGGCCGTAGACCGACGATTTGAATAAGAAAGAGCTCGGTGATAAGGGAAAAAAATTCACAAAGAGAGTCCACTTGAGGAGACTTTGTAGGGCGCCAACTTGATCAGTTGTGGGGGACGAGAGCCAATGATGTCAAATTTTGTCTTGGTTAATATCTTGATTAATGAGGCGAGTGGCGCGAGGACTGAGCTCGCAGATGGAATTTGTTGACGAACAGGGGGTGATTGGAGGAATCGTGGGAGCGCCGATCGAGAGTACAATGACATCAGGCGCTAGATGAAACCGCCAAACAAGTCACGGCTTTAGATAGAATTTTAGTGAAAGAAGACAAATATTGCTTTGTCTAACTTAGCGCCTAAGAGTTTCATAGACTATATTTATAGAGATATTTCTTACCAAATTAGTACCCCTTTTTTCCACCATGTTAATAGACAATGGACTCCATACACGAATGCCTACTGTAGTAGTATTGAAGCTTTTGGGTGAGGGAAAGGGGAAAGAGCGGTGATTGGCCCCTGGGTTGAATGTGTGGCAGTGCATTATGTAATAAATAACACACAGCCACAAAAGCCAGGAACTGGTGGCTGGAGATAACACGTCGACCCAAAGAGGTAACCACTTAACGCGTCCGTCGCGTCCAAGGTGGCAGAAATCCACGTTCCGCCCACAGCTTTTTGCTCTCCCTTTCTTCACTTGTATCCCATACCATCACCAACCCACCTGACCTTCGTCTGGTATCAACACATAAATTCATATACACCATGTCGTCACCAACACAAAGACGGAGGGGTCGCTCCTCCAAAAATTCAACTGCATCGCCTAGTTCTTCGTCCCGACAGGAGCCCCCTAGCAGCCCGAATTTTCAAGCCACGCCCCGTGCTTCGAGACGTCTAATGGCCGAGGGAGTCGCACCTTCTTCGTCCCCCATTTTTTTCCAATCATCTCCGACCAAGGGAGGTAATAATGCAGAGACTCCGGATGAAGGCATGGCAGATGCCAGTTCAACAGTAGACGATGGCGACAGAACCCCGCGAGGCAATCCCAGTGTGAGAGGTATGAATTTTATTTTAGCAGAGCCGCACCTTTTTTTCTTTTATATAAATCCCTGACCGCCCACCAGACTCTTCTCCTATTCACTATATCCCAAGTTCTAGCCCAACTCGAGGCTTCGGTCGGTCTGATATCCGTTCCGACATCCGCTCCGATGCATTGAGCACCGCCAGCAGCGGGTTATTTGTGTCGCCCGGAGGCCAGGGCCGACGGGGAGGTCCTCGTCGCAGCGATTTGCACTCCGGTGGCTTTGGGTCTACTCCCAATCGCCGTAACCGTGTGTTCGTGGACGCCAATGGAATTCCCACGGGTGATACCATGCCTCGCTCCGATGCTACATTCTCGAATATCAACCCTGGGACCTCTGAGGCCGAGGCCATGGCCGGAAACTCCACTCGTGTGATCTGGGGTACCAACATCTCGATCCAGGATTCAATGTCGGCATTCAAGAACTTCCTGTATAATTTCGCCACAAAATACCGCCTCTGGGCTGACGGTGCCTCCGAGGATGAAACTAGACTTATGGGAGAATTAGCAGAGAGACATGAGTGCATCACCATGTGTAACAACATGCGACGACTTGGTGTGACCACATTCAATCTTGATGCTGCTAACCTGAAGTCATACCCATTGACTCGCAAGTTGTGGCACCAACTTTCCGCATATCCACAAGAAATTATCCCTCTGATGGACCAGGCCTTGAAGGATGTGATGGTGGATCTAGCCCTCAAAGAAATGGACGTTCTTCGATCAGAGAGCCAGCGCGCTGCTCAGCCTCGTGACCGACGTGGCCAGCCCATCCTCACCTCGGATAATGTGATCCCGACCGTCGATGTGCCAGATCTAGTTGGTGAAGTGGAGGCCATGACCTTCAAGGTGCTCCCCTTCGGTCTGGACCAGACCGTAAACATGCGTGATCTTGATCCAGCTGATATGGATAAGCTGGTTAGCATCAAGGGCTTGGTCATTCGTTCTACTCCCATTATCCCCGATATGAAAGAGGCATTCTTCCGGTGCAGCGCCTGCAGCTATGGTGTTCAAGTCGACATTGATCGTGGTAGAATTTCCGAGCCAACAGTCTGCCCTCGAGACTCTTGCAAAGAGAAGAACTCAATGCAGCTCCTTCACAACCGTTGCTCATTCTCTGACAAGCAAGTCATCAAGCTCCAGGAGACACCGGACAACATTCCTGATGGTCAGACTCCTCACTCGGTATCTTTGTGTGTCTATGATGAGCTAGTCGATGTTTGCAAGGCTGGTGACCGTGTGGTGGTGACTGGTATCTTCCGGTGCAACCCCATGCGTGTCAGTGCTCGTCAACGCTCGCAGAAGTCCCTCTTCAAGACGTACATCGATGTTCTCCATGTACAGAAGTTTGACCGTAAGAAGATGGGCATTGACATGTCCACAGTTGAGCAAGAAATGTCCGAGCAGGCAGCAGAGGCAGATCAGGCACGCAAAGTCTCAGCTGAAGAAGAAGAAAAGATCAAGCGGACTGCCTCTCGTCCAGACATCTACGATCTGCTGTCTCGTTCCCTGGCTCCCAGCATCTATGAGATGGACGACGTGAAGAAGGGTATCTTGCTACAGATGTTTGGAGGCACTAACAAGACCTTCCAAAAGGGAGGTAACCCACGCTACCGTGGGGACATTAACGTTCTTCTGTGTGGTGACCCCTCGACCTCCAAGTCCCAACTACTGCGATATGTTCACAAGATCGCCCCGCGCGGTGTCTACACCAGTGGTAAGGGTTCGTCAGCTGTTGGTTTGACTGCCTACGTGACCCGTGACCCAGAGACTCGCCAAATGGTTCTGGAATCCGGCGCCTTGGTTCTGTCTGATGGTGGTGTTTGCTGTATTGATGAGTTTGACAAGATGAACGACTCCACGCGCTCCGTCCTTCACGAAGTCATGGAACAGCAGACCGTCTCTATCGCTAAGGCTGGTATCATTACTACCCTGAATGCCCGAACATCCATCCTGGCCTCTGCCAACCCCATCGGCAGTCGGTACAACCCTAAGCTCGCTGTTCCGCAGAACATCGATCTCCCACCTACCCTGCTCTCCCGTTTCGATCTGGTATACCTGGTCCTTGATCGTGTCGACGAGACGGAAGATCGTCGCCTGGCCAAGCATTTGGTCGGCATGTATCTAGAGGATACCCCTGAGAATGCCAGCTCACAGGAGATTCTAGTGAGTACTCTTTCCTGTGCGATCAACTAGAGGTATTTCTAACCTGTTCTACCTAGCCTATCGAATTCCTCACAGCCTACATTACATACGCCAAGACCAACTGCCACCCTGTAATCACCCCAGCTGCCGGTGCTGCACTCACCGATGCCTACGTGGCTATGCGCCAGCTAGGTGATGATATCCGCGCCCAAGAGCGCCGCATCACTGCCACCACTCGACAGCTGGAATCGATGATCCGACTTTCCGAGGCGCACGCACGCATGCGTCTGTCCCCCGAGGTCACCGTCGGCGATGTCGAGGAAGCCGTGCGTCTCATCCGCTCCGCCATCAAGCAGGCTGCCACGGATGCCCGAACCGGTCTCATCGATATGGGCCTTCTGACTGAAGGCAGCAGTGCCGCCGACCGTCGTCTTCGCGACGACCTGAAGAAGGCGGTGCTGTCCCGCCTTGATGAACGTGGCGGAGTGTCTGGTGGTGCAGTCCGCTGGACTGACCTGTATCGCGATGTGAGCGAGCAGAGCGACAACAAACTCGACCACAACCAGTTCGGCGATGCGGTGCGCTCGCTAGAGACAGAGGGCTCAGTGAATGTCTTCGGTGAGGGTGCTCGTCGCAGTATTCGCCGGGCGGCCATGAGCATGTCCTAGATGGCTGCGATGATACCATGATGTGATGACGGATTAGGCTGCATGTCATCTCTGACTGAGGGTGTTCTGGGCGTTGATTGTTTTTTATGGATAATGCTATGGGATTCAGAACAATTGTATATTGTAAATTTGAGCATAATATTTTCGAATATTCCACGGATTTCCCCAAGTACAATGTAGTTTTTCAAGGATGTTCAGAGCTCTAGACTTAAGACATGAAAATTGAGAAATCACATGCATTTCCAGTGCTAGAACGCAAACAATGTCCCGAGTGGGGCGATTGGTTTTTGCAGAGGACTTTTTCTTGATCCCTGTTCAGTGTGTAATAAGCATTGAGAGCCAAGAATAAATTGGAACGTGGCTATATTTCTTAATGGAATAATAAAGAATAATATACAAGAATAGAATTGTAATATAAGAGACGGAGTACTCCGTACATAGTAACTATATCTGTATCGCTGTACGGAGTAAATGATAGTGGATCTAACAGAGAAGAGAAGCAGAGACACAGAGATATGCCCACGTGCGCCCGTGACTGGTCAAATAGTCAACGTCACCAAGGGGTGGAGGTATGGGGAATACAATTTTACCATACCAAAATTACCAATCGCCATCTAGATCGCCATGAACATTCTTACTATAATCACCAATATATAGCTATTTAATAGAGATTTCAAACAAATATTCTTATAGAACATATTCATTGCCATCTTCTAAACCACCTAGCAACTCAAACTACCCCAATTGAAATGATATATAGCCATATTATATCACCTCGATTATTAGCACCCACCCACTTTAATGACAGGATGGGGCCGTCACCCGCTAGTCATCGAGCTAGCCAAGTTCGGGAGGGTCCATTATACCTCTTGGGCCTTTTGTTCGGAGAGCTCAACCCTCCGATGTTGGCTCCCCTTGCCTCCCCGGGTTATTTTTCTTTCTCTTTCTCTTCCTCGTCATGAGCTTGGGATAAACCTGAATTCCTCATACTTCTTCCTGCCCACAATGAGGTATGTAACTCCTTGTCTTCCATTTCACTCCCCGCATCGTTAGCGTACTGATTCAATTGTTCCACAGGTTCGGTGAATATCTCCGTTCTTCCATGATCAAGGAATTCTATCCTTACTACATTTCCTACGACGAACTTAAGAAAGCTCTCAAGACCGATTTTGTCGACGAGCCAACCTCCGATAACACCAAGCCCGCCCGCAAAGAATGGACGGAAGACGACGAGACGAACTTCGTATCCTTGCTCGAAAGTGAACTAGAGAAGGTGTTCCATTTCCAGAAGCGCAAGAGTGAGGAAATTGTCGCCCGCATTAAAGAAAGCGAATCCGAGGTGAACGATGTTGTCTCCCGTCTGGACAGCTCGTCCGATTCCCGTCGCCAGAGTACTCGAGCTGCTCGCCCCGCGCCCACCGATGCGGATTTCTTGACGCTGGAACAGGTGCTCAGTGACATTATTGCCGATGTTCATGACTTGGCCAAATTCACTCAATTGAACTACACGGGTTTCCAGAAGATCATCAAGAAGCATGATGTATGTTTTCGGTCCAAAGTTTTTCGATTTTGGCCCCCAATTCGCTAACAATCTCGCAGAAAGAAACCCAATGGTTCCTCAAGCCCGTTTTCGCGACACGTCTCAAGGCCAAGCCTTTCTTCAAGGATAACTACGACGCTTTTGTGATTAAACTATCCAAGCTGTATGACCTAGTCCGGACCAAGGGTAACCCGGTCAAGGGTGATTCATCTGCCGGTGGCACCCAGCAAAACTTCGTGCGTCAGACCACAAAGTATTGGGTGCACCGGGATAATATTACAGAGTTGAAATTGGTGATTTTGAAGCACCTACCAGTGTTGGTCTTCAATGCCAGCAAGGAGTTCGAGGAGAAGGACACGGCTATCTCTTCCATCTACTATGACAACACTGACACTTGGGAGCTGTATCAGGGTCGCCTGAAGAAAACAGAAGGCGCCGAGGCAATTCGACTGCGTTGGTACGGTGGAATGGAAAGCGACCAGATTTTCGTGGAGCGCAAAACCCACCGCGAGGACTGGACAGGAGAAAAGTCCGTCAAGGCGCGTTTCGCACTCAAGGAAAAGCACGTCAATGCCTATCTCGATGGCCGGATGACGGTTGAGCAGATCTTCGACAAGATGCGCAAGGAGGGTAAAAAGAGCCCGGCGGAGATTGATGATTTGGAGCAATTAGCTCGCGAGGTCCAGTACCGCGTCATTACTCGCCGCCTGGTGCCTGTCACCCGTACCTTCTACCACCGCACCGCGTTCCAACTGCCGGGCGATGCTCGTGTTCGAATCTCTCTTGACACAGAACTGACCATGATTCGAGAGGATAACATGGACGGCCGCCGACGTGCTGGAAACAACTGGCGCCGTATGGATATCGGAGTAGACTTCCCATTCTCACAACTACCCCCCGAGGATATCGACCGTTTCCCCTACGCCGTGTTGGAGGTGAAACTGCAGACCCAGGCGGGCCAGGAACCTCCCCAGTGGATTCGTGATTTGACCGCCAGTCACTTGGTTGAGGCCGTCCCGAAATTCAGCAAGTTCATCCACGGAACAGCGACCCTGTTCCCTACTCGCATCAACCTGCTTCCATTCTGGTTCCCCCAGATGGGCGTAGACATCCGCAAACCCGCCACTCGCCAATTCGGTATCCACAGGCCGCTAGCGAGCACCTCGATATCCGCCAATGATGAAGATTCGGATGATGACGAACTCCCAGGTGCGGACGAAGGCGCTCTGGTCGGACACACCACCGATCATCAAAACGGATTGTTTGAGACCAATGGCAACGAACTGGATATCGAAGAACGAATCGCCGCTCAACCCTTACCCGGCGACGAAGATTACCCCTTGTACGACTCGGACGACGAATCGGTATATTCCGACGAACTCGAGGAAGCTCGTCGCATGGGCGGGGCTTACTACGCGCAGCAGCTGGTCAAACACTACCTCTCTTGCACCGGTCACGCTGTCGCACAGGGTCTTATGGCGATAATCCCCCGCCCCCGTCCAACATCCCTGCCTCCCCCCGAACAGCGTGGAATCGCTGTTTTGAGTGGCCACAAACGCACCCTACAGCGTTTCCAGGCTCCCCCAGGCAAACGTAAGTAATCTCGATACCATTACATACAATTACCCAAACTAACACAAACAAAATAGGCATCTTCGTTCCCGTCCGCGTGGAACCAAAAGTCTACTTCGCCGCCGAACGAACCTTCCTCTCCTGGCTAGAATTCTCCATCATCCTCGGCGGCATTGCAGCAACCCTGCTAAACTTCGGCACGGACTCCGCCACCCTCATCTCATCCTGGGCCTTCACCGTCCTCGCCGCCGGCGCCCTCGTCTACAGTCTCTTCCTGTACATCTGGCGCGTGGACAAGATCCGCAAGCGCCGCGACGTCAAGCGCGTCTACTACGAGCGCTGGGGTCCGACGGTCGTCAGCATCGGACTCGTCGTGATCATCCTGGTTAACTTTGCGCTGCGCGTGCGCGCGGGCGGGTTTATGGCTGCACCCGGGTCGGAGGGCGAGCCTAGACATGGCGAATTGTAGAACTATTGGTTTGTTTGGAAAGGGAGAACTGAACCGTTCTCTTTGTTTCTTTCTTGGTTGGCCACCTTTCTGTTTGTATCTACTGGTGGCGTTTTGGGTAGGGCGTTGGGGGATTGTAAATCATGTACAAACCGCATACATACCGTTGCAAATATGAGAATGGCACTCGATTACTGCCTAACTTTGGATTTCTTTTTGTTTTATAAATGTTATAGACTTGCAGATAGTTAGTTGAGAAATGTATGTACCAGTCAGCCAACTCCTCCGATGAAGATATTCAGGACAAAAACGAAAAGATAAACGCAGATACTATTCATGACCTTTCAATTGGGGTATACACATTATCGTAACAAAATCCAATGCTGCCAGCCATAGCCAATGAAGTCATGCAAAAACAACGCCCCTATCTGTGCAAAATGCCCAAAACCATGCCCAGGTGATATTCATTCCTCTACCTCGATCTGCATCTCTCGTTCTAGAAAGCAGCACGCGTCAGTATATCTGAAATAAATCCCATAGAAAATACAACATACCCCAGAGCTTGATTGCATGCGCAACAATGGTCTCAGCCTTAACCATCAATTTGGCAGCATACCTCTCCGCCTCTGTCGGATAGAGCTGACTTTTCTGCGCCTTGCGAGTATTGGCCTAGACACAGAAGCGCGTTAGTAAACAATCGCAGTAGTCTCCAACAAGATACGCAATTCCTTTCTTCATAGAATCCAAACCAAAACCCAAAGAAAAGCAAAAACCCACCATCATAAGAACAGGAACTAAATCCTTTGGCTCCGCCTCGGCCAAAGCCCTCAAATTCTTAAACCCATTATCCCTCAGTAAGCGCGCCGTCCAACTCTTAACAAAAGTAACCTGCGCCATCTCGAGCAGGTCCGCGCGCGCGCCAGCCTCAAGTCTATCGCGCATATGATCCAAGACGGCAGCCATCATGCCCCAGTTCATGCGCTGGCAGAACTTGACGATGCCGGCGGCGAATCCGTGGCACTGCTGTGCTAGGGTTTGGACTGCGCCGCGGGGGATTTGGTAGCGGTGGGCTATTGTTGCGAGGGGGGTTTCGTTGCTGAGATCGCGGAGTTGGAAGGCTGTGTAGGCGCGGCGGTAGATTCGGGCTTGTTTTATTAGCGCTGGGGTTGTTTCTTTTAGGGAGGCGCCTGATTGGACCCTGGTGAAGTGCTTAGTTTGGGGTTGTGTTGGATTGGTTGGGAAGTGTGTATGGAATTATGTGGACATGACATGTGTAGGGGGGTGGAATAGGGAGGGTGGAGGCGTACATTGTGTTGACGAAGCCTGGTTGGACTCCGACGAATTGTAGAGCCCGGAGACCGCTCTCGTCTAGTCGGTCTAGTTGATCGCGGAAGATTTGCCAGTCTATGGGGGTGTTCATCGCTGTTTGGAGCGGGGTGAACATGTAGAAGATGTGCATGTCACCGTCCATGACGAAGGCCTGTAATGCTCGTTTCAGCTCTTCGTGAACGAACAGGCCGTCTTCGGGGGAAAAAGATGAGGCCACAACCGCCTGTCCTAATGGCGTGGCTTCGTAGGATTCGTCGTCCCGGAAAATAAGAAGTTCCTCGTCGACTAGTTCTTGGAGAGCAGATTTCATGATGGTGTATGCGAGTTTCTTGTCCAATGAGCGATAAAGAAGCGTGCACCGAACATATTCTCTGACTGCCTCGCAGCCGGATACCAATCCTGTTGCTACGGCTTCGAGTAAAGCCCTTCGGGGTGTGAGCGAATGATTCAGGAAGAATAAAATAGAGTTGGGCGAGAAACACATACCGCTTGAGGCCTCTTTTCTCCGGTGCCAGGCAGCTCTCAATAGCGGGCATGTCAGCGTCCAACAGATCGCAGACAGCCTGCATATCGGATTTCACACAGATGAGATAGGTTTCGCCAGCGTCATCCTTGCCTTTGCGCCCAGCACGACCACACATTTGACGACTGTTTTTGTTAGCTTGTCCTCCTCACTCTAGGGAGGAGACACATACAACATAGCCGGACCTACTAGCTCACGGCCCATGCGCGCACCGTTGATGATAACACGTCTCGCTGGGAGGTTTACACCAGCGGCGAGACTGCATGTGGCCACGAGGACTTTAATCACACCCTGGTCATAGGCCTGTGCAATTAGCTCCCGCTCTTCGGTGGTCATGCCGGCATCTAGGCGGTCATTAGTAAGGATAGAAGCTAGATCATGGATCAGAATACCAACTATGAAAACCTGTCCCTCTGATAATTGTTGTCTCCAAAGCCGGGTCCAGCCCACAAGCGAGGCTCCGCAGTTCTGCGAGAAGGTCGAGTCGCTTGTTCAACTCTTCCGGCTCTGCCGGCGGCATTGCTTCACCGATAATCGCAGCGTGAACTTGGCACGCGCTACGGCTACCGCAAAACACCAATGACCCAAAACCAGCGGCTGCAGTTTCAACTGCTAGTGCTACCATGGCATTTGTTGCGGAGTTGCTGAGCTGCTTGAAGGTAGAAGGGTCAATAATTCGGTGGGGAGGGATGGTATCGTGTAACGAGGCAGCCGCAGTCAGCTTGGATGCAGTTTGGAACAATTGCCTTGAGGTTGCAGCTGGGTAGATTCCATTCTCATATACCAAGTATTCGTCGATGGGGATTGGCCTGAATGTGGAGATGTAAAATTTGGCATTCATCCATTCTGCCAGCATCTCGGTGTTCTGTAGACCTGTTAGAGTAGTCCACCGAAGGATTGAAAAATAGACTCACGGAAAGCGTGGCACTCATCCCAACAATCTGGATATTCTGCTGTAATAACAGCAACTTTGTGACCATCAATTCCAAGAGATAACCCCGGTGTTCGTCATCGAGCATGTGCAACTCATCGAGAACCACGACTCCCAATTCTCCAATGTTACACTCTTCGATCGCGCTGTTTATCAACGAATTGGCCTAAGAAAAGAAATATCAGAATTCTGCAGGAAACACTGAACATTCAAGCGTGCGTACCTTTTCTATCGTACAAACAGCAATATCGGTATCAGCCCAAGTGGCGGTCGTCCGACTTCCCCCAAAGAAGCCTGTAACTCTGATATCTTTGTTTAATTTCTTCCATCGCCTGCGAGGGAATTTCGAGTCATCTTCATCATCCGGGATATTTCTCTCCACATCTTGCACAATGCGACGCATCCACTTGAGCTTCTCCTGAACCAAAGCAACGTAAGGCAAAACCAACAGTGCTTTACGCCCTGGATTTTCGATAATGCGTTTCAAAAGTAGAACATCTGCAACAAGGGATTTGCCACCGCCCGTCGGGGCCGTGTAAACCAAATGACGTTCACCAGAGAGCAATCCTCTAGCCAGCAGACACGACGCCTGCCACGGGTAGATACTTCTAACACCAAGGGCGGCAAAATTTGCCGTGAGAGCGGGTGGCAGGCCATACTTTGGATTAGACAGGGAGAGCAGGGGATTCTGACTGGAAGGCGGGGCAATCGATGCAGTCACAGCCCTTTGAGGATGATCCGGGGATGACTCCGCGCCCGCACCGAGATGAATCTTGCTGGCGGTAAAACGATGGACAGGAGCGGTTAGCAGATCTCGTGCAGACTGCAGCGGAACTGATTCCAATATGGTATCTGGATTGACATTTTGGTGAGGAAAAGTAGCTTTTTTTACGACTGGACCGGGGGGTGGCATGCCGGGAACCTGCTCTGCGGACTCTGTCCAGGATCGCTTCTGTCCTGCCACGGGTGTTACGTGATACGCTTGTCGACGGGCGATATCAATAGATGTCTGAAACCCGCGAGACTGGACACCCGATGTCGACATGTCTGAAACACAGTTCGGCCCATTTGTCTGGGGAGATAAAGCTAAGATTTAATCAAAATTGGCCATCTCTCTGAAATTTTGATCGGATTTTAATAATTTTGGATGTTTGATGTTTTCCCCATGTTTTTATTGTTTTCCAAGGTTCCAATCTACGCGGCTTACATTTGTTATTGCCTGAGGCATAAATTAGATCAGCGGTTTATGTCATCCGCTCGGATCGCCCAGGACCAGGGCCTGGGGCTAGGTCTTAACTTCCTTGGAAAGGCTGATGTTCCTGAGAGACATCGATGATCGCTGTGTTTTCAATAATGTACCATATTGCATTATTACTCATATTGCATGCTTGTATGCTCTGCATTGAACTGTATGTTCCGATATGGTAGTCCCTTGCTCAGAGACTCCAACCTGGGAGATGGTACTGTGGAGGCTTATGTGGATGCCCGCTCCAAGCCCTGAAGTCCTTATTATTGTTCACGGGTGTGTGGTATAAACGCACAATGGTCAAAACCCGATATTCGTAGCCCCATGCGTGTCAACGGGTGCCTAGGAGCTATTGGCACAATTCTGTCCAATCTCGTGCGCCATCGGAGCCGAGAGGGTCGTCTGACGATCTGCGGCCAACGGCGATAGATTTGCCTCAAGACATCGTGGCATCCTTCGAACCTACAGTAAACATCCACGTATATGACTTTACTCAAACTTGGCGGGGAAGAAAAAAACAGAAAAGCAAATTGGAAAAACAAAGCAAAGGTTCCAAAATTGGGTGCCCATTCTGAGACCAGGTACAGAATCTGAGACCCCGATCGGGGTGGAGGCGTCATAACGACTGTATCATGAGTCGCGCGTACCACCTATGCATTAGGATTAACTGGATGAACAGTGTTAACAGGACTAGCAGGATTAACAAGATTAGCAAGATTGTGAAGTTTCAGTATTTCAGTATATATGTGGCGATAACACGGAATTCAATCACCGTGCATCGTGGAATGTGATATATATTCCACTATACCACTTCATCTCCCCTGGTAAAAAAAAAAAAAAAAAGGTAGCAATAAAACAGTTTCAAGTTAGACTTGATACTAACATTTGAAGACACCTTTCAACCAATAGTAAAGGTGATATAATTGTAATTGTCGGGATGTTTGGATCTGTTCCTTCGGAGGTCTGATCGCCGTATATATATAAGGCTTTGGGATATCAACCCATTTCATACAATTCACACGTACATTATGTGCACATTATACACACATTTTATATCCATATTCCCACAATAAATTACCCGGTCCTACAAAGTAGTGGATTTCCTAACGGAGTAGTCCGGCACGTTATACCCAAAGAGCTCAGACCTTCACGGCAAATCATCCTCGGCCAGTTCTCGGCGGCATCGATCGTCATTGGAGAGAAGTTTAATTACTGTGACTTTGATATGGTAACTCTTTTATGTCTATGGGAGTACGAACATATATATTTCCTACTCGATAACCGCGTACCCATAATCTATTATACATGAACTTATAGAGAAATCCATAGCCAATGTGTTTGGTCGCACAAGATCAGGCGAACGGGGAAAAAATCACAAAAATAGCAAATAGTCACTGCTTTTACTCAAAGTACTGGTCATGTATTTGGTATTTTTTTTCCCAACTTCCAAATATATAGCTACCTTAGTACCTTAGTACCTTAGTACCTTAATAAACCATTTGAATATGTCCATGTGTTCTGATGTTATACACGTTCCGCATACGTGCTAACATTCCTCTCCAGTAGATAGCCAAAATATTAAGTAGATCGAGCAAGGGAGGTCCAAAAGAAGTGCCTTTTGGTTCCTTATGGTCTTTTAGGGATCCGTCATATTAACATATTAGGACTAGGGGCCAGAGTGATCCTCGACTGTCTGTTCTTTTTTTTTTTTTTTTCCTTTTCCCCCTTCCCCATTCCCCGTTAGGCCATATATATCGTCTTTTTTTCCCGCTAAATAACTTTTGACCCGCTTCTCCCGACCCATCCCTCCCTCCACTCTATCTACTCTTCTCTCTCTCTCTCTCTTGACTCTCTTTCTCTTCTATTCTTCTATCCCCCTTATTGTCTCAATCCTTTTCTTATATTCCCGTAAGTATCTATTCTCTATGTTCGTATCTCTTATTCTCCTATTCCCCAGATTCTATTGTTAGCATTAGGCAGTCCCCTATCAATGTTGTTCACTCCGGATTGTTCTTGATATCGGAAATGTCCTTCACCCCTGCAGAGAATAAGATCTGACACGGTCCACTCTTTGTCTTTTCCCACTTTTTTTTTATTTTCCCTTCGCAACTCCCCTTGAAGTTCTTCGCGTCTTTGTACCGGGATCCCCATATCTGCCCACCTACCCGTATTTTGAGATTTTCGCCTTTTCCTTTTCCGTTCTCCAATTGAATCTGTGTCCTCCCGCGTTTTCCAAGGCAGGTTCCCAACTAATCCGCCACAGTTCTGGGTTTTATATCCTTCTTCTCATATTCATTCTCATTTGCCGGTGGATGACTAAAAAACTCACTCAATGACCACTCCCAACTCTCCGGAGGCAGTGGCCGATTCGGCCAACGGCTCCGCCACCGCGTATGGCACGCGATCGAGAGGTCGTAATGCCCCTCGGCCAAATTATGCCGAGGATCGTGATTTGGACGCGGATATTGATCTCTCTGCACCAAATTCAAAGTCCGCCAAAAGAAATAGCGGCCTAGCACTCAACAACATTGTCAATGGCGCTAATATCGATGAGAAGACCTCGACCCAACCACGCAAGAGCCTGCCCAATGGCCAGAGCGCAAATGGATCGGCAAAAGATGCCATTCCTGGCACCTCTTCATTTTCCGCCAGACCAGATGATGCAAATGGATCTAATTTGAGAAAACGCAAGCAACCCGCCAGCACGCCAAATTCAACTCCCAACTCGGGTAGTGCGGTGAAGAAGATCTTCACAACCCCCCCAGGTGATGCTGAGGGGGGTTATTTCACCAATATGATGAGTTTCGAAAACTCCGGGCCATATCTGCAAGATGGCAAATTAATAGCCGATGATGGCACCACTTTTGCCCTCAATGGTTAGCCCCCACCTCCTAAGTGATTATTATGAAACTAATCATTTTTTTATAGACCATGTTTATTTAATTTGTGAACCTCCGGGTGAGCCATATTATTTAGCACGCATCATGGAATTTCTTCCATCCAAAACCAAGCCAGATGGCTTTATTGAGGCTATGAGAGTCAACTGGTACTACCGCCCACGAGATATCCAGCGTCATTCTCCTGACACACGGTTTGTTTTTGCTTCAATGCACTCTGATACCTGCCCTCTTTCTTCATTACGGGGCAAGTGTGAAATTCGACACGTGTCAGAGATTGAGGACATTGGTATTTACAAGAAAACGAGGAACTGTTTCTGGTACGACAAAATGTTCGATCGATATATCCATCGCCTTTACGATGTCATTCCGACTAAAGATATCATTAATGTTCCGGGAAACGTCAAAAAGGTTCTTGACGAACGCTGGAGATTTATTCTTGTCGAGATCGGCAAGGGGAAAGAATTGACAGGTGCTGTCAAGACTTGCAAGCGATGCCGTTTATACGCTGCAAACTCCGAATCTGTTGACTGCGCAGTTTGCAATTCAACATATCACATGCACTGTGTACGACCCGCTTTGACCAAGAAGCCCGCTCGAGGCTTTGCTTGGGCCTGTGCCGCTTGCAGTCGTGCCCAAGAGCGCAAACTCGAGGCACGCAACACACCATTAACTGGCGGTATCCGAACAGATGGTGAAGATGTGATCATGGAAGAAGAGGAGGAAGAGGATCCTCATAATCATGCGAATGGTATAGCAAACGGCACCTCCGCCAGTACTCCCGCGGCCGAGGAAGATTCTATGCCTCAGCCTGCAACCGTGGAACAGATCGCACAGGCCAAAATGTGGCCTTATCGATACTTGGGTATTCACTGCCGCGTGGAAGATGCTCTGGATTACGATGATCGAATTTACCCCCGAGCTAGCTCACGTCTAGGAACTCGACACCAGGCACTGGTCCCCGCTTGGCCAGGCCGCGCAGTTGAATACGTCAAGCCCCTTGATGCGAAAAAGAAATCAAAGGTTCCCGGTGGCAAAAAGGACGGCAAGCTCTCCAAGGATGCACAGGCGGCATTAGAAGCTGCAAAGCGCGAGAGGGCAAACCGACCGATGTGGGTTCAAGATGAGCCAGCTGGTTACATACATCGTGGCCAGGATGAACCAATCACAATCAACGGAAAGCAGGTGCGCACCGCCGAACTTCAGTTCAAAATGCCCAGTTCTGAACAGATCTCCACCCGCGGCGAAGATGATGCGCCTGGCTCTCATTTAAGCGATGCGGATCGAGAAAAGTTCATCGACGACTACATGCGCCAAGCCAAGGAACTGGCCCCTGGTATTGGAGTTGAGAAATACTCTACGAATTTCCTCGACAGAGCCCTTGCACTTCTCTACTCAGAGAACTTCGACGTTCAGGCTGCCCTTGCTAAGCTGAAGAAAACCAACAAGTACAAGGATCTTAAGGAACCCCACATTAAACCAGAGGAGCTCAAGCTATTCGAACAAGGTGTCGCCAAGTATGGATCTGAATGGCGCAATATCATGAAGCACGTCAAGACTGTCCATATTTATCAGATCGTCCGGTTCTACTACATGTGGAAGAAAACCCCCAGCGGTCGGAAGATTTGGGGCAGCTATGAAGGCAGACGGGGCAAGAAGGAGGTACGCCGCCACAGCGTAATCTCATCTAAACTCGTCGACGACGTGGCCGATGATCATGATGATTCTGCCTTTGACTCTGAGAAAGCCATTGTCCAAAAGCGTGGATTCCATTGCAAGTTCTGCTCCACCCGCCATTCACGACAGTGGCGCCGTGCACCCCTAGTTCCCCCAGGCACCGTTATCCCTTCTGAGCCCTCAAATAAGAAAGACAAGGGCCCTATGCTCACCGTTGCGCTCTGTCTTCGCTGTGCTCTACTATGGCGGAAGTACGGGATTCAGTATGAGGATGTTGACGAGGTTGCAAAGAGAATTGCAAGCAGCGGTAACAAGTCATGGCGACGCCGCATCGACGAGGAAATGCTTGCGCAACTGATTGTAGCTACCGAAACGCCGTTCATGATCACCCCTGCTACAGCAACTACGGCTACCGCGATGGGAATTCCGCTTGATACAAATCCTAAGCTCTTGATGGAAGGCAAAGTGGAAGGAAAGGTGGAAACTAAAGTGGATCCGACGAAGAAGAAGGCAAAGGAGACTCCCGCACCTTCAGCCACCACATCTGTCGAGCCTATGCCGAAAAAGAAGGCTTGCCCCGAAAAGGTAGTGGAAGCTCCACCTATTGTTCCCGACCCGCCAAAGGCAAAGACTCTCCCTTGTTCAATCTGCAATCAAGTCGAACCTTCGGGTGAAGAGCATCTTTCATGTCGGGATTGCCGTCTTACAGTTCATCGCAATTGCTACGGTGTGCGGGATTCTCGCGCCAACAACAAATGGCTCTGTGATATGTGTTCCAATGACCGCACTCCCTCAATTTCTACAAACTACACATGCGTTCTGTGCCCAGTCTCATACACCGAGCATGATCTCATGGAGACGCCCAAGAACAACTCCCGGAAGAAGACTGAGCGTGACAAGGAAAAGGAGCGCATGGAGAAAGAGATGGTTGCCGAGGCAATCAAACTCTATCGCCAGCGGCAGGAGGCTGTTGGCAAGCCCATAGGTCCTCGGGAACCCCTGAAGCGTACTGCAGGCAACAACTGGGCCCACGTGCTTTGTACCTTGTGGACTCCGGAGTTGAAGTACGGCGATGCGCAGGAGCTTGAGCCTGCGGAAGGATTCGGATCTATTCCCAAGGAGCGGTGGCGCGAGACTTGCAAAGTCTGCAAGTCAAATAAGGGCGCATGTGTGCCATGTAGCTTTGCTGGTTGCAATGCTCGCTTCCACGTGGGCTGTGCTTTCCAAGCTCATTACCGATTCGGCTTTGATATCACACCCATCAAGAGCTCACGCCGGGACAGCATGCGGGCTATCCGTCTGGGTGAAGATGCTGGAGCAGCAACACCTGCTGTGTACTGTCCAAATCACAACGTGCCGACTGTTCTGCACGCAATTGGCGAGCAGACAAACCAGGGCCATCTAAACGCTCTCCAGTTGTTTGCCCAGACCTATAAACAGGCCGATCTCTCCCTCACTGGAACCGTTCGCAAAGCTACGTACTTGCATCAACCTGTTAATCCTCCTTTGCATACTTCCACAAATGCAACCCGCCGGGCTTCGACGAGTGCTACGCCAGCTTCCAAAGAACCCCCCAAGGTTCAGCCGGCTCTGGAGGACGTGACTGAAGATCCCATGGACATCGACACTGATAACCATGTTGCACCGCGACCTGCTGCTTCTGGCGTGGAGACTAACCGCAAATGCGTCCGTTGTGCCACCGGCTTTAGTCCTAGGTGGTGGGCCATTGGGCGACGACCTCCCATGGCCAATGGCTCAGGACACCCTCATCATCCACCACCTCAAGGTGCCTTCCCCCAACACAATGGAGATCCTTGCGACCTGGCATACGAATGTCATAAATGCCACTTGAAGAACCCAGCGCCTCCTCCCCCTCCTCCGCCTGTGCCAGAGCCTACGCCCGACCAACGGCCCTCGCCTTACTCTGCCCAACGCCCCATGATACCCACTTCACGAATGCCCGGTCATGCAGGTCATGCGGGTCATGCAAGCCATGCAGGCCATACAGGACATTCCTTTTTGCCCCATCCCCACCCGCATCCGCATCCTCCTCCGCCTAGCGGTGTGCTTGGGCGGTCAATGCCTCCCGCTCACCCACCCAGCGGACTCCCAGGACCAGGATACACTGGACCATACGAGCAACGGCTCACGCCCGACATCGCTCATCGCAACGGCATGTCGCCGTCTCCTTATCCTCCGACACAGCCACCGCCCCATCACATGAATAACTACCCGCCACCCCATCCTGCAGGACCACCACCTCAGCACTATACCAACGCTGGGCCTTCAGGACCGCCGCCGCCGTATTCCGCCCATCAGGGCCATACGACCCATCAGAGCCCATATGGCCCTGTGCCAGCCCGTTCGCCGCACCTCTCGCAACCATCACCACATCTTTCGCAGCCACCGCCGCGATCATATGCAGCGTCTGCATCCCCTCCAATAGTGCAGGCGACGACAATCAACCGCTCACCCCAGACCTCCCTGAGTGCTCTCAATGGCGGCCCGCCTCATCGTGTGTACTCTGTTGAGCGTGTGGTAGGAGCTCCATCCCACTCACCACCAGTGGCGCAGGCACGTATTGACCCGCGCGGACCCACTGCCACCCCTCCCACTCGACCGGAAGATACACCACCTTCACTGATGGGCGGACCACCAAGCAGTCGACACTCCGGGGTCAATGGCACAGCGGCCGGGACTGGAGCGAGCGCCAGCCCATCGCTGAAGAACCTTCTCTCATAACGATATCCCCGCACGAGTGCTCATAATCGAGTTGTATGATAGTGACCTATGTCCTTTCCTATTTGCTTTTACTGCTTCTGCATATGCATGCCACGGCATCCCAATGAACAAAAAAGTGTGTCTAGGGTTGGGTTTTCTTTCTGGTGTGCTTTTTCTTTCTCTTTCTTTTCCTTTCCCTTCTAGCTACGGAGATCCCGAGCCTTTAGCCGTTTGATTCATCCGTCAGCCACCATCTTTCATACTTTATGTTTCTGCTTTTCTTATGTGTTTGTTGCTTTTATGGCGTCTTGAATTACGGCACTTGGGAAAAGTCCGTGGAGTCTGCTATGGAGCGGGGGAAACTTGATATGGTCGAAAATCATGGATTGCATGGAGTAGGACTGGCCGCTTTATGATTGATATTACCATTACCCATTATTTCCAGCTAGATGAATTGATTAGCATTGCTACGATCTATGTCTTCTTTCTGATTATTCAACACTACATTATATCTACGGATTACCCACTCGGTTGTCCGGCATGCATTCTAAACCTGTCTTAAGCTCCCGAGGTCTCGGAACCTGGCAATGCTGACAAATGCCGAGAGGGGGGCCCGAAATGTCCATGAGGTCAACTCGACATAACTGGCTGTTAGCTTCTGGAGGTATAAAAGATAGCTTCTGCGAATATTTGCATTGAAAAAAATCCACCCATTGAACACTGTACATATCACTCAAGATGAGCGACACCATGCGAGCTATCGGTAAGTGAACGCGGGGTTGAAGAACATTCCCCCCACCTGGTATCATCTACATCATTTCCAAGGTTGGAAACATAGATGGTGATCGTACGCCGATATCAACATGCCGTTTATTGCCCTTCTCACGACTTATCTCCTCTACCTCCACACCTCCAAACGCTCATAATGTTAAAACTCCAAACTAACAATCCCCAGGCATCAAAGGCGGCAAAGGCCCCGCAACAAGCCTCTTCGTCGATCAGATCGCCAAGCCTACTGCCACAGAAGGCCAAGCCATCATCAAGGTCCGAGCCTTCGGACTGAACCGCATGGATCTGCTTCAGCGCGAGGGTCTATACCCACTCCCACCCCAAGCACCCTCAACCATGGGCGTAGAGTTCTCCGGCGTGATCGAGAGCTTCGGGCCAGACGGACACGAAGACTTCAAGATCGGAGATGAAGTGTTTGGCCTTGCCTATGGCGGTGCTTACGCAGAGTACATCTGCGTCTCGGCTCACATGCTAGTACACAAGCCGAAAGAACTCTCATGGGAAGAGGCAGCTGGAGTCCCGGAGGTGCGCACATTCGCAATGAAATTGCAGCCATTTAAATATATATCCTCTCACAGAACGAACTATCGCTAACCCACCACCCAACAGACCTGGATCACAGCCTCGCAAGCACTATTCCTAATCGGCGAATTCCAATCCGGCCAAAGCGTCCTCTGGCACGCAGGCGCATCCTCGGTTTCAATCTCAGGAATCCAGCTAGCCAAAGACGCCGGCGCAAAAGCCATCTACGCGACAGCAGGCTCGCAAGAGAAAATCGACTTCCTAGAAAAAGAACTAGGCGTGACAAAAGCATTCAACTACAAAACCCAAGACTGGGCCGCGGAGATCCAGGCTGCCACTTCTGGCGCGGGAGTCGATCTAACCGTCGACTTTATCGGCGCGACGTATTTCCAGGGTAATCTGGACGTTGCGGCGCGTGACGGCCGCGTCGTGTTGCTGGGCCTTATGGGCGGTACTAAGTTACCTGAGGGTGTTAATATTGCGCCGTTGCTGTATAAGCGTGTGCGGGTTGAGGGGAGCACGCTGCGCAGTCGGGATCTCGAGTACCAGCGTAAATTGCGCGATACGCTTGTTGAGCATGCGTTGCCACGATTCTGTGATCGGACTTTCAAGGTTTTTGTGGAGAAGGTATTTCCGTTTGAGGGAATTGAGGAGGCGCATAAGTTGCTTGAGAGTAACACTACTAAGGGGAAGATTATTTGTGTTTTTGAGTAGATAGTTGCAAATTACAAGATATAATACATAGTATATTTAGTATATATTCTGTACTGAGATTATAGGTAGATATACATATTGTCAGTACTCGACGGAGTACATACATATATATATAGCTAGTCATAGCCAAGAGATCCACAAAGTATAGGACCCCACCCTTGACCATTTGCGGACAGAAGTCTGCACGCCAAGTATTGCGCAAGTACGGAGTGCATAGAACTAGAATTGAAAATGCTACCTACCAGGTAGCATGCAACTATCCCTGTCTGGTGTCGGTGATTGGTCGGGGTTCACTCCCAATCACATGGAAGTGATCATCAATTGATCCGTGATAGGGAAATTAGGGTAAGCTGGTATATATCTACGCCGATATTGTCATCTGGGATATAGATATGTATATTTACAGAGGTATATAAGTGTCTATTTCCATACATATTGTTATATATGTACTTAATGCTCTATTAATGTCAAGTTAAAGGTCAATGCAGGTGATCCTTTGGAAGTGGAGAACTCGACTTCGATGAGATCACCTCGGATTATTTAGTTTTCCGTCGCATTTTGGCCCCAAATGGGCCCAAACGTCCTATCCACCTTTTCTTTTTTTTTCTTTTTTTTCTGCAGAGAGTGTGACTGTGTATTTAGATCTAGTATTTACAGAATGATACTAGTTAGAATTGTATTATACTGGTTAATAGGTAAGGTGAATATATAATATACCTAGATACCTATATAGTATAGGTATATAGTATATACACATATATCACCCACAACTATGTGCGGAGTACACTGTATCTACCACTAAGGTTTCTTATGTATAATCTGCATAGCCACTCCAGGATTTGCCTGGGCGTACTCCGTACTCCGTGCTTCGTATCGTGTTACAGAATCTGCGCTTACTAACACCCTCACCTTCTAGAAAAAAAAAAAAAAAAAAAAAAAAAGAGAGAGGCGTCATTGGGGCCCACTGGTTACGATTGGAGGCTCTGCTAGAAAAGAGATGATATATAGAAGGAAAAAAAAAGGAAAGAAAGATATAAGATAGTTATTTTCAATGCCTACATATACATAATAATGGTAAATAAACTAATACAAAACATAACCAAAAAGTACAGTGACCAGCTGTGACCTGTAACCCTACCTAGTAAGATTACTTGAGGATCATCCCGTCCCGCCCCAAGGCCTTCTGGAAGGAGGAAAGAAGCCCCTTCCCCGTGTTCGCCCCTCCACTGTCCTCCAGGGTGTTTTTTGCTCTTTACATATTCTCTTACTCGATTCTTCTTTTCTCTTTTCTTTGTTGATCTCACCGCTACACGCTACACGCTACACACATAACACGGCCATGTCGAACTGACATCTCCTACTTCTCCCTTTCTGTTCTTTCAACGGCAATTGAACCCCCTTCGTCCTCGATAACTGTCGCTCTCATCCCATCGTTCGTCCGAATCCGACCCCGGGGTGGAAAAAGTGGGTTGCGCACTTGGTCTGTCTAGTGCGACAAGTCTAGACTCTGGGGGTGTCTCGGAACCTCCAGTCCACAACGCGACTCGGACGGCCTCGCTGCAGGAAACAACTCCATTGTTCGATTCGGTGAACTGAGAGCTTGCTTGCCGACTGCCATTCCTTTTCCCGACTTTCTTTGTGCCGATTCACTCGGATCTCTCCCGATCTTCCATAAACCCTCCCCAACCTCGCCGCTCGTTTTTTTTTTCCTTCCCACCTCTCAAAACCGCTCCTCGTCACTCGGACTTTCCATCACTCAACCCCCCCCATCAGCCGAACGTCTCGGTCTTCGTAATCCGAACCATATGCGAATCAGGACTGATCCGACCGACTCCTTTCTTTTTCTTTGCTCCGATTGAGTTCTTGTCGATCTTGTGATTCCGGCGACATAGTCTGATCGATCGGGGTCCTTCTCAACCTCCTGACACCATGGTGGACCGCTTGGATTGCGCGGGCCTCTACATCGATGACCGAGTGCGGTCGGAGAGATGGGTGCGCAGAAATTCCATCGATGAATTAACGATATCGTCCGCAGGTTCCTTCGCAACCCCCGAAGAGCCGGAGGCCCTGCAGGCCGATGTGGAGCAGCTATTACAAGTGTGCAACCAAAGTAGGTTTTGCAGACTGCGCCTGCGCTTATTGATTTACTAATTACTCTTGATTCTGTAGTCTATCTTTGTCACAACGGTTCCTCCTTTGCCACAAAGCTGGCCGAGCTCAGCGACCGGGCGGGTAGCGAGTGTAACCCAATTTTCGCCTTCTTCGAGGTGGACTTTAGCGGCGAAGAGTCGAACCTAGCTCGTCGAAAAGCCAGTCGCGGCTCGTGGACTGACAATGCTCCTCCGTCACCGGGTTCCATTCACCGTACTTTCACATTTTCAACACAGTCCGACGAAGCACGGGGCCTGTCACTTCTATCAGGTGTCTCGAACGATATTCAAGCACAAGATGGGCCAAATTTGGTCATCCCCGTTGCTATTTTGCGTCTTCCTACTCCCGATGCCTCCAGCGACAATGCTGTTACCGGCCCTACTAGTCAACCACATTCTCAAGGACCTCTCACGATGGAGCACAAGCAGATTGCCCGCTGTCTTGATGCCGGTGCTGTGGATGTCTTGACCACTCCGCTAGATCGCTCACGAATTCAAGGGCTCGTGGTTCATGCCTACCGGACCCGAAAAGCGGCACAGAGAGAGATGTCCCGATTTCTCGCGCGGAGAAAGCAACGGAAGCTCTCTTGGGTTGGTGTGCATGATGAGCAGCCATATTCTTATCTAAGAGAAGCCATGGTTTCAAAGCTCATGAAAGGAATTTGTAACCCAGAAGAAGTCATACATGATGAATTCCAGGAGCAGGATCTTAACATTGATCCTGCGCGTATCTCTTTTATCAAAGAGCAGGTAGGTTGCTGGAAGTTCTGTGCCCATGAGTTCACCGAGGACGAACTGGTTCTTTGCGCTTTTGAGATAATACAGCATGCTTTCACCATGCCAGGACTGGACACTTGGCGCTTGACCCCTGATGAATTGCAAACCTTCCTTCTCGCCTGCCGTGCCGCCTATAACTCCTTCGTGCTTTACCACAATTTCCGCCACGCGATCGATGTGCTACAATCCGTCTTTTGTTTCCTGCTACACATCGGTGCCTTGCCTCCATATGAACCCATTGGCCAAGTTCCTGTCCCCGAAACTCCCATCACTTCCCTTCTCACGCCATTCGACGTCCTTACCCTCCTTATCTCAGCCATCGGTCATGACGTTGGCCACCCAGGTGTCAACAATTTCTTCCTCGTCAAACTCAACGCGCCTCTTGCTCAACTCTACAACGACAATTCCGTCTTGGAGGCATTCCACTGCGCCGCCTTTTCCCAGATTTTGCGTCGACACTGGCCTGCGGCATTCAAAGACAATCAGCTGCGAAAGCTCCTTATCAGCTCTATTCTTGCCACAGATATGGGTGTGCACCAGAAGTTCATGCAGCGAATGGGCTCATTCCAAGAAAAGTTTTACGAAAATAACCGATCTGTTGATGGCTGGAAGCCGCAAGATGTCGAAATGTACAAGACCCTCATTTGTGGATTATTGATCAAATGTGCCGACATCAGCAATGTGGCTCGACCGTGGAGTGTTGCAAAGAAATGGACGCAAATTCTGCAAGAGGAATTCGCCAACCAGGGTGAGATGGAAAGAGAGGTTGGAATGGAGACCGCTCTGTTTGGCGGGCCACCGGAATTAGGCAACACCTACAAATTGGCTACTAGCCAAATTGGATTCATGTCAATATTAGCCCTGCCGCTCTTCGAAGGCATTTCCGACCTTCTGCCGCAGTTGCAGTTCACTACAGACCATATTCTTCGCAACCAAGCACACTGGCAAGAACTTTCTAACGAGGAACTGAAGAAGCAAGGTCTTCAGGTCGAGAAACAGCCTGAGATCACTATTTCGCCTCGCTCCCATAGCCCTGCAACTTCTGAAAAGCTGCCCTTCGCTTCAGGAGATGGCACAGTGGACAGAGTCAAATCTCCCATGAGCTCAGGCTCTATTGAATACAACGAAAATACTATTGAACCGGTTGTGTCGCCAGACACTCCAGGCCCACAGATTGAAATTACTGGAACTGCCCTAGCGCCAGCGGCTGAATTTGCATCTCGGAAGTCTTCTGGTGCCATGCCGGACCTTTCTGATTTCTCCATCCCTGGGATCCCGGAATCTGCCCGTGAGTCTGTTTCGACACAGCTACATAGCCCTCTTACAGAAATAAGTCCGGGTACCGAGGATCCGGCTGTTCTAGCTGCGGTTTTGTATGCCAACTCGGCCTTCGGTGGTGGGACTTCATCAGCAGCAGTGGGGCGTGACCATGCATGTGGGGTCGAGAGACCAAGCAGCTCTCGCCAAGGCCTTTCACATGGCTCTCAACGCGGCTCTCAACGCCATCATGCGCACAACAGCTCCTCTGCTCGAACGGGCTCTAATCGCAATAGCTGCACACGGACGCAAAGCACCTACAGCAACACCATGACACCAATCTCTCCTACAACTAATGCCTCGAGCTTTTTGGCTGTGGATAGTGGCGACGAAAAGCGAGTCTCCGGGGACAGTGCCGCGCAAAGTGATCTCGGAGGACCTGACGACAGTAGCACACGTCCCAGTACAGCGGACGCGTATCCGTCAGGTGTATCAGAGCCCGCAGGTGGTTCTAGCCCCAGTCGTCGCTCTATCCTTGGTCGTGGTAAAACTCGATCAGAAGATGGCGCCAGCAAAGACCTTTCCAGGCTGGGAGCCCGTGGAACCCGCAGCCCAGCCCAGTCGACGACTACTGGCGAGAGCCTCAAAAACGAACCCCCACAAGTGGATGACTCTCATGGTACCCGCAGACTTCCTAAGCGAAGGAGTCGGCTTCGACTTGCCTTTTGGAAGCGTCGCAACCATTCGCACGAGGTTCGCGGCGAGACCTGATTCTTGCCACCCTGGTTGGTGCTTTTTGGGCTTGAACCATCACCAGCTGTGTATAATGCTGCCATGGTCTCATGAATATTTCATTTAGCAATGAGGCTTGAAACCACACTGGTGTTCCATGAATTCACGACTCGACCAGTCGAAGAAGCCGGACTTTGGATTTTTCTTTTCCCACCGCATTGGCTCTCCTGGTCACGACTCTACGAAGTCGATAACGATACCTTCTTACCTTTTGCTGGACGCTTCGAGTTTGTCTCGGACACGAAAGCAAATGCAAACCTTAGCTTCTCTTGGCAAATTACAGCATCAAAACAAGATGACTTGTATGTTTTATCCTTTCCTCTCTCCTCCTTTTGAGGCTGAGAGTCACGCTTCATCATGTATTCCTCTATATGGATACTGGCATTGGTGGCCCCCTACATTTATCATCTGATCATTTGCATTGGGTTCGCCTACCTACTTCTGTGCGACGACCACGAATATCTGTTTCCTTTCATCCTTACCCTACACCTTCTTTCATCTCTCTTTTTTTGTTTGCTCCGCTCTTGTGTCATCTTTCGGGCGGTTTTCTCTTGTCCTAGAATTCGGTGATAGGCCAATGGCGTTCTTTCTTTTGCAGGAGTGGGCATTCATCGACTCTTCACGTGCCTTGGATAGCCTTTTCTCTTTCTGCCTTGTACTTGATCATCTTTTGTCTTGTCTTTCTCTCTCTCTTTCTTTTTTTTTACATGGACTCTTTTGTTAGACTCTTCCGCTCTGCGCGATAATGAATGTGATGTGTACAGTGAGACTTTTGATTTTTTTTTCTCTCTCAAGGATTGTAACAAATTGTAACAGGTCTATTCCAAGTGATATATGCAATTCCAGTCTTTATACTAGCCCGATCCAAACAATTCTTCTACATACAGTAACCGGATGTACATGAGATTTCAATATGTACATATGCACATCCTTCTACTGACAATCCTCACAACCCGCCTTATCCGTACTCTTCTTCTCTTCCTCTTTCTTCTTCTGCTCACCCTCCTGCTTCTTCAACGCCCGATCCGTATGTCCCAAATCCCTCTCAGGAGCAATAACATTCCGCACGAGAGACTTGAGCGCCTTGACTTCTAAGGCGAGGAAGGAATGGTTAGATAAATAGCTCAACTAGATAAATATCCCATGTCATGTATACGAATGCATACATAGACACAAGTAAATAATAAAACAGAAAAGAAAGGAAACAAAATACATACCAGGGAATCCCCCATCCCGCTTCCGATCCCACAGAATAATCTCCTGCGTCGTGATCTCCCCTTCATTCATCGTACCGTGCCATATCGTCACTGTAAACACGCCGCCGGTTTTGGGGACGAGGGCAACTTCGCCGAGGTCTGTGCTGAACGTTGAGAGGAGTTCTTGGGCGAACTGTTGATTGAGTTAGTATTGGTATTGGTGGTATCTGTATTTGTATGTTGAAAGTCATAGTCATGGTTATGTTGACAGTGGTGGCGAAAATTGATATCGAGTTTGATACATGTACATGTACATATCATAGTGTAGATATCGAGTATGTATAAACCCATTTTAACAACCAATCACATGCCAAATCACTCAGAAAATACAACCAAACTAATCTAACATGATAGGCCAAGAGAAAAAGAAGAGGAAGAGAAAGATAGTCACGTACGTATGCGGCGCGGAGCATCCACCGGCACTGTGTGCAGAACTGAATTGAGATGCGGGGGAGATGGACATCCACGGGCGCTGTTTTCTCACTATCCTCGGACTTGGAGTCGATTAACGGTAACGGGGCTGGTGTAGCTTCGGCCATGGTGAATACTGATGGGGTTGGATGCTGCGACTGGTACGATTGGAGGGTTTACTTGGTGGCGTGTGGGTGGAGTGTTCGGGGTTAGGGTAGTGCGTACTTTTTATGTATGCAGGTGGATGTATTTGGGCGGTATTTCTGAATAGGTGAGATGTGTTCAAGTTGAGGTCCAGAGCTGCTTAGTGGGATATCCCGGGGGAATGGATGATGTCAGCGGGGATGGGCTGACTCTGCGCATATCAAATTTCATCTTATAGCATATTACATGTATTGGATTGTATATTATACATATATAAGAGTAATACTAGTAGTGCTTGGATAGCATGACCTACCAATTGCCCAATATGGGTAAGGCCAAAACACTCGGTCGAGGGCTGACCCCGACCACCGGGCCATCCCAGCCAAGCAAATTGCAAGCCACAAGCCATGATTGCCGGACTTAGGGGCCGAAATTACGAAAGCGCAAATTCAATTAGATCGGTATGGTATTGGTCATGCAAATCTATGATACATGAATGGCAACTCTCAGTCCCAGAATGGAACATAGAGGCTTTTTGAAGATAACCCGTAGCAAAAGGATACATAGGAGAAAAAAAAAAAGAAAAGAAGAGAAAAAGAGAAAGCCGAATCCAAACAAACACAGCGAGAAGGGGGAATGGTGCGATTCAGAGAAGAAGTAGTAAGGTGCAACAGGTGCATCGTCAAGTGCATTGTATGCAGAGTCCGAGGACAAAGGGGACCGAGGAGCGAAAATAGGACGACAAAAACACAGCGGGACTCGTATGATCCCCGGAGGCGTGGAAGGTTTCGTGTAAGACCAGCAGACGATTCTTTCAGGCCGACATAGTTGTCCGCGCGAAGCAATCACAGTGTTTTGTTCGAGTCCAAGGGGGTCGTGAATAGGTCCAGAATTAAGTAGAAGAAAGAGAGAAAGGAGAGCGAGATGTCATGGCGAAGAAAATTCCCGTCGTGAGTGCATTACATGACGGTGCAGCAACCTCCCTGTTGCTGAGGAGCATAGGGATCCTCGCGCTTGTCGACCTAGGAAGATGGAGTTAGTTTTTGGCGCGCGCGAGAAGCTGGGGAAAAAAATGCCCGGTCGCATACCTGTCCCCATACAGATGGAACCATAAAGTCGCGAGTATTGTTGCAGTAACTGATGAGACTATCCAAGGGTTAGATGTTTGTTTTCAACAAAGGAAGGTTGGACGGACGAGAGAGCTGCCTCGGAGACCTTGACTCGTGGACGGTCCAGATCCTCCTTTAGACGAGCATTGAGCTCGGTCAACCGACGATATTTTAGGTCGGCGACACTTTGCTTCTTATTCTTGACATCACCTCCAGATCGAAGTTCGTAGGGAGCCATCGTGACGGGTTGAGCTGTGAAAGAAGCGCGAATGGAGAAAGGGGGGAGAGGGGGTTTTGGATCGGCAGGTTCCCAAGGGCGTAAGAATTAGGTTAGGGGGTCGGGTAATCAGGGGGGCCAAGACGCCAGACAAAGAATGAAAAAATGAAGGTGAAGGAGTCGGGTCGAGTGTTAATTAGAGAGAGAATGGACAAAGGACTGTTTAGAGGGGATTTTCCTGAGAAGAGACCCTGACAGGTCCGTGGGTTTCTTTTTTTTTTTTTTCCTTACACGTTACGTTGGTATATGTTATACTGGGGGAAAGAGGGATTATTATTATTGGGGGGAAGTACCGGGTACTTGGGCTGGGTTGAGTATACACCTATTGTTTTATAGGGTGGAGACAATACACAACTTGTACCCGGTACTTCCCATTCTCTAAAAGATTCTCACTATTATAAAACTACATCGGGGTCGGAATGAGATTAGTTGAGATTATAATATTAGTTAGATGATTCGAGGATATATGAGTCAACCAATAATATATCATAATCATAATGCATAGTCAGAAAAAAAATATGACATATCTTCGTTAGACCAGTAGAACAAGTAGAATAAGTCCATGTACTTTTCTTGATGTTCTTTCTGCCTTAGGCCATTGAGCACACGTGATCCTCATCGCTTAACGCGAAGTGGGAACATTGGCGGGATCCAATTTTTGCTCTGGCCTCAACACGCACATTGTGAATCTTCCCCTCGTTATCGGGTATTCGCGTGGCAGTCTAATCGCATTCTACCCAGCTGCCCGTGTGTGTCGCTGGCTTCACCCAACTTTTTTTCTTCTTATTTTTAATTTCTTATCAGTCACCTTTGATTCTTTCCCAAGGGGCATCCACCCATCATGCCGCCTCCGCCGCATATTAAGCCTGAGAATGTCCTCAAGGTAAGCGTCATCGTCGCTGTCGTCGCGAGAATACAAAATGGATCGGTTGCTAATGACTATATCTTATATAGAGGGCCCAGGAACTCATCGCCGTCGGCCAGGCTCCCGCCGCCTTGACCGTCCTTCACGAACATGTCACCTCCAAGCGCACCCGTAGCAGCCCCATCGCCTCCCTCGAGCCGGTGATGCTCCTGTTCGTTGAGCTGTCCGTCGACCTTCGCAAGGGCAAGGCTGCCAAGGATGGTCTTTACCAGTACAAGAACATCGCTCAGAACACCAATGTCGGCACCATCGAGGTTCGTGTTGATGATTGTCATTGAAATTTTTTTTCCTGTGACTTGTTACTAACCTAGGTCTTTTTTTTCAACCTGCAGATTGTTCTCAAGAAGTTCATCGAGCTCGCCGAGGAGAAGGTCACCGAGGCCCAGGCCAAGGCCGACGAGATCCAGTCGACCCTCGAATCCGCCGCTCCTTCCTCCAACATTGAGGATTTGGAGGCCATCGAGACCCCCGAGACCATCCTTCTCGCAACTGTCTCCGGTGAGCAGTCTCGCGACCGTACTGACCGCGCCATCGTCACTCCTTGGCTCAAGTTCCTGTGGGAGACTTACCGCACCGTCCTCGAGATTCTGAAGAACAATGCCCGTCTCGAGATCATGTACCAGTCGACTGCTCTGCAGGCCTTCAAGTTCTGCCAGAAGTACGCCCGCAAGACCGAGTTCCGCCGCCTATGTGAGCTTCTGCGCAACCACGTCCAGAATGCCGCCAAGTACTCTTCGCAGATGCACGCCATCAACCTGAGCGACGCCGATACCCTGCAGCGTCACCTCGACACCCGTTTCCAGCAGTTGAACGTTGCCGTTGAGTTGGAGCTGTGGCAGGAGGCTTTCCGCAGCATTGAGGACATCCACACACTATTGAACCTCAGCAAGCGCCCCGCTAAGAACATTATGATGGCCAACTACTACGAGAAGCTCGCCCGCATTTTCCTCGTCAGCGAGAACTACCTCTTCCACGCCGCCGCTTACAACCGCTACTACAACCTTCTCCGCCTTTCTTCTGTGGCCCTGGCCAGCGGCCAGAGCTCCAAGAAGGAGAACCCATCGGTTACCGAGCTCGAGATGACCAAGGCTGCTTCCTTCGTTCTTCTCTCCGCTCTGTCCATCCCCGTTATCAGCACTTCCCGCTCCCGCGGCGCCCTGGTCGATGTGGATGAAGCTCGCAAGAACAAGAACACTCGTCTTACTAACCTTCTCGGCATGGCCACCTCGCCCACCCGTACTGTGCTCTTCCGCGATGCTCTGAACAAGGGTCTGCTCCGCCGTGTGCGCCCCGAGATCCGCGAGCTGTACAACATCCTCGAGGTTGACTTCCACCCTCTGTCCATTTGCCGGAAGATCACCCCCATTCTGAAGCAGATTGGTGCCGACCCCGAGATGGAGAAGTACGTTGTGCCTTTGCAGCAGGTCATTCTCACCCGTCTGTTCCAGCAGCTGTCCCAGGTTTACGAGTCCGTTGAGCTCAAGTTCGTCTACGAGCTTGCCCAGTTCCCCGCTCCCTTCCAGATCACCCCCGCCATGATTGAGAAGTTCATCATGAACGGTTGCAAGAAGGGTGACCTCGCTATTCGCGTTGACCACATCTCCGGCGTCCTGACTTTCGACTCTGATGTCTTCTCTTCCTCTAAGGCTGTGCACGCCGGCAGCGGTGCTGGCTCCGCTGAGAGTGATTCTAGCTCCGTCCAGCGCCTGCAGCACACTCCCGCCGAGATCGCCCGTTTCCAGGTCGCTCGTCTCGCCAAGACTCTCCACGTCACCTGCATGTACGTCGATCCCTCCTACAACCAGGCTCGCCTCCAGGCCAAGCAGACTGCCCAGGCCCGTGCCATTGCTGGTGCCGCCCAGGAGCACGAGGATACCCTCACCCGTCGCGTTCTTATCGACAAGAAGAAGGAAGCCGCTACCGATGCTTTGCAGCGCAAGCAGCGCGAGGAGGAGACTCGCAAGCGTGTCCGTGCCCAGCAGCTTCAGGATGCCGAGAAGCAGCGTCTGGCTGATGAGCAGCGTGACCGTGAGCTCAAGCGTATTAAGGACGAGCAGGACCGCATTCGCCAGGAGGAGCTCAAGAAGCAGCTTGAGGAGCTCAAGACTGGTGTTAAGGGTATTGACGTCAGCGAGATCGATCTTGATGAGCTTGATGCCAACCGCCTGCGTGCTATGAAACTGGCTCAGCTTGAGAAGGAGAAGAACGAGCTTAACGACCGTATCCGTACCACTGCTAAGCGTATCGACCACTTGGAGCGTGCCTTCCGTCGCGAGGAACTGAAGCACATTGCCGCCGATTACGATGAGCAGAAGAGACTCGACAGGGAACTTTACGAGAAGCAGGTTGCCGAGGAGCTGCGCGAGTCTAAGGAGAAGCACACCGAGGCCGTTGCCCTCAAGCACCGTCTGGGCCGTCTGGTTCCCCAATTCAGCAACTTCCGCAGAGAGGTTTCCGAGAAGCGCCACGAGGAGTTCGAGAAGCGTCGCAAGGCCGCCGAGCGCGAGTTCGAGGCTAAGAAAAAGCAGCGTGTCAAGGAGGTACAGGAACGCCGTCGCCGCGAGAAGCAGGAGCGCGAGGAAGAGGAGGCTCGTATGCGCGAGGAGCAGGAGCGCCTTGCCCGTGAGGAACAAGAGCGCACTGCCCGCGAAGAGGAGCGCCGCCGTGTCTTGGCTGAGGAGAAGGCTAAGCGCGATGAGGAGCGATCGTCAGTATTCCCTTACTCTGGTTTCACTCCAAACATTGATACTAACTTGATATATAGCAAACTGGATGAGATTGCCCTCAAGCAGCAACAGAGAGAGGAAGAAGCCGCAGCACGCCGTGCAGCCCGCAAGGGTGGATTCGAAGCACCTGTCGAACGAACCGCGCCCCGTCTCAATGTCGCCCCACGCACTGGAGCCCCCCGACCACCTGGAGAGAACGTCAGGCCCTCAAGGAAGCCGGTGGTGCCCCCGCCGAGCCCACTCGTGAGATCACCCGTGAACCCGTCCGTGAGCCCGTCCGCGCACCCGTCCGTGAAGAGCCCGCCCCTCTCCGCAAGGGTGGATACGTTCCTCCTCACATGCGCTCTGGTGCCGCCGCTGGCGCTGGAGTCGCCCCCCTCCCCCTGCTCCTCGCGAGCCCCGTGAACCCCGCGAGGCTCCTTCCCGTGAGCCCCGTGAGGCCCCCGCCGAGCGCTGGGCGCCCCGTCAACCCCGCGAATCTTCTTCTCAGTCTCCTGCTCCCGCTTCGGAATCCAAGCCCGCCGCCGGTGGCAAGTGGGTCCCTAAATGGAAGCAGCAGCAGCAGTAAACGACCGAGCTACGACTTTCCAGTTAAAAAGTGTATCCAAGCTCTCTTCTTTTTGGCGCTATTCTCATGACCCTTTCTGCATATTTCGTGTATCATTCACCCATGTTCACTCCCATAACTTGTTAATGGGGGCCCTGATTCTGTGTTTCAGCTCGCTCGGAATATGATATAATCTTTTCCTAGATTTCTACTATAATTCGGTTTTCTTGTAGATCATTTGGTCTTTTTATTTCTATCTATGCACAATGGCGGAGTTCCGCCAATGCTAACCCTCGATCACAGCATTGGCCCTGCACAGGCTGCATATGTACACGCATGCATATCGAATGCAGATTACGTTTTTATTGAATTTCGAGATCAAGAATCGAAGAGAAATAATGAGCCCACCAATCATTATCACGATTTCAAGCTTATATGTATGTAACCTAGGAAGCTCTTAATATGAACAATTAAGACCAAAACATAATGAAAGATGGCCAGTCAAAACCAATATGGATATCTATCGAGCAAAAGAATAAAAAAAAATAAAAAGACAGCAGTCTAAAGTTCTAGAGTCCTCACCCGAGGAAACAGAATCGCAAAAATGATCAAGTCATGAACATCAACATCAAACTTATGCCGCAGCCACTTCAGCATTAGCCCCAAACAGCTTCTCCCGCCATTCCCCACAGACCGCTTCAAAGCCACTGACAACATCACCGCAGACCTTTCCAGCCTCTCGGTCTTTGAGCCGGCGGTCCCACTCCCCGCGCTCGATCCACCGCGATCCCTCTTCGCGGCTCTCATCTTCCCGCCGGATATCAGCGACGAGTTCTCGCGCAGACCGTAACCGACGGGAAGCCGTAGAAGTCAATTGTCTCGACTCGTAGAGGGTATCGTTTAAGCCGCGAAGTGTATGTGTGATCTCGGCTGTTTGCGAGATGAGGGCTTGGAGAGAGGCGAGCGGGTTGTGTGCGGGGGACTGAGGGGTTGATTGGGAGTCTTGGTGCTGTTCGGGGAAGGGATATGGGAGATTTGGCAATAAGCCTTCGTCTATAAGGGGCATGAGAGAGTCGATGGCGTCGTCGGAGAGGAGGGGGAATGGAGAGAAGAGGAGTGGGTGGACGAGGGATTGGAGGGCGCGGGTTTGGTGCGTGAGATGTGATGTGATTGAGGAATGAGCGGTGATAAGTCTGCGATTAGAGATTAGTTATTGGGATTGGTGGAATTGTATATTATACTTGGGAGATGAACTTACCTCATGGCACTGTTTTCAATCCCACTCTGCCCACCAAGATCTTTCAAAGATTCGACCGTCCGCTGAATGACATGGTCATTTTCACTTCCATTATTCTCTATACCCCGCCGAACGAGACTCTCAATCTCAGCCATCTGGCTCTCCAACGCAGGGGAGATGTCTGTCTCCTCTAAATCCGAGTCGGGTCCATAATCCGAGCCATCGTATTGCGACTCCTGCCGGCGGTGCTGCCGCAAATGATTTGCACGGTGCGGATTCCTTGATGGATGAAGTGAATCTCTTTCTGGTGAGAGAGAAGGTGACCGGGAGCGCACACTGTGCGCTGATTGCATATACACCTCTTCTCCATCGCTGTGACCCATTTGCTGTGAACCCGCACGGCTAGCTTCTTGGCCTGACGCATATCCATATCCATCTTCCTCTTCTCCCCATGCATCAGCTAGCTCATCAGCCAGGTTCCCCAGTCCTCCTCCGCTTACATCAGTGGCGCCAGAAAAATCTCCAGATTCTCGGTGGGACCCACTCATGGTGTGGGAGTGGTGATGGGACGCGACAGGAGACGGAGGTGCAGATAATCGTGGTGTCCGCGGTGACAGTGGGCCTGCAAATGCAAAAGTATCCCCGCCAGCCCCAGGGGAGATGGGTGAGTCGTCCGAGGCCGACGGGTAGCGGTGTGAGAGTTTCAGGGGAGACGGAGGGAGGGGCATTGGATCGGTTGGGTGAACCACACGGGACTCTTGGGTTGATAGAAGCTTTATTGGGGAAATAGGGGAGCTTGATTAGGGCAATATCGCCAGAGAAAAGGAACAAGCGGTTGTAGTCCAGCTGCAGGCGAGGAACAGTTGTTAATTAGGACGCCCAATTGGATGTTCCGATAGCTCCGGCCCGAGTCAATGTCGTAGTATAGCGTGGTAGTCACGAAACAAAGACCGAGTCAGGGTCAATTGATATAACAACACGTGCAAAAGACCTGCTTCTCAACAAAGGAGTGACTACACCACCAGGATGCAGGAGGGGTACGACACCAACAACTCAACTTCGACCCTCACCGCCGACTTTACACTCGTCACCGCCCGGCAAAAAAGAACAAGAGTATCAAACCCCACATTATCCTTTCCAAGTTCACGATATCAAGATGAGTTCTATTGAACGCATGTCCCCATTGGACCTGCTCAACCTTAATCTCACCAACCTTGACCCCCTCACTGAGAATTATGATCTCGGTTTCTACTTGAATTACTTGAATAAATGGCCTTCATTGTTCAGCACCGTGAAGGACCATGAGGCTGGCATTGTAGGTTACAGTAAGTTAAACTCTAACCCTAACTTGGCACATTTTCCTCAAATTCCATGAATACATCTGACCTGTTCCCCCAGTTATGGGCAAGCTCGAAGAGCAACACCCTGCAATGCGCCACTCCGAGCACTACACTCCATGGCACGGACACATCACTGTCCTAACCGTCGCCCCGGCCTGGCGCCGCCTCGGATTTGCACGCAGATTGACTGAGCAGCTCGAGCGGGGGTCCGACAGTAACGACGCTTGGTTTGTTGATCTCTACGTCCGCGCCGGAAATAAAGTTGCATATGAAATGTACAAAGGAATGGGGTATGTGAATCGATATAGATGCGCGAATATCGAATTGATTGCTGACATATATTTACAGATACTCCGTTTTCCGGCGGGTGGTTAATTATTACAGCGATGATCCGTCGGGGATGTCGGAGACTGGTGAAGATGCATTCGATATGCGCAAACCGTGCAGTCGAGATAAGAAGCTCGAGCATGTGCGAGAAAACGGTGAGAACTTCCCTGTTGGGCCGGAGGATGTGATGTAAACCGTCCTTTTTTTTATGGTATTCATTGGAGCAGAGCAGTCATTGATGACATTCAAAATTTTCTATCTCTCTCTTGCGCCTTTTTCTTCGAGGGGTTCTCATGGCTTGGAGGGCTTATACAGGGCTGGAGTTCGTATGGACATTTTCTTGTACAGAATCAGACACATGATTATTATTTTATTGCCATTTTCCGTCTAAGTATAATATGAAGTGTGCCGTGTTTCCCACTGGCTGGATAGGAGAGAAATGAGTTGCCGAGAGATAATGCGATATGAAGAATCGTGACCGAATGATGAAGTTAATGGTATGTATCGTTGTCCCAACATTTTGATATCAAGAAATAGCTGGAATAAGGCCGAAAACCTCTGTGGCGGTAGGTATATTTTGTAAGACATTTCAGTAGCTAGTGACTGAGATTTAGGCCTTAACATGAAACTTAAGACCCGAGCGCAGAAGTCTCACAGAGGTCATAAGAACTGCAGCTGCAGTGAGACAGCAAGCGGTGAAAAGCTGAACCCCGAGGAATTGGTTTGTATTGGACAGGATTGCACCGCCGATGGGGGTACCGATCAGCAGGCCTATGGAAGTGATAGCAAAGACCATTCCCAACCGTGTACCCAGGTTGCGCACGTCGGAAGTCATGCTTGCCATAACCACAGGCGGCAGAGACACAAATCCACCCGAGAAGAAGCCGTACAAGACGGTAAGGATGATGATTCCAGGTAGGGTGTGAACCCGGATCCAGACAAAGGCCAGGATGGCAGTGATGCTCACGGCTGGTGTGAGCATATTCAAAGGACCAACGTGGTCAGCGAGAAAGTTGGGCGCAATGCGGCCGAAGGTCGAGGCGGCATTTAGCATGGAGAGTAGGTAGAATCCTAGATTGGCGTCTACAATGCCTGTGTCTATTGCGTATGACTGCACATAGAACAAGAAGTTGTATAGACCTAAGAAACCTATAAACATGGCAATGGCGAATATAGTAAATGCCGGGTCCTTGAAAGCAGATAGCTGGTACAGCTTGCGCTTCTCCTCTGGCTGGAAGCGCGAGCGCATGATGCTAATAGCAATGCACATGGTGCCGAAGCAGACGAACCCAAGTGCTCGGGTAGCCCAGGGAAAACCGACCTTCTTCTCCAACTGATCGAGCATGATTGGGTAGACGACACCACCGATACTGCTGCCACTGGCAGCCAAGCCGTTGGCGAGGCCTCTCTTACGGCGGAAGTACTGTGGCAGGATGGCAACGGAGGGTACAAAAAGGCAGCCTGCTGCGAGTCCCATGCAAAGGCCCTGCGAAAGAATCAGTTGCCAGTATTGTGTGGCAAGGCTGGTCATCATCAAGCCAAAGGGCATTAGGAAGGTAGCGAAGATGATGAGGGGTCGAAAATAACCAGCGTCAAACATTGGACCTGTAATGACTCCAACCATCATCAGAAGGAAAGACTGTAGCGATCCAATCCAGGCAATGGTAGATGATGAAGTACCGGAGAGCAATTCTCGCTCATAATAGGTTTGATATGCACCCCATGTATTGATAATGCCCCTATTTTCAACTAATTAGTAATGGGACTTTAATATCGAAGAACATATTCTTACCATGAATTGAAGAAGAGAAAGAATGAGCCTAAAGCTTGGAGCCATGTCTGTAGCCCCGTATCGAATATCAACTCGGGCTCTTCTTTCGGAGAGTCTAATATATTGGAGATGTCATTTTCTTTGCAAGTGACCGAAGTATTAGCGAGCACTTCTCGCTCTATATCCAAGTTAAGTGACCCCATGTTGTTTCGTATATTGGTCAAATGGATGCCCCTGACGGGTGAGAGCCTGTAAAATATAGGAGCGAAGTCAAAAGGTCTTCGCTGTGCAATGGTATAAATCCAGATACTATCAGGTCAAGACGGAATAATAAATACAAACATCCAGTCATTGATAAGCCCCCAACTAAGCGGGGCCCGGGATCTCGGTCATTCGGTGATTATAATATAAGCCCTAGAGGCTTCTGGGTTGATACGAGAAAATAAGGCTTTTCTAGAATAGGATAGTAGAATTACTATACTTTGACCTGGATATCTTTAATGTATATCTGAATTTATCGAAATAACATGCTTTACCCTTTGTTAGTTTCAAAAACATCAATATCAATGCTTTTTGACGGCAAATTGGTTGCCCAGCAGGTGCCGAGGCTGGCCTAGTCACCACTAGTGAGATATAAGGTGTGCTGCTAGATGCAACTTCCATGAATCGCCGAATCTCCGTGATTATTATCCAGAGGATGAGCCTAGAACATAGTTGCATTAGTAATTGCACCTAATATGGAACTCTCCATCCATATATAGTTTGTATGACTCTCGAGGATTGTTGAGTGGAGAATTAACTATGCCTCCATTGGATAGATTTCAGGCTTTGCTCATTTAGGAGGCTCTTTTTATATACCACATTTGTCAGAAGCGTTTGAATCCGCATGAACAGCAAGGTATCTCCATTCGGAGGACTATCTACCTCTATTACTAGAATATGATTGGAGTATGCTTACAATGCAGGATATGGAAGTGTACATATGACCTGTGTACTCCAAATACTTCATTATGTCAAGTGCATCTGTAACAATATGATGACTTGAAAGATACATAAAAAGATATGAAGCGTATCAAAATTCTGAAATAGGGCTGGCTATTAAAATCCGGAGAATTCGCAAATGGCTTCGCTATAATTGCTTCTTCTGTATAGTCAAAGGATGTATGAAGTATATGCTGGAAGACAAAAATAAATAAATAAACAGGTCAAATTATTTTTGGATATGTTTTTTTCCGTTCTAGATTCATGTACAAAGCCTTACTGGTGTCCATGTTTCATCAAGGACATCCAAGTCTCTTTTTTTCGACGGGTTCTTCGAATCCCAGAACTCCAAACGCTATGCTGAAACCCAAAGAAAAGCAAAAGATGGAAAGTAGCCTCAGTGGAGAACAGTTGATACCGTTGTGACCACTACAACAGCTCCTCACACGTCCAATCCTCATACCTAAAGTCGAACATTGTTAGATATGGCCCGCAGCTCATGTCTTGCAGAATTTTGCTTACCATCCATCAGGGAGGTATCGGCGAATGATCAGGGGGATCTTCTTCTGGTTCAATTCCTTCATGGCAATCTGCAGGGGATCGGTTTCACCCTCGAGGTCGACAAGAACCGGGGCGTTCATACTGTGCCAAAAGTCAGCAAGCCCAAGCTATAAAAAAAACATGCGCAATCGTCTGTATTAAGAGCAACGTACCTGATTTGCAGGGCACGGGTGCCGAGAACACGCGCGCGCTCGTACTTGGTCAAGTACGGGGTGGTGGTGCGCTGGTCATTGGGCACTTTCTTCTCGCGCGACTGCTCCATTACTTTTCCTGCGTATCCGGCATTGGGATCACCAGAGACAACGACATTTTCGCCGTTGGCGGTGGGGAAATCTTCTCCCTCAACCCCGTCTTCGCCCTCGAGGCCATCTTGTTCCTCCGGCTCCTCATCAAACACATCCTCGCCGGGCTCGTAGTCGAAGCTGCGCACACCACATCGTTAGAAAATTGGGTTATATAAAGATATGCGAACACATTGTGAAGCTGCCTGGGGGCAAAATAGAAGCAAAGCTCCTTTGCGCCTAGACTCCGGGCAATCTGGTGAAGGTAGCTTACGTCTCTTCGACGTCGTCGTCGTGGCCGTAGTCAGACATAATGACAGTTAAACCTGTAAAGGAGCGAAGTAATTGTAGGCCGAAGCGAGCGATGACAAACCCAGAGGTATGAGAGACAGGTCGGGGGTCGAGGTGGGATTCGATGCTAAAAATCCTGGGAGCGGAAAAACTTCCTCTGTGTTGACCGTCACCGCCTTTCTGGCAAAAATAAAATTATTGGGTTCGACATTCACGCCCGGGCTTTCTCGTGCCTTGAGATACTTCTCCTTTCTCAATCGTCCCTTTTTAAGGACTTCTCCATGGTGGCCATGAAGCGAAAGGCATCATTGGAGGGGTTCACAACCCCCAAACGACACCAGAAGCAGAATGTCCTGGATAATTCTGGTCAGTCTACATTCTTAGATTACATCCGATAAAGTGGTCCAATTGCTGACGATTCTACAGACCTGATCTACGAGGAGACTCACTCCGACGCCGAGTACTCGGCTCCGGGTACTCCAAGCTTAATGAGCGAAGACTTGGATGACTCTCCCGCGACCCCGTTCTCAACCACCTCTTCCCGAGTGCAGCGATGGCCATCCGAGCTCAAAGCCTTCTCTTGCTCGTTCGAGGGATGCGACAAGTCCTTTAATCGGCCGGCTCGACTTCAAGAGCATATTCGTTCACACACCAACGAGAGAATTTTCAAGTGTGACTATGAGGGCTGTGACAAGTCATTCTTACGCCTTACCCATCTTCAATACCATGTCAAGAGTGCCCATACAGGTGTTCGAGAATATGTTTGCGACTACCCAGGTTGTGGGAAGAGCTTTGTAACCGGGTCGCGTCTTCGCCGACATGTTGCTACGCATGGTGGAAATGACAAGTATCGCTGTACCGAATACCCACCTTGCGACGAGTCATTCCGGAAGCATTCAACGCTACAGATACATATCACGGTTGTCCACTTGGGCCAGAAGCCATTTCCATGTCCTCACGTGGATCCGATTACCAATGAGAAATGCAAGATGGCTTTTGACAAGGCTGGTAATCTACGGACTCACCAGAGCAGAGTCCATTCCGAGAAGCGATTCACTTGCGCGGAATGTGCCGAAAACACAGGAGCCCAATCATCGGATATGGCAGACGACGCTAGAAGCCAGGATTCATCATTTCCCACATATGCCAGTTTGCAAAACCACATTCGGATTGTTCACCCTCCCAAATGCCCCGAGTGTCCAATGTCCTTTTCCACAGCACGAGGGCTGCGGCGCCACATCGACATAGCTCATGGCACTGTCACTCTTGAAGAACGAAAGATATTCCCCTGCACCCTCCCCGACTGTGGGCGCAGCTTCACCAAGCAAGGCAACTTGGCTGTCCATGTTCGCACAGTACACGAAGGCGAAAGACGGTTCATCTGCGGCGAAACAGATCTCTCAAACTCGAACAAGCTGGAGGGATGGGATGGCGTGGGTTGCGGCAACCGCTATGGCAGCAAGCTGTCACTCGAAGATCACATCCGCGTTGCACACTTAGGGCTCCCAAATAGGAGACAACGCCAAGCAAAGACAGGCAAAAAACCGAAGCAAAATTCCGCTTCTACTCTTTCCGCTCTCACGGGCCAAGGTTATGCCGAGGAAACAGGACGACAGATCGCTTGCTTTTACCACGAGACGTGTCCACACCGTTTCCATCGCAACTACGATCTGTGGGTACACATGACCACCAAACACCACTGCACTGAAGACGATGTCCAGAATCTCTTCGTGCAGCGCGCACTGCTTACCGATGAATCCGGTCCTGGAGGCAACTCCAACTCATTGGGTATTTACGGTCTTGGATATGATCGGGATGACCAGTCCTACTACCAACAATCCTACACGGCAGGTGACCACTCCTCGGATGTTGCTTTTGGCTCGCAGTCGAATGATTCATCCTATCTCCCTACCCAGCCGGGCTTGGATTCTGATTATTTGATGCAAGACGATCTCCCAGTGAGCGCAGCCGGCGATATTGATTCTATGATACCCAGCCATAATCAGATGGCATTTGTTGACCCTGTAAATGCTTATCATACGATGGAACAGTGAAGGAAGGCATTTCTACGATATTATGATTATTTAGCGTTTTTGATGTGTACCTACGCATGTCGCAGTTAACCCCGGGGCCGATTTTAGGCTGCGGATGCGAATTCCCCGATCAAGGGGCCGGGGTCGTTTAGGGTGTGTTTAGTAATCTCAAAATATTGTCCAAATATTTTCATTTATGTAATATAGCCCTTCTAACTAACGTATTTCACATACGAGCTGCGCATATAAGCGAGCTGCGCAGTCGAAACACCATAGTAAAATCGATGTATGCTATACTTATATCTCCACAACCAAACGTTTTTTATTAACAGTAGTTTGCCGATAGAGATTGATAAGAATTTTTAGTAGTATACATCAATTTCGAGTGGATTAAAAACCTGTATTATTATGGTATCGAAAATTACGTCTCTAAATCCTGTAAATTTATATATCTCAGTTATGAATTTCTTAACCTTGCTTAAATTCCCCCAAACTCCTAGAAGGAGCAAGATATTATATGAGAAGCATTAGACTATAAGGAAAAGTTCGCAAAGACAAGCATTGTTGAGATATCTAGTTGTAATTTATCGCATTTACTATGGGTATCGGACTGCGCAGCTCGCTTGTGTGCGCAGCTCGCATGTGAAATACGTTATCTAGCAGCCTTGGACTGTTTGTGGCCACATGATCGCATCCTATCAGTAGGCTCAAAGGTTTCAAGTGCCAGTACTGCCATCTACAGCACCAGACTTGTATCATAGTAGATCCCCGGATAAGGAGTCAAATGCACTCATTCCAGCTGTGGCTCCTGCTGCTCGTCGTGCTGTTTTGACAGCGTATTAATGCTGGTCTTGAACGCTGTCAGGGCGGCACGACGAGCAGCAAGAGTCGCAAGGGGAATGACTGCATTCGCCTCGTTATCCAACCGAGGATCCACTATGATACAAGTCTGGTGCAGTAGATGGCAGTACTGGCACTTGAAACTAGCCGCGGAGCTCTGACACAGGCCATTTGGGATGTTCGCAATGGGGTTGACACACCGCATACACCATACCTCAGCAGGAGTAGCGGGCGCGGCCACCGAAACCCAGTTGGAAATACCACCGTTGAAGGATATAGCAGAAGGAAGAGCATGAGGACATACTCCTAAAAAGAAGGGGCACACACTGCCTTAAAAACCTTCGTACCACGACTAGGCAACGATGACAGACAAAGAACAACGCCACAGGACTCGACCAAAGCCGTCAAACAAAGCGAGAGGTATGACGACATGCCATAACAAAGGTAGAAGAGCACGCCGAGGGCGACATGCATAAAAGAAGTGAGGTAATGTCACGACCTCTTCCAATGAATCGCGGGACTCGAACTAGATCTATACAACCCTCGGAAGTAGAGTACTGAGAGTATTGTGATCTCGCTTATCCGCGCACAACTATATTAGTAGAACTCGGAGCAAGTTTAGAAGCTCAGAATTCAATTTGAATACAGGCGGTACCAGTGTCAAGGCATTCGCAGTAGTATCGTAAAGCTCCTTTCCCTCTGATTGATCCATCTAAGACCCTACATGGTGGAGACGGAGTGCCCGTGAACATCACCATGTAACAGTAACTATGGCGAGAAGAATTTGCAAGTAGTTTTAGAATTAGTACGATAACTGATCTTGTTGTCTTTCTCTAAATGGTTAAGAAAATACATCGATTTAATTCTAAACATAGCAACATACTTCACCAGCCTAGATCCTTGTCAATCAGTTGCATTATGGCCATCTCGGCGGGCCATACTTGAACAAACTCCTGGACTCGCCAGGACCAGTCTTCTTCCCACTCGAAATTAAGGGCATAAGGTACACAAAAGAATTCCCAGAAGTCAGGAAGCTAACCGGAATTCTCCCAATCGACCAGTACGATGTCAAATGATCGCCCGCCTTGATCGTCTAGGTAACTTATATTCTCTACAACCATAATATTCTTCTGCTGGACGTCTCTATGCGTCAATGTGGGCCGGTGACCTTGAAGGACGCGAGCGAGGTATTTTTCGTAAAAGCCAGCCTTATAGTCTGGCAGATTATTACGTTCGACCAAAGCTCTATAATTACCGACAAGGCCAGCAACAAAGGTAGGTTCGCCGGAGAAAGGCCCTAGGAATTTCTTATCGCTATACTGGCTATAGAATAGGTAGTGATATACACCACCCCCGTCTAGGCCTCCGAAAAATTCGGGCGATGACACTTGACCTTTCGTATTGCGTCGAATATTAGTTAGAGTTTCACGATAATGTTATCCTTCTCACAATACGCTAAAGATAGCCAAATAGAATTTAGCGGTACCCCAAGAACGCGTTGTATAATCAGGAAAAGTTGTTTAGAATCATAGTATATCGCGTAAAGTCGAGGGGCCGGAACTTCTGGGACGTATCGTTCAAGGTAAACCAAAGCCTGGCCTTCCCACTCGTTTACACAACCTCCATATTTTGCAACAATATCGTCGTTCACCGCCACAATCTTGGAGGCCATGGTCTCCCACAGAACATTGGTGCGAGCACGGATTTCATCTGTTGTAGGTAGAGTAGGTGCAGGCTGGGAGTTCTGAAAAGGGACAGCTACTGGTTTCCACATCGTGAACAGAGCAGGAGTCGATGGAGGTAGTATGGAATTATAGATGATTGTCTCAGTCACAGAAGTAGGCTACCTAGCCCCCTAGACCTCGGACCACCGGTGCCGATTTCCCGGCTATGTATTTCCCACTGCAGGCTCTTGTAATTGAAGTGATGGGTTTAAATGTACATGACATGTATCGAATCTTGGAAGATTGACTATCTCATATGGCCCATACTTCAACCGAACATTGATACACGCTACCTCCTTCCAACCTTAGATTCTCTATCTGAGCGCGAGCCATGTTATCATCGATCGCAACTCCATCTCGGCCATGTGGCACAGTAGTACCAGGAAGATGCAAATACAGTAGGCCCGAAACTCAAGATATTATCCAAAGAAGGTAGCCAGCCTATCCATATTCTTTTCTGTGAAGACTGTGGTTGCTCGGATTACCATAGTCCTAGTCAATGCTTAGTTGACGATAGGTTCTATTGAATTGTTAATAATCTCTAATCCATCATAGGAAAGAGCAAGAAAAAATCCAGAGCGTAGCACTTACGGGCATCGATGGTAGACCCATTCCGGATCTGCGAGGTTTGAATTCCCTGCGAAATTAGTTAGCACTACATGGCCGTAGTAGCCCAAAGATCGATCAAACATACCAAGGTGATGTATCCGAAAACACCGTTTTCATAATTGACGCCATCCAGAGGCTCAGTATCAAGAATAGTCATTGCTCCAGCTGCGGAACCCATTTTTTCAGTTTGGTTTTACACTGACTTTGTTTCTGTGCTTGAAGTCATTACAGCCATACAGGCGGGGTGGGGACTTACTGTTCGACTCTGTGGCGTATATTCCGTCGGCATCGTTCTTGACACGCTCGATTTCAGTGTGGTTAACATAAGGCTCGAGGGCCATGATCTGTTTCTCAAGTGCCTCATCTATAAAGATCTGGCCAGTGCTCACAATCGGTCCATGGATGATAGTACCGTTCGATCCTACAGTCCAGTTGGTGTGGACCTGCGCATGGATGTGGATGGCACGTTCCATCTAGAAAAAGAAAGGGTTAGCTTCTTCTTAAATCATATCAATTTCACACCACAATAATTCATACATAGAATCCAGGGAAGATAGTGGTGAATGATGTGACACCATGCTTGTCGGTAGGCCACATGCCCCGGAGCCAGGTCGAATTATCTGTTTTGAGCCACTGTTCTCTAGAATTAGATTATCTCGGAACGTTTAAATGACTTCATACCGGAAATCGATACATACGCTAAGATCGGGGAGTCCATCGTGGATATCGATAGGCTTTCCATCAGTTTTGTTTGCATATAGTTCCAAGAAAGGTGTGTCGGGCGAAAGGCCAGTAAAGGAGCTATAGGAACCGGTAGCGTTGCAGTGCTAATGTGAATTCAGAAGTTCAGCTTTTGAGGCTTCCAAAATGCGTAATTCGATCCACTTTTACTCACCCAGATATCGACCAGGACATTCTCCAATGGCTTGCATGTGTCAGTGTCAATTATACCAATCTCCAAGGACAAAGGCACACCGGGTCGGTCTTCACGGATATCCTGGCGTAGGGTCTGGCTTTGAGGGTAGAAGTATGGCCCGTTACTAGTTTCGGGAGTAAGGATGTTGGTGAAGTTCTTCAAGAAGTCGTATTTAGGGGCTGAAGCGTGAATTTTGTAGGTGGTTTCCTTGGTACTTGGATCGATGGAGAGGTCTCGGCGACGAAGTGCGCGGCGTCTCTCCTTCATCTCACCAACCTTATGACCGCATTTTTTTTGGCCACGTGGTGATGGGCAGCCAATGAGGCAGCATCAGGGGCCGGATAAGAGTGAGCTGTAAATCATATATCAGTGATTGTCAATATTCAAAGGAGAGGTATAAACTTGTACAGGCAACAAAGGTCCAAAAGTATACAAAAGATAGGAAAAGCAATCCCAATGCCATATTTGCGGATTGTCAAAAGTAGAAGAGTCAGAGGGAGTGGTAGAAGAGTAAAAAAAGTCTAGGTTGATGTAAACCTATTTCTATAACACTCTTCATCTCTTATATACTTTTTGATACGACAAATTCGAGTTTAGTTCCGGATATACGGATTTCTGATAGGTGAAAATCTTTCCCCTCCTAGAATAGCTCATAAACTGTACAAAGTACAGCTGTACAGATAGCATGCTTAAGTGGGCCTCAACTACTAGTTGGACCGAAAAAAAATAGGCAAGTTGAATCTTATAGATAGGAAGTATGGAGTAGAGCATGAAGCAAATGTGGCTTTCTAAATAGAGCTGAGTGATTGGACAGAATACCGAGAGAAAAGGGAATGCAATCCACTTAATATCCCTTTAATATCAACTTCAAGGAAGGAGGATTGTCGATCGGTGAATTTGGGCTTGTGGGCCTAGAGAGCAAATTGGTGAAATATGGTTGGCCAAGGAAGCACTTGAAAGTATCAGTGTACTCGAGGGTCGCATTCAGGTTGCCAGAACTCTTTTTCATACTTCAGATGCATTTACTTGAGCCTTTTATTATTAATCTTTTCAGACGCATTCTGAAACAATTTCTATCATCTGATTGATATATGTTCGAGAGCTTCAAATCTGTGTATTCTAAATAGTATCTTAGTATCTTGGTGAGTTTTCTTATTTACCCTTGCTTCTGGGAACTTCAACCTTGCTATTGTTGCTTCAACGCTCTGGACCCTATGCATCGTAAGCGAATTCTACGTATTTTAAATCTCAGATACAATCAATAGCAGGGTCTCAGAAGATTCTGTCCAACTATGAGAGCGGCCAAATACAATTAGCACCCTTCGGGGCATCGTTCAGCGTATATTCGATCCACCGTCTACTTGTATATCAATCGGATATCAGTTTCAATAAATTCGTCCCCATGTGTTTTATCAGTATTAGTCCAGAAGATCTGTTCCGAGGTCCGACGGGTCCTCATCCCGAATGATATACCGACTCTTCTAGAGCTCTGTGATACACTCCCTAGAAGCCGGGATTCGCTCATTCGAATCGCCCCACGGCAAAAAGTCTGAAGCCTTTCGGATATAACGGCAGGGTCGGAGAGCTTGGCGACATGATGCACTCGGCACAGACAATGACTCTTTTGAATGCTTTTGGAAGAACCAATGAATATATAAAAGGAAGGCTTTTCGGTCTTATATATCCTTGGTCTAGCATATTCTGGAAATCAATCCGTTTACCATGCGTTTCTTGATCGCACTTTTATGCTATAGCGGCCATGTGACTGCAACACTGCACCACTTATTTGTGGGTGCCTTCAGCAGTCCCCATCTTTATGCTGTGGGATTTGATGATCAGAGCTTGACCCTCACCCTTTTAAACAACATTACGACCCAAGACAGTCATTTCTGGATTACTCTCGATGTAAGTTTAATTATTGTTCAGGTCTACCTGCTTGTGAATAAGAACTAATGTAAGCAATACCATGTACAGCACCAAAAGAAGAATCTGTACACTACCTCGGTAAACTCATGGTCAAGCTATGCAATCGAGACTTCTGAGACAGTTCAGCACCGGAAGACAATACCCCTTGAAGGAAATTGTGCGTATTGAACATGACTCTCAGCTGGTTCAACATACTAAGGAGCTCCTTAATTACCCAGGTATCGATTCTCAAGCCATCTTTGTCCAAAGTTTACCCGTATCTCCATACACAGTCTACGGGGTGACATTTGGCGGCAACAGGTCATGTGGAAATGTGATGTCGGTCGACCATGAAGGCTCACTTTCTCGCATCATTCAGTCCTTTGATTACCAGATAGGATCTGGGGTTCATGGATTGACAATTGGTCCTAATCATGATGTCCTCTACTCTGCAGACGATTCAGGAAATTCCCTTTGGGCACACTCAATTAACTCCGATACTGGTCAAGTTGAGTTCCTGGATCGCATTGCTGCTCCGAACTATGGTTCCGATCCTCGTCATATTACCGTTCATCCTAAAGGCAAGTTTGCATACGTGGTTTTCGAAGGGACGAACAAGCTCGTCCTCTACAGAATTGACCCAAAAGACAAAACGCTTGCATCTGCCAAATCGTTTCCTTTGATACCTCCAGGTAATTTTGCGCTATGGAGTTTCTCATTGCTCTCTTTCACAATCTAATTTGAGCACTTCCCCCCTTTATAGGTTACCCAAATAGCGAATATTGGTCAGACGAAGTTCGATTATCATACTCCAACTCCTACATCTGGGCCACCTCCCGATCTCATCGCTCAAGCTACCCAGGATACATCAGCGCCTTTTCAATTTCGGAGACAGGTGACATCTTGTCTCAGTTATTTCTGACTCCAACGACTACGTCAGGGGGTATGGCTAATGCAGTCGCGCCGTCTACTTCTAGCGATGAATTCGTTGCTATTACAGATAGCGAGAAAGGGCTCATACAGATCTGGAGGTTTACTGGTCGCCGGACTGAGGTAGTAGCTACGTTGGATCTTCGGGATGGAGGCTGTTGTGCGAATGCTTTCTGGTACGACTGAGAATGACGTATTTCTTTCTCATTAGTGGGTTTCAGCTTTTCTCTTTGCTTACATCCCTCGATTGTACGATATGCAGGAGCTCGTGTCTCCTAGCTAGCAGACACTTGATAGTAGTAGGGATATTAGAAAGTAACGCTCTCTCTTTTAGACAATCGGTGCCCGATCCCTTTCAAGGACATTGTGAGCCGAAAAGAGTATACATATAGAAGGGTTCTAGGTTGTTTCTCATGCATCCACACGTATCAACGGGAGAATAATCCATTGGAATGATACAGGACTCGTAATAGTAAGCACTAACCAAGCTTTGAACTTTGATCGAAGAAAACATGAGCCCTGGATTCCTATACATGTGTGTATCAGTATATATAGAGAGATAGAGGATGTGGATCTTTTTATATAGTCTTGTAGGAAAAATGCACAGACTGCAAACTGTTAAACGCACTATTGCATGAATGCTCCACATATTTTTTTATAGATAACCTCATACATATATGTACGTAACATACATATGTATCTTGGAATCTACATATATGCCTAACATATTTCACAAGCGAGCTGCGCAGTCCGATACCCATAGTAAATGCGATAAATTACAACTAGATATCTCAACAATGCTTGAATTTGTGAACTTTTCCTTACAGCCTAGTGCTTTTCATATAATATGTTGCTCCTTTGAGGAGTTCGGAGGAATCTAAGGAATTCATGACTGAGATGTATACATTCAGAGGATTTAAAGATGTAATTTTCGATAATATAATAATGCAGGTTTTTAACTCACTCAAAATTGATATATACTACTAAAAATTCTTATCAATGGCTATCGGAAAACTACTATTAATAAAAAACTGGTTGGTTGTGGAGATATAAGTGTAGCATATATCGATTTTAACATGGTGTTTCGACTGCGCAGCTCGCTTGTGTGCGCAGCTCGCATGTGAAATACGTTAACCAAGACCTGTCCACTTTTTGTTATCTGACCTGCTCCGACCTCCTTGGTGGAAATATGACTTCCCACGGGACAATAATGCACCTAAGAAGCGCTTCCTCAACGAACATGGACCCCTCCAATATTCATATCATCAGTCAGATTACGTGCTCTGATTCGTCTGCAATATTCGAGGTAGATCTGGATGGACAAAAGTATGCATTAAAGCTTTTCCACGACAACGGCGACCCTGGATATACCGAAAAGGGACGTGATTTGAACAGATTTCGCTGCGAATTAGATGCTTATAAGAAGCTTCTCACTTCTGGTGTCTGTGCGCGCGATTTCGTGCCAAAATTCTACGGCTACATCGATCGAATGGATCCCGCAGCATTTCATCCTGCTTTACAGCATTTCGCCCAAGACAAGCTAAAGCCGAGAGCAATATTGCTAGAATATCTCCCGAATGCAGAGAGTTTGAACTGCGTGAACTACTCGGACGCGCTCTATCCCCAGGCAATCGAGGGTATACAGGAGATACACAGGGCGGGTGTTCACCACCAAGACATTTACCCCAAAAACCTTCTCCTGGTTCGTGGAAACCCCGATAGGTTGGCCTGGATAGACTTTGATGTTGCAACGACCTTCACCGACTTTGGACCTGAACAACTGGCCCACTGTGACCACGAAGTTGCGCTTGTGAAGGGATTTGCGGAAGCACTGGTATGGGTTCCGTTGCTATCTATGTTGGAAGCATTTAGTGTACTAACTAACGAATACAGAGAGATGACCAGGCGGAGGGACTCCCACCGAATACAAAATTTTATTAAGGGTTCCATAGGCGTGTGAATATTCTGACATTGTTTGATGGCGTTTACACGTGCTTTCTTGTAACAGATATCATTCGGGGGAGAGTTTCAAGCAAGGGCCGTTTTGATTTATTTTACTCCTTTATAATAATCATGAGTCAACATTTATATCCCGAAGAGTCGCTCTCAAAGTCAATCAGTTCGCTGGAGCGAGAATCCTGGTGTACGGTAACAATAGGGAGCCACATTATTTAATTGAGTAGTAATTGAAAACGACTCTAGATAACGCCAGGATACACCAACCAAATTCTACACAGACTAAAGAGGCTCGTAAACAGACAGCGCTCTCTTCACGTTCTTAACCCACTTTCCAATATCCTCTACGAAACGTCAAGCGATACCCATTTTGACTCCTTTCTCAATGAAGAATTTGGGATCTTGATCGTTGTACACTTGCTCAAGATCAGGACTGTTTTCAAGTATCACGTCACACACTTCTCGAAATGCATGCTTGAGGGTTATATTGTCCACTTTCGACATCTACCACTCACCGTATTCGTCGACGGCTAAGCTTCCTCTCCAAAATATAACCCTAGGTTCCTATCGGTATAGTGGGAAAGCGTTTTGAGTTCTTATCCGTTCTTACCTAGGCCGCTTATCCCTACACGCAGTGAGCATTCGGTGAGCAAATCAGGGCGCTCAGATGATTATCAGTGAGTGAATAGGGGATGACCAGTGAGCACCTGGGCACATCATATTGATTATATAATGGTCCGCGATCTTGGAAGTTGGGGTACATAGGGACGTGCTCAGATTTAATCAGTGATCAAAAACAGGAGGTGAGCAACGGAAAAGGAAAGGTCTCCAGGCATTATCCGACTACATATATAGATCTGATAAAGAAAGTCGAAGGGGCATGAAGTCGGAGATTAAAGTTGGAATAAAAAAGAAGTTTAATTCCCTAAAGGGTATAGACAAGTAATCTTAACCCCCACAGAAATTGTATAGAGCGGGAAAACGATAAAGAATCTCTGCCACATGGGTGATCTACACTTTTTTTTAAAGTAGGTACGGAGTACCTATGACACATTTAGTGAGATCTCCATGGGTTATGTTGATCATGCAAGGAAATCGATCCAGTTGATCTACAAAGTATGCCAAGACTGCGACCGGTTCTATAATACCTGGGCATTGTATGGAGGAATACTGGAATACTCCAGATGACCATAGGAAAATGAAACAAGTGGGTTGTTCTAAGCTTATCTGAGCAACCTTGGAAAGATTATGGCTGGATTACCCTAATGCAGGAGTAAAAAGGTCCGTGTGTGAAAAGTCCATGAGCCCCAAATCCTGGTGGGGTAAATAGAAACAGGGAAGACTATTACTTTGTACAAAGTACTACAACATACGGAGAGTACTACAAAGTAGACCCAAATTTAGTAGAGTTGAAATATAAAGTAATGGACACACACAGCGTTCCCCGGCGGTGAAAGGGGAATACGCGTGTTCAAGTGCAGATGATCTGTGGATCCGTAGAAAGGCAACGTGTTGAGTCCTGTGAGAGTCAGATTTAAGTGGCAATAACTACAGAATTGCCAAGTTATGTTCCAACGACTATCCATGGTCTAACCCATTTTTAGATCCAGTGGCGGATTAATCTTGGCCACGGATATTCTCATAGAATTTAAAGGGGGAAATTGAAAAAAAAAAGGAGATATCTAGGTCGAGATATAGGGGAGGGATCATAACATCCCTCATACTCTGTATTCCGTACTCTGTAAGGATTAGTTTTTTTCCAACATAAGACATTTAGCTATATTTACCCATAATGCATATTACTAGTCTACTTATAGTTCGGGTTGTCTCTCCACTGATGACCCAAGGAGGGTCCGTGAAAAAGAAAAGAAAGAAAAGAAAGACAAGAAAGAAAAGAAGGAAAAAAGCCAGTCTTTGTCCAAGGTCTGAAGAGGAAGAGAAAAAGAAAAAAACAAATTGGCTTGGCTTAAAAGTGTCACACGAGAGGATATAACATATGTACTTTATAAGTTTTGGCGGAATGTGTTGAGGTCGCCTCTCTCCGGACTTACCAAATGACCCACGGTACTCCGTACTCTTTCTATCTCTCTTCAGAACTTCTCCTATTATTTCCCCAGTCTTCAATCCTATTCCCTCCTTCTCTCTCTTTTGTCTCTGAAAAAAAGGATCGTGAATCTTGGCTACATCCTGGCGATTAGCAAAGACGTATCCAACCCTGTAACGTCATCTTCCTTGGCAGAGAAGCTCGATTTCCCTAAACTCCGCCCAACCGCTCGTTCTCTTCATTCTTATTCCTCCAGGTTCACACAAAGGTGAATTTTATGGATTGATCTTTTTTTCGCCGAACTCGTTCCAAACGCAGCCGCTATTTGACAGTCTCTCGTTCAGCGCAATCGACCTGCCTCGGACGGTTTCCTTTTAAATTCCACCACACCCCAGCCTCTCTCTCTACTTTCAACAACGTTTCACAGTTGAACTCAGTGAGGGGTAATACTTGAAAGTCTACTACTGAGGTTCTTCATCACATTCCGACGTCATGGGTCGTTCGCGTGGTAAGTCGATCCTTTTCGGGTAATGCCAGGAATTGGACTAGGGCTCGTTATTGATTCTCCCTTGCGTTTCACTAGTCCGCTCGTTTATGTCCAGCCTTGGGGGTTCAAAAAACAATGGTGTTGGTAAAGAAAGCAGAAAGTCGTCGAGCAACGTTACGCCAGTAACCAACGTAACTCCGGTCGATACACCACGGGGTGTTGCCACGCCCCCCGATACACCAACACCATCTCCTCCGACCGGATTATCCCCCGTGAGCTCTGGGCCTAGAGGCGGAACTGGCTCGCGACCGGCATCCATGATTGTCTCATGCAACCCGCCTCTCCTGCAGCAGGCGGGCGATACACCGCCGGAGTTGTCGCCAATATTTTCATTTCTCAATATACACACGAACAAGGTCTACCATGAAGGATACTTTTTAAAACTGAATGATCTGGATTCTCGTAAGTGATCTACACCACTGGCGCCTTGCGGGGAAAGGCGGGCTAACACGTGGCAGACGGACGGCCTTGTGGTGATCGGCAATGGGTGGAATGCTATGCACAGCTGGTCGGAACTGTTCTTTCACTATGGGATGGCGCTGCGCTGGACGCAGCAGGTGGAGAAGAGGTTCCGGCGACCTTTATTAATTTGGCCGATGCGTCCATTAAGATGGTAAGCCTTATCCCCCCCCCCCCCCAAACTCATGAGTTGTCAAGCATAAACTCATCAGTTACTCACAGCTTGAGACTCTTCCGATCCAAAATGGAGCTATACAACCACTGAAGAACGTACTCAGCGTTTCTTCCGCAGGCAAAAATCGATACCTCTTGCATTTCAATTCTTTCAACTCGTTGACCCAATGGACTGCGGCGATTCGTCTCTCGATGTTCGAACACACTTCTTTGTATGAAGCTTATACCGGTTCCTTGATTGCAGCGAAAGGGAAAAGTCTGAACGCAATCAGTTCTATCCTGTTAACCAACAAATTCAAGTATCAAGATTGGGCGCGTGTGCGATTTGGAGCAGGAACCCCGTGGCGACGGTGCTGGTTCGTGATCTCGCCGCCAGACGAAAAAGACATCCAAAAAGCGCGGAAACTGTACAAAAAATCGGCATATGACCGTTTGTCAATTCCTGTAACCGGAAACATTAAGTTTTACGAGACGAAGAAGACGAAAAAAGTGACTCCCATTGCAACAGTGACCCAGGTTTACTCGGCATATGCGATCTATCCACAGTCTAAGGCTCTAATTGATGCATCCACTCTGGTGAAGTTAGAAGGACGGATTACTACCCATTCGCCTGAATCTTCCTCGGAGGGACTTGTTTTTGTCATGCCTGAGCCGCATGCTGCGGTTTCTGGATTTGAGATGATGCTGCGCTTCCTTTTCCCGACATTCGACACTTTCAATCTCTATGGTCGTCCAACTCGCCTGGTAGCAGACACTAATCACATTAAGAGCATAATGTTTGCCTTCCCCAAGGAGCGACGCTACGGCTATCTCGATGTGCTGGACATTGCCAGCCTCCTTCAAACCCCGGGTAGCCAAGAATGGAGCGAAGCTCAGTGGAGGAACCAACTCAAAGAGGCCACACAACGTCGACTTTCAGCTGGCAGGAGCAGGACTAATAGTGTTAACAGCGCGAGACCTCGCTATCGCTCGATGTCTGGCCGAACCGGCGATGCTCCCATGGACACTACTCGTCGTCAGTTTGCTGGTTTCGAGAATAAGTCTGAATTTAGCAATTCTACTGAGGCTATTATCCATGAAGTTCCCCAAAGTGAGGGCTCACCCGTTGTGTATCACAATCACGGACTTTCTGATACTAGGGCCTTCAACGCTGGCTCTCTGCTAGGCCATGGATCTTTAGTTGAGAGCTCACCTGACTCATCTTCTCAGGATCTGATGCACCGTGCGGTTCCAGGGGTCGCCCCTATCGCTGAGAGCACCAGCTCCGAAAGCGGCCCAAATATTGGCCACTTCCACGGCCCGCCCGTTAAAGAGCAGCTCCCTCCACTCACCCCGCCAGCTCCTGTTGCAAACCCACCTGAATTTTCGCATGGACCCAAAGAGATGCCCACTAACCGGCCAGAGGCTTCATCGGAACAGAGGTTGGCAAACAACCGGATGTCTCACGCAACACTTTCCCAGCTCACGGCGGTCGGAACAATGGGGCTGAGCGCGGCAGCTGCTGGTGCTGCATGGAAAAGCCACCAGGCACAGACTACGAACAACCAACAGCCCCAGGACAGAAGCGTCAACAGAGTCTATAATCCTGGCCCCATTGTGTCTGCAAACTCTCTTGCAACTTCATCAAGTGACGAGGGCGTCGGTCTTGCATTCCCGCTTCAACCTCCCCCAGTTCCGGAGCACCGCCCAAACACTCCCAGTACTAGCGGCAGCCCACAGAAGTTGCCTCCCCAGCAGTATTCCCCTCAACAGATACAAACCGACTCGAATAAACCCGTGCGACGCAAGCCACTGCCCCAAAAAAACCTTTTCGGGGTAGAGCCCCTGTCACCAAGCGAACCGAGCTATGATGATCTTCGCCATACCCTTGATGAAGACGCATTGAATAAAATTGCCCCTCATCTCCCATCCCCAATCTCATCTACTGGAAAAAGAAATGGAAATGAGGACGAGAGCATTTATGATGATGCATCGACGGTTTCGCCTGATTATGCTAGCACCCACGATTCTGTCTACAGCAAGAAATCTGTCGCGTCTACCAAACCCAGAATGGGTGTCATGAAGACCGTGGGAGTCCCAGAAGTCAAGGATTATGTCATTGGCGATGCTCATTATACTATGGATAAGCCCCCGACCTCGAACCCAGATATTCCCATTGTTGATTTCGGCCCAACTATGACCTACATGCCTACTACTGGGCGCCCAACCACGTCAGACACCCTGAGAAACCCAACGCATCAACGCAATGACTCATCGGGAACCAAATTTTCGGTCCCTACTCAAGCAATCGATCAGGCTAATGCTCGCCCTTCCAGCCGGGAGGAATATCGACGGAGCATGATGTGGCAGCCGGGAATGGCTTCAGCTCGCCCTGTTACTCCAGGTGGCCTCACCCCCGAGCAGTTCGTTCAGCAACGGGCGGCGCCTAGTCCCCCGATGCAGTTCCATAATCGCACCCCTTCCAATCCCGTGTCATTGCCACGCCCGGTATCTGGCGACTGGACACAGTATGCCCGTCCGAATTCACCCATGAACAATCAGCGGGATGCCAACTATCGACCTTCGTCTCGCGGTGCGCAGAGTATGCTTAAACACAACGATGCTTCAGTCAATCTTTCCGCTCGGGAACAGGAGCACGTTGCGCGCATGACTGGCTCTTCATTTTTCAATTTGTCAAATGACAACCGGAAACCACCAGCGCCGGTAAACCCTATGGGTCTTGTCTCGCACATCGATGCTCGGGAGCGCGAAAAGCGTGAAATGAGGGAGGGAATGTCGAACCATGCGGTTCAACAGGCCATCGCGCACCGTCAGCAACACATGATGCAGCAACCTATGATGCATCAGCAACAGTACGCGCCTCAGCAGTTCATGCCGCCGTTCGCACCGCAGTTCGCACCTCAGCAGGCAGGATCTGTGTATCCGTCTCAACATGTTCGCCACGAGTCCATGTACAACATTCCGGGTGCCAGCCACACATGGGATGCCCTAAACCAGACGAACCGCCCCGATGAACCCCGCCGATCGTCCTGGTACGGACAGCTTGCGCAGCCTCCTCAAACACCGCCTCACCATCAACAACCCCAGGCCTACGTTCAAGAGCCAAGGTACTACAGCCATGCTAAATAGACTGGTTTCTTCCCTCGGGGTTGACTATCTGTCTCCCATTCATCTTTTTGTCACTACTCACTACCTCGGCTTTCCTTTTTATCTTTCCAACTTCTCATTCCCTGCATATTATCATTAGCAGTGTCCATTTTTATTATGTTCAACTCGTCATTCCTGCATAGCTATCAACCTTTGACCCTGATTTCCAACCCGTTTTTCTTTGCACACGCTGTCCTTCTCCTTGAACTCTCTAACATCACTCTTTATCATTCCTTTATCTCTCCTTGCTTTCTTCATTTTGCATCACGCATCCAGCCGGAGTTCCAGGTGGGCGTGATGGGGTCGTCCCTGATTTTTCGTGCGAGTCTTCCCTATCATTATATCAGGGTTCTTGCCTTTACCCTCTTCTTTTTATTCACATGTCTGTTTCAACATGTAGATCAGACTCATGGAAATATGCGCCTGTATGTATGCGGTATAGACTGATCATGGATATCCAACCAACATTGAAGCGCTTTCTATATGACCTTTACACATTTTCTTTTTCTTGGATTTTTCTCGAGTAGAATCATGGATTATGTATTAGCAATGAGAGGGTAAAAATCGTAGGCAGCTAGTTGCACTTGAAGATGGTATGTATGGATGGTTGCAGTATCCGATGAAAAGATGGCCGTTGAAAAGCTCATATACGACATGGACTACAAAGTACTTTGTAAATATATTCCAAACTCAATCAAGGATGATGTTTGCTTCAAGTTCGGACAACCTGGGTGTTACGAGGTGTGCAACGATCGGAATATCTGGCACCCAAGTCCTGTTTCTTCTCTATAACTTCCCCATGGATCATCACAGAACGAACTACAATATATGTGAGCCTTGCATTAGATATATTAGATAATGAATACACACTCCACACATAGATAGTGCATACAATAATAGTAATCCTGAGATGTGAGCACAAAAGTCAGCCAACCAGGAACAAGATTCGAGTGTTGTGAGACACATCTACATACAACTTACCTGATCTATAAAAACTGGTTTAAAAACAAATATAACCAAGCTTCCTCAATTGGTTTACGGCTTATGCTTAGTCTGCGCCATGACCCTCTGGGGCTCTAGGGATAGTCTGATGTGACGTACCCCCCTGTACTTTGTGCTAGTTAGTACCTTTCCAGAATGTACTGGAAGTCCTCCGTCTTAGGGTTATCTTCCAACAATGTTAGTGGGACACCACGTGCGGAGTAGAATGGATAATTTTGTATACTCTCTTATAGAATATCTACTGTTCCTGCTGGATAAATGATTGGGTAAATAGTAAGAATGTAGGTGGTTATGTTGTACAATATAGATGAACATTTTGGACCAATGGGACCACAAAGAGAATACATACATATTCTTATGACAACATTTCCCCACCCAATCCCCAGTTTTATTATGAATTGGATATCAAAAAGCATATACGAATAGATATGATTGAACATAAGAGATCAACGTGGAGGAATCCATTGAGACTTGACGTCGTTTGGGTGAAGTGACGTCATTGGAGTCGCGGGTTACCGACGGCCCGTAAGCCGGACGATCAATGGGAGGGAAGGGAACAGGTTTTCCCCCATTTTTCAGTGAATATCATTGGATATTCGAGGGTCGTTCATACTCCTGTTCATAAATCCGATGTCGAATGATCATGCCCGTCTTCTGGTATATAAGGGGTAGTGCGTCGCTGTTGTTGCTCGAAATGTTATAACCAGCCTAATATCATCTACTCTGTACTGTTCTACATGCATAGAACAAGCCTTTTCTTGTTTCTCTCTGTGTACCATTGTGGAGCCGATATATCTATACAATAGAATTTAGTCAATACAGCTTGCCAGATGGCTGCCCCAATGGACTCCCCAGTCCCTGAGAAGCCGGAAGCATCAGACTTCAAGAATGAAGCCAACCCACAAGCAGATAAGATCAAAACAGAACGGGGTGTCGACACCCACGCCGAACGCGCCTCGAACTCCGACACAGCAAGCCGCGAAGACAAACCTAAATTACATACCGGCGGCAAGCTCGAGCTAACAGAAGATGACTGCTACGAAAAGCTCGGCTTCTGCTTCCCAGTATGGAAGAAATGGATGATTCTCAGCGTCATCTTCGCCGTTCAGATGTCCATGAACTTCAACACAGGAGTCTACGCCAATGCCGTACCTGGCCTGACCGAAAAATTCCATATCAGCGAACAAGCCGCGCGAGTCGGACAATGTGTGTTCCTGGTTGCATACGCATTCGGATGTGAGCTCTGGGCACCATGGAGTGAGGAATTCGGCCGCTGGCCCATCATGCAGCTCTCCCTATTCCTCGTGAACATCTGGCAAATCCCCTGCGCCCTCGCACCCAACTACGGCACAATCGTCGTATGCCGTGTCCTCGGCGGCCTCAGTTCCGCCGGAGGCTCAGTCACCCTCGGTATGACAGCTGATATGTGGGAAGCTGACGACCAAGGCTACGCAGTAGCCTTTGTGGTTCTCTCATCTGTAGGCGGATCAACGGTCGGACCTTTCTTCGGCGGTATGATCGGTGAATGGCTGTCATGGGAGTGGGTATTCTGGATGCAATTGATCGTCGGAGGCGTAACGCAACTCATGCACTTCTTCATCGTGCCGGAAACACGCACGACGATCCTAATCGACCGCGAAGCGAAACGACGCCGCAAGAACGGAGAAGACATCTGGGGACCGAATGAACTGAAAACCCCACGTCTAGACATCCACGACGTACTACGGATCTGGATCCGTCCCTTCGAGATGTTCATCCGCGAACCAATCGTGCTCTGCCTCTCCCTTCTCTCCGGTTTCTCCGATGCCTTGATCTTCGTCTTCACCGAGTCATTCTCACTAGTCTTCGAACAATGGTCTTTCAGCGTCCTAGCCGTCGGTATGACCTTCGCCTCAATCCTCATCGGCTACATAATAGCCTACGTCGTCTTCCTGCCCGACATCCACCGCCAAATCCAAACACGGCGCAAACACGGCACAGCAAGCCGTCTCGCAGAGCGTCGTCTCCTCCTTCTCCTCTTCATCGCACCCCTCGAACCAATCGGCCTCCTAGGCTTCGCATGGACATCAATGGGCCCACCAATCCCCTGGATCGCGCCGTGTATCTTCGCCTGTCTAATCGCAATGGCAAACTACGCAATCTACATGGCCACCATAGACTACATGGTTGCGGCGTACGGGCCGTACTCTGCCTCTGCGACAGGTGGTAATGGCTTCGCACGAGACTTCCTCGCTGGTGTCGCGACCATGTACTCCGTCCCCATGTACCAGAATATGGGGGACAAGTATCATCTCCAGTGGGCGAGTACGCTACTCGGCTGTGTGGGATTCTTGGTCTTGATTCCGATTTATGTCTTCTACTGGAAGGGTCCCGAGATCAGAGCCAAGAGTAAATTCGCGCAGCAGCTGGCTGCTGATCGGGAGAGGCATACTGAAAGTAGGAGAGCTAGTCAGGTGAGGAGCTCGGTTGGGGCATAGTTGTTGTGCCTGGGGTTGTTGTATGATATCCAGCATTTGTTTGTATACTTGTTAGATGACTACCATGGGTAGATTTATGTATATATGTATCTATACCTCTTATCATATGTTTCCCTGACGGGTGGGGCTTTCCTATTTGAGCTGCCGCCGCTTTTACGAGGGTGCTTAGGCTCAGGCTCACTAAGTGGATGTTAGCACGGGCTCAGATCAGTCACGTAGGATGACTGGTGCTTAGTGAGTGCTCAGTAAGTGCTTACACTGTAGAGATCTTACCTTTCAGCATTCGATCCAAGGGAATGGCACTATTCACGAGTACCGCGACTCTAGGGAATCCCCGGAAGAAGGAAGGCGCGAGATCCAATAGAAGCCGGTAGCAACGTTGGAAATTACCCAAAAGATCAGGAACATAGAAGTATATGGAATTTAAAGACCTTCTATTTAACTTAAGGCCAAGAAATTTGAGAGGCCAAGAAAGACGGAAGGTTTACACTGCTATCTGATCTGAAGCTCAGCTCATTCATGTAGAAGTGCGCCTTCTTATACATGAAGGAAATGTGAAAGTAATGTGAGGGCAACGTGATAGTAATGTGAGGGCAACGTGAGGTAAAATTAAGATTGAGTGTTAGCTCCAGGCATCTCTGCCCCTGCCTCCTCTGCCCCTGCCTCCTCGAGGTAGTTATCCATTTTCTCCCTCTGCGCTTCCCCCCTCTACGTTGCCTACGTTCTCACTGCCTCCCCTCTACGTTCTCACCACGTTCGCACCACATTCTTCACCAAGTCTCCCAGCGGAATCACAACGCTTTCACCATGAAGCTTAACTACCACTTTCTTTTCCTCCTGGTCTGTGTCCTGGTAAGTGGGATTCCATTGCGAACTATCAGCACCCGACAAGCACACCATATCCTGCATGAGAGCTATCGAGATTGAACGAGGCACCTGTCTCTGATGAGGTCGAGTACATTGAACTCTCATACGAGCATGCCCTGGCACCCAATAAAACAAACATAGCACATATGGAGTGGCCTGGGTGTAGCGCCCCTGTGGATAGAAGAAGTTTTAACTAACCAAATGACTTTAGTTATGGGTGGCTCCCGTATACGGCCTTGAAGGCAAATCTCGTCCAAGGCCCTGAAATGATACAATGGCGACGTGGACAAGGACTCCCTAGAGGAGAGAATGAAAAGGCTGGAGAGGGGACTGCATCCACAGCAGCTTGTTACAAGTGATCTCCCGCAGCTAAGGAAAGACCTTAACCAAAGGCCGAAGAAGCTGGAGGATTCTCACTCGGACCTCCAAGAGGCTAAAAGGGTTCTCCATAAAAGAATCTCGACAATCAAGGCGGACCTCGAGAAGAAGGTCAAAGTGGATGTCGAGGAACAGGTGAAGTCGGAGATCTGGGAGGGAATTTTGCGGCACCGCCGCCTGCCAGGCAAGGAGTGGTCAAAGGCCGAGATCGAGAGGGGGAGGATACTAAGCGCCGTAGCAGTTGAACTACAGAATGTGAGACCTACCAAGTTGAGGAATCTTAAGGTTGCCAAAATGGGCTTGTAAATGTTTCAGCGATGGACTTTGAGCAATTTCTTCTAAAAGTGACTCATTTTAGATTTACACTTGGATCCTTACCAACTCACTTTGCACTATGTTATTCCAATTCGGAACCAACCCATCGATTTTGAGCTGTAAGCCCCATTATTCTTTAGAGGACTGAGGCTAGATAGACTAGCTTCATATCTTTTACCTCCGACGGCCTCTTATTTGGGATTTAATCACAAATAAAAGTATACAAATAGAGTAGGAGAAAGCTGTTGGCTCGGTCGTAGGGCAATCGAGACAGACAATGGGCTGTTTTGTCAGCCAGAAAAGAACAGAGGAAGGGAGATGCGATGAGAAATCAGAGTTCATTCGAGTTTTTCCTTATGACGCCGCAGCACCACCGGCCCGGACTGGCTTATTGGACCTGTCACACGCTCGATGTGCTCCTGAGGAGAGGCCAATGACCACATGGATTCGCACAAATCGCTCTGTTGCATTAAGGCTTTGTATTTCCGAGTTCGTAGAAATGAAAGATTGTAAGAACAAAGAGCTTCCGCCGACCAGTTCTTTGAGACAGAGGTTTCAAATAAGCGACGAGGTCTTAGATATGGTATTCTTGTATCCAACGAGAGTGGTTCCTGTATTGGCGACTGAAATGTGTGGACTTTCCATTGGGGATCATCTGGGCTAAGACCTGGGCCTAAGTTGATCCACCTCGTGACGACTAGAGTTATACCATCTTGCCCGCATTCAACAAGTTGAAGCTCGTAATCCGTGTTGCATCTTTTGCAAATCGTGGCAATATGACAATTTGTTGCTTCCTTTCCGTCAGTATAGGACTTGACCATCCACTTGATCAACTTCGATAATTTCGAGTCCAACATATGTGCGCAAATATGAAAAAGCCCAGAGGGGCCGAGCAATATATCAGGCAAAAATGGATGAAGTTGCTTGCGAGCAACTAACATGATAGCTTGCATTCGTAGGCATAGGTTAGGAACTTCCAAATGAGTCGGTCCTCCCGGGTGTCCTGGCTGCCACAGCTCTGTCGCTGTTCCCGAGTATGGTGTTTTTCCCGAGTATATCGGTGGATTTGGAGATACCGGTGGCCCTTGGCGTGCTAACAAACCTGGGCGTGTGGATGACTTCGATATGTTTCCTCCGCCGGGACATATTTGTGCTTCAGTTGAGAACAATCTAAGTGACTCATCGTATTCTATCACTTCGGTATATGATAGCGATTCGGTATTTATACCAAATTTGGGACCGTGGTAGAACCGTCCCATGGCGAGTTGAAGATGCACGAAGTAGAAACTGTAGCGAATATGAAAAGCATACCCATGTACCTGTAGAGCAAGTTCACATGGATTTGATTTCCCCTTCTTCACACAAGGAACGTCGAAAAACCATCTAAATGGCGGGTGCGATAATCCGGAGTATTGTCTAGACCTATCATATTTGTGCAGGACAAGACAAAAATAACATACGAAGTGGTTCGGTAAATCACGCCCAATTCTATGAAGGAGTGGTAGCTTATCAACTCCTATAGGCTGTTGGAGCTGCTTCCTTTGACATTTGAGTGCCGTGAAAAGTCGCGAATTGGATAATGAGAGACAGTAGATATCCTCGTTGGACAGGAGGTCTGATATTGATGATAAAATATCCACGGGGAGACCATCCAATGAGAATTGTTGTCCTTTGCCGATGCAGTAGAAGATAGCTTGGCGAATAGACTGAACGACTTGCATGGTGACAAGCAGAAAAGGTAACCGAGTATAGCTCAACAAGGGATAGGGCCGGAAGACTATGTCCAAAAATCGTAAAGTTGGGTTCCTTCAAAAAGATCCAATAATTGTGGGATGTGAAATCGAGGAGCCAAGTTCTGCTGCAAAATGAGGAATTTCAACCGAGATAAGCGGGCTTGGAGACTGGTGACAGATAAAGAAGCAGAGCACAGAGTGGAAGAAATATAAAATGAGTTGATTTGACAAAAGGATCTTTCGGAGATGAAGAAAGAAGTATACAGAAGGCATCCGACTCGAAAGAAGGTAGTTCTTATTTAGGCTTAGGAGAAACTACTCGCTATACCCATGGATACTTAGCCTACGGGTACCTAGGTACATACATGTATGCATCTATGGATGTACCCGCTTGTAGGGTACTATCTATATACCTCTAACTAGATTGTAGTATGCCTTCTACTTCTTTTAGGAATATACATTGAGCCTGCAAACTCAATGTGGTGACGTGGTAGAGATTTCCCACACATCATGCAGCCGTACCTACAAACCTACATAGTACCGTAATAGATAATAAAAAAAGGAAGGGGGCGATAACTCCCATGCTAGTCTGTGCTCTTAGGAATGCATAAGTAGAATAATACATATTTTTATGTATTTTAATGACCGTGGGCTGAGCAGATCAAATGCCAGCAGCTAGGGTTACCGGCGTGTTTAATCGGAGCGAACCCACTCAGCCACTGGGTGATAATGTCTTGAATTTATGGGAACCTGGGGAAATAAACTTCCTGAAAGGGAAGGTGGGTTCATATCACGTGCCAGTGAATATCAACCTCTCTGTGTACAGAACAAACTTAGATACGATCAGATCTTAGTTATAAATGTGTGTTTTTAATCACAAAAGATTCGATGTTATTGATAGATGCATAGTTACATCTGAGTCCAAACAACGCAATGGCAAAACATTCATAAAGGTATCCCAAGAACGCCACAAGTGCCAGGTTCCCCGGCTTCCACGATGCTTCCCCTCATCTCACCACCCTAAAAAAGCATCTACCTCATGCTATAGTAGATCATCCCATCCAAAGAGATTTTCCGTAAATACTAACTCATATCTTATATCTGGCTAGATATCGACGTCTAGCTCGAATGCAGTTTCTTGACGCGCATAGCGCCTTCATACAGACCGCGGTCCAAAGCAGCAGCGACGGTCAGAGTACCACCGATGATAGCACAGACACCAGTAAGGAAGTTGGTGAAAGACTTCGGGCGAGCCTCACGGTTGATAACCTTCATAGGAGAGATATCGTAGTTGAAGAAGACGCCTGGAATACCGCCACCGGCATGCACGCGCTCCTTGTGGCCCTCCGCAGCGTCATTTCCACCAGAAAGAGGACGCTTGTGCGAAGTAACTGAGTACTGATGAGCCTCGATACTACCTTGAGCACCGTAGGCGAGGCCGAGGGAGCCAAGAGGCGCCTTGTCGTAGGCATTGTGGATGGAGGTCGAGAACTGAGGATCCCAGCCCAGAGGCAAGTAGGATGTCGAGACAACCTTGACGAAGTACATGAAGTTGAACGCGGGCTCGTTAGTCTCCTGCTTAGTATCGTCGAGCGGGTTAGTGTGGTGGTGGTCGGTCCACCCCCAGCGGCCTGCGAGCTCAGCGGGGAGCTGGGGCCCAAAGCGAAGCTCGTGAACCAAGTGGGACATCGTGTGTTGGTCCGTTGGGCCCGCGTTGGGCACGATGTAGGAGTCCAGATCGTGGACGTGCATGTTGCCAGAGGTGAAGCTGCGGCCTGGTGCAATGTGGAAGTTGCCCACCACCTTGTTGACCTTCAATACACCCTCGATCCGGCATCCCTCGCGGCGCTGCTCGGCGAGCTTCTCAGCATACCCTTCACGCTTGCACTGCTCAATGTTGCTGCCGTCGCCGAAGGCCCATTGCTTCTCGGCGTAGGCCTCGCGCACTTCCTCACAAGTAGTACAACATCCGGGTTTGATAGAATTGGGGGGAGGCGTTGCACCACCACATTCACCACAGTAGTCAGGAGCCAGATGCTTCGCAGCCTCGGATGGGGAGTGTCTGGAAAGGGACGATAATGAGGTTGTGATCAGGATTTTAGGTGGAAGGACTGGCACTTACAGGTCCAAAGACTGGACATCAATCACCTTGCCGCCTTCAGTGTGTGGGCTCAGGCGGACCTTGTTCACGCCATGGGCAACGCCGACCTGCTGTTCACCAGAGACATCCATCACATCCAAGGTCAAGAGCTCACATGGCAGCCGAGGGAAGGTCATGTTCAAATGAATTTCCATCCGCTCTCCTGCACAACAAAATTGAGTTGTTAGCGACCTTGTCCTATGCTCTTTATCTTTTTCAGGTCCCTCGTGGATCCGATCGAGCCCAAACTCTATTCATACCTCGCGATTTATCGACGACAAGCTCTGGCAGCACCACAACTCGTCGGTAGTCGGCCCATTCTCCCCATACCAGCCACATAACAATCAAGAGCGAAGCGATTGTAATGACACCTCCGGAGTTCGTGCGAATGCGGGCATCTTCAACGGTCTTGGCGAAGGCATCTAGCCTCGTGAATCGCGACTTTGCGGGCATATCGCCGGTCAATTGACGACCATAGGGTGAAGCGCAAAGGCCAGGCGAGGGTTCGTCAACAGTGGCAGTGTATTAAATGCCTATGAGACAAAGAGAGGGCGAATAGGTCAGCCATTGTGGTCATTGGACGCGCGCAATCTATTGAACGAGGGAGACCCCGTTCAAGTGAATAGACCAAACAAACACAATAGAGTAAAGACAATAGGGAAGGTATCCATACTAACAATAGAGTTCCAATGAGTCAATTCAAACCCAATGCGACTAAGTCTTCCAGGCACCTGACAACAGAGACAAGAGCAAGGCCAATTTGAATCATCCAAGCATACTTGCAGGGCCGATGTATGAGGAGTACCCCGTGAGGACAGACGACAGCGTGTGATTGGTCTGCGCGGAACAAAGAGATGAGTCATCGCCTAATCGGGACTGGTACTAGACAATGCCGCCTCATCACGTGCCAATCGTCACTTTTTCTTTTAGATTCACTTTACTATTCACGGTCCTATTGTTCTTTGGCCTCACTGTCACTTTCTTGTTGTCTTGCAGCTGCTCAACATAGTCTGCAGCCTCTTTCCTCTTCTCCAATCTTTTCAGTTTGCTTTTTCTTTACCTCCCACCCGCCCGAGTCACATTTCCACTGCGATTTCCTCACATGCGAACAACTTATTTCTGCCTAGTCTGAGGCGCAAAGCGCGCTGCTATCTTCACATTAGCAGTTTCAGCTTTCTTTCAACTTATCTCCCTTTACAAGAGCCTCCGATACCCCTCCCACCTCTCAAATTTCTTCTCCAATCGCCATGAAGAGCATGAAGTCTCGTCGCGGCGGCGGCAATGATCGCGGGGGAATTCGCAAGCGGGGTCCTACTCGCACCGACCGGGATGGTGACATGGACATGGATGCAAGCGGTGCTCGTGCAAAGAGAAACCGTGCTGAGAAATCTGGCCTAGGTGGTCGACTGGCCGGTGCAGGTGCAGGTGGCCGAGCTGCAGGAGCCAGCAGCCGGGCCCATGCTCGTAAGAAGATGGATGATGTGCTCGAGAGAGCAATTTACAGCCTCGACGAGCCAACAAACTTCCCACGCGGCAAAAAACCCAGCAGCGATCTGGAACCGTTTAGTGTGCGAGGATGGAAATCAAGTAAGGCGGCAAGCAACCGTGATGGCGGCGTCGAGAGCCTCATTGCATTCCTCGAACGACGCATGAATTCTTTCATGAAATCCGGACCCCGCGCAAAGATTACAAAGGTATGTTCCTCGTTTACAATGGCGGTCACCAATATCGATCCTCGACGTCCCTCGCTTCAGTGTCCTCTCGTTTTCGAGGACGGTCCTCCTGCAAAACGACGATCGACACATTTTGGGCTTTTTGGTTTCTTCCCCTTTGGGTGACCGTGGATTTCAAGGTCCCTTCGCACCTTTCTAACTTTCAAATTAGTCGCGCACTGAAGGTGACACTCTTATCGCATTCGTTCGACCTGATCTGGCGGGTCACATGCTTCGCATCAACAATAATGTCTTCGCCGGAGCTCATGTTACTGTTGAAGCATACACAGCCGCCACCGCACTCGAGAATGAGCTGGCCGCAGCGGACACCGGCCCTAACTCGACCACCGATATCAAGACTAGGATGACTACTATCCTCGGCAAACGCTTCTTCCCTGCCACGAAGTTACTTGACTTGTCGAAGATGTTGGATGACCCCGATATGGATTCCGTGGAATTCCTCAACACTGCCTCTACTAAGTCCAAGTTCTTCCCTGCTCTCATGAAGGTCTGGGAAATGGGCTTCAAGACTACAGCTGAGCGACTTGAAGCCGTCGAAAGTGTCAGTCTGGCGGGTAACAAACTCAGCAATATCAACCCTGTGACAACCCTGGCGCAATCTTTCCCCGATATTCAATATCTGGACCTCTCGGACAATAACCTCAAAAATTCTCAGGCGATGATTGGATGGCGGTGGAAATTCCGCAACCTGATTTTCCTTGACCTGACTGGAAACGAAATCAGTTCCGACCCAACCTTCAAGGACACTATGCTCAAGTGGTATCCCAAGCTGCAAACTTTGAACAATGTCCAAGTGCGAACTCCGGAAGAGGTCGCGGCTCAGAAGAAGACACCGATCCCCATCTTGCCCCCTCACTTCATTGACGAATCACAAGTCGGCGAGAACTTCGTTCGTGCTTTCTTCCCTGGCTATGACAACGATCGCAACAGCCTTGTCAGCAGCGTTTACGATGACGAATCTACTTTCTCGCTGAATGTCAACACCACCGCTACTCGGGCCGGTCAAACTGAGACAGCAGGTTGGGGTGAATACATCAGAAAGAGTCGAAATCTCGACAAGATCAGCCACCTTTCCGCACGGATGTCGCGTTCCTTCAAGGGCGTTGAGAAAATCCGTGAAGTTTTCAATTCGCTCCCGCCTACTCGCCACCCTGATCTTATCGCAAAAGCAGAGCAATGGCTCATTGAATGCCACCCAGTCCCCCATCTACCCGACCCTACTGGACAAAGCCCCACTGGCGTTGGTGGTCTCTCCCTCATGGTTCATGGACAACTTGAGGAGAGCGTTGGTGGCAAGATTGAGCTCCGAAGTTTCGATCGAACTTTCATCATTGGCCCCGGTAACACCCCCGGTGGCATCCGAGTCATCAGCGAGGTTTTCTCCCTACGCGCTTACGGTGGACATGAGGCATGGTCCCCTGAGATCCAGGCACTTTCACAGATCCCCCAGGTCGCAGTACCCGGTCCTGTTCTCACTCCATCTCCCGCACCCCCCGCAGCTGCTGCCCCAGGTGGCAATGTTGCTGAAGGATATGGCTTGCCCCGACCTGGAAAATCCGACGCCCAGCTTCAGCAGGAGCAGATGGTCATTCAGATGAGTGAAAAGTCGGGTATGACTTTCGAATACTCAGAGATGGCCCTCGCGGGCAACGGCTGGAATGTCGAGCTTGCTTGGAAGAACTTCGAGCAACTCAAGGTAAGCTAGTTCCAAGGATGGTTCCTTAATTTGCCACGGAATGATCACTAACGAGATTACAATAGGCGACCAACGCACTTCCTCCCACCGCTTTTCTTGCTCCGGCGTGAGCAACTTGCCCTTTCACTACTCTGTGGTTTCACTGAAAACTTCCATGTCCACTCCCAATTCCATTGTTGTTAGCTAGTCAGTTTTATCTTGGGAGTGGCCATGTGGAAGAATAATGCATATGATGTGACCAATAATTTTTTTTTACTTGCATGGCTGGGCGAATGGCACTGGTTTGATAGCTTCCAGATCTGGATATGGGTCACTGGGCCAGCAACTTTATGAAACCCCTGAAAAATCAAGAATCAAATGAACCCTCTATCACAATTTTCCTGTCAGAATATATGTAGTAAAGTGAATTGAGAATCTCAAGAGTTGTCTGTAAGTGCCTAAAGACACACACCCTGTTAGGATTGCGGTAGTTGCGGAAGATGCCAAGCTGGCGCGCTAAAGCCATGCGGGCCGCAATCAACCCCCATTCACTTCTCCCTTCCACGAAATCCGCATTGGCCTCACAAAAAGCAAGTTGGGACCAAGGGCAGGATGATTCTGGCAAGCTGATGGAATGACGATCACTGCCACAACCACCGGCCACATGTCGCCAGACAAGGAACCAAGCCTCGACGCCTTGGATGCGGGTGCGGAACAATTGATCTCTCGTGTTCGCTGTATAGGCTAACATAGGAGGTACATCCAGTGGACTACGATCCGATTGAACACTTGAATGCCGTTTTCTCCCATCCATCCACCCTCTCCTCCGTTTCTCAGATCTCCGACGCCCTGAACGAATGCGAAGATGAGCTAGATGATGACATCGGTCTGCTGGTGGAGGAGCAGGTCATCTCCAATGCCGATAGCGTGGAACGAATTCAGGCAGCTAAAGCTGACCTCTCGGAGCTGTTTAAGAAGATCGATGATGTGCGTGAGCGCGCATTGAAGACCGAGCAGTCAATCACCGACATGACAGCCGACATCAAGCAATTAGACAACGCGAAGAAGAACCTCACATTATCGATGACAGCGCTTAAGCGTCTACAGATGCTGACTACGGCGTATGACCAACTCCAAGCTCTCAGTCGGACGCGGCAATATGGAGAATGTGCACAGCTACTCCAAGCTGTCATTCAGCTCATGGCCCATTTCAAGTCATACCGATCAATTGACCAAATCGCAATGCTCAGCCGGAATGTCGCAGACATACAACGAGATCTCCAAGAACAGGTCTGCGAAGACTTCGAGCTGGCTTTCGCTAAGGGGGAGGTAGGTCCGAAACGCGCGATGCTTGCGGAGTCATGTCTAGTCGCAGATGCTCTAGGTGAACACGCACGGTCCCGAATCGTGACTTGGTATTGCAATACACAGCTCCGTGAGTACCGGCAGGTCTTCCGGAACAACGAGGAGGCTGGGTCATTGGACAACATCTCCCGCCGGTATTCCTGGTTCCGACGCATATTGAAGATATATGACGAAGAGAATGCGGCCATCTTCCCGGCTTCGTGGAGGGTAAATGAGGTTTTGGCCAATGTCTTCTGCGAGGGTACACGAGAGGACTTCAAGGGTATTTTGTCCCGGTCTGTACGCCGCGGACAGACAATCGATGTCAATTTGCTCCTCTCGTGCTTGCAAGAGACGCTTGATTTCGAACATTCTCTTGAGCGCCGCTTCGCCCCTTCGTCGCGTACATCTATTGATACCTTTGCCTCTGCTGAACCGCCTGTATTCAACCAGTCAATTTCCGAGGCCTTCGAGCCATACCTCAGTGTCTGGGTCGAGGCTCAAGACAAGCAACTTGCGGCCCTGATACCGAAGTACCGCCAACAGCCCCTCCAAATACCGGACGAGGAGGAGTTCAACTCGCACATTGTGATTTCATCCTCGACTGAGCTTTTCACTTTCTATCGGCATGCTTTACAACAGTGTGCCAAGCTCTCAACGGGCGGCAGTCTGGTGGAGCTGGCCAAGGTGTTCGCCAAATATTTGGACCAATATGCCCAGCAAGTCCTTCTGAACTATATAAGTGAACGACCAACGGTTCACACGCCATCTAGGGTGCCCTCGGTCGAAGATTACATCTCAGTTTTGAACACTGCTGATTACTGCTACACGACTTGCACCCAGTTGGAAGAGAAAATCAGGGGTAGACTGGATGAGAACCTGAAGCAATCCGTGGATCTGCAAAGTCAGGCAGACTCTTTCATGGGCATTGCATCCGCTGCTGTACGAGGTCTTGTACGCCAAGTCGAAGTCGATCTTGAGCCTTCCTGGCGTGAAATGCGCAATACGCCCTGGGCTAAAATTGAGGCAGTCAGTGATCAGAGCTCGTACGTTAGCGAGATGCTCTCCCAGACGAAGGAGAAGGCAACTGGAATTTTACAATTGTTGCATAAACAGCAATATGCGCGTGCCTTCTCCGATCATCTTGTGGAGTTCATGTCTAGCCAGTTCATTAGCAATGTCTTCCAATGCAGGCCTGTTTCAGAAACCGGCGCAGAACAGGTATGATAACCCCCCTGCGATGTAATTGCATATCTTACTAACTCAAATACATAGATGCTTCTCGATTCCTATGCTCTCAAGAGCGGCCTTTCGTCCCTGTTACCCGCCCCCGCGCCCGCTGGCTTTGTCAAGCGTGTGAACAGCAGCTTCTTTAAAATCGAAACTCTCCTCAAAACCCTCCAGGTCCGGCCGTCACCACCGGAAGCTCTTGTTCAAGCATACCTTATCCACATTGCTGACTGCAACAACAACAACTTCCGCAAAATCCTCGATCTCAAAGGCATCCGCAGTCGCCAAGAACAAAATCACCTTGTGGAGCTATTCCAGCTTCACCGTGCATCAGATCGCTATGCATCTAGCCTCCAGCAGAGCAATCCAATCCTCGCCGCTCTCCAAGGGCCATCCGCCACTACCACCAGCTCCGTATCCCAAGGCCTGGGTCTAGGAAGCGCCACCGCAGTTATGCCCTCCCGCTTTGATGCCTCCATGCTCGGCTCTGCCATCATGTCCGCTGCAAAAGATGGGGTCGACCGCTTCGGAAACCCCAGTCTGAGCACTCTCGGTGCTGGTGTGACTGGGGCTACTGGGACAACTACATCTACATCTGGCGTGACCAGTCCATCAGGCACTTTGTCCCCTTCCCTAGCCAGCTCTACCCTACAATCCAATCCCATGCAAACACCAACAGAAAGTGCCACAGGAAATCTCAATGAGAACCTAAAGAACATTGGCAAATTCTTCCGCCGCGATCTCGGCGGTTTTGGAGGCCGGTTCGGGCGGAGTACTGAGGATGGGGCGTAGCTCCTCTCTACCTATTTTCGTTATGTTTTGTTTCTTTCTGGTTATATTTTGACTGAAGCGTGGATACACCATTGTAGAAATGTTCTTTGCCGTTTTGGCTGGTTTTTTCGGGTCATTACATGCCCGGAGGTGTAGTTCATTATCCAGTCTTGGCCTCATGTTTTTTGCAGTTGTATACCACTTGGATTGAATGCATTGAATGCCACATCCGTGTTAACTTGGATATAATTCGTCTATATATTTTCATTGCACATTGCAAAATCCAAATCCATCCCCTAGGCGGGTCAGAGTTCTTCGAAAATATTCTCTTGTGGTCCACGCCCTTCCAATGACATGTCCCGATAAGAAAGGGCTCTACACAATAAAATATATATTGACTTACTCCCTAGTCACCCACAATCCCTGCCTTTCCTCGTTGCACAACAAACCCAACCGAGCAAAGCAACCACAATGGATCCCCCAAATTCCCAAGAACTCCAACCCCCAGGATACACCCTCCGCGCCCACCGACCAGGGGATATAGGCTGGATAATTCACCGACACGCAACACTATACGAGCAAGAATATGGCTGGGGTACAAAAATGGAAGCGCTAGTAAGCCAAATTGGTGCAGAATTCCTCGACAACTACGACGCATCCACAGACCGGTGCTGGATCGCCGAGCGCAACAACGAGTTCTTGGGCTGTATAGTTCTTATTCGAGACAGAGATGCCGTCAACACGGCAAAGCTGCGTCTCCTCCTTGTTGAGCCCAGCGCGCGGGGTCTTGGGCTTGGCCGCGCCTTGATCGAGCAGTGTACGCGGTTTGCGCGCGAGACGGGGTATGCAAAGATTCGGCTTTGGACGCAGAATGTTCTTGTTTCGGCTAGGAAGTTGTATGCGAAGGAGGGTTATCGGCTTGTTAGTTCTGAGGAGCATGGCGCTTTTGGAGAGCAGCTTGTTGGGGAGTGTTGGGAGTTAGTATTGTGAGAGAGTGATTGTTATGTACACAGGTATCCTTGTTTGTGGTTTTGTGTTGCGAGGAGGGGACTTGGTTATAATTTTTTTTCTCTTGAGTCGGGAGAACCGGATGGCTGAATGCAGAAAATTGGCAAGCAAGGAAGAGAGACATGCAAGAAATAAAGTACAGCACAAGAAGATAAAAGGTGTTGTACATAATAATCTCATATTTGTCTCCGAGATATAGTCTACACATTGTAGTTATGGTTTGGATCCAACTCTCGTTGCTAACTATGTCTTGCGTTAAATATAAAACTAGGTACATTTACTCTATTGTTGAAAAGTGTACTACTAGTATAGATCTCTGTAGGGAGGGACATATGCTTCCGAAATAGGAAATGTATCACGTGGTAATGTTTGGATACTTCTTTTTTTCCTTCTTTGTATCCAAATGGTATCTTGAGATTAGGACTTATAGAAGACTAAATGACCTTGAGATATGTGTACAATGTACAATGCATAAGATACCCATGATACATCTGTGAGTGCCCAGGTGTAGATACATCTGCATACCTTGGGTAAGGTTATAACTTATCAAACTCTCTAAAATAAGGTAAAGTGGGTCAAACTATATGTGGGCCCCCTAATAACGTGAGGATTTGTATTAAGTTAGTGCAGTCATCCCCAGCTAACGATAAGGCTAAAAACCCGTTAGATCGAGAACCTCGTAGAATTCAGGTCCTAACACACTATCTACTTTGTCAAAGGTCATATACATCATACATGGAAAAGTCGCTTTTACAAAGTAAGCCTCCCACCGGCTTTTTCTGCTATCTACCTATAAAACTGGGAAGTGGAAGAAAATACCTAGAGAAAAAGACATCTAAGAAGGCATCTGAAAAGAATATCTAGGAAGATCATCAAAAAGACTGCCAAAAGGATATCATAAGGCCGGATAAGCGGCCGAATACTCTTGTATATATCTGGTTTGCATCCAAATTTCTACCCCTGAGATGAAAGGCTGGACTCGCCGCTACTAAGAGGTGGGTCGAGCTTCTAAGAGGGATCGACCAACAAGGAATTTTAATTGGTTGACTCAGCTCTGATATAAGTGGACCTTCCTAGGTTGGGCTGTATAGGAGAAATGGCGAATAAACGAAGTTCATATGGAGGGAATTTGTTAACTAGTTATTACTATAGTGGATTAAGTAATGCGCTAGTACCTGTTTGTAAAATCCGGGTATTCAATATATCTACATTCTTGAAAACTTGGTTAAATTTCCTAGACAATCATCTAATAGTATTGCGGTCATTCTGCTACTTTGTTGAGCTTTCTCAAAGTCTGGATGCTCTCATAAACGGTGAAATGATCGAGGCAGAAACGAGCCATATTGATTGGTCAGAAATTGATGTTGACATCTTCGCTCGGTTATGCGAATTTGCCTATCGCCAAAACATGTCCCCTTCATATCACCTGATCAATGGCAAGCATCTATACTCAAATAGGAGCTGGGCCGAGGCTGCGTGCGAGCCTGAGCCAGATGTATCTTACCCCGATCCTGACTTTGAGCCTAGATGGAGGGTCCGACGAGACCATGAAATCCCGTGCGAGAAGAAAGTCTTCCATAGAAGATTTGACGCTGCATTTGCAGAGAGCCTTGTGGTTTTAAGTCTTAAAAACCACAACTTAGGCTATATTTTCACACCACATACGAACACCGGTTCCTAGGAAGACTTCGAATACGGGCAGGCCGTTTCCCATTAACGTTGATAGAGCCATCGCTATATGAACCTTAGACAAGCTTAGTTTTCGAGTGCCTGTATCAAGCCAATTGTGGATATTTACGGCAAAGCTGGATGACTGCGCGGCGAGCCATGACTATTGCGCAGTCGATGGGCTTTCATCGGTCAGGGGCTCGGGTTCACTACAAGGTTCTCAACCCAGAGACCAAGGCGTACCCACACTTGATGTGGTTCCGCATTGTTTTCTACGATCGACAGATGTGTCTTATGCTCGGTATGCCGCAAGGGGCCACTGATCGAAGCATAGCACCTGATTCGATGCTCAAGGATTCGGCCAGCGGTCAGCTTGAGCAAATCCATTGCGTCATTGCATCGCAAATTTTGGAGCGCAACGAACATGACTCGGCCAGCTATGATTATGCCTGGACGCGGAATCTCGATAAGGAGCTGCAGCGATCGGCCCGGAGCTTGCCAACTCGATGGTGGCTAATCCTGAACCTCAGCGGCGAGACGAAGGGCTCGCAGGCTTTGTTCTGGGAAATGCGGCGACTGTCAGAACAATTATTTCATTATAACTTTCTCAGCCAGCTCCACCTTCCCTACATGTTTCACGACTCTGTTGAGCACAAATTCAATTACTCCCGAATTACTTGTGCCAACGCCTCGCGAGAGATCTTATCCCGCTTCATCATGCTGCGCCGCTGGAATCTCAAGTAGCTTTTAGCTGTCGTACCATCGACTTCACTGCGCTTATGGCGGCCATGACCCTGCTACTGGCTCATCTGTATAGTCACCGTTGCTCGCAGGTCGACAATTTTCTCGCCGCCCAATATTTGGGTGACCGTGCCATGATCGAGCAGGCACAAGAAGACATGGAGGAGCTCAACCGCCTGAACTCAGATACCTTGAGTGCACGAAGCGCTCAGTTGCTGAGCCGGTTGCTCGCCATTGAAGCCAAGGCAGCCGAAGGTGACTTCGAAAGCGCCCAAAGCGTAATCGTACAAGGGTCCGAGATCGAAGAAACACAATCCGACGACCCGACCAACCCTGGCAAACACATTTATATCCCGTATTTTGGGGTCATTACAGCTGGGGGCGAGTCTCATGCTGACAGCATGAGTTCCCAAGCCCAAACACAGCCGACCTCTTCTACAACATCAATTCCAGATTCCTATAACAACCATTTCCGTAATAAAATTAGCAGCAACAAAACTTACAATAACGCAACTGCTCTCTTTGCACCGCTAATCTCGGGAGTTCTCTCAGATGATCCCATGCGGCAGTTTGAATACCCTGGGGCGGCAGCTAGAATGGAGGATGATGCATTCCAGGATCTGGACTTAGCTTTCTTGGACAACTTGATGAGAGGAACCGGGGATGGAGAAGACAGTACAGAATGGGCTGCGGTATGAGAAAACGCCACATTCGAGCTGCCTGCATGTAGATATGACGTATTTGAAGTCGTCTGCCGGACTCGTCTATATGACTGCATTACTGGATACTAGAGCAAGGGTGCAGTTTGGATATTTTGCATTTCATGGGGAATCGCACAAATTATCCGCTGCTCTTAGCATTGGAGGATTGTGAGGGCCCTATAAGTTCAGTGTGTTTGCGCTGCTACTAATCTCAAATCAGCAACAAGGTTGTGGTAAGACCAATCATCGTCCATCCTCCGTACACAGGTGGAAATAGCACGAAACTGTACCACTACTAGTGGTAGTAGTGCGTATCTATTATACGTGCCGTGTAGTGGGACCTCGGTCCGCACGTATGATGAAGAGTAATAAGTTCCGCCCAATAATACTTCAAGAGTTCCCACTAAAATCCGTAGTAGGTAACCATTACGAACAGTTTCAAAGATTTCGGAGACCGATTTTTTCATTGAGCAACCATCTATTACGGCAGCTGCACAAATAGAGATAGCGAACAGGATTTCCGACGGCCTCCAACTACAAAATTGTCTACGGCGACAACATATCAGCACTACTATCGCAGGTCATATGAAGGGCATCTGTAGTCTTGTCACAAGTTAGCAATTGTTTGCAAATTGAAGAGTCAAAAGTCCAAGTCAAAAGCATATGTGAGGGTAAAGGCATGGCGTCATCAAAAAATTAGAGTGTTGTTGTTGCATTATTTTAATCTTCAGAGCGCCCCGGAGGGGGGCGTAAATGCTCGGGGTTAAAAATTTATAATCATCCGCCAGGGTGATGTGAGGTGGGGTGTGCAGGGGGGAGGAACAAAGAGAGGAAAAGAATTGAAAACTCACCAATTCTGTGGAAAGGAACAATGGGCGTAGCTACGTCCATTATACGAGTCCTAGGTTTCCAAAGGAAATCCATTGCCAAGGCATGATGTTTCATTCCCAGTCGCTATTTCAAGCGCTGGTTCAAGTAAATCTAATACATGGCATTTGCATCCCGTTGAGGAAGCGCTTAGTCGAAGAGACCGAAGCCCATGTCCTCATCGGACTCCTCCTCCTCCTCAGCGGGAGCAGCAGCGGCAGGGGCGTCACCACCGGAGGTGGCAGCGGCGGCAGCGACAGGAGCAGCAGAGGCGTACGCATCGGGGTTGGCGATGCGGTCCTTGAGATCCTCAATCTCGGCCCAGCTGTAGTCGGTGGCGATGGCAGCGGCGAGAACCTTCTTGTATCCGTTGACAAGGGAGTGGAAGACGGAGGGAAGGGTGGGGAGGTTGGCAGCCAGAGAGACAGCGGTGATGGTAGCAATGGCCTGGGAGAAGGCGGACAGGAGCTGATCATCGGTGATGTCGAGAATCTCGGCGCCGAAGCACTGACCATTCTCGTAGACCTGGGCGATGGTCATACCGTAGGTGAAGGGAGAGATGTTCAGCAGGTTAAGGAGGGTAGCCTCGGAGGCACCGACCTTGCTACCAGCCTCAACGAGCTTGAGGTCGGAGACAATTTCAATGGTACCACGAGCAATCTTGGTGGGGACACCGAGAGCCTGGAAGAAGGCGGTCTTACCGGGCTCCATACCAGTGTTACCAGCGGGAATCCAGACATCATCGGGGGCGACGGCACCGGCACGAGCGGGAGCAGCGACACGGTTGGCAAGGATTCTCTCCTTGATGGACTTCAGGTCACCGTTGGTGAAGATGAAACCGACGTTGCCACGGACGTGGGGGAGGAGACGCTCCCACTCGGGGTTCTCAGTGACGAAACCCTTAAGGGCACGACGAACCATGGTGTTCTTACCCATCAGGACGACGGCCTCGCCACGGAGGGCGATACGGATCTCGTGCATCTGCTGGGAGCTGACATTGTCAACTCCGACGATGAAGATGGTGCTGTACTCATTGAGACTGTAACGGGAATTGTTAGAAATTTTGAATCGAGTCAATTGCCAGGAACCATTGAGGGGAAGCTTACAGAGTACGCAGCTTCTCGAAGTAAGCAGACTTGGTTGCTGACTTGCCCCCCATTTCTTCTTGATTTTAGTGAAGATAGGTTGTTTAAGGGAAAGTCTATTGTTGTTGTGGTTAATGAAGGAGAAGAAAGGAAGAGCTGTCCAATTTTGGAAAAATCAATTTTGGTGGTGCGCTCGCTAGTGGGTCACGTGACGTAAAAAGTAGACCCGCTCATGATGGACAGACATGGCAAGAAATCGATCAGAACGGCCTCTAGAGCTCTGATTGTTATTTGTTGTCTATTTGACTACAATTAGAAAACAATTTTTACATTTGGGAGTTCATTGGTCATTCCCATTCTGTGTATCAAAGCACTTCATCATGGCCAGTCTCCAACACCCGTTCCAGTGTCTGCGATATGTCAACAGGCAGTCAGCAGGCCAATCAGATATCCTTGTTGCCACTGCTGGTCGCAATCTCTACTCTTACGATGCGTCCAGTGGCCAGCGCCTGGATGTATGGCCTCAACCCGTAGATGCTGATGTGGAGGATCAAAGCTCCGACGCAGCTCCCGCATCTGAAAGCCAAGGGCCCCCAGAAAAGCGAAGGAAACTGTCTGAGAGCTCTGAGGAACAGAAAGATGCCAAATCTGAGTCAAAATCTAAGGATTCGAACAAAGAAGCTACCAACTCCTGGACCAACATTCCTCTTCTGACTGTTGCCCACGGCAAATATGTAGTGATCATGACCTCTGAGGACAAATGTGTTCGGGTCCTGAGTTTGGACAATGAAGGCAAACTCAAGCAATTGAGTGCTCGGTAAGTGGCAATTTTTTTATCTGCAAGCTCACCAAACTCATAATTTATAGTACAATGCCCAAGAAGCTTTCTGCGCTTACTCTGACTCCCGATGAGAACAATATCTTGTCGGGTGACAAATTCGGAGATGTGTACACTTTCCCTCTGATTCCCAGCGGAGAATACGTGAAAGTGCAGGCTCCAGTGAAACCATATGAGCCATCTGCCACAAACCTCACAGTGCACACGAAACGCAACCTTGAATCATTGGAGCAACAAATGCGACAAGCAGCTCTGTCGAGGACCAGCCAAGCAGAACGAGTGGTACTTAACTTCGAACATCAAGTCATTATCGGTCACGTTTCGTTGTTAACGGATTTGATCTCCGTTACCCGGCCTGCAGACTCGGCCGTTGGCAAGCGGAGTTACATTCTGACTGCTGATCGTGATGAGCATATCCGCGTTTCCCGTGGTGTTCCCCAAGCGCATGTAATTGAACAGTTCTGCTTTGGCCACACTTCGTTTGTCAGCAGTCTTTGCGTCCCTTCGTTCGAACCCAAGGTTCTTGTTTCGGGTGGTGGCGACAACTATCTGCTTGTGTGGGACTGGCTCGAGAACCAGATCTTACAGAAAGTTCAGCTTCCTGGGTCGGAAGGAGAGACTACAGTGCGCGGTATTTGGGATGTTTCGCTTGCGCCTACCGCAGACAATGTCGATCCTGTGAAGGCTATCTTTGTTGCGCTTGAAGGGTACGTTCTAATGACAATCGATGATATCTATACTTCTCCTAACATTAAGAGCAGGTCTTCACAACTTATTTACTACACTGTCGGAAGCGACAACACAATGACTCACCAAGATACCCTCCAGCTGTCAGGAAATGTTCTTGAAGTGACTGGCATTGATTCAAGAGGCACTATTCTTGTTGCCGTGGATACCTTGCGGCAATCCGATTCGACAAGTGCCTGGAAGTCGTCCTCTCAGCCTCCTCTCGAAACTTTCCGGCTCAGTTCTGGGAAGTGGGCTCCTGTAGAAGACCCAATGGTCACCAAAATCAACTCCGAAGGTACTTCAAGTCTCCCTACGACAGTAGAGGAGAAACAGCAGAAAGAGCTCAATGATTCAGTGTACCATTTGAGCAACCTGCGGAAGAGAGGTGACGCCTACGACGACTAAAAGCATGTTTTTGATGAATGTACAGCAAAATGATTAATTAGAGTTCCAAATATGTACATGTGTAATGCAGCAGTCTTCATTATAATTCGTTCAAAGAAACAAAAAGCATAGCGGCAAAATTCATATCAGTCCGATCAAGATATATATTCCTGGAAATCATCATCTCAACATTGTTAGGGACAACTCCACAAACACAACAATCAACATCAGGTACAGTATAACGACTTAGCTCAGCACTCATCGGTAGATGCCTATTCCAAGTCCCATAAGTAAACGGACCTCAGCCTATAGGAGCATCATTTTTGAACAAACTATCGGCAGATTTCTCGACCGCCACAAGCACTATTTCCTTCCCCAATGACTTATCGCAATTTATACCGTTTACTTTCGCATCATACACGTAACCATTGGATTTTCCCCCGTTTATTTCGGTGCTATAAGTCAAGCTGCACGAGATGTAGTATTAGTTTTGTCGTTGGTATGAAGAGTGTGCCTTGATAGGATGGCCCAGGAGCCGACACATTCTTAATTCATTGCGGCAGCCTAGATCTGCTGAGGATCTCCGGCGAATGGTTCATCCAATCGAACCCCAGCCTCAATTTCTTAGTTAAAACTATGGTGGTTATAAGGCTAGAGCATCTTTAAGCTCTTGGGGGCCCCGGACACGGCTTTTGAGTTAGGTATGGGCAACTATAGGGCTATTATACTAACTGTGGGATCCTTGATCGGTCGTAAGAGTCCCTGGGAAGAAGTCCTAATAAATTTATGAGGTCGGATAGATCAACCTCTGGAGAAACAAGTTGTCTCACAAGAGACAATGATGTACTGGTGATGTCCAATAGCTAAACACAGACATGCCATTCAATTCAACAACTCAATTCTAGCCATGTACCAATGCACAAGAAACTACCAACTTATCAAAAAATAGTGAAAAGAGAAGAAAACGAAGTTGTGAAGGTAAAACGCGGCATAAAGCTTTGCCACTCCCGATCAATTGCTGGCCGCGGTACCCGGAGAACCTTGTAATCCCACTTCCCCTCCCGAGGTCCTTCATCCCACTTGCATATACCACCCACACAATGCAGGAACAATTTGAGCCTTTGAAAAACGACTTGCTGCTGAGGGCCGCACGGGGTATGCCTGATCTATGCATTTAATTTTAATCGGAGCTGACAATCGCAGGTGAGAAGGTGGAGCGTCCTCCGATATGGGTTATGCGACAGGGTGAGTTTGGCTTATTCTTACACCACGTCCTCAAGGACAATTGATTGACCTTCTCGTTCTTTCTTCAACAGCTGGCCGATACCTCCCCGAATACCATGAGGCAAAGGCCGGTCGCGACTTCTTCGAATGCTGCCGTACACCTGAAATTGCCTCGACCTTGACCCTCCAGCCCATTGAGCGTTATGAAGGCCTCATCGATGCTGCAATTATCTTCTCCGATATCCTAGTCATTCCTCAGGCCATGGGTATGGTTGTGGAGATGCTGGACAAGAAGGGACCTCATTTCCCCGAGCCGCTCGACTCCCCCACAGACGGACAGTACGAGAAGGTGATGGCAAAGGATGTGGATGTGAAAGCAGAGCTGGACTACGTCTATAAGGCTATTACCCTCACACGACTCAAGCTGAAGGGTCGGGTGCCCTTGATCGGCTTCTGTGGTGCACCATGGACGCTGCTGTGTTACATGGTCGAAGGCGGTGGCAGCAAGCTCTTTGTGCAGTCTAAGAAATGGGTCTACAAGTACCCTACCGAGGCACAGGCTCTTCTGCAGAAGATTGCCGAGATTTGTGTGGAATATCTCGCCCTTCAGGTCGCTGCCGGAGCACAGCTCGTGCAGGTCTTTGACTCGTGGGCCGGTGAGCTGTCTCCCGCCTCGTTCAAGTCGTTCTCGCTTCCTTATCTCCGCCACATCTCTGCCAACCTGCCCAAGCGGCTGCAGGAGATGGGCCTGGAGCCTGTGCCTATGACAGTCTTCGCCAAGGGCGCCTGGTACGCTCTGGATGACCTTTGCGATTCGGGTTACAATGTTGTCGGCTTGGACTGGCTGCATGATGCTGGTGAGGCCATGCGCATTGCCAACGGTCGTGTGACTATCCAGGGCAATGCGGATCCTGGCATGCTCTACGGTGGCCCCAAGGCCATCACTGCCACAGTTGAGCCTATGGTTGAGGGATTCAAGAAGGGCAAGCAAGGATGGATCTGCAACTTGGGCCACGGTAAGTTAAACCTTATAATTTGGGACTGCACATCACTTAACTAATTGTCTATCAACGCAGGTGTCACTCCATTCGTCGACCCTGAGAACCTCAAGTTCTTCTTTGAAGAAATCCACCGCTTGACAGTATAATATCGAATACTAAAAAGGACCCGGATCAGAAGACTACGTTGGATCTAAAAGCACATCTTTCGGGCCTGAATCTTTTCAATTCTCGGGGTATTTAAGGCTATGATATATGCAGGCCTTATGAAATTTAGACAGCGATATCCTCGTTCCTGTATAGCAGACACTGCAGTTAGTCTTGATGATCATGAAACAGCCAAAAGTTGTCGATGTAATTACGAGCAGATCGAGAGCCGCTTTACGCATTGCGATAGACCAAGCACCAAACATAACATACCATAGCTCAGGCTTCTCCTTCATGAAGTTGGCCATCAATTCCTTGCATTCGGCATTATCCAAGACAACAACCTCCTTGCCACGGTTGAGGAGCAGCTCTTCGCCACCCATGAAGCTCTTGTTCTCACCAATAACAACCCGCTTCACCTTGTAGAGGATACAAGCACCGGTACACATGTCACAGGGGGAGAGGGTGGTGTACATAGTGGCACCCTCGTACGCAGAGGCAGGAAGACGGCCGGAGTTTTCGAGGGCAGACATCTCAGCCTTAAAGAGGTTGTTAGTGGTAGTTCATGAAAACTATAATAGTTGGTATGGATATAAATCGACGATTGATATCAATTGAAGTATATCACGCTTTACTGACATGCAAGACAGCGCTTCCCTTCTGGACGCGCATGTTGTGACCACGGCCAAGGATCTTTCCATCCTTTGAAACCAGGGCAGCACCAATTGGCACACCTCCCTCAGAGAGGCCCTGCTTCGCCTCTTCGACGGCGGCAATGAATCCGGGATCTTGTTCCATTTTGTAGTGTGGTAATTGAGCTTAATGTGGGCAGTACGGAGTAAAAAGAGAGGGAGATAAGAAAACTACGGAGCACGGGAAATCTACTCCGTACAGGGTATAATCGGAGAGTTCCGAACCCCTCTATGACGATTGAACCAAGTGGACCACGAAGAGCTTTTTTTTCCCCCTCTCTTCTTGGCTTATCGATAAGAGATATGTGGCTGGAGTATGGTGGCTGTTAGTGGCAAGGGTTCAAAATTTCTGCGCGAGTTTTACTGGTACATTTACAGGGATTTGTACGGAGTATACAGGATACATACAATATATACTGTTGTACTATGTAGTAGTACTATATACGTATATAATACATTGTCTATTAAACCAATACATTGCTAAATCAACGATCATTTTGTAGCAAAGATGATATTATTTCTATATAGACATCCATACTACATAACTACTATGTACATAACGTACATATGGGTGATGGGTGAAATGTGCCCCTTTAGTCAGCAGTAATAAAAAAAACCATCCATGGAAGCCCGGAGAAAGAGAAGTCTATCGAAAACCACAGAAACCCATAGAATCAGCGCTCGGGCCATTCACAATGTACATAGAAGCCACCAGAAGAGTTGAAGATGAGGAACAGGACTGTATTATAGAACAATTTGGTCAATTCTAGATTGAAAATTAGCAAAATCTACTTCAGAGCGAAACAAAGAAAAAACTAGTGTAAAATCGTGAACTTCTAGTTGCCCAGGTAATTTATTGTGTTATTTTACAACCCCCATACAAGGTACCTGGGTAAAAACCTTGGAAAGTTACTCAGCCTTTTTTCAGGCTTCCGATTATTATTGTTCAGATAAACCATCTCGCCCTTTCTCTTCCCCCTCCACTTTTTTCATCCCCTCTAGCCAGGACTTCAAAAATATCCGCAATTGTTGTCTGTTCGGCATTCCACTATCAAAGCAGCCTTAAAGTTTTCGCCTTTATCTCCCCTCCATTCTCCCGCTCCATTTCTGGATTCCACCAGAATACCCTAATATCGATACTTTCCCACGCCTCTGATTCCCCGCATATTTCACAATGGTCAAGGAAACGAAGTTCTACGACACCCTCGGGGTATGTTAGACTATCCCTGGCTGGTTCTGAACCCTGTTTGATACGTGCTTCAAATCCTGACTTGGAGTTTCTTTCATTTAGGTCTCTCCCACTGCTACCGAGGCTCAGCTTAAGACTGCCTACAAGAAGGGCGCTCTCAAGTACCACCCTGGTATGTGACAACCCGGAGACTCCGAATAGTATATATATGGGAAACACTCAGCTGACATTGCTTCGTCACATCAAGACAAGAACACCAACAACCCCGATGCCGCAGAGAAGTTCAAGGAACTGTCGCACGCCTACGAGTGTCTTTCCGACCCCGAGAAGCGTCAACTGTATGATCAGCTCGGTGAGGAGGGCCTGGAGCATGGCGGCGGTGGCGGCGGCATGAACGCCGAGGATTTGTTCTCTCAATTCTTCTCCGGCGGCGGCGGCGGCGGCCCCTTCGGCGGAATGTTCGGCGGTGGCATGCGTGAACAAGGCCCCAAGAAGGCCCGCACAATTCACCACGTGCACAAGGTTAACCTCGAGGATATTTACAAGGGCAAGGTGTCCAAGTTGGCGCTCCAGAAGTCCGTCATCTGCGGTGGCTGTGATGGCCGCGGCGGAAAGGAGGGTGCTGTCAAGGAGTGCACAGGCTGTAACGGCAGTGGTATGAAGACTATGATGCGCCAGATGGGTCCCATGATCCAGCGCTTCCAGACCGTCTGCCCCGACTGCAACGGCGAGGGTGAGATTGTCCGTGATAAGGATCGCTGCAAGAAGTGCAATGGCAAGAAGACCGTCGTTGAGCGTAAGGTTCTTCACGTTCACGTCGATAAAGGTGTGCGTGATGGTCACAAGATTGAGTTCCGCGGCGAGGGTGATCAGATGCCTGGTGTCATGCCCGGTGATGTCGTGTTCGAGATTGAGCAGAAGCCCCACGCCCGCTTCCAGCGCAAGGGCGACGACCTGTTCTACCAGGCTGAGATCGATCTGCTTACCGCTCTTGCCGGCGGTGCTGTCCACATTGAGCACCTCGATGATCGGTGGATGACTGTCAACATCGCCCCTGGCGAGGTTATCGTTCCTGGTATGTGACTTGCTTTGTTTCTCCCCATAAGCCTTCTGAGACTTGTTACTAACAATTCTTTTCAGATGCCATTAAGGTCATCCACGGCCAGGGTATGCCCTCATTCCGCCACCACGACCACGGCAACCTGTACATCAAGTTCGATGTCAAGTTCCCCAAGAAGGAGGAGCTCCAGAACCTGGATCTCCTCGAGAAGGTCCTTCCTCCTCGCTCTGAGAAGATCGTGCCCCCGGCCGATGCCATGGTCGAGGACTTCGAGCTCGAGGACCCCGATAACGAGCAAGACCAGGCCCGCGCCCACGGCGCGGCGACCGGCATGGACGAGGATGATGATGAAGTGCCCGGCGGTGCCGAGCGTGTGCAGTGTGCTTCCCAGTAAAAGGATTTCGGAGACAATTTCCATGCCGTAAATGGGGGTTGATGTTGGGCCAATGATGAAGACTTCGCTTATGATACCATGTGAAGGGGGCCATCTCCTTAACCCCGATTTGACGCGGGGGACCTGTTTGTTTTCTTTATGCTTTGCAATGGCGTTTCCTCCGAAGACCTGGAAGATATCATTTTCTCTTTTTTCTCTTTGTCTTCTCGGTTTCCATTTCTCAATTTCTTCTGTAATCCTCTTGAATCCTTCCTCGCCTTGTCGAGCTCTACTTTTTCTTCTTTCGCATACCAGTTTCGGGTCCTTGATCCTTGCTTTTGACCCTTGCTTTTTTAACGTTGGTCGCCCATTTTATGTTTTCCATGGGAACGGGGGTTTGTGTGGTGATGGAGTTGTGCTGACAATTTGAAAGAGTCATGAATCGAAGATGGATGAGACAAGACCACGATTGCGAGCCTGGCTCTTGCAAACGATCTAAAAATATTTCTGTTGCTCGCGCTGGCTTTGTTCTAGGACGAAGCTCTGGAAGGGCGTCGTGGCGTGATCATGATGGATTCGTGTTTCTTTTTTCTGTTAGCCTGCACTTTGATGATGACGTTTGAATAGACATTGTGTGTTTTCATTTCAATGTATTTGCTCATCTATATTGATGATTTTTTTTATATGAGACGTATTGTTGTTGGTAGTCGTAAGAGCGAAGAGAAGGAGGGAGTGCGGTAAGATAGCTTTTCTAGAAGTCCTCAAGGTCCTCTGTGCTGTTGTGGGAATCTCAAGGTCATCCTGTTACTTCAGTGGTTGGTATGTTGATCAGTGCACGATAGGTAATAGGGAAGAGTGTCTCAAGCATATATCATAGAGTGATGGGTAGGTGTGGGCTATTCAGGTAAAAATCGGAAGATATACTACGCGCGTGGCGTGACACGACCGTTGATCCTTACCTCGGCAACAATACTAAGAGTCTCGATCTTCAACGGGAATCTGAACATCAGATGGTGATTGAAAAAAGTAGGATGTTTCTACATGGGAATAATTGCCCATAGCGCGCTGGAACTTATGTACATACTATCTTGTCTGGGGAGTAAGGGGAGGGGACGGCTAGTGCATTTTATACCTAAAATGATATTGAATAGATATTCGCAAGGGGTTATTGTGCTAGCGAATACATTTCGTCCTCATCCTCGCTTTCTGGTTGATGCTCCTCAATAGCCCGATAGTTCCCGCCTTCCACCTGCGCTCTTCCCTGTTGCTAGTCTTCCATGTCACAGTGGCGAATATGGAACGTTGTATCCAACTTGCAGCTTTCTAGTCCTGCCGTAGATTTCTTTATCTAGCAGCGGCCTAGGCTTGAGATGCGGAGTCCGAGTATGATATGTATAACATTCCATATAGCCCCGAGTAGATGAGAGAAAGAAGAGTAATGTGTTCTGTATTGGTGTTATCGGTTTGCATCATGGTCCTAGGAATAAATAAATTAGTCAGATAACTTCCAGCAATCGTTGGGGCACAGGATATCAACTGGCTGTACCCTATTCTGAGACGGATTCCCCTAGTACCCAATAGATGCCAAGTAGCTAGGGGACCGAGGACCAGAGTAAAACAAAATCCAGCCATGATCGTCTGTCTTGTATTCGAAGAATCTACATTTTCCCGTAGCACACTGGTAGGATATCGATCTGGGATATGCCGCATCCCGACCTGCTATGATCCGTCTGCTCAACTGCCTTCTGTGTCCATGTCCACAGTCACATGTGGGGTTTTCATCCAAAATGCCTCGTCTGTCTCCGAAGCAAGCAAATGCTCCGCAGTGAGAGCATTTGTAGTATGGACGGTATGCATTGCCGTTGTTATTGGATGACACACAGTGAGTTCTTTTGGTAGGTCCGTCACATTTAAGGCAGCGGGTATTGAAATCATTATCCATATTTCAGAGTGGGATAGCTGTTTGCTGAAATAGTGTTTCGAGTTTGTCTAAGCAGATATTGGGGGAAGGAAAATTCGAAAGAGTAGCAAGATGGTCTATTTTATACAACACGGTTAGGCTCAGCCTCCCAACACAACACCCCTGTCCGTATTGGGCGCCTGGCACGAAAATATGGATGTAATTGAGCCAAGGCTGACTGACGTGAGTCATCTAATCTGTGTGGCTATGAAATAGCTGGAATTGTGTGCATAATAATCTCTTTAGATATGATCATATAGTGTTCTGGCGGGACACCGACAGCTTCCGAAGATGAGATGTGCTAGAATCCGTTCTGGGTGAGAGAGAGAGTATTTGACCACAAATTCAATCAAAACGTCTCATTCAAGGTCCCATAAGAATGCAGGGCAATCCACACGATATGCCTTCTAGGAAATTATATTTATCGGGGATTATCAGACAGCGATACTAGTTGATACTGAGACTCGCTAAGAACATAACTCCATAATTTCAATACAAGAGTTTGCACTATCCTTTTTAGTGCTATTCTTCTACCCATTCATCTGTCAAGTTATTCAAAAATAGAAAGGCATCAATCTTGTGGATTAAATCAGTTTCACTGCCCAAACTTTGGTTTTCTATGAGGAAGAATGAGGCCGACGAGGTAAATATCGAGGTTGTTCACTTCATTTACAACTGAGTTAATATGCAGCAGGGAGCTGAGGATGTCCCTTTCTAAGTAAGGAGGTAAACAGGTAATATTGAGTCAGTCAATCTTGTCAAGACAGAGTAGACAAGAGTGAAATCTACAACTTGGTGAGCAATATAACACTCCGAAGAATGATGGATTGAAAAGCCTGGCGATGTCTATCTCTAGCTGACTATGACAGGCTTTGTCACCGACACTCAGTCTCACTGGCTACTTAGCTCAGATCTGGTTGCACATCTTTGCCGCCCAATAGGCCTAGATAATGAGAAAGATCCCTTCCATCAAACTCCCTCGTATGGAATCCATTTCCAAGGAACTCATACCTATTCAGCCGATTGAAGTACTTGAGATCGCAATCTTCGAGACGGGGCTTTTCAAGAAGAGCAAGGAAGCTCAATCTCGAACCAGGGAACATGGCGAGAGGTCCATCGATCTTTCCCTGCTTGAACCAACTGCTGCAAGGGCCAGTCCAAGCGGTGCGGTTTAGGAACAACTTTGCATGCTCCGCAAACTCTTCGCAAACTTCAATCTTAGGGGTAACACTCTTGATGTTTTCTGTCTGCATCTTTTCAGCGATTTGAAGGACCAATCGAGAGGTTGCCTCAAAGATTGCAAGGGTGGATCCGTGACCAAGTGGGCCATATGGCCCTCCTTGCATGTAGTAGTTGGGAACTATATAATGTCAGCAGGCGGGGGTGTTCGGATCAAATCTGTTGAAATGAATGCACTTACTGTGGGGGACTCCAATAGATATCCAAGAGCTTGTGCTCTTTGCGAAGAGGTCTTGAACATTATAGTTTCCCGCCACGATAGGGAAACGCGGAATCCAGCTTGTGTCGAACCTATAGTTTTGAATATCAGTCTGAATGAATTGAATGAAAGGAAAAGAAACACCCAAAATATCCGGTTGGACTTACCCAGTTGCACACAGGATAGCGTCTACCTCATGCTCGACACCATCGGCATCAACAAATCCTGCGGGGGTGATTCGCTGCAACTGCTTCGTAAAGGCATGGACATTGTCAAGATTCAAAGCCTCAAGGAATCCATTTCCAGGCTATTTAATGTTCAATCAGCTCTCCATTGCAAGGCTGAGAAATATACTTGGAAACACACTGGAACTTACTGTTGGTCTTCTGCAGCCAATACCGAAATCCTTGGGGATCATGGCCTCACAAAGCTCTTTATCGCCACCCAACTTTGTTTTCATCTCATTAATTGCAAACTGAACAAAACGAAATTAGCATCATATTATAAGTTGCCCTGTTGAAATATACACGTTAAGAGCTGGAGGGAGTATTGACTTACTTCCTTTGCACCTTCTGCTTCGGGAGTGCCATTAAGAATGAATTTGAACCTCTGGTTTAGTTCTGACTCGATCATTTTAGAGTACCTGAGATACGACTCAGGATCATCTCGGAAAGCTTTCTTCTGCTCCTCGGTGTCTTCAGGAGAAAAAAATTCTGATTAGATTCTATTAGTGTGACAGGGTTGATATTCACTCACATTCAAAATTACCACCATTGGGGCCAGCAAATTTCTGGGCAAAGCCAGCAGTGATCCAAGTCGGGCTCCGGATCCAAGTATACAGCTTTTCCACAGTAGGGGCGATGGAGGAGATGAGCTGGACACCGCTGCTGCCAATGCCGATAACAGCAACTCGTTTTCCCGTGAGGTCAATAGACTCGTCATAATGAGCACTGTGCTGCAACAGTCCCTTGAATGAGTGTAGGCCTTCAATATCTGGCCACTTCCAATTGCTGTGAAATGAGTTATTATTAATCGTTCACATTATTTTTTGATGGATGGTTGCCGCTTCACTTACTTGAGGACGCCACCACCATTGACTAGGATATTGCAAGTGTCCTCGATTTCCGTCCCTTCGGGAGTGCGAATCTTGACATGCCAAAGACCTTCCTCCTCATTCCAGTTGGCTCCTACAACGGTATGGCTGAGCTTCATATACTTCCGGAGCCCATTGTTTTCCACAACATCGTTGAAGTACGACCAAATTTCTTGAGAAGAGGAGTAGTAATGGGACCAATTTGGGGTTCTTGCCCATGAAAACTGGTAGCATGCGGATGGAATATCACAAGCGCAACCAGGATATCTGGTTATATATAGGCATGATTAGTCCCATGCTTGATGTATCACAGCAGCTATAAGAGAGCAATGGATGACGAACCTGTTTTCCAGCCATGTGCCACCAATATCAGGATTCTTCTCATAAATCTGGAGACTGATATTCTTCGAATAGTTTTCCATGAACTTGGAGAAGATGATTCCAGAAGCTCCAGCACCTACGTGAATGATACGGAACGGGCGAAGGGTACCGTGCGGTCTTTCAAGGATGCTGTAGCCCCTTTCATCCTCCCGAACCCATCCATGCTTCTCAGCAAGTGGAAGACTGTTGTCACGTAGGAAATCGTTGGTAGAACTCATCTTTTCTGAGATTTAAGAGCGAAATCAACTGATGAGAAGAATGATGAACAATACAAGATAAATGGAGAACAATGCAGATTAAGTAGAGAATGGTTAGGTGTAATGTATTGTTCTCGTTAGGATAGTATTCACCATCCTCGGACGTTCTAGTCAAGACCCGCCGAGGTGTGAGTGAGAGGGCTTGAACGCCGAGGGGTTCAACTTCCGAGGCGATGGTGGCATCGCCGAGTGGACGCCAACTGGGGCAACCATGCCATAAAATACCCCACAAACTACCCCATAAACTACCCCAGTGTGCTGTATAAATACTGTGCTTCGATGCAACATGTTTATGCTAAGATATTGTACTCGACATAAAAAAATATCATTTCTGATACAAAACGCACTTCAAAAAGAAAAGTGAGACGAAACAACCTAACCGTCGCCATGAAATCCGATTTAAGCCTAGACATTGGCCCATTCCAGCCGGAAAACATCGACCCAAGTACAAGTGAGCTTAATAAAGCCTTGGTCAAGCTCTGTAAAGCAGATGTCAAATGGTGGCAGGTATGTCTACTGCGAGAGCACCCTAATTTACCAAGTCCATCCAGAATTCACAGCTAACAAAACCAAGTGTGGAGCAGCAGAATACAGAAGGCGTCGTGTAGCTGGCGAAACCCCCTTTCCTCAAGCCCCAAAGGTCGATAACACATCCGATATTCTTGTCCCGTCCCCTGAAGGGCATGAAATCCACTGTCGGGTCTTCGGCCATGATCATCCAAACCCTAAAGGGGTTTTCTATCATATCCATGGAGGAGGCTATGTATTGGGATCCTCCGCAGGGTAAGCTGCAGTCCAATATCTTTGCGTAGCTGTCAAGGATGTCATACAAATAACATGCGCAGGCAAGACCTTCTCCTCAGCGCAGTGTCACAGGCAACAAACCTCGTGATTGTTTCGATAGACTATCGTCTAGCACCTGAGCATCCGTTCCCTGTTGGCCTAGATGATTGTCGCACAGTAGCAGACTGGCTAATCGAGAACTCAAGAGAGAAAGTATTACTCCCTTCTTTTAAAATTAATTTTCGTGAATTAACGAGATACAACCTAACGTAGTGGCACTGCGACTTCAGATTTATCGGTGGCGAGGTAGGTCAAAATATAGCAGACTCTAGTGGTCACTCATTTGCTGATTATACGCAACACAAAAGTCTGCAGGTGCAACGCTATCCGCTTCGGTTCTTCTTTATCTGCGGGAGGCCTCAAGATTAGACAATATTGCTGGAGCTGTATTGAATTATGGCAATTATGATCTCTCGATATTGCCATCTATGACTACCTTGGATCCGGAAAATAGTGCGTTGTTGACCTATGAAGACTGCAAACAATTTAGCAACGCTTATCTCCCTACCATCGGACGTACCGAACGAAAGAGCCCTGCTATGTCTCCGGTATACAATAAACTTGATGGTCTTACGTCGGCTTTGTTTGTCGTGGGTACCGAAGATGGCTGTTTAGATGATACTCTCCTTATGGCAACAAAGTGGCAGATAGCAGGCAATGAGGCTATCGTCAAATTCATCCCTGGAGCTTGCCATGGCTTTATGACGTTTGATGGTAGCAAAGTCAAAATCACCAGACAGGGATGGGACGCAGTTATCCAGTACCTCAACGAGAAGTGTTAGAGATATCTTGAATTGATCCTCGTTGGTTTATTTTGAAGATGTATATAGAGTGTTAGTAACGGTTCCTAGGAGTCGTATACTTGTCATAGTTCTGCATAGTTCGTATTTATATTATTAATAGTAAATATCTCATGTCTTTTCCTCTTTTGCTCGTCACGAACTGGATATACCATTTGCTAGTCGATCATCGCCTAAAAAGGTCCTATGAAAAATAATGAGCAAGCTCGGCGAGAACTGGGGTCTTCCGTCTCTACATTAGCGTTGCATTAGTGCGTCTAATGCAAGTAGTACATCCACGCGAGTCCAGTGTTGCATTTCTAAGATCTTTACATGACATTGAATTAGATATAACACATGTGCACTTATACTATACTTGTACAGTAGTGTGCATATCTCCGATGTGGCGTATGCCGCCCGTGCTTGCTTAGGTTTCTATATACTGTAACCCTGCAGGACTTGGGGTCTGACATTGCCTCAGGTTCCTACCGCAGTCTATAATCCGACAAATCAATAACCACTGATATAATTACTTCAACTAATCAAAACAAGAACAAAATCTCATATTACAGTGGCGACCGTCGCAACCGGCTCTTCCGAGGTAAATTAAGTAACTTCCCCGCCATTCCCCACACCCCAGAAAATCATTGAGGTGGAGGCACCGCCTTCACTGCAACATTCTCGAACTGGCGAAGTTGACCCCTCTCGATAAAAGCCATTATGACCGCCAATACTACACACAAAAGGTCTCGGTTGCAGAGCGCCTGCAATGTCTGCCATACGCGCAAAGTGCGATGTAATCTCCAAATCGCGGGGCCACCGTGCGCGAATTGTGAGCTTGACAAGGTTCCTTGTATTCCACACATTTCACGAAGGAAAAGGGCCCAAAGTCATAAAATCAACGACAGAAAGAGTGTTGGTACCGGGGCGAGTACTCGCACTGTAGGGATCTTGGGCTCGTCAAATCCTTCTGAGACCAGAGAAGCCTCAGAGCCAACCAGCCACGCTATCTCTTTCACTTCTCCACTTCAACATATTTCTGGCTGTAATGAATCAGACCTTTGTGGCAATACTGAAGCCAGCACTAATAATTTCCCGACGCCTAAGGACCACACCCCTTTGGTTCCCTTTTTTGTTGGTGAGCAATCATTCTATATGTTTTGATAACCTGATGCTTTTGAGGGTCTTGTTTAACAAAGGGTCATTTTGATAGGAGAGTCTCCAAGCTTGGCCCGATTTTTTAGTGTCTCCGAGGCCGATTTACTTGCTTGCCGAATCCCAGAATCATCAAAAATACCCCTAGCAGCAGAGGAATTGTCTTACCTCGAGGCAAAAGGGGCATTCTTGCTTCCATCCCCAGAAATGTGCGAAGAGCTCATAAGATGCTATTTCGAGTTTGTACACCCTCTCCTACCTGTTGTTCAAGTGACAAATTTCTTGAAAAGCTACCGTGCAGGAGAGATGGCCTCACAGAGTCTGCTTCTCCTCCAAAGTATGTTCTTTGCTGCTAGTAATGTGAGTATACTTCCTCCCTCAATATATCACAACTAAATTGAAAAAGTTCGTATCTCTAGAAATTCTGGCACGTTCCAAATATCCCTCAATCAAGGACCTGAAAAAAGACCTTTATCAGCGAGCAAAAGTGAGTACAGCAAGTAGGCCATTCCCTAATCAGGTAGCTTATTATTTGCAGGCTCTCTATGACATGGATTACGAGAAGAACAAAATATCGCTCATACAAGCCGTACTTCTCTTGGGGTATTGGTATGTTGATAGCAATGATCGGCTTGACAGTTGGCATTGGGTCGGTGTCGCCATCAGCCTTGGTCAGTCCATTGGTTTGAATCGGAGACCCCGTGCCTTGAACATCCCTCGCTCCCAAATTAGCCTTTGGAGGCGGCTGTGGTGGTGTTGTGTCTACCGAGATCGATGGCTAGCTTTTGGGTTATGTCACCCTCAGCGCATTTGGCTGGAAGATTGTGATCTAGGTATGGTGACTCTTGATGATGTTGTTGGCCAGGCTTCTTCTGCTATCCTAAGTGAAAAGGATGAAAAAATCCTCACTCGGGCTGTAGATATGGCGCCCGTTTTTGTCGAATTAGCCCAGTGGAGTGTGCATCTAGGCTCGGTTCTGCTATGTCAATACAGGCCTGGGGAGCCTGAAGATCCCTCGAAGCAGGTTGACTCCTGTGAGGCATCATTGACTACATGGTACAATAGTCTCGACCGGAAGCTAAAGCTTGATACCGTGACGGTGCTTAATGATCCTGATCAAACATTTACGTTGCACAAACACATACTTTACATATTCTTCCAGTAAGTATCTTGTCCTGTTTACTTGTGACCGGAATTGACATTTAAACACAGACTCTCTATCATCGCCATTCATTGTCCGCACATGTTTAAAGAGTATGATGGTGCCGCTTCCAGCGAAGCCGGCCCCCTTCAAGCCAATGCTAGATTAAAATCAGTCTTTGCGGCTTCATCTGCTACCGATTCATTAAGACGACTCGTCTCCGCAGATCTAATCTGATATCTCCCTCCTGAAAGGTAAGCTCTTGGGGCAAAAAGAAAAACCACTTAATTCAAAAGCTAATAGATCTTCCATTAGTACAACCGCTCTCACATCAATAACTGCAATAAATTTCCTTGAAGGGCTCTGGACCAACGGACTGGCCAAAGAAATGGCCCAACAGAAGCTAGATCTCTCTTTGGCTGTCTTGAATGAAATTGGAGACAGATACTGGGGTGCCCATTTCGCACGCGCATACTTCAAAGCCGCTTTCAAATCCAGCGAATCAGCCATTCGGAATGTTCATGACCAAACCTTGTCACCCTCACGTCCAGAAACTCAACGGCAATTACTCAAGAACAGCACGGCGGCAAGCAAGGAGGATTGCATTCCTATTACCAACGAGTATGACTTCTTGGCAAATTACTTGACACCAGGCCATATGCTACATGATTTTGACCTGCTTTTTGAATCGAGCACACCGTTTGGTAATCCCGGTTGAGCCACTTCAACATTAAACATAGTATGGTTCGGCGTTTTTGAGCCGTCATATCGCGAGCCGAACTCCATCACAGATTTTTCAATCTCAAAATTTATAAGACTAAAATAAACTCTCAAAGTTGGCTGTTTGTTACAATAAACGAGCTTCACTGTGAGGCTAAAACTTGGAAATTGCTACCAAGCCCAACTTAATAGTGAAAATAACGCTCTCCTATTTCACAAAAAAAAAAGCTCTAACGTCAAACGAAAGTAAATAATATACGCCTCCTTAATATAAGTCGCTTTCCTGGATGACGATAAAAAGAGCGTGATTGTGCCACAACACAATAATACTTGAACCGGCACTAGATATACCGACTTCAGGTTAGTGAATAGAAGTGTCCGATCACATCATACTACAAGGATCATGTCGATTGCGAGAGATCAGTATTGTTCATGTACCAAGTACCTACCCTCATCTCAAGCTTTGAGGGCATCTATATATCACGCCCAAAAGCTCTAGGCTCACCGGGAATAAAATTAAGACTGTGATAATGAGTTATAGAATAAATGTTCCCCACAAAAGCGACTTTGCGATCGGGTCACCCCCTGCATATGTACGCATGCACAGGAATACGGAGCACCGAGATTGCATCACGACACCAGCCACACAAACATAAGACGTAGGATGGAAACTGATTTATGGCGTGCTAGAGGTTTAAAATCTCTAGAACGAATACAAGATCCCGTATTCATATGTAGGAATGGCGAAAAGGAGACTCGGGGATCAAGAATACGGAATCCCGAGCGAGGATAACGACGCTATGTTATATTAGTGGCAAGTGTGTAGCGAGAATAGCGAGCAAGAAAGAAAAGAAACCAATAATATATCTAACTAAATTACTTGTCGGTATGACAATCTTCTCGTATACAAGCCATACGCCATCCCGTCTAAGCAAGACGAGGCTGAAACTCAAGATCGTCTCCGAGGAGAAACACAATGTACTCTGTACCCTGTATGTACTCCGTATAGCGGGGATGCTTGTGCCATGAGTACGGGTATGCAACCACAACCAGCTGTAGATCCGGGCCATGGCTTAGCGTCAGCTGCTTGAGCTGAAGGGCGCCACATTATTTCTTTTTTTTTTTTTCCTTTACTTTTTTTTTGCTTCTTCGCGTCGGCTAGTTTCCCTCTTATGTGCTGTAAAATCAAGTATAGTAAGACAGTATGCTGAACGTGAATATGTACCTATGTAACCTAAGTAGCAGGAATGTCTTCCGTGATATGGTCAACAGGGCCGAGGAATGCACTAGGAAGGCTACCAAGTGACTAAGAAGAAACACTCAGACATAGCTGATACGTTTGTAAAAGGGGCCAAGAACGACATGGGTATAGCATCGTGGCACCACATTTTAAGTTAAGGGCTGCGAGGTAGCACTACTTTAGTACTTTGGTCTGAATATCCCGCATGCAGGTCAACAATCAAGCTCAATGACGTGATTTAGATCTTGATTGCGTCTTTACAAACAATGCAGGGGAAAGATTTTTCGGGATGTGTATATTCTATATATTCTAAGCGGCATATCAGAGACACTCCGTACCCCGTATATGTGTCCTCAAACCTTGACCGTTGGAGCGATATAGTATAAGAGTATCGCAATTGTAGCTTTTTCTCTCTTGGCTCGGGATAGCCGAGGTTGAAGGCCGATATGTAAAAAGGCAACTGTCCACGGAGTCCGTAACTGTTGGGAGAAGGTGCATATTCGTCCACGGGTACTCCGTATATGCACCTAACAGATAAAGTAGCGCCAAGCCCACACGGACCACAAGACTGTTAAATGCAAATTGATATAATCCCGTAATGGCAGATGATCAATACAATTTACAAATACTAGGTAGGAGATCCGTCAGTGTGGAGGTACAGAGTATATTGCTCCTTCCCGTTGATTAATTATGTAAACAAAAGCGGTCTGGATTAAAGTTGATCAGAAACAATCTTAACAAAAAGAAAAAAGGACAGGAACAGAAGCAGAACACAAACAGCTCAGAAAGTGGAACCTCTTTCTTTTTCACCATCTCACCTTCAGATTGCGTGTTCTGCAAGGTCCGTGATTGGTCTCGTGGTCCCACTTGTTGATCTTCTTGAGGCAAATCTCATCGAGGCGCGTTGCCATTCGTCATCCACGACGTCCACATTATCTTGGCACTACGCCGGCTTATCCAGGTAGTCTCCGGTTTAGTCATCAACGTTGACCATTTGTGGAATTTATACATTCATAATGGCTATCAGGTGAGGTGAATTGTCATGAGAACAATGAATACATTACCTAGTTTTAACAGATTTGTGAGAGACAGAGCTTAAAACATAAAACCAAGTATCCCCCGTCTCATCTTGACGATAGACTCCATATAAAGAGCGGATATACTCCACGACCCGTCGTCATTCTTCCAGACTGTTGTGGAACTTGCGGATTTGCTTCAGTGATCGGCTTTAGATCGTCAGTGGACCCGGGTGCCGCGTGAAATCCCTCCTGGATTTAACAAGGCTCGCTTCGAAGAACCAGTTTATTTGTGGTTACATTCTAATCTCAAAATTCTTATAGTCTGACCTTTATATCCCCTGGTCTGGAATTTAGCCCAAGCGAGTTAGCCGGATATTTTTTCAAATCTTATTTCGAATCTGGGGAGATATTGCGCCATTCGGGATCGAATCACGCACCGACATTCTTTGCCTTTTTTTTCGGTCCATGCAAAGTGCGTGATCATCCGGTTTGACATTCTTTTTATATTCATCGTCAGCACATTGGAGACTCTTGTCTTTCAAAGTTACAACTCTCACATATTGGTCCTTTCGTGTCCATTCCCGGCTTTTGATATTAGTCAACTCCGGTCTACACAAGTAGTGGTGGGAAAACATGGTCAACAAAATGGCCTCGGCCAATTCCAATCTGGGCCATTCCCTGGCCAAGGTCCTTGGTATCAAGCTCGCATACAGAGACCCTCTGGGTGCTACCGCTGAGCCCGTTACAAGAGGAGAATCAACTTTCTCCATGGGCACCGTCGACACATACTCATACAACGAGCCCGAGCCGACAAGTGTCGACTGGATCCGCGAGGTCACCCCATCCGGTGCCCAAATTGGCAGATATTTAATCAATCTGTTCCCTTTCATCACATGGATTGGCAACTATAACCTACAATGGCTCTACGGTGATCTAGTTGCCGGTATCACCGTTGGAGCTGTCGTTGTTCCACAAGGTATGGCTTACGCGAACCTGGCTGGACTGGAGGTACAGTACGGTCTGTACTCCTCGTTCATGGGAGTTTTGATCTATTGGTTCTTTGCCACGTCAAAGGATATTACCATCGGGGTGAGTGACTACTGCGACCGGTTGAAACCAAAAATTATAGTACTAACCTCATATCATAGCCCGTGGCTGTCATGTCAACTCTGACCGGAACTATTGTGGCCGATGTCCAAGACAAATACCCAGATTACCCTGCGCATTTGATTGCATCCTCTCTTGCTATCATTTGCGGTGCTATTGTTTTCATGATGGGTATCCTGCGCATCGGATTCATTGTCGACTTCATCCCTCTCCCCGCTATCTCGGCCTTCATGACGGGCTCTGCGATAAATATTTGCGCAGGGCAGGTTCCAACCATGTTGGGTGAGAAGGCCAAATTTAGCACGCGTGGTGCCACCTACCAGGTGATTATCAATACCCTCAAATACCTCCCCAGTTCCACGCTGGATGCTGCTATGGGTGTCACTGCCTGTGCAATGCTGTACATGATCCGTTCGGGATGCACATTCGCCGCGAAAAAGCAGCCTTCTCAGGCCAAGACTTGGTTCTTTATCTCGACTCTTCGGACCGTATTTGTGATCTTGTTCTACACTATGATCAGTGCCGCCGTGAACTTGCACCGAAGGGATGACCCAGCATTCTCGATCCTCGGGACGGTCCCTCGAGGATTCCAGCATGCCGCCGTGCCCACTATGGATGCTAAGATCATTTCGGCCTATTCTAGCGAGCTTCCAGCTGCGGTCATCGTTCTTCTGATTGAGCACATTGCCATTTCCAAGTCCTTCGGCCGTGTTAACAACTACACTATCGATCCTTCTCAGGAATTCGTGGCCATTGGCGTGAGTAACCTGCTTGGTCCTTTCCTCGGTGGCTACCCCGCCACTGGGTCTTTCTCCCGGACAGCCATCAAGTCTAAAGCTGGAGTGCGCACACCCCTTGCTGGTGTTATTACCGCGATCGTGGTGCTCTTGGCTATCTATGCCCTGCCTGCCGTCTTCTTCTACATCCCCAAGGCTTCTCTGGCTGGTATCATTATCCACGCTGTCGGTGATCTGATCACTCCCCCTAACACTGTTTATCAGTTCTGGCGCGTGTCCCCCCTTGATGCCATTATTTTCTTCATTGGTGTCATTGTCACTGTTTTCACTTCCATTGAAATTGGTATCTACTGCACAGTCTCTGTCTCGGCTGCCGTCCTGCTTTTCCGTGTGGCCAAGGCCCGCGGACAGTTCCTAGGCCGTGTTACTATTCACTCCGTTGTTGGAGACCATCTGTTGGACAACGATGGAAAGTACGGATCATTCGGAACTAACAAGACTCCCTCCGATGACGAGGAGCACCACAACCGAACTATCTTCCTTCCTATCAACCATACCGATGGCTCCAACCCCGATATCGAAGTGGAGCAGCCCCTTCCAGGTATCTTCATCTACCGCTTTTCCGAAGGCTTCAACTATCCCAACGCCAACCACTATACCGATTTCCTGGTTTCAACCATTTTCAAGAATACCCGCCGAACGAACCCGCACGCCTACGCCAGACGCGGTGACTATCCCTGGAATGACACTGGTGCCCGCCGCGGCAAGAGGGTCGATGACTCGCACTTGCCCCTTCTCCAGGCTGTCATTCTAGACTTCTCATCCGTGAACAATGTCGACGTAACCTCAATCCAGAACCTGATCGATGTCCGCAACCAGCTTGACCTATACGCCTCCCCCCGCACCGTCCAATGGCACTTCGCACACATCAACAACCGCTGGACAAAGCGCGGCCTGGCTGCCGCAGGCTTCGGCTACCCGACACCCGTCGCCAGCGATGGCTTCCACCGGTGGAAGCCCATCTTCAGCGTAGCCGAGATCGAAGGCAGCGCCTCAGCCGCCGCCCACGCCGAAATCGTCGCCAACCAGCGTGAGCAGTCGCAGCACAAGACCGCAGATATCGAATCCGGCCTTAAGTCCCATTCCAACACCACTGCCTTCGAGACCGACGGCATCGAGACCGCATCCGAGAACTCGGAGGTCATCCGCGAGGACAAGTTCCAGCGTGATATCACAGACAGCAAGGCGTACCAGAGCCGTCGTAAGGTTGCGCTCGTGCAGGGCATGAACCGGCCTTTCTTCCATATCGACTTGACCAGCGCTCTTCAAAGCGCTGTTGCTAATTCCTCGAACGAGATCCCGCACACTGATTGATTGTTTTTTTCTGCGTTTCATTTCTTGTCTGCATGGATCAGTTGTTCCTCCCTGGCTTGGAGTTTGATCTGATATACCCCGATTATGACCTGTTAATATCATGTTCGCCTTTGGCATGTTTGTATTTGCACATTTTCATGTCCCCTATACTTTTGTCACTTAGCTCTGTCGATATTGAATGTATTCCATGGTATTGACCATAGACATCTTGTCGTTGTGGTATTTTTTTGGTACTATCCCCTTGATTTGTGTTGATTTAATTGATTTGGGTCTTGTTTGTTGGTCATCTTTTGGATCTGGGAAGAAAAGTTGTTTGAAATGGACTTTGCTCCTACTTGATTTCTTCCTGGGGAGATACATACTTTGTTGCACATGTCCTTGATAAACCGCTTGGTGAATATATTATATTCTTAGTGCTTGAACATGGCCTGTGTAGTCGAATACTTGAACCAATCCTTAGTAAAACAACAGCTTGCAGGTGCATTGCAGATATCTGATTGATAATCATCCTCGACCACGCCCTGTCACTAACCATCTCCACTTCCTCCGAGTCTAACCGCACCCCATATGAAGCCACAATTCAGTACCTTGTCGTTCTCAATATTCCCAAGGGCTACTCACGCTTAGCGAAAGTTTTAATAATTTACAAATCCCAAGATATGAGGATAAGGGCTTTCAAGGCTAAAATTGTTAAAATGTGAAAATGATGAGTCAAGCTGATTTCCTATTTCAAACTAGCGCCTTCCGCGAACATCTATATAATTTTCAACTTGAAGTTTCTTCAGCTAAAGGGTTTCTCAGGTAGATCCCATAACATTACAAATCTAGTAAGACCATCTCTTCTCCCTCCTACACCAAGAAGATACGATTCACAGCAACCAAAATGGTCAATCCCCAATCAACAAGCACGGGTATCTCCCTCCAAGCCCTCAACACAAAAAACCTAGAAGAAAGGCCCGCACGAACAAACCAAAATGACCACTCAATAACCCCCTCCGAAACCGACATAATGCAGCAATCCCTGATAGCAGACTCGCAAGTCCCCGACGGCGGCGAAGCCTGGGTCGTGATATCAGGTTGCGCAGTGGTAACATGGTGGTTCATCGGAACATCCTACTGCTGGGGTATTCTGCAAGCCGCACTCGTGAAAGAAGGCGTATCATCATCGTCGACGCTGGCATTCGTCGGCTCCCTTGCGACAGCATGTATCTCCTTCCTGGGAATTCTGAACGCGCGTATTATCCGCAAACTCGGGACGCGGGCGTCCGCCATGACGGGCGTCTTCTTTTTGGGTCTTGGGGAGGTGCTGAGTGGATTCTCAGCTATGAATATTGGGGGCTTGTTTGCTACGGCTGGTGTTGTTATGGGAATTGGTATTAGGTGAGCATTGAATCTGTCTGGAAGTTTTTGTTTCTGTGTATACATAGTATACGTGGATGCGGGGTATATTAGAGTACATGCTTGGGAGACTGTAGTGCGCTGTTACTGACCAGCATTGTTAGTCTCTGCTTTATGGTTGTCTCTGTCACGCCGGCGCAGTATTTCCGAGCGAAACGCGGGATCGCAAATGGCATCGTCTATGCGGCTGGTGGACTCGGCGGTGCTGTAATCAGCTTCGTAATGAATGCGCTTCTTGATCGCGTGGGCGTGCAGTGGACGTTCCGGATTATCGGGTTTGCTACTTGGGGTACAGGCTTGCCAGCTGCGTATTTGATCAAGCAGCGGGTTCCGATTCCGCCGTCGGCTGTTGTGGATTGGTACGTTCTATAACCATAGAACTATATTGCTTTCTTTTTGCTATGCTGTCGTTGTTAATCACTAACTCACACCTGCTACAGGCGTCTATTCCGCGACATTCGCTTTGTCCTCCTCTTCGCAATGGGTGCAATCGCCACATTCCCCCTTCTAGTCCCACCCTTCTTCCTGCCTCTCTTCACGGCCTCGCTGGGTATGTCATCCGGCACGGGAGCGGGTATCGTCGCAGCATTTAATTTCTCCTCTGCTCTGGGGAGATTGCTTTGCGGGCTATGCAGTGATATGGTCGGGCCGCTAAATACGCTATTTATTTCTCTTCTGCTAAGCGCGCTAAGCATGCTGATTATCTGGCCTATCTCTACTTCGCTGGGACCGTTGGTCGTCTTCGTTATTGTCAATGGTATGGCGAACGGGGGCTTCTTTTCAACTATGCCTACTGTTGTTGGGAATACTTTTGGCTCGGCGAGGGTGTCTGTTGTTATGGGAATGGTTGTAACAGGATGGGCTGGGGGGTATCTGCTTGTAAGTGACTGGCTTGTAGTTACTGTAGTTTTATATACAATAAGCTTGCAATACTGACTATTTTTTTAGGGCGCCCCCATTGCGGGGTTCATCCTCGATGCTGCTGGCGGGGAGAATCATGGGATTATGGGTTACCGTCCGGCTATTTTTTATGCTGGTGCAATGGCTCTTGTTGCTGCTATGATCGGGCTTTCTATTCGACTAAAGACTGATAAACAACTACTCAAGAAGCTCTAAACCAGGCGGGTAGGTCGGAGAAACCCATTATGTATGATGTTTTGCATGTGGTATATTAGAATAATCGAATTTAAATAGAGAAAACATATTAAATAGAGACAATAGAGAAAAGAGGAGTCCACAGCAAGCGAGGCATGTAGATGGCCGAGGTAAATAGGACCCATAGTTCAAGTACTGCGGACTACGCCGCATCCACCAGAACGACAGTCTTTTCTTTAAGTCGGCTTTTTCCCTTCTTCAAAATATATCAGCTATTCGATTCAAAATGTCTCTAAAAGCAGTCAACTGCCTGAAGCGCCCAGCACTGCACCTCAGAAGTCTGGCCAATATTCCTGTTCCTACACGAGTATCACCAATCAAAACATGCATCGCGCAATATAGCTCCCATTCACCAATGGGCTCGACAACCACCAGCACACGCAAACAAGTAACAATTCAAACCATCCAGAACCTCTACAAAAAGAACGAGCCCATCACAGTCCTCACAGCATCCGATTTCCCCAGCGGCCATGTCGCCGACACAGCCGGGATGGAGATCGTGCTCGTAGGCGACAGCCTCGCCATGGTCGCAATGGGCATGGAAGATACAAACGAAGTAACAATGGACGAGATGCTCCTCCACTGCCGCAGCGTAAAACGCGCCGTCAAGAGCGCCTTCACAGTAAGTATACACATGCATACATTCCAATACAATATACACCTCACCCCGCCCCACCCCACCAAAACGCACATGCATATGCATCAACATGCTCACAACCGCAATAGATCGCAGACCTACCCATGGGGTCCTACGAAACCACCCCAGAAAAAGCACTAACATCCGCAATCCGCATGGTAAAAGAAGGCGGAATGAAGGGTGTGAAACTCGAAGGCGGCGCAGAGATGGCATCTACTATCCGCAAGATCTCGCAAGCCGGAATCCCAGTCATGGCGCATATCGGGCTAACGCCGCAGCGGCAGCACTCTCTCGGCGGGTTCCGCGTGCAGGGTAAGTCTGCTGCGGGCGCTGTGAAGCTGCTGCGGGATGCATTGGCGGTGCAGAAAGCCGGTGCTTGTATGGTTCTTATTGAGGCTGTACCGCCTGAGATTGCGGCTATTGTTACGCAGCGGTTGAGCGTGCCGACTATTGGCATTGGCTCTGGGAATGGGTGTTCTGGACAGGTGCTTGTGCAGGTTGATATGTTGGGGAATTTCCCCGAGGGGGAGGTTTTTGCCTAAGTTTGTTAAGACTTATGCGGATGCTTGGGGGGAGGCGAGGAGGGGGATTGAGGCCTATAGGGAGGAGGTTAAGAGTAGGGCTTTCCCTTCGGCGGAGTATACTTATCCTGTTTCTAAGGAGGTGTTGGAGGAGTTTGAGAAGGTTGTTGATGAGGTTGCGAGTGAGGAGTCATAAATCAAGCAATATGTGTGGGGTTGTCTTTTGGGTGGCTATTTTGGGAACTTGAACTGCATTTTAAGAAAAATCTGTATATATGCTGAAGGCACTAGGTCATAGTCTTGACCTTTGTTATCTGCCCACCAGACGCAATAGCAACGTAATATATCCCAAGCCCATTAAAAGCATGCAACAATTCAATTCGTACATAGCATATACAATCTCCTAGAACATCATCCAACAAATCCACCGGTAGCTTTTTGGATAGAATCCAAGATCCCACCAGCTGACACTCTATTCACCTCAAAACACCACCAACACCAGCCCACCCAAGAACAAATCCACTAAGCGCCTCACTCATAACACCACCACCAAACCAAACATCCCTCCAAGCGCCCTTGCGGAGAATCTTCCTCGGGCCAGCCTTCCCACCGAGCTGCATGCGCACAGTCTTGCTCTTCTCGTCCATCTCAATAACACCCTCGATTTCACCGGTGTTACTGCCAGGGAAGAAAGAGCCGGCACCTGCACCACCGGAGCGGTGGAGCAGCACTGCGTGGAAGAGTCCTGATACTAGGATCGTGCCGAGGAAGTAGAAGGCGAAGCCGTAGGTTGATTGGAGGGCTAGGATTCCGGCGGACAGGCCGAGGAGGAAGGAGGTTAAGCTGTGGAGGGAGGAGAGGACCTGTTTTTCGTGTTAGTTGGTTGTATTTAGAGTAGGGAATTTAGATGCGGATGCAGATCTGATAGTGTAAAGGATATGGATGTGGGATAGGGGTGGTTTGGGTGGCATGCGGGATGTGGGCAAGTCATACGCGGTTGTTGTGCTGGACGGCCTCAGGTACGAGAGGGGTGATTAGCAGGGAGAGTTCCTGCTTAGTTGGTGCCATTTTGGCTGTTTTGTCTTTTTCTTCTCTGCTGATTTGTTGTAGCTGATGGTTGATTTCAGAGGTCGAGCTATGGCTCTCGGCGTTCGTTGGTAGTGATCAAGTCTCGAACGGAACTTTGCTGAGATTGACTGATATTGTGGTGCTTTTGCTCTTCAATGGCGATGAAATTGTTGCAACCAGGAGATATTCTCATGGAGGGGTAGTCACAACAGCTTTCGGCTTGAACAGATGGAGGTCGGATGTGGCAGCGAGTTTCTAGAAGTGCACGGGCCACATGGTCTTTCTCCAGAATGATGTTTCGGACAACTGGTATATTACAACTACATCTACGGAGTAAAAGTACACTATTTAGGAGAGTATTTAACGTAAATCAAATCAATCATGTTCATATCTACTATTAACCCGAATCCAATGTTCAATAATCCCGAGCCTTTCTCATGAATCCGTTCACATCACAGCGTTTGATACACTTCAACTCCCTATGTCCTCGATTATGCTGCAAAACATAGTAGAAAGAAAATGGCATTTCCATGATGTCGCTGACTTTAAATTCAAATATCACATTAAACAAGATTTTCGAATTTGCCATCGACACGGGCCTCCTTGACCTGCTCAAAGACCTGGTGCAAAATGTTAGTATATGATCAGAATCAAATATCAAGCAACGCTTGCTTACCTTCAGCATTTTGTTGCGTGCACCCAAAGCGTTGACACCGCGATCTTCCAGGGCCTTATCATCCAGGTCAACCAGATCCGTCCACTGCAGGTCCTTCAGGTTATCGGTATACTTGTGCAGCCTGAGGGATCGCAGCCAGCTGGGGATATCCTTCAGAAGCGCCGGGTCTGTGGGGTCCTCGGGCGGCTTCGAGCTGCCACGACGACCCCGTGGAGAGCGACCTCGTGTAACCTCTGAGTGGTCTGACAGGTAGCCTTCATTACCCAGACCAAACTGTCCAATGTTCAAAGAGCCCAATCCATTGCCCATAAGAGGATTGTTGGGATCATATGCAGCCAGGAATCCGTTGTTCTGAGGTGAGGTGAAGCCCATGGGGGTCAGGCCACCACCGTGCATAGCAATGCCGGGCGATGTTGGGCGAGACCGTCTACCGGCCATAGCCGCCTGTTGCTGAGCCTGCAGAGCCGCCAGCTGCTGGGTGTTGAGAAGCTGACCGGCCACCAAGTGCTGTCCACCTAGACCTGGGCTAGCCAAGCCCTGGGAGAGCATCTGGTTTCCATGCGAGTTCTTGTTCTGGCCATCATTAGAGCGAGCACGGCGGTACTTGCGAGCGTCATCCAGAGCAATGCGGTTGTTCACTGTCGACAAAGCTGCCAGCTTCATTGCCGTGGCATTGGCCACCATATCCGCGTGGGTGTTGGAGTTCTGGTGAGCTTGGCCGAAAGTCGCGGTCATCGGGGTGTTGGTCATTGACGCCCAGCTGTGGTTGCCGACATTATATGGCGAAAGCAGCGGGGGTTCGATGTCGGGAGCGGGAATATTGGCAGTCTGGGGGAGAGGCGAGCGCATGCCAGAGGGCTGGCTGAACTGACCCATAGGCTGGTGGCCGGAGGATGACTTGGGCCGAGCAATAGGAGGTTGCGTGTCTGAAACACCACGCTGAGCCCACGGAGAGCCAGGCTGTTGACCCAGGCCGTCCGAAGTGTTGTCAGGTGCCGAGATGGTGGGGGCCACGAAAGAGGCACGATCGAAGACTGCGCTATTGCGGTTGGAAGGAGGTGCGTTGCCAGTTTGCTGGGTGAATTCGGCCTTCTTCTTTGCAATGGCCGCAGCAGCATCCGGGAACATCGCATTGATGGTGGAAGGGTCGAGGACAGAGTTTCGTTTCGCGCCAGGGGATGGCGGAGGTCGCCCGAGAGAGTTCCGGGAGGAAGTGTCCATATTAAGCTTGGACATAGCATCACTTAGACGGCTGGACATAGCATCTACACGACGAAAAGTAGGTTAGTTACATCCAAAAGGTGATGTGCACAATTTTAGCATACCCTTTTCGCCAAAATTGGCAGGAGAGAGCAGGCCGGACATCGGGAGACCCTGAGACATCTGCTGCAGGACTTGGATGAAAAACCGGATCTGCACTTGAGTGGTCTGCTGCAGCAAAGCATATAGAGCCGCAGTTCTCTCAGCTTCGCTCAAAACACGGAACCATTGCTCGATAGCACTGAGCTCATCCTTAAAGTCCTGATCAAGCGTGGCAGCTGCCATTTCTTCCAATGTAGTTTCATACTGATCAATGTCCGCGAGCCATTGTTGAGCGGCACGGTCCAAAGCATCTTCTGTCGCATTCTGACCTTGAGTTTGTTGGTTGAAAAAGACCTCCGATGCTGGACGGATGCTTCGGGCGGACAGCGGCGAAGGAAATCCGGACATGTCTGCCGACGCCCGCAGCTGGTGCGATCCGAGATTTCGCGATGAGGATGGAGGACGGAGAGATGAATTCGAGGCTTCAGGGGTGCTGTTGCGATTGCCAATGATATGACTGGCCATGATTTGAGGCGACGTGTTGAGAGGATGACTAGTAAATACAGTGGGGGAAATGATTACTGCAAAACACCTGCAGCACCTGCTGAGTTTGCGTGAAAAATAGAATCAAAAAATCCTTATAACCAGGATCCAGGCCAAAATCTTAAGGTTGTCAGATGGCGCTGAAAAGATCCAGATCTCGTTAAAACGATGGCACAGACCAGTCCAGTGGGCTGCACCTCGAAATTTGAGATGGAAAAATTAAGACCTGGAACGAAAGAAAATTGAGACTTGAAGCAATAGTGTGTCAAACACAGTCAAGCCACCGAGTCCCAAAGAAAGAGGAAAAGGAAAGAAAGGGGGAGAGAAGAGCTGGAGAGAGAGAGGGAGGAAGAGAAAGAGGAGGAAAGTTGGGGATGAAGAAGTTTGGAAGAGGCTTTTCTGTTTCAGGCCGCGAGATCACGGGTTCACCGAGAGACCTCAACATTCTTCCTAGACTTCTCCATATCTCTGCTTTTTTTTAGTCTTTAGGGACTTTTTCTGTTTTCTTTTGTTTGGAAATTCTGTTATTGTTCAAATTTGAATATTTTACAGCCTGGTGGAGACAGTTACTATGAATATCTGCCGAGCCCCAGACCTGAAACGTTCTTAGATTCAGTGCACACCCAACTAGACTGGATTGATAATGAACTCACTTGATGATCCACATAATTGATGATTGTCTCAAGCTATAGCTTTCATCAACAGTGACAAACACTTTCTATTGAACTTTGAAACGTCAGTGGCCATGAGTTCCAAGCATTACCCGGACGGTATTCCTCTAGATGAGGAAATGCAGGAGGGAGAGTCAGCATATCCAGATATCGATGAAACTGTCCACTATCCATGGCAAAATGATCAATCTTTTGACGTTGGAGAGATGCTTGCCTCGGTGCTTGATCCTCGTTTGTTCGGGGACCAAATCCCACAAACTCAACCCCACAGCATCAATCAATATCATCAAGATCCCAACGAAGGTCAAGGCAAAGGCCCAGGCGAAGGCCAAGGCGAAGTCGAAGAAGAACAAGAGGTTGATGAAATCTACCAGGATGAATACGATGGCCCGGAGTATCCCCAAATGTCGTATCCTCCCGTGCCTGGCGACGGAGCCATGTCAGACGAGGACTTTGCCTTATCCGGAGACGAAAGCGAGAGGTATGTATGCTGAGACACCACGTATCCGACTTTAGTTAACATGATACTAGTGAGTCTGATGAAGATGAACTAGCGGAGGAGGATGACGATGATGATTCAGCCGCCAGCAGGCGCCGCCGTCGTGGAGGTGGACGCTTTTCTGGAAGATATGGCGCTCGCGGTGGAAAGGGCATCAAAAGAGGACCACGCAAACCAGTGGAGCCCAGTCCGGAATTCAAACATCTCCATTCAGGAGCTACCTCTGCCTTCATTGATGGAGACTACGAACTGGCCATTGATCTGGTGATGCAGGCGATCCAAATCAATCCCGAGATGTTTGCTGCCCATTCTTTGCTTTCAGAGATCTTCCTCGCACAAGGGGAAAATGATAAAGCCCTTGCGGCTCTATTCAACGGAGCTCATACAAGGCCGAAAGATCCCGGGGTCTGGGTCAAAGTTGCTCGGCTCATCTTAGATCGCGCCGGAGAGAATCGGCAGTCCGCATTGCATGATGTTGCTTATTGTTACAGCCGAATCCTCGAGGTCAGTCCTAGCAACACCAACATTCGGTTCCAGAGAGCAGCGATCTATCGTGAGCTAGGTCACAATGGCCGAGCCGCAGCCGAATATGAGAGACTACTCAAGGACTGCCCACACAGTGTCAGAGCACTCCGCCATCTTGCAGAGACGTACATTGATCTCAATGATGTACAAAAAGCGGCAGATTATTATGCGGACAGCATTGATCACTACCTATCTCTTGACCCTGAGGCTGCTGATTTCACCTGGTCGGATCTCAATATCTATGTTGAACTCTTTGGCTATCTCAATCAACCAGAAGAAGGACTCATCTCTTTGAAACTACTTGCACGCTGGCTTCTAGGTCGTGGAGAAGACACAGTGTGGGACAACATCGACGATGACGACAGAGAATGGGACGCTGATGATTCGCCTCGGCGTATCAAAACTGATGGTTTTCTGCCCGGTCAGTGGCCTCGAGAGTCGTATGGGCTTGGTCTTCCGCTGGAGCTCCGGATAAAAATGGGTATCTTCCGCCTGAAATTGGGCGACAAGCATCACAGCGAGGCATTGGTAAGTTTAATCCTGGATAAGGTTAATGATTGAATTCAAGTACTGACAGACTACAACCAGCATCACTTTGAATGGCTTAGCCCAGAAGATGATGCCGAAGGTGCCCGCATTTTCGACTACGGTGATCTTTTCAGAGAAGTAGCAGATGCTCTAAAACAAGCCGGTGCCTTGGAGGAAGCACTCCGGTACTACACACCTATCCAGCAGACCGCTGAACATGCTGATATTAGCTTCTTCATGGCCATGGCTGATTGCTTCATGCAGTTGGGCAAGGTGGAAGATGCTGAAAGCTGTTATCTCCTCGTCGCTGAACATGATGCTAGTCATATGGAGTCGCGAGTTCTGCTAGCGAAGCTATATGAGAGTCTTGGGATGAGCGAACAGGCTATGAAGTATGCCAGCGAGGCAGTCCTGATCGGTCGACAGGAAAATCGCAGCCGAGGAAGAAGAAAGGACACCAGGCTTGAACAGCTTGCCATAGAGTTCAAGATGGGTGGATCGGAACCCCTCCGATCAATTGCACCCAAACCGACACAAACAGCAACACTCATGAACGCAGCTCCCTCGACCGCTGGCAAGGGACGGGCACAACCTGGCGAAGGTACTAGGACTGACGATATTCAATTCTTGTATGCCAAGTTGTTAGAGTTGAATCCCCAAGTCAAAGACGGTGTTCCTACAGCCATTGAAGATTGGCTAGACATTGCTGATGCTCTGTTGCGAGATTTCCGGAACAATCGAGCATTCTATCCGATGGATCGAAGTATTGCCTTTAGGGGTTATTCCACTGGTGTAAACGCCAAGAACCAGACCAAAAACGGCGCAATGATGGATGAAATGCAGCAAATGGCGAGCCGTCTTCAGGAAACCATGGGTATATATCACTTCAGTCAATTCAACCATACACACCATGCTAATGTCATATTTAGGAGATGTCACGGAGGAGCCCTTGCAGGGCGCCGTTCCCACCGACTACCATGGAATACCATTTGATGAGTGGCTTGACATCTTCCTGCAGTACGCTCTACTTGTAACAGAACAAGGCGAGCAAGAAGAAGCTTATGAAATCCTTGATTCTGCGGCGCTTGCAAGCATCTGGTTACACTCTAAGCCTAAGTCGCGATTGATTCATGTTTGCTGGTTTAGTGAGTTCATTCAATTCACTACTAATTGATTACCTATTAACACCTATATAGCTTGCGCTCTTCGCGCACGAGATGAAGAGACCCTGGCCAATGAAGCCCGCTGGTTCATCAAAGAATATCAGTTTGTCACGGACACTTATCGACTCTTCTCTATGCTGGGCCACCTATGTGGCGACCCTCACCGATCGCTTTTCCATTCGTCTGGAAACATGAAATTCATGCTTCGCCAAATCAAGGCGATAGACTTTACAATGCCACAAGATACCCCTCGACCCATCCGGCACTCTGTCTGGAAAGAGCGTGCCACTCTATCCACACGAGACGAAGCCGGTGAACCCATCACTGCGAAAGAGTTAGACATTGCTCTTCTCGTGCTCTATGGCCACATGCTGTACTCCGGAAACAGTTTCTACCCGGCCCTGAACTATTTCTTCCGAGCATACGCCCTAGATGACCAAAATCCCGCTGTTCTCCTCTCCATCGCACTCTCATTCATCCATCACTCCCTCAAACGGCAATCTGAGAATCGTCATTACCTCATCATGCAAGGCCTTTCCTTTATGCATGAATACCGGCTGGTTCGCGAGAAGCCGGGGACCCTCCTAGCCGAAAAACAGGAGATGGAATTCAATTTCGCTCGTGTCTGGCACTCGCTTGGTCTGGCCCACCTTGCGATCGATGGGTACAACAGGGTGTTGAAAATCGGCGAGCAGATTCAGCAAGAGGCCAAGCAAAAGTCTCTCCATGAACCGACATCTATAACGGATGACGCTGATGTGGTTATGGGCGATGATGGCCAACCCCAGAAGACTTCATCCCCCAGCGGCCAGCGTTTTGTTGAGGATTTCTCCCGCGAGGCCGCTTATGCACTACAGTGTATTCATGTTCTCAGTGGCAATACAAAGATGGCAAAGGCTATTACAGAAAAATGGCTTGTCATCTAATATCAGTTCATGCTTCTATGACATCGGCCTACTTTCCGGGGTATCTATTACAAACCCTAATGTGCCTTCGTTCTACGATATGTATTATATGAATTTCAAACTTCAAAATCAAGACTATCACGCTGATCTACAAGACATTATATCCAAACTAACTTTTATATGAATGTATATATCAAGATAGGGTAAACTTGGCAATGCGGATCTGCCCGAATGTGGGGGCCAAATGAAAATGGGGTTACATTGAGATTCTTTATAATCAACATCTCACACCGGGAAATACATATACGCCTTACGAATTTGGCTTATTACTGGCGTAAAAAGTCCGAATCTGCAGGGAGGTGATAATCTTTTCCGATCCGCTTGGGCCTTATCTCGCAAAAATCCCACTAGAGCCTGATGCTCATCTCATGTCTTTCGGCTTCGTTGATGTCATCGAAATAGAGAAGAGCATACGGCTGTAAAAGATTTCAAGCTCTAGCAAATGACTGCAGAAATCACTCAAAGAGTGGGATCCCATTCCAGCTCTCAAACTGAAGCTCCGGCAGACCTATTACCAATTTCCTCCGCACGCTGCAATTCCCCGACGGTCCAGGAGTTCGGGGAGGATGAAAAAGGCCATGATACCAATGTGGAAAGCACGACAGAATATCCAATTGGAAAACGCAGGTATTGGAAACGCTTTATCGATATCGTTTCATGGACACCGCGACGATGTCGATGGAATCCAGAGAACCCGAGTAAATTCGGCTTGCCTCTGAACCTCCTATTCGCATTCTCGGGAACTTTCACGGTATGGGATAGGAAAATATCAAAATATTTTATAGCCATCGCTAATATTGTCATGAAGGTTGCCAATCTATACTATTCACATCCCATTCTTGACGTTCTTGCCCAATTCTTCGATGTCTCGCATGAGCGAGTCTCGTTGATCCCAACCTGCAGTCAGGCTGGATATGCGACGGGATTGATCCTCCTTTGTCCTCTTGGGGACTTAGTTCGGAGAAGGCACTTCGTTTTGGCGTTAACATTTGTTACTGCCGCATTGTGGATTGGGATTTGCATCACCAACTCATTCGAGACATTCCTTGTTCTGAGTTATCTGTCTTCGGTCACGACTGTTACTCCAGTAAGTGGTCCCAGGCGTACAATCAAGCTTATCCGAGCTCTGGCCTGAGCACACGAATCTTACTATCTATGCAGCAAATCATGCTTCCTCTTGTCGGAGACCTCGTCCCCCCGGCTCGTCGTGCAACTGCTCTATCAGTCGTGTCTTCGGGACTTGTCCTGGGCCTTCTCTTTGCCCGTCTGCTCTCCGGTATAGTTGCAGAATATTCACACTGGCGAAATATATATTGGCTATCACTAGGACTCCAATTCCTCATTTTTGGCCTTCTATGGTTATTCATGCCCGATTATCCATCAACAAACACCAACATCTCCTACTTTAAGATCCTATATTCCATTATCGGATACTACTGGACATCCCCGGAGCTTGTTCAGGCAACACTCATGTCATTCTTCCTCTCGGCCACATTCACCAGCTACTGGACAACACTCACCTTCCTCCTAGCCGGTGATCCCTACAACTACCCAACCTTGACAATCGGACTATTCTCCCTGGCAGGTCTTACGCCCATGTTCCTAGGCCCACTCTTCTCACGCTACATGATCGATAAATTCGTGCCGCAGTTCTCCGTTCTCGTCAGTCTCGGCATCCTGATCATCGGCGTCAGTATCGGTACCTATACAGGCACGTGGACTGTCGCTGGCCCAATTATCCAGGCTGCGCTGCAGGATTTCGGTCTGCAGATGACGCAAATTGCTAATCGCATTACGATCTACGCTGTTGCGCCCAAGGCGCGCAATCGGCTTAACACGGGATATATGATGGGCGTGTTCTGTGGTCAGCTCATGGGTACCTCTGTTGGAAACCGTCTCTACAGTCAAGGGGGTTGGATTCTGTCGGGAAGTGTCAATCTAGCGTTCATTGGGATATCACTGGTTATTTGTCTTCTTCGTGGGCCAGCTGAGCAGGGATGGGTTGGATGGCATGGTGGCATTCGCATCCGACGAACGGATGTTTGATCTTTTGGCTTTCTCTACGGGAATTCTTTCCTGATAAAATGATTCGAACTATAGAACCCTGAAAAGTACCAGTCCTCTTCAACAGCAGAGTATACCAATTTCATTTGAGATTTAATGATCACCAGTGCACTTTAATAGCAGACTCGTATAGGAGAACTACCATAGCTATATAGTTTATCTGGGTGCAGCCATTGAGTTTATGGGATACGAAATATAACCCTACAACATATATGTTTCTCGCGCGTGTACCCGAAACTGCCGCCTGGAGTTGCTTCTTTTACTCCTAACCGAATTCGATGAGCGCCTATGGATGTATCTATGCTCGTGTACAATGACGTTGGCCGGTTCGATTCTCAATTTGGGGCTTGCAGGCTAATCTAACAACGTTACATTGAAAGGAAATGGGTGTATCAGTTAGGGAATAAATCCGATATCTGCCTATCTCTCCCTGGCTTTTAAAATTGCAGCTAGATATAACGTAGCATATGTACTATGCCCATAGTTATGCGCGTGGGTATCAACCTTGTTGTTGCTGTCAATTCCCGCCGTTTCAAACTAATAAATAATCACTAGACTAAGTAAATAAAGAAAAAAATATACAAAAAGAGGGTGGATCAGTGAAAGACCGCTTTCGAATTTTAATAAAAAAGAATGCATCAGGAGGGAATCGAACCCCCCTCTCCAGTTTGCTATGAGATAAGGAAGGAATTTCCTATCATGGAAGACTAGAATCATAACCACTAGACCACTGATGCAGTGGAGATATATTGTCTGTAAGCCATTTGGAATATCAACAGCACAATCTAAATACATGTACGGAAGTACTTAGATCTCTATTACTGCGTCCACCGGCATGATATGATACTTCAAAGCAACTATGATGGCAGCTCAATCTATAACACTATTCTGTCTGCAAGTGCTTCAAGTTATAACGATGCAGAAGAGTTCGGGGTAGGAGGGTTAGGTTTAACATAAATATAGATGATCTACATGTATATGACATATATTACGTGGACTAAAAACAAAGATCGTCGGTGCAAGTACCTTAGGTTAATCATTATTTGCAAATGACCAATACCAAAACAGCTTTAGTTTCAAAATGGAAATATCTCAATATCCAATGCCGGAAGACCACTGTGCATCTGAGGTGAAACCATGCAGTGACTGATGTCACTTGTGATACTCCCCGCTCAGCCAAGCCGAGTTCCAGCAGATGATGGTTTTTGATACTTTGCATATTGTTTTATTATTTTGGCATATGTACAATGAGGTAATTTGCAGGCATCCCGATTAGAATACATCCCGGAACTTTAATATTACAGTTAAAGCTATCTATACACACATAGCGCGTCTTGACAAGAAAGAGAAGAATAAACGAAGTCATCTAATCAATAACAACAGACGTGTAATAACAGGCAAAGTCAAAAAAACAATCAAATGCATATTAATACGACACAAGACACCTTGCTATGCTGATGAAGGAGGGGGTCATATGGGTGAGAAACAAAGAAGGTAGTAGAGACACGGGTGTATTATCCGAAAGTGCCTGCAAATACCGACATGAGCTGCTTGTCAGATTTGATATCCAAAATAGCGGGAGGGAGTGTCATGACGGAAGGTCAAGCTGCGGGCGCCCCAAAGCAGAAAGACAATAGTCTGAGCCATAAAACTTTAATGGAACCGCTCGAGCCGCCCGTATTTTTTCTTCTCAGATGACCACGGCGTCTTCGTCCCGGTAGTAGTCTGCATCGTCAAAGAAAACGGCAGACTGGCGTCTTATTTCCTCGATCACGCTTCCCCTTCGGGAACTCGGGGTCTGAGGACGCGATGACCCAGTGGACTGGGACATGCTATCCGATAAGTCAACGAAGCGCGACTCGCTCTGGTAACTAGACCCGTCGCGCTCGGGGAGATTATCATCTAAACGCTCGACCATAGAGTCTGGATTTTCATTTTCTCGCCTGCGCATTCGGCGAGAGAGGATCGGGGAGAGCGCACGTCCACCTGCTCTGGAATCCTGGAGTCCTTTCATGATCGCATTCTCGATCTTAAGTCGGTTTCGGATGAATTGGATCTTCGAGAAAGTGCTTTGCTGGCCGACATGTATCATGCGGGCGAGCCTTTCAGGTGTTGGGTCGGAAAGAATGTGGATGAAATCGGATGGAATGGATTTGGGCCAAATAGTCACAGTGCCACTAAACTTTTGCAACCAGATCTCGCTCCAGTCTTGGCCCATAGGTCGTGGGAGGAGCTCTAAATGCCGAAGGACTCGAAGCCATTTGTTGAGGTCTAATTTGATGTACTGCTCGATTGCAGTGCCGAGGAAGCCCCCGCGCCAACCACGGCCCTTGCGGTGTGTGACTGGTCGCCCTACTGTCCCCCTAGAACTAAAGAAGAAGAGGTTGATGTGGGGATTAACCTAGGGTAAAGTTAGTGGCAAAAGGGTACAAGGGAGCGAAATTTAATCTTACCTGGGACACGATCGTAAAGTTGACGTTGAAATGCAGGTTCAACGCTTTGATAGGTATGTCAGTCCGCAGGCTACCATCTTTCCATTTGTGCCCAAATGAATAAGGTGCAAGAGTCCCATCACGCTTTTTAGTCATTAATACAACAGGGTTTAAAATACCCGGAACAGCCGCAGAAGCAAGCACGGCACTCCATATGACGCAATCGGGACATGTCAGATAATTGGCTAAGATAGTCGGTGAGTGAGGATCCGAGGGCACGCAGGTGACATTCAAAATGCGCCCGGTTCGCTCGTAAGCTTCGCGAAAGGTCGTTGAGCCCCTGCAGAACCAAGCGCATTGCTGAGCCCAATCTAGAGTATCGAACCGAGCACCGGTCCGCCACCAGCGATTGATCCAAGTTGCCAGCCCTTCATGACACGCGCGAATCCGATGTGCCAAAGCTGGAACGAGTAGCTGCTTCAGCTCATCATCTGTCCGAGTCGCGACTAGTCCCGCCACCAGTGCTCCGCCTGACGTGCCGGTTATGATTTCTGGGAGGACATCATTATCCAGCAGCGCTCTTACAACCCCGAAGTGGTAATACGCGAAGGTAGCCCCGCCAGAAAGACAAAGAGCGGTGCGGCCGAAGTTTGTATCGAGGTGTTTGAAAAGTTGATACTTGGCATCCTTGTCAATCTGCTTATTGTCCAAAACGATCTGTATGCATGCGTGCACCTCGTCGATGTATTCCTGAACCAGATCCTTGGTTCCCGAATAAGTCTCGCTGTATATCCGAGGATTTTCCACACCGGCAAAGTTGTTTTTGACGCAAGCCTCCAAAAGCGCACGGAGATCTTCAATGGCAGGGACCTCGCTGGAGCCGATTCGACCATTTTCCATTTCCCATTCCGCATCCTTCCTCAGCTGCTTCAGTTGCGATACCACTTTGTTGACAGTGAGGTGGTCGTAATAGGCGTATTCGTCTGTCTTTTTCCACTTTTCGGTTCCGAGATGGACGTCCAGCGCCCGAGCTGCTTTCAGCCAGTCCGGGTAGTTTTTCTGTGCAGATAGCTCTTGGCGGAGCCTTTGCCTCTTCCCCCGCCATGTCACCCACTGCTCATACACTAATATATAGATGCGTACCAGAGCATAGCCAAAGCTAAGTACTATGAGCCACGCGAATACAATGAAGAGGAAGGGCCATTTCAAAACAGAATATAGCACACCTTCTCTCGTTTCATCCTTGCTCCGCTTTGGCGCTTTGCGACGGCCACGACTCTTGCGAACTCTTTGATTGATTGGACGCCAGTCGTTGATGGCTGTCAATGGGGAGGATTCTGGGGCATTCAGCGCCTTCTCGAATCGGTCAAGTTCATCGGGCTGAATGAAATCGCGGTCGTAGTCAGGGAGACAGGCCGGATCATAAGGGTCGTACACTGCAGGTTTCTTCTCAGTGGTCATGTTCAACACATTCTGAATACACCAACATAGATGTTGAGAATCATAGAGGTACCTGGAAATCTGGTTGGGGGAGCTACGTTGTACGATGACGTTGACATCACGTGTATTTTATCTCCGCATTGCGGCTAGTGTATTGCCGGAGGTGGCTAGTCTTGTTTTTTATTTGCTGAGTCATCTATATCTTGCCCCGCCAGATAAGAAATAAAAAACGTACCCGTTGAGCTCAACCATGGATACCTCGGTAGCTAAACAGCAATTGATTCCAATTCAGAAATTTGTTGTTTTTACAAAAATGAGAGAATTGTGTAGATCTACCAGAATCAATCTATTCGGGATTGAAAATTTGTGATGGCGCAACTCTCTATCTCAAACATTCTTTGTATCGAGAGTGAATTAACTTTGAGAAAGTATGACGGGCATCATCCCACCTCGTACTGCGGCATTTGAGTACGACAAGGCCGTACGACGGCATCGAAAAGTCGTTGGAATGTACCCCTCCATGCACGATCTGCGGGAGCAATTGACATCCCTTCATGCAATCTCTTATTCAATGGTGTGGTCGAGCTCCATTAGCGGGGTCATCGCGATCGCATCCCGTGGCCAAATGCGAGTCTTCTTTTGTTCCGGCTCAAAGAACCATACTATAGCTCACCGCTACATGCTGGGCGGCGCGAATATCAAGAAAGTTGTCAGTGGCCTCTTGTGATTGGTAGGCGTCTCAGGAAAGTTTGTTTGTCGCAGCCAAATTGGAAACCCAGGAAAGCATCCTATGGGTTGGCAGCGGGGGGTCAACATTACTACATACTCTAGATACATGCACCAAGGACCTGGAAGTGCTTTGTCCTCGCAATATCGGACATAAAGTACGAAATAGTAGATTGAATAACGGTCTTTTGATATTATACGACAGGGAAGCGTTATTTCAGTCACCTGACGTTTAAAAACAACCCCTTATTTAGATACAAAAAAAGTACCTAGGACAAGGATGATTTGCAGCGGACTAAATATCCTTAGCGCCGTCACAGGCTGCAGGATTCGTCCATAATTAGACTCGTTTAGGAGATACTCCGGGCACTTTTTCCTTTGGGTCATGTTCGTCCTCAACGCTGATCACGTTGATCAACCTGCTAACTTCTTAAATGTTTAAAAAAAGCAAACATGTTGTAAGTCATCGCTTTTCGTTGCTACTTTGCGATTCTACACATGCTTATACCACCGAGTTTTAACCATCATTTTCGATACGTTGTATTCAGTTTCTCTCGTAGCTACAGCAGTAGAATATTTATTGTCCTGTGTTGCGCGGTAGCCGCTCACTTTATTGTTGCTTTAGCCTTTTGCGACATCCCTGAACGTGCCGGGAGCGCCGACTTTAAGGGCGCGGACTTATGTCAAGGTTACCATGTTCTATCCATGCCCCGCTCTTCGAAGTCAAGAAGGCCTTGGCATTTTCGCTATCTTCAATTATAATTCCGAATTCGAATCATCCCCATTTGGCCATATGCAGGTCACGGATCTTCCCTCGCGAAGTATTGTGGCGTTGTTGGAGCCAGAAAGCTTTCTCCCCGCTTACGAAGTTAACTCCCAGTACTCCCCGAACGTGCGGCAAAAGCAAAGAGAAAGCTCAGCGAGCCACAATCTTGGCGAGGGAGTCTGCAAATGACCGTGCCATATCTCAACCAATGAGCGGGCTTAACACCCATGTATGTCCCATATCGCACTGTGCACTTGGCGGGGATCGTCCAGGAGTGGGGAAGACTGTCCTCGGATCTCCGACGCCGGGCAACACTTGTTACTCCGAGCCAACTTGGCCTTTGTTATTATTCTATGGTGTCTATGGATTACTGAATATGTTATAAATACAACATTGTAGTAGCGGAGGGAGGAAATGTAGATCAAGGTCGATCGCACATCATGTGCTTTCCCCCTCCCCCTTGGTTATGTCAAAAGGTGTAATTTCCATGTGCTGAAAATACCTGGGGATTTGAGGGGGCATTCAGCCCTGATCGGCTGGAAAGTTGTCTTTACGAAGTACGAAGTACTTCTGGAAAGACCAGGGTATATTCATATGGTACGTACATATGCGCTTCATAGCACTTCAATAACGGCAGGGATGTTGTAAACTCCTAGCATCAAAAGTGCACTGTCGTATGCAGCGAGGCTGGGATCTGAAGTTGAACCGAGCGTTTGCGGCGCACTTACATAAATGTCCTGGAATGTTAGCTCTCAATATTTTGATCTAACCGTAATTATACCCCGCGCTCTGCGATCTGTCGCAGGGATAAAAAGGTGATGAATTATGTGTACAAAGTTTAGAGGCGCATTTGTCGAATATGAAACATTCGCAATATAATAAATTTATGTCCTTGGTAAAAACATTTCATTGTCAAACCCCTTTCAGACAATAAATTAAATATATAAAATGTATATGTGTACAATTAAAGAGATTAAAAGAGAGATGAAGGGGTAACATTGAATGGGTTTTAGAAAGCCGCCCTTATCCGTAGAAGCGGTGTGATATCAGTGCCCCAGGTGGGATGATATCAATATCACTAGAGTCTCGTGAGTTATAGAAACCAGTTGATGTCATCAGAAGAGCTCGTATATATTGGAGATTTTTTTTTCTAAAAAAAAGGCACATATTCTCGATTCTTAGTGTGTCCAATAACCTATAAAGTAGAGGAATGTCATATGTCAGTGCGAGCTGACGGACTCGGACGATCTCAGATATTGTAATTGCGAATTCAAGCTGAATGATGCTGATTCGTCCTTTCATGGTGATTTACTAAGGTATAACGCCAACCAGGTTCTCTGTTTATACTCATTCTCGTTGAATTTCTGAATGACTGCATCCACTAATTCCCCTTTAGGGAGCCAGGCATCCTAGGAGCATGCAGATATCCTCTCATGCAGTGCCCCGCCAATCGTATGCCTCGTGCGATCATTCGCTTCCTCCTAAACCCTGATTTGATCGTCTGCACCCCCCTTCAGCGCCTACGGATGACCAACTACATATTCGGTAAGGGCACAGCCTATGAGTACTCTCGGGTTCTGCAAAGAGTCGTCACAGGTGTTTAAAACAAAATAGATGATACTCCATACATATGAACCGATAAAAAAAAAGTAGAAAAGCGGGCCAACATGAGCACAGGGCAACCAAGCCCTCGGCATTCCCACCCGGTCTGCATGGACTCAGGTTGCCTGCGTGTGGCTGCGTCAGAGATTGATCAACACGCTAAAAGATGGGATTCATGACAAGTTTCAACATTTCCCAAGAGGGGGTTCAAATGCATGAATGTGATGTTTAAGATTTTTTTCTTCTTTACTGTCGATCAAAGAGAGCCCCTCGGTACAGGACCCACCGATAGTGGTCTGAGTTTCCTTGCTCACGATCGGCTCATAATTTTGACGCTATGTGGGAATTTTATGGGTTTTAGTATGGAGGGATCAAACCACTAAGCGTCGCTAACTGAAAATTTTCTTTTTTTTTTCTCCTTATCCCCTTATGGGATATGGAGTAATAGGGGGGTTAACAGGGTACTCGTTAACTCCAATCGGTTTAAGATAGACGCGGGATAGAAGTCGGCGAACTAAAACCCTAGGCGCTATCCCCATAGGCTCGCCACTCCCACCTGGGTATAGTAGCTGCAGCATTAGTACACATATATTTATTTATATTAGTGATGGCTATACGGTATTAGACTAAATAGTGTCCTATAGATTACCTTGGGATAGGTCAAATTTTGAGAGGACAGCGTACATGTAAAATCGGACAATTGCATTCAGCTTTATAGATGAAAGTATGGGAATATATATATCAATACTATCAAGATTCAAGGAGAAATAAAAACCAATCAAGAGGTATATCAGACGACTATCATTTTGAAACTCAGCTGATAAAAGAAAAAATCGAATATATAAAAATGTAAAATGTGTATTACGGCGTATATGGGCTGTGTACGGTCTTATCAGGATAAGCCCGTAATTATTTAGCTAAATAATTGGTTACCCCGTGCCACCACCTTTTCCCTCTTCACCTTTTGTCATTCCTCTATCCCTATCTCACTTTTCGAGGTCTCTCAGAGAAAGAGACTCTTCGAACATTTAATTCTTCAGGTATCATCCCTCATCAACTTACCCATCTCCCGGAGTCCCCCCCAATGAGACTGATCAATTTCAGCACACTGTCGCTAACCCTCGCATTCAGAGCCTCGATTGCTCTATCTTTTTTTTCCCGGGTCTCAGTCGGGTCGCACAAGCAAGATGTCGACTACATCTTGTAACATCTGTTGAGTTATCCATCTTCAGAGTTTCCTCGTCCACCACCCGACCTCCGTTGACGCCATGGAGAAAATCAACACCGGGGATGGACAACTTTTCATAAAGGTTTGTGTTTTTATGAAATCGCCTAATGATTAGGATCAGAGAGATCATCTGAATATTTGGTCCTATAGAGAGCTAACGCGCATGCTTGCCAATAGAATGTCGCTAGCTATGTTCGCACTCACGAGAAGGCACTCGCCAATGCACTACAGCTTCGTCGGCAACCCACCAAAAATGCCATCCCACAATCACCCAGTGTTCCTTTGACCCCTGGTAGCTCTTTCGCCTCGACTTCTTCAACACTGGCTGCGGCCTTCTCATCCGCAGCATTGAAATTCATGTCGCAGAACGTCAAAACCGCAAAACTGACACTGACCCCTCACCACCTTTTCTATCTTCTCTCCCGTTTCCAAGAATTGAGCATTGCCGTTGGCCCCATGAACATCCGGCTGGAGAATATTCAAACCGAGGTTTCGCAATCCTATGTTTCATTTCTGAACAAGCCCCAGCAGTCAAGCGACCGGGCCTCGATCCATTCGGTATCCAGTGTTCGTAGTGTGATGTCTGGTATGACCGACCTTTGGTCATCTTTCCGCCTCGGATCCAAGGATACCCCAACCAAATCGGACAGGGCCAAGGCCGCTTTGGAAACGGACCTGAAGTACCTATACTCTGCCTTTACCAAGATCCCGTGTCTTCGTCTTGCCCCGGACCACCGCGCTCCGCTGATCTCTGGATATGAAGAATTCCCTTTCGATACGGCTGTGCCGCTGCACTCCTTTAAAAATTTGAGCGCTTTAGAGATTATTGATTTAGACTACCGTTCTTTCTATGGCTGGGACAGATTATCTGAGCAACTACGCACCTTGACCATCAAGAGAGCCCACTTGGATGACCCAGCCGATCTTTTAACGAGAATTGTCTTGGACGACATTGATAAACGCCGCCGGCGGTCTGCCAAGTCTCAGCAGTCTCCTTCGCTGGGATGGACCAGTTCCAGCAGTCAGCCTGTTCACACCCCCGACCAGGCCAGCTCTCTCTCAGCCCCCGGGTCTCCTATCGTGGACACAGCATTTGGAACCAGCAGTAGTCCTAGATCTGTCCCGATGATGCGAGGTGGCTCAGATGGCGCTAAAAATCGCGCCAGGGCCGGAAGTGTCTCTCCGACTCGGCCGACCACGAAGCACGGCCACCGTCGAGGCCAGTCTCGGCAAATTCGCCGCACGGGCTCCGCAAGCTCCGAATCAAGCGAGGCATCTCTTGGCTATCGAAATGGAAGTTCTACAAATCTTCTCACAGATGTCCTCTCGCCTTCAAAATGGCGATTCCTGCGACACCTAGGTCTTCCGGAAAATTCCCTGACATCCGTCTCTGCTGCCAGTCTTGCCCCTGTAGCCAACAGTCTCAACTCGCTTGATCTGTCCTCCAACCTCTTGACGGAGATTCCTGACGGTTTGGCGTCACTGGTTGCATTGAGAGCCCTCAACTTGTCACATTGCATGATTGAGTCTCTTCACTCACTCACCCGGAATCCTCTTCCCGCTATCACCGTTCTCACGCTCCGCGGAAATCGTCTTCGTTCGCTTGCAGGCATTGAGCGATTGCTCTCTTTGGAAAGATTGGATCTTCGTGACAACAACCTCACGGATCCGACGGAGATTGCCCGGCTGACCAGTCTCCCTGAAATACGGGAGATCTGGGTATCTGGCAATCCGTTCGTCAAGACCCACTCTGGATATCGAGTTGTGATCATGAACCTCTTCCGCCGGACCCCTGGTTATTCCGAGGACATTGTAATTGACGGTAGAGGTCCGGGATACACCGAGAGGAAGCAACTCGTTGAGCGAGTTGCAGAGCCTCAAGCTGCACCGGTTGTACGCTCCAGCCCGGCAGATGAATCCACGGTCGTACAGAAGTCTACTATCTCGAAAGTCCCCCAGGATCTAGAAACTTTGGAACCTCAAGAAGACGAGGAAATTTTGCACATGAATGGCACACAACCAAAGGAAAGTGACGGAGGAACCAACCGTCGCAAAAAGCTTCAACGACGCAGGATAGTCGATATCTCGGTGGACAACCCATTTACTACCGATGGTCTGGGCAATACAGGCAGCACGGCTCTTCCGGCTCTTCCGGTTCAGCAAATACAACCGCCAGTTGAGCATCCGATTCTTGTCCCTGTTGATCAGCCATGGAGGCTAGACAGCTCCGTGCAATCCGGATCGTCAAGCATCCAAAGTCCTGCAAAACCTGTGCATTCACCGAGTCCTCCTCTTGTACAGGCCTTGCAGGGTAAGGACAGAACCATGGACGAAGAATTCTGCCGCCAGCAGCTGGAAGTTCTTCAGGAAGTGGGCCATAGCTGGCTAACAGTTCTGGGCGAGAATGACTGGGATAACTCCCATAAAGACTTCGCTCATTGCTCTGGAGCAGGCTTGGACCATTCCGCTCATCTTTCTACACCTCCAATCACCTGCTCAAATACTCAAGCGATCCTGAGCGGACATGCGCTTAGCGGATAAAATCCCATTTTCTTATTTACAGTTCTCGGCTCCTGATATCCCCCGAGACTCCACCCCTCACCTTTCTGTCTCGTGTCTTCCCGGAGTCTCTCTGTCGTGGATGCGACGTTTACCTGCTTCATCAGGGTTCTTTCATCTCTTTACCTTATTCACGGGGATACAACTCCCCTCGTGCGGTCCCCTCGGGACTTATTTGAACGACATATTTCCAGCACGAACAGCTGATCATTCTATGCATTGTTTTCGGCGTTGGATGACTTACGAGACATGGTGGGTGGGATGTATGAATTATTTACGGCTGTTTTTGCTTTTCATTTTGCTTTTCACTGTTTGATGCCCTTCATTTTCCATTTTCTTTTCCAAAACGCATCCTACGATGGCACTTGTTTTTGGGGATTGTCTTGATCCGTGGAAGGCACAGCGAAAGACATATTTTGTTTTCGGTTCTAGCGTGTACTTTATGACTCTGAATTTCGGGCATGTTGGCGTTGGGAGGTTCTTTGACCTGTTTAATTCCCCTCTTGTTTCTTGGTTTCTTCTTTTTTGTTTTCAATTCCTTTATGATGCTGCATGATTTCTGGAGCAGCATTGTATAAGACCAGAGCTCTTATAGCTCATTTGAGAAGAATGCCAACTATTTTGGAGATTTCCTACTTTTTCCTACTTTTCAAGCATGTAGATACCCAATTAGTAGGTCCAATCGTAGGTCTAGACACAAAAGACAATATAGAACGACACAGTCTAGAAGCACTATCCACACTACTTTAGTAGATCAGCCTCTTGTTTCGTGCTTGGACCCTCATTTGGCGTCGAGGGCGTTGAAGTCTCGACCTAGAACACCCGACCTAGAACACCCCCTCTATGCAGATTTTTTGCATAGTCAAAGCGCTTGTAGTACAGAAGAGATAGAATGGAATAAATAGAAAAGAATAATAGAATAATATAAGAATAATAAGAATGAAAGGGGAAAGTTCCCTAATAGGCACTCTCTCTATATATAACATATCCCCTCTCTCTCCTTCCAAGGAAGATCAAACACGCGCAAACACAAATAGGAACTTCCCGCTTTCTTCTTCTTCAGAAGATTCTCTTCTCTTCCCATCTCCACACCTTTTCACGTTTCTACGTTGATGTTTTGAAAACTGAGATTCAAACTGGTCCGACTATCATACACCCGAGAAAATTTTCTCCCTTGATTGAAATTTCCCCTCGACCCATACTCTCTCGATTCATCTCGACTCATCCCCCCCCCCTCTGACTTCTTTCATCAAGTCCAGATCGCTAGTCTGCTCTTTCGCTCAGCCTCGTATATCTTGTGAGGCGTCTAGGAGCTCATTCTCTTCTATTTCCAACGTGCGCGTATACAACAACCCGGATAGGCACCACCGTCCACACCCGCCTGGCATCTCTGCCAGAACTGTTTTTTCCCCCCTTCTTTCTTTCCGCGGCCGTTGGGGCCCTTCTTTAGATCTGTTTGATCTTGAAAAATTCTGTTTGGTAGGCATCTATTCCTTTCTTCCTCCGCTGCTGCTCCTCCCAACCCCGACCGTCCCAAAGGGGCAGAAAATTCAACCAAAAATTTCGAGCGCGTTCATTCAAATTGGCCTCACCGTGGGACTTTGAATGTAGACTGGGCTTCTGGACTTCATCTCAATCTGGGACGCTTTATTAACTTGTTTTCCCCCCCCGATAGTAACAGGACATAGCCGCCGCGTCATCAAATCTCTGTTATTCTCACCCGATCGCTCCGGAAGTCTGTCTTCCACCTTTCGTTTTTCTTTTCCTTCCACCTATCTTTTCTTTCTTTCGTGTTTTCGTTAGACATTCTTCGCCATGGCCGATCAAGAAGTGGACCTTGACTCGATCATCGACAGGCTTTTGGAGGTGAGGGGTAGCCGCCCTGGAAAGCAGGTTCAGCTGCTTGAGTCAGAGATCCGTTTCCTCTGCACTAAGGCTCGCGAGATCTTCATCTCTCAGCCCATTCTTCTCGAACTGGAAGCGCCCATCAAGGTAAGATTTTTTTTTTTTGGTGTCCGAGCGGCATCTCGAGTCGGAATCGACCTCCGTCTAACATGTCGTGTGCTTTTCTAGATTTGCGGTGATATCCACGGCCAATACTATGACCTCCTGCGTCTGTTCGAATACGGCGGTTTCCCTCCCGAGGCCAACTACCTCTTCCTCGGTGACTACGTCGACCGTGGCAAGCAGTCGCTCGAGACCATCTGCCTCCTCCTTGCGTACAAGATCAAGTATCCCGAGAACTTTTTCATTCTGCGTGGAAACCACGAGTGTGCCTCGATCAACCGTATCTACGGTTTCTACGATGAGTGCAAGCGCCGATACAACATCAAGCTCTGGAAGACTTTCACCGACTGCTTCAACTGCCTTCCCATTGCTGCCATCATTGATGAGAAGATCTTCACCATGCACGGTGGTCTGAGCCCCGACCTCAACTCCATGGAGCAAATCCGCCGTGTCATGCGCCCCACGGATGTAAGTTTCTCTCCCCTTTGCCAATTTCACGCCCTCCCCTGTGGTGGATGTGGTTCTATTGGCAGCGAAAAGAAAAGTGGCAGTGTGGCGGTGGGTTCGCGGCTGAAGGCCAAAATTGCTGACTGATACTGAAACTAGATTCCTGACTGCGGTCTCCTGTGCGATCTCCTGTGGTCCGACCCCGATAAGGATATCACCGGCTGGAGCGAAAACGACCGAGGTGTCTCATTCACATTCGGCCCCGACGTAGTCTCGCGCTTCCTTCAAAAACACGATATGGATCTGATCTGCCGTGCACACCAAGTTGTTGAGGATGGATACGAATTCTTCTCCAAGCGCCAGTTGGTCACACTATTCAGTGCGCCAAACTACTGTGGTGAATTCGATAATGCCGGTGCAATGATGAGCGTAGATGAGAGTCTGCTCTGCTCCTTCCAGGTGAGTTACTACAAATTCCACCCCGATACTTTTTTTTCGATCAGTTCCTAACCTGTTTTTTTCCTTCTTTCGATAGATCCTGAAACCAGCCGAGAAAAAGCAAAAGTACGTTTACGGTGGCATGAGCGCCGGCGGTCCCGTCACTCCTCCGCGAAAGCAAAAGAAGAAATAAAAGAATCAATACGAGCTTCCCCATGTGCAGCAGGTTCGGGCGGAGATAAGCCTTTCACAAATCTCTTTAACAGCGCCCTCATGACAATCCTCCCTACAAACCCCCTCCCGCGAGTCCCCCCCCGGATCCACGAAAACGATGAACGACCGAGGAACCCCTCATCCGCACCCAGGGCAGCCCGATATTCCTCAACTCCCATACCGATAATATCATAGATTCATTCTCAACTCCTCCCGAAGGGCTACCTCTCCCGGTGCGACATGCGATAAAAAAACAACAGTCACCACATCATTTCTTGGCCCGTGCAACCCTCTGTACTTCCGGAGCGGAGTTCAAATGCTTCTTTGTTTGTCAACTTCTCTTCTCTGTTTCTGTTTCTAACCATCTGGACTGGAATCATTTTTTTTCTTCCTTTCGGCATTCTGGGAACGGTGAAGGGAAACTGGTTATCTTTTCTCTTTTCTTTTTTTTCTTCTCTTACTTCTTATTGTCCCGTTACTTGACCGCATGTGTTGTTGTTTTCTTATCGAATCATATTCGTCTTTCGACTCGTCTTCTAGTCCGACACGTATGAGGAGGTAGTAGTCTTCTCTGTCCCTGCTGATACATAGTATACCGGATTTGGAATGGGAATTTCTGTGAATCTAGCTCGGCTTTGGAATGGTTTTTTTCCGGAGGTCTAGATTGTTTGTTATATGGGCTGCGAATCACAATTGCTTTTATCTAGGTCAAGACATACGTCATAGTTTCTATTGGGTACATTGTTAATTTTGCCTCGGCATTGATACTCGAACTAAATAGATACTTGAATCGAGGAATTTGAACATTCTTCAATTCAAGATATGAGTATAGACAGTATGATATCAGTATCAGCACTCCTATACTGTATACTAAGAACGAAGAAATAAATCAAGTCTTTAGACTATAGTATCCAGGAAAAAAAACCAGCTAGCTAGCTCGAGTAAAAGCGCAGAACAAAAGGAGCAAGAATCGAACAAACATGACAAGATGCGGTACAGCGTTGTCGAGTGACACATTTAAGACGTACAGGTACGTCCAGGGGGGGGGTAAAGAGGGATTTGGGTGGGAGAGAGTGAGGTTTCGGGTGTAGAGGAATGTCGAAGAAAGCCAAAGCCAAAGCCAAAACCAGAGCCATTTTCATTTCACTTGGACTTTCGATCGAGTGGAATGGATATGCATTTGGGGTTGACAGGTTGGGAGGGGGATCGGTGTGTCGGGAACAGATCTCCGTTTAAACGTATTGGGACAACCATCTGATGCCCTCGCCGTATCCTGCAGGAAATAAAAGTCAGATATATAATTATTTTTCAAAGTGGGTCCGATTTCCACTTGTATATCCAATGTTCTCGGGACTCGACGAAAACTCACCCTGTCTCATAACAACACTGCACATGAACACCTCGATAGGCCGGATACCCTCGAGAGGAATCTTGCCCTTACCAGTGGTCTGGTAGAGGCCGAGCTGGTGGCGCAGCTCATCCTCGCTGACAGCGTCGGGGTGGTCGATCTTGTTTCCGAGAACGAGGAAAGGAACCTTGGAGAGCTCCTCCATGGCGAGGAGGGCGTCGAGCTCAGCCTTGGACTCGGGGAAGCGCTCGTAATCCTTGGCGTCGACCAAGAAGACGATTCCGCTCACTTCGGGGAAGTAGTCCTTCCAGAGACGGCGGGCTGGAGGTAGCTTCGTTAGTTATGTTCGATGTCAAGGTTTGCTGTGGAAAGGCGTTATGTTGCTTGGCAGTATGCCTGCGCAACATTTCCCCATAAAGTGTCACTCACCCTGCTGGTGACCACCGAGATCGAAGGTGGTGAAGCGGTTGTTGCCGATGGCCAGCTCCTCCGAGGTGGGGTGTGCGGTAGGTTGGAGAACAGCGACACGGTCGTTCTGTGGGATATCCCGTCAGCAAACAAGCTCATACAACGTCCAGTTCTCATGTCTCCCGTTGGTATATCCAAGCTCCCGAATCTATGCAACAGTCTATCGCAACTAGACTCAGGCCTTGTAGCCAGCAGAATTGAGCACCAAAGAGCTGGATCCTAGCTTCCCTAAAACACCACCGTTCAACTCACCTTCAACATGTGCAGCAGCGTTGTCTTGCCGGCATTATCCAGACCGAGGAACAGAAGCTTGGCGTGCTTATTGAGGAGACCCAGCGAGGCCAGGACATCGTAGACTATAGCAAAAGAAGCGGAATCAGCAAAACTGCACCTTGTACCTCGAGTTGCACAATGACAAGTAGCCGGTATCGCGGCACAGCGGTGGTATGATTCGACCTCCGAGTCGGAATGAAGATATATCCCGTTCCAACGCAGCTAGACCGCCCAGAGAGATATCTCGCTCTCTCTTCCTTTGTGCTTGAGATCGACACCGGACGGTGACCGCAGGTGATCGGGTGTGGTATCGGGAGGGTACTTACACCAGTTGACGATCCACATGGTGAAAGGCCGAAGTCAGGAAGTAGTGGAGAAGAGGGTGGGGAGCAGGGATCACAGATTAATCAGTGACTAGCTGATTGGGGAGAGGTGGATGGACGGGGGTGGAAGAGATAGAAGCAAAGAAGACAGGTTTGATGTTGTTTTCGGGGATCGGGTTTGGTGCCTTAGGCATGACAGACGGAATCCTCGCGCTGCGATAAGCTACGACTTCGGGGATGTGGGCTGATTTAGGCTGGTTTGGGTATGTATACTTGTGTGAATACTTCTGTGATTTGTTGGGGATATTATTGATCATAATTGCGTACTTGACTCTTGAATCTCCATCGTGGCGAAGACTCGCCACTACTCGACCTCATTAGTCTTATTACTATGTACAGTCTGCTATAGGAAAGATGGTTCATCTAAAATATTTCATATTCACTCCCATCAAACTGATGGATCTCATGGATCTGATTATTGACAATGCAGAAAAGCCAGATAAGGGGTATATGCACCGCAGCCATGCAAGACACTAAAGGAAGCAACCTCCAGCAAGTCCATAGGACCGCAGTAAGGAAAAGAGGGAAAGGAAAAGATATAGATATACTTCCAACAGAAAATGCAAAGAAAGAACCACCTCCGTGTAGGGATTATTGAAGAAAAGGGGGAAAGACATAAGATAAAAAAACCATTTATGTGGACAACACAAAGTCGGCTAATATGTATAAGAAAGCGAAAGGAACTCGGATCGCTAACCGAGCAGGGTAAGGCAAAAAAACCCCCGAAACCAAAAAAAAGGTGACAAAAAAAGTAGGTATGTACAGGTCAAAAAACGGAGGGGGAAACTTTTTCATACAAGTTCCATAGGTAGGGATACCTAAACGGATAGGACGAGCTGGGCGTCTTGACCGACGCCGTAAGCTCTGCACCTCTCAGCAACTTCGAGGCCAAGCTCCTTCATCCGTTCGGCTCCATGGCCTGGAATAGGTCGTTTGCCCATCTGCTCTTTGGCAGCTTTGCGGCAATGTTGACGCCAGAACTTTTCTTTGCGTTTCTGGCGCTTTTTCTCGAGGCCCTCGACAATGTCGACTGGGCCGCGAGTGTGTAGCTCACGGGCACGTGAGTGTTCGTCCTCTGGGGACTCAGAAAATGGTGGGATACCTTGCCAACGGTGATCTTTGTCCAGGCCGGTGAAGAAAGGGTTGGGGTCACGGGGGAGTGACTTAGTACGGACAAGAGGCCGGCGTTGAACCAGGTGACTGATGTTGAGACCTTCGGGGGACTCAACAATGTGCATATCCTCGGTGAATTCCCACTTGGTTGGAATGGGCGACCTCGTTCTCATGGGTGGTGGTGGGGACTTGAGACGCTTGGGAGAGGCGCGGCCAGTGCGACGGGGTGGTGGGGACATCAAACGCCTGGGCGAGCGACGGGGAGATTGCTTGCGGGTATCGCCTTCTGGTCGTCCTCGGGCAGTTTCATCGCGGCGACCTGCGGAGGACAAGCCGGAATGCTCTATCTCGGATGGCTCCAGGTCTTCATCATCGTCCTCGTCCTCCGGATCACTGGTAGGGAAACTGGGGTCGATATCTTGCGGGATGACAACTTCTTTTAGGCGGCGCCGTTCTTCAAGGCAAGATTTGTAGGCAAGTTCGAGGGGACGATCCTCATCGAGAGTTCCACAGACAAAGTCGGTACTATCAGGAAGGTTCAGGGTTCTTGGACGAATCTTGATGCTCTTGGAGGGTTTCGAAGCACGACGGCTGCTGATCCTTTGCACCGGGGCTGGAAGCCAGTTCAAGTGATCGTCGGTCATGGAATCGAAAGAAGTGTTTGAGGCACGGCGTTCCATGGTCGAGAGGCGTGCATCGGCGGGCTGACTGGTGGGTTCTGGGACACGGCGTGATGATCCCCAAAACTCGGTGTCGGAGCCCTCATCTTCACTCTCGTCTGAGTCCGCGAAGCCAGCCTCGTTGTCCGATTCATTACCGTCGTCCGAAGAGAAGTCGTGCACAGTCGAGTCGTCGTCAGGGAGATCTTCCATATCATCTTCCTCATCCAATGCCTCTTCTTCTGCCTGTTCACCGAGCCGTCGGATGGCCATTTCTTTTTTCATACAGTCATTCAAAGTAATCTTTTGCGTATAGTCGGCTTCCCGGTTGACCCATTCATCGTCCTCATCCATAGAGCTAGCAAACTCGTGGAACCGAGTGGCTTCGGATTCCTCGAACTTACCCAATCCACTAGTCGGGACTCCCTTGCGGTCTGTAGATACAGAGACAGCCTCCTTGGAAGCCTCCTTGGAAGCCTCCTTTGGAACTTCCTTAAGAGTTTCCTTCAGGGTGGGAGAGGCTCTGCGAGCAGCAGGTGCAGGGGAGCCACGGCATCGTGGCCGGATGGAAGACTTGCGTGCTGGAGATCGCTCTCTCTGGCAAACAGTCTCCCGTCCAGGGCATGCGAAAGTAAGTGTGGTTTTCCGCTTGAGGGGTTGAATTGAGGGTTCCTCTACGGAAAGCTCCTTGGGTGCTTGGGGTTTGGGTGGGAGTTCTTGTGATTGTGAGGGTGAGACGGAAGATCCGAGCTGAATCTTCTCATCGGTTTTACGACCACAAGCAAAGCTAATGCATCGTTTGCGGCCAAGGTTTGCTTCGACAGAGGTTTCACTGGCATCCACAACCTTCAATTTAGGGGCCAAATTATTCTTTCCCATCAACGCAGTATTTCTCATCATCTGAGGTGGTAAAGGTGGGCTGGGAGTATTAGACAAGGAGGGACTTGTGAGGCCGCCGTCGCTGGTCAATTCGGCCGTTGAGAGACCGCTCATGTTGCTATGAGGGTAGGATCGGTACATGTACGAGTCGTAATGGGAGGTGTGTGGGTCAGTTGGGGACATCTCTGGGCTGCTCTTCAACGCGCGCGTGAGCAGTGATTCCTTGCGGTTCACCGTCGGGCGAGCGAGCACGATCTGATCGGAATTCATTCGGGTGGCGTGCATGACGTGATCAGGGGGTTCATCGACGTCCTCGGCCAAGTCGGCCTCGTCGTTGGCCGGCTTGCTGGACGAGTTGGGTGACATGAGCATCTTCAATAGGTTATGAAAAGAAAACGTTCTTTCTCCGCCATGTGCCATGTTTCAAAAGGAAGAGGAAAGGTTTGCGGTATAGTTTCCAACGTAGAAAAAAGGAGGAAAGTGGTGAGGCAAGTGGCGTAGGATCGAGTTGGAAGGCGAGGGTAGGACGTTGAAGGAAAGTCTTTCAACAAATGCTGTCTTGATATCGATCAATGTTATATCGATCGACCCTAAAGGCAGAACAAGATGTCCCGAGCGAGGACTATTGTCATGATATAAACCGCATGACTAGCGCAGGGGGTTTCAAGACGAAGGAGGGGATTCGCCAAGATCGATAATTGTGCCTAAGAATGGCGACTCAATGTTGAGCTGGAGAATAGATTTCTTTTCTCGAATACCTCCAGTCGTGAAGGTCCGTGCTTTTAGAGGGATCGAGATAAAGAAGTAAAGGATTCAAGAATGTCGAGAATGTGAAACGAAAAAAGAGATTATAAAGAGTAATAAAAAAAAAAGAAAAAGAAGGGGAAGTTTGGGGAAAAGGTGGACAATAATAACAGAAGAAGATCATAAAGGTGCAGGGGTCTCCGATGTCTTTTGGAGGGGGGAAGAGAGAAGAGAGAGTGACGATACGGGAGTCGGCACTATTGCATTAGGACTAGTGTGGGTTGTTTTGAATTTTTTTTCTTTTTTTCCCACGTTTTTTTTAATTTCCAATTTTTTCAATTTTCCTGTGCTTTTTTGTACTTTTTGGTAATTTTGAAGTAATTTATAGTATTTTTACCATTTTTACTAATTTCCCCTAACCTTTTTGGATTTCCTGTTTCTTTTTTCCTCTTCCTTTTTCCCCCCTACGGGAGTAACCAACCCCCAACAACCCCCAAATGACCCCCATCTTCTCAAATTGCCTTACAACTGCCTTTTATGCATCGTACTTTCTCTTTAGTTGTATAGTCTTGAGACTGTATCATCTGACTAACATAATACTATGTGTCTTGCCACTTGTATATTCCATACAATATATAGTATACAAAGTATATAGTATGTTTTCTATATACTTCAGTTTCATTTCTTTATTACTATTCTCATATTTCTATGTTATCTTACTGTATAGACGCTTTCAAGAAATGTAAGCGTTTCGAGGGTTCAAGTGTGGACCTTTGATGACCATTGTCTAGCTATGAGGGATTTTATGTTGAGAGACTAAACCCGTTTCAGGGACCTTTTTTTTTTCTCTCCAAGCCCTCCCGTTAAACCTGACCTCTCTTAACACTTGCCATTAATATGAGAATCCACTTGCCAACGCAGTGAAATTCTAGGAAAAATCTGCCTTGACCTTAGTAATATCTTCACCGTTATTAGATCTATTTTATGGTTTGATATACACTTGGAAAGTAATCTCTTTGTACGGAGTACTTCAAAACCTATTGAGATGGTCATATCCTAATTACCTAGGGCTATTCCCATGCAAATCAGTATGAAAAAAAAAGGAAATACCACTCCCCGATTGGGGTGCCTGAACGCTGCCGAGCCGTCTCAGCCTTGGCCGAACTTGCCCTAGAAACTAGCCGGGATTAACAACTTCAATTCTCTTACTCGACCGAAACTCGTAATGATAGCTGAAACTATAAACGCGCCGTACGCGCTTCATTTGGGACTTTTTAATGACTACAACTAATTCTTGGCGGGTTTCGCCGAGCTCATACTTGAATGCTTGGTATTGATTTCTCTTCCCTTGCTCCTAATGCGGAAGACTTCTCTCATCTGACGTAGATTTCCAAGCTTCCAAGCTTGTTCTATTGGGGTATTAGTCAACTTACTTTCCCTGTCTTAGCCTTACCTTTAAGTTACTCAATTTCACCGAAATTCACCTGGCTACATGTAGTTATGACTTAAGTCTCCATCGGAGTTTCTCGGAGTGGATAAATTGGATGTACAATATACTAATACAAGTGTACAAGTGTATAAGTGTACAAAGTACTAGTTATACTAGTTAGTACTATATTGTATACCGTACAAAATTTGTACCCACTAGGCTCCGAACTCCACCCCAAAACGGACTCTTGGCTCTGCTCCTTCCCGGTAGATCAGTCTTGGTATACATAAACATAGCACATAGTACAGCCTGTACTTTCAATAATTTGCCCATAGAATTGAGCATCTCTATTGGTTCCCATTCAAGTGCCAAGTCTAAAGGCAAAAGCGTTTTCCAAGGCCAAGCTTAACCCTTTACCAGGTCATTGATTCTCCAAATTTAGACAACTGCTTCGTCATTTAGAGGCGAAGCGATCGTGATCATCAAGTTGGGCGACAATATTCCATAGATCTTCGATCCACAGCTCGCGGAGTACAAAGTACAACGCAATGAGTTATTTCAGAAGGCAACTTTGCTTCTCATCCCGTCTCCGTTTTCAAACAACTAATCAAAACAAAAAACGAAAAAAAAGCAAAGTCCTTTATGCCCGATGAGAGACAAACATGAATAACAACTTACATCGACGCTTACGAATACTCCCACGTTGACAAAGAACAGCGGTCAGCCACGAGCATGATTGCCTAGATCGGCTGACCGGACAAGATCTTCCCTGCGCAAATCGAAAAGTCTCCAAATTTATATCGCATAACCCGGACAATTAAAAAAAAAAAAACCTCCTAGAAGGAAAGAAAGTCCTAGAAATCCCCGTAAGCAAATGGATCGCCACGAGCATTCATACTGGTTCCCGGAGATATGCAAGGCAGCCACAACCCCCCTCATCAAACCTGTAGGGTCATGAACCACTCCCGTTTAGATCGCGACAAGCTTCGCAAATCCGAGGGGATCACCCCACAGTCCATCGAGGTAAGCAGGCATAATCCCTGTAATACAACCCCAAGCTCACTTGCAGGTCCTCGAACCTGTGACCGTGGGAAAAAAAAATGAGTTTGAAATCGAATTGTGGAAGAAGCTTGTTGGCAATACGGATTTTGCGACGGGCATTACCCGGGGAAGATCTAAGCCATTGAGCTCATATTGTATAATTTGCAATTCGTCCTCTGTAGCGCTTTGGTTTTATTTTTTTTCGTTTCAAGTTTTCTTTGTTTCTTTGTCAATTGGTTTTTACATTTGTACATTGGACAAGGACAGGGCAATTGTCTACGGGCGAGCGGCAACCTTGCATATCGAGCGATTCGCTAGATTAATTTCTAAAAAAAAAATTAAGCCTCAGTTTCCCAATAGGGAGAAGGCAGCCGGAGCGCATAAAACAGTGTTTTGAAAATATACACCAGAATTGTACAAGAATACGAATGTACCCAATGCCATCTACAAAGTCCTGCGTATACTCTATGCGTACGCAAGACAAAAGTTCCCGCGCTGACAGCAACATCGCAGGAAATAGAACGGCTGGGTTCTTGGCCACCCCTCACTCTTTGGGCTTTGACTCTCACAAATCGGAAAGGGAAAATTATTGTGGGATCCAATGGGCGGTAATTCTCGCCATATGGTTGGGATTGTGGAATGGGCCAAGAGCTCCCCCTCCCGATTCCTCGGAGAAGTTCTCCCAGTGGAGTAAGAGGCTAAGAGTGCGAGGTTTGTACAACGGGGATGGTATACGAATATGGTTTGATGTTAAGGGTTACTACGGAGTAGGGCTGTGGTCGTGGCACGATTGAGGGAATTCTCCCAATCGTGGCAATCACTCAATTGACGATTAGCAACCGATCTGACCCGCTCTATAACACTAACCCCAAGTTTCAAAGTGACAAAAATCCCAAAAATCCCAAAGTTCCCAAGCCCTCCAAGTCCTCCAAGTCGTCCAAATGTACCGAACTATTCCGTTTAGTGACGTCTAGCGCAATAAGGTGCGAACAGTGCAGGGACACGGACTCCGAGGGATGGCACGAGCGGGATCTTCGTACATTTGACTGCAACAGCGCATATAATACCAGATTCGTTGACCGGAAACGCAACCGGGGAAGTGGAGTTGAGAATCAAGAGTGATTGGGCAAATGTAGGGCAAATGTAGAGCGAATGTACGCTGCAATGCAGTATGCGCGATAGGCGGGACGGGTAAATGGTTGAAAATGTCCCGACCTCGGGAGGATTTGGTAAACACAGCTATGTATGAGGCATTTTCATCTTTCCACTTTTTTTCACTACTGCACTGCGCCAGATCTAGTTATATACTATATGTTAAGGCGTTTTATGTTGCTCCTCTCTAATAGGGCACAGTTGTATGTTGAATTGACTCTTGGATCTTTTGATGCAAGTCAATATACGGAGTATATATGTCCTTCACTTCAATTGACTGATATAATATACATCCCAATTTGGAAAGAGTCTATCTCTTTGTTCAGGAATGTGACAATTCTCTTGGCAAATCGGGATATTCCCCCTCTCAAGGATGAAAAGACTCGTCTACGGAGTGCTCCGTATGGAGTACACGTTTCACACAAAGGCAATGCCTAACTAATAGATCATACCAATTGTTGGTCTGTGCAGGATATATCTCCAATATGGACCGTTACCAGCGCCCGATTACCCCCAAATACTACCCAGGTCTTCACCTCTTCACCTCATCAAAAAATGGACTACCAAGTCGGACTCGGATGTCCAATGCCAAGTGCACTCCGTATCTCACAATGGGAACACCAATTCCATTCACATCTTCCATCAGAGGAACGTGATAGCCTACACATGAACCGCATGACCTCTCCGCCAAGATAAGCCTGGTTCACAAAATCAAAATCAAAATCAAAATCCTGCTCTGCAAGACAGGTAGATCAGACAGATCAATGATCTACCCGACAATGCACAGTGCAAGGAGATAGCCAGTCGCACTGGGTTTCACCAGAGGAATGCTTGGCGACAGCGCGTGGTGAAGCCAACTGCCAAGACCTGGGCATTGAATCTTCAGAATGCGCCCGGTACGACTTGAGCTGTGGTATGGAACCGTCCCGGAGAACAATAATCAGCATTCCCGGGGTGACAGTACGGAATACGGGGTAGGAAGAGCAAGGGAGGAGAAGGAAAGCAGGGCCTAGTCTCTCCAAAAAAGGGGGTTCAGGGTTCAAACGATTGTATTTGCATACACCCCCTTTCTTGAAGAGATCTTGGCACCAAACAACCCCCTTCTGATAACCATACGCTCCATGATAGGATTCGATCTCGATGCCAAGCAGCCGTGCTACATATAGCAAATACTCACAAATGAGCTCTCGGCTGTGCGGTTATTCGAGTGCAAGCTATGGGGGAATGGTCTCGCCAAGGGCGATCATGGCGATCATGCTGACACCACGGGCGTGCATGAATCCAGTCTTGGCACCGCTCCTATTTGCGTTCTATTTGTTTGTGCCAAGCGGTTGCACCGAGTGACTGCGTTGAGTTAGGGGGTTACAGTGGCAGTGCTCTGTTATTCTAGCTCGGGATCGACGGGCTACAGGGCTTAGCCTTTTGACTCGGTCCGGTCCGGTTGAGATCTGTTGGAGGGCTTCTTATGCACTTTTACCTGGTGACTTAGGTGCCTACAAAGATAGTAACGGGGAGTCCGGAGCACGTTGGCATGGATTCTTCCTTGCCATTTTACATTACATGTGCGATGTGCTCCGTATACACTTCACAGTTAGGAATAGGATACGATCGACACTCTGTGGCGTCCTTTCATTTCTTTCTATTGCATACTGAGTAGTTATCCAGAGACCTGCGTGAAACAAATATAGCAACCTCTCATAGAGCCGAGCTACGCCTTGGCATACACGCCACCTTACGAATATCGCGGCTCTTGTCATCGCCCTGAGCGTTCATCCCTGCGAATCCACGTCAGATGCGCCCAGGCTCTTCACCCAGAGTCCAGAGTCCAGCCGGAATATCTGCCCCGACCACTCTGACGTTTCACTTTCGACGCACAACGTACCACTGTCCAACATGCCAGAAGAATGCAAATCTTCTGGAAGTGCTTGATAATCAACTCCACCCGTCCATCGACCCTACGCAGAACATGGTTGGCTCTCGCGTTTTGGCACCCGGGTGTTTGCGAAATCGACTTGCCAATGACCATTCAGTTCAGCACGGGGAGAAAAACATGAGAATCCCGTGCGCGCTTCAACGCACGGCATCGGATGGCGTCGGATAATTAATCTTCGCAGTCCGCAGATCCCATGGACGGAGAGGGGAATCTGGAACGGTCGCATTCGTGGGTGTCAGCAGCCGAGGAGATACTGTCTATATGTAGTCAACGTGACCATCTGATAGTCTCCGTCTTTGTCGCATCACAGGCGATCCTGGCGGTCGCATCTACGGCCCAAATGACCATGCAATTCGATTCACTTCGCGCATGACACGGCGATTATTATTGAAAATTTTTCCATCTCTTCATTCGATATAGGCTTATGATATCATTTTCAAACAGGGAGATGACACGGTCTGAAACACGTTTCGGGTATCGCCAATGCAAAGCAATTCAGAACCAACCAGAACCAACCCTATTATCCGATATATTGTGTTCGGCTTACAGAGGATGTACATGGTGTAATGGACGAGCGGCAAAAGAAAACGTTACTGGTTCCAGCAGTTTCAACCATGTCAATCGCAATAACCCCGACCACAAAGCATCCAACCAGGGAAATATGCATTGACGATCACCGGAAACGGGCGAGTATGGGGTTTATCAGCGGGAGGGTTCTGGAGCGACAAAACTCCGCTTCCTCTGCTACTCCTTGGGGTTCGCTTTCCGTTTTGGTACTCAGGCCTTGCCGCTTTTTGCTCACTGAGCATGAGTTGCACTAGTTGGTATAAGAAAATGAGCCCTATAAGAGTAAAAAACGCAGACCGGAACGATAGGACTGGTTTTTATAGGATTACTCCTTACTGAGACTGGCACCATGAGTGCAGTTATCGATTCCTATTTGCGTATTTAGTTGACTATCTCGTAGTTCAGAGTATCCCTTCAACCTTGGAATCGGAAGTTCCTCACTTCACATAGGCATGTATCTCGGAAATTCCACAGGCCACTGCCATTCTTTTTCATTTTTTTGTATTCACCAAGTGAGCCCGACAATCATGAAGAGTCTTATTTTTATACACTCTTTTCTCGCTGCTGTGGAAGCGCCTCTCTCTGAGATATATTCCCCCGAGCAAGCTCAAAGTGTATGATACAACCCACACCGTTCACACCGGTGATACCTGCACTGGAATTGGAAAGTCGCAAGATCTGACTTAGGCTAGCTTCTCCCTTGGAGCTCTCAAATCAGTTCCTTCTGCTTATAGTTGGTCATACTCGAATGATGGCAATACTCTGCTAATGAACGAATGAATACACAGCAATCTCGGAAGCCTGATAAAAACCACTATTTGCATGAACCCAGTGGGAAACTTTGGCCTCGGAGGCATCACGACGATTGTGACTACTACAGCGTAAATTCCTACCATGAATCGTCCCTATTGTCCTCATACTAAAGGTATCAGTGCTATCCCTTCTCCTGCTAGAAATGACACTAAATCTCGCTGTGATGAATACTACAAGGTTGCTAAGGATGAGATTCGCGCAACAGTAACGGACACATTCAATATATATCTCGAACCAATCTGTGGATGACCTGTTGTTAAATGAAGATAGCCTTTTCCTAGACCCTGAACTCTTCTAGAACTGCACAAATCTTATGACTAACACCGACTACTGCGTGAAACCTGTAGGGTATATTGCGACATATTCAGAATACTAAGGCATCAAAGATGGTCTTTGATTATGAAAGACAGTTATCCTAGGCACAGTAATGTACTCTGTATGAACAAATATAAACTGACATCGCGAAAAGCAGGCCTCTATAATCTATATCATGCGCTACAGCTACATATCCTATGAGGGATGCTGGATCTCACAATCTACTAGAGAGTAATTGTTGAATGAAATGCACGTCTTTTATTATATCAGGTATCTTAACAAGAGAGTTTGGCATAAACATCATGCGTGAATGTACATTTGCCATCATCGAGCTGTTCAATATGGAAAGCATCAGAGCAAAGCTGCGATTACGGCAGCAACCATAGGAACAGCCGTGACCAATGCACCTGCAGGACCAGCAGCCGCCGCACCGGGTGTTTGGGTTGCCTCAGGGGCCGTGAGCGAGTCCACTCCTCCAATGACGTCCAGCCTATAGTAGCTGCTTAGTGCCACCGAAGAAGCCGCGGTGGAAGAGGACGAAGAGGCGGTAGTACCTCCTCTTACGGTTCCACCCATGCTAGCGCTCATGGTGCAGCTGACAGATTCGGTCCAGGACTTGAAAGAGCAGTCCCACATTTTAGTGACGGTAACATCGTAACCTTCTGAGCCTTCACTGATGGCGATATATTGCGCGGCGAAGTTCACGGTCTCAGGACCTTGAGTGATCGTCTACGAAGTGGCGATGTCACATTCTGATTTGGCGGCGCCATCCAAGCAACCGACATCGTATGTGGTGGCTTTGGCATTGATACCAGTAACGCTGACAGCAATGCTGGTAACGCCGGGGAGAATAAATCAACGGTGGTGCTGGAGGAATCCTTGGCTTAAGCACCGAGTGATGCAAGGAACGCAGTGGCAAAGATAGAGGTACGCATACTGATGATGGTTTTCAAAAAAATCTAGGGGGAAATCCTGCAGGGAGACCATTTCCCTTTAAATTAGAAAACCGAACTGCTGTGATCCTTCGAATACCCGGCAACTCTGGAAGACCGAGCTAGCTTAGTGTAGACCAGGAGATTTAGTGAAGTATGCTAGAGACTTGACTCATTTCTCACTGTCCACCCATTGGACTTTGATACGTTGGGGCTGAATGAGAATACTAGCGCTAGCATGAGGCTACCTAAGACAAGAATGCTCCACCCGGTAGAGGAAATATGGTACGTATAGCTCCAAATATACGTTTCAGATGCTCATTTGACCCTCCATGCTGGTGACATCACGGAGATTGGCATGTTACGGTGATCGAACGCGTGGCTGGCTGCTATGGTAGCTTGTGTTTTGATCATGACCTGTACTAGTATTGCGATGCTTTCCGAGATAGTTGAATGTCGATCTATACTGTACGTCAGTGCTTGCCCTATGTACCACGTGGGGCTTCACTAGGTATATTAAGTACAACACATTGATCATAGATGGCCGTGCGATGAGATTGTAAATCTTTATTGGTAGATGATGTGGGGTTTCCTTTATGATATCATATCTGCACTAACAAGGATCTATATCAGATATCTCATCGATGGAATCATAGGACATGATGGTGACGCGTTTGATGTTAGATATCGGGTTAAGATATTCATACACTTTCCCTCCGATTTGATATGTCAAAATGCAGTGAAGTACAACTGTAGTTGATATTGATATTCTACTTCCCTAAACTGGCAACCTGGATTACGGTCTAAATACAACGTATACGAACTGGTATGAATCATTAAACCGTTTCATGTATTTCCCTTTCATGTTATTGCACGTCAAACAGCTTATGCCCTAAAATACCTCCATTTAGCACTATTTTGGTTGCCATTCATGTGTGACCAACCTGCCTTGTCCCTGGGCTTGACACTGTATAATATGAGTCATGCACCTCTCTTTCAACCTCAGGGCAATACTTCTGTGTCTGAGTGGGATATCTGTTTGAAGCATCGATTTGTATCATAGTATTGCGCAGCAATATTTGACGCTTTCCCCCATTGAACCCCCCAATGAATTCTCCCAATAACTGAATGGCCTCATTGATCCGACTCACAAATTGGACACAATTTACTGTTCATGAGAGTTATTAACCATCAGAATCGCCTACTGTCCCTCCCTAAGAGCGACTGCATCTTTAGCAGTCACAACCAAAGTGAGAATTGGCCATGATGGTCAAACCCATAATGAACTCAGGCAGTAAAAAATTGAGATCTTGCTAACTTGCTTGCTCGCACTTAGACAGACTTCTCTTTGTCCCCATGCAGCATATAAGAAGCTTCATGGCAGTTGTCAGTTCATCCTCTGAATTTACTTCTATCAATTACTTTCTTGGTTCTCCTCTAGAGACGTAGAGACGTAGTGTACGGAGTATGCCCATCACAATTACATGTAAAATAGGGCCGAGGGAAGCCAAAAGTGCTATCTAACGCCCGTATAGTGAGGCTTGGATGAAGGGAACATTTTTGATTCTTCATGCACATGGTTGTTCCATGAGGCTGAGGGGTAAGCCACCTGGGCAAGGTTCTCCACTTCCATTGTCAGCCCCCAGTCTCCTTCACATATTCCATCGCATGTAATATATTAATATTCCGACAAAATGGGCCAGTAAATATCCATCGGGTAATTTGGACAGATTGAACAGAGAAAGTGGTGATTGAAACATAATTCTCAGCCTTAGGCCGCCACATCAAAACTTACTCTTTGGGAGATGCCTATTCTCTCCCCCAATACGAGCTGAAAATCCTTCACCTTTCCATATTTAACCACATTTCTATTTCGACTATCTACGCAATGGAATATGACCCAAGATCCCCCCGCTCGTTCGCCGCCTCTTATGTCTCTAACTCTCGCTTCCATCGCTTCTTGACCATCAACTCAACGACCCATGGCCCTCTCAATGTGACTTACGGCGATTACGGCCACGAGCCCGATAAGAACGGAACTACTCCGACACTTCTCTTTATGCCGGGCATGTTTTCATCCCGGTACATCGGAATCTGTCTGCACGCGATTGCAGAGAAATGGGGCGTGCGCCTTTTGGTTGTTGACCGGTAGGTGTACCCCAATCCTCTTATATAAAACATGAACTAAGGTTATATCGTATGTAGTCCTGGAATGGGGAATTTCACCGAGGTGCCGCTGGCGCAGCGAGTGTCTACCTGGATCGAAGTCGTCCCTCAGCTTTTGGCCCATCTAGGCATCCAGCATGTTTCATTGGCATCGCATAGTGCTGGCACTATTTATTTGCTTAACACCCTGTATCACTGTCGGGATATTCTGTATCCTGAGAAACCGATGGTCACTCTTCTAGGTATGTTGCATTTCTTGCATATCATTTTGTCTTTTTATACATTGTTCATATTGAATGGTTATATCCCAATATTACGATCCCAAGTTTAACAGCAGATAGCACCGTGGGTCGACCCTGCCAAATCAGGCAGCACTTCCATGAAAATGGCCCAATACATCCCTACCCCAGCCTTCAAGCTCTGGCATCATATTCCACGTCTCTTTCTCGTCAAAGATGGGTCTGCAACAGCTGCGAGTGGAACAGTGATTGCCAACCTCACTGCTTCTTTTCCCTCAAGCAGCGGCGATGAGCAGGCAAAGAATCGGCTTTACATCTCAAAGAACTACGGGCTAGACCTAGACCAGCAGAAAGAGATAGACGCTTTGATGATGCAGTATATGTTTGAGGAGAACACGGTTGGCTCTAATAGTGAGGCGCTGCAGTGCCTACGGAAGGAGCCTAACACGTGGGGTAAATGTGAAGACTACGAAGTCTTTGTGCGCGAGTTGGTAGAGCGCGAAAGAGGACGAGGGGGAGTGCTGTTGAAAGTTCAGGCATTCTTTGGTGAGACTGACAGCATGATTGGTAAGAAGGGTCAAGCTTATGTTGAGCGATGCTGGCATCAGACGGGCGAGGGGGACTTGAGGGGTGCAGTTGAGTTCGATTCCATGGTAGTGCCTGGCACTGACCATGATAACTTGGTATCGTCCGCGGAAGTGTGGGAGAGAATTTTCAAGAAAATGGTAGCTTGATATAGTTATAGAAGTGCCATTGGCTCTACCTAAGAACTGCCGCATATCCAGGTATACATACATCATGTACATACATGAAGAGAAACTTTCAGACGGGGATGAGATACAAGCTGCACAACGCCAGGATATATTGAGCTATTGATGTGGGGGCTCAGAAGAGAACTAGATACATATATACAAAACAGAACTCAGATAATCATAGCCCAACTCCTTATTTCCATTGTCCAGCATCTTCCGCTCCCTGGGCCACTCGTTTCGCCCCGCTCTCAAGACCTGAGCTTGCACTTCCGAGCGCATTCCCAACCGGCTCGCCAACACTCCCCGCCGCGCCTGTAATGGTATCACCGATACCTCGTCCGGCAGTCCCTGCTACTCCACCCACTGTGCGAGTGACACCGCCGACTGTGTTTCCAAGTGTGGAGGTAACGAATTTGGCAGCTCCAGTGGCGCCTTTGTCTTGATTGGTTTCGAACGGCATGATGGTTTGATTGAGTTTTGTGGTGGTTTTGATTGGATTTGAAGAAGGATTCTCAAGTTTCGGACCGAATATAATGAATTGAGATAGAGGATTATTGAGGTTTATAGAATTGAAAGAAACAGGTGGCAGAAGGGCATTGTTATATTGGGGCGTGCGCCCTATGACATCATTTGGGTGGCTCGGTGGCACGGGTGGCTGTATACCTAGTTTGTACATCTGGGCAATATAAATTAGTTTCTAATATATTCTAATATAAAACTAGCCACTGACGGAGGCAAAGACGTGTCAAATCTAGAATTAAGGAGAGGTAGGGCAGATCCATCTTTCTGAACTTGGATAAATTCAGGACCTTCCGTGAACTTACTCAGCGTACCATTCGACATTAAATTTCAGAGAATGCTGCTTGATCAAGCTTAATGATATATGACTGAGACGAGTACTACGCTCTAGCAGTAGAATAATGGCTTGTAGATGGCGGAAGAGACTGTATAGTAGCTCAGGAAAGAAGCATGTGTGCGTGAGTGGCGATAATCTTCAAGTAGCCGATGTCGATTTTTGGGGACTGCCAATATAACATCGAGGAGTAAGATATGAAAGAAACAACTTGTTAAAGTGTACACGGACAATTCGTTGACCAAAAAGAGAATTCGGGGACAAAGGCCCTGCCTGTCAAAACGTGGTAGGGGTATCATTTCATAAAATAAAAAAGGAAATAAGAAAGGCCAGAAAAGAAAGTGAGAAAGAAAACGCGAGGAAAGCACAAAAGACAGAAGAAAGAAGCTCTTTTAGAGACGCCGAATGCCTCGGCGGCTAGAATTGTGGTGACTTTGGCGAACAACCGATCTCTGACCAGCAGATTTACGCCGAGGCGGTTGTTCAGGCCGCTCCTGCAGCTTCATCTGCTCTGTTGGTTCTTGCAGCTTGCAAGCTCCGACACTGCGCCACCATCGAGTAATCACCTCATAAGCCAACGCCGCCCTAGCTGTAGCGATAGCGCACGCGTGCTCATCCCGTTGTTTTATAAAAGATCGCCACGCCCGTTGAATGACGATGGCGGAGAAGGTGCGCTTCAAGGCAGAGGCTCGATCATTGTTAAATGGTGGTGAATACTCTATATTTTTAGGGACTCTGACGACATTCCCTCGAGTTTCAACCAGAGCCACCCGCTTCAGTGGGCCCTTTCGCTCTTCTTTGGGTCTGGCTGTTATACGTGTTCTGAGAATAGCATTTTGTACAGCTGGACGGGCTATTTTGGACACGAGCAAATGATTTTCTGATTTGCTTTTGTTGTTGATATTGACGAAGATCCCAGGAGGAATGTTTTCTTTGCCACCACCTGTTCCAGGGATATCAACTGTTGTCGCCCCTGCCTGGAGAACTTTCAAGCTTTGCTGGAGCGGAGCTCTCCTGGTAGATCCCGCCAACGGCTTTTGTAGCAGACGTCTAGCAAACTGTGACTTGAAGCTGTTGATCTCATTATCCCCTGAGATATATGGAATGCCATCTTTGATTTGCCGCTTGGGTGAAGTGTAAAGGCCCATAAAGCCGGTGGGGGTGATATAGTCATCGGATGGAATGTATATTGTATCAAATCGTCTTATAGACTCGTCCCTCGACGAGCGCGGAGTGGAACATTCGCCGAGAAGACTCGACATGGTATCGAGGTTTGCTAACAAGAAGGGAGATTTCATACTGAAATGAGAGCTTGGTCAACTATTTTGAAAGTGAGGGAATGTGTCGGGATTGTTGTGCAGACGAGCGGTGAAGTCAATCAAGGGATCGACTCAAACGCGGGGAAGACGCGGCGCGGGGCGAGACTTGATGCTATCAACAAGCCAGGGCACTCGGGCAACTGTACAGTGGCGCATCAAATCAGCGGAGAGCGAGAGTCGCGTGTCTGGAACAGTCGATTGCTACAAGACCTGTGTTGACCTGTGGACGGGTTGTCCTGGGCAACACGTGGGGTGAACACGTGACATTATCAAAGTATCGGATGAAATAGGAATAAGAGGAATAGATCGGATCTAGATAGAATGTTCTCTCCAGTGTAAACCAACAGTCTAACAAAGTCCTTCTAGACTTCACGAATGACCTATCTTCTTCATGCAAAAGCGCGCTCTCAACTCTTCTCCCCGCTGTATGTTCTTATGAATGCAGATCGTTCAACGAATATGACTTCAGTTCAATATTGCCCTTCGTTATCACTTTGCTGAGGAGGATCCACATCATACGGTGCCCAAGCCGTCATAAGATCAGCCCTGGCTGCATGAACCTCTTTCAACAGATGCGTTATCAGCCGGTCATGCGCGATGCCCGGGAGCCCGATTGACGGGGATCCAGCTTCGGCTCCAAAGCCCTGCATCCCTTTCGGATATGAGCTAGCGCTTTCCTGCATCCGGGCCGATAGAGTCTCAACTAGTCGCTGCATATATTGTAGTTCGCCTAGCGTGACTCGCGCCTGAATAGTCAATCCCAGTACCTGGTCATCGACCGAGTGATCCCCGATCGTGACAGGTTGATGAACCACCTTCTCTAACGAGGCAGGGTCCTCGTTAGGCCCGCTCTTTGTGCTTGGTCTAGACAGACTGCTGCGGTCGTTCATAAAGCACGTGCGGATCATCGCGCGGTACCACGCAATTAGTCGAGAACAGATAATTGCTAGGATCAGCTGGTTCTGTGGGCGAAGGGCACAGGTGCACTGTAACATGCGGCAAACTGACATGCCTGCGTCTTTATTGCTTTTAAGAACTGAACCGGACATGCGTGGCAGCTCGAGTCCATTGCTATCATGACTGCTGCCGCTTCGGCGGGAGACGCAAATGGTCTGGGGGATATGGAGTGAGCGAAGGGATCGCGTCGCAGTTATTATGCAAGGGATGTGATGTTTTGCGAGACAAGAAATTGCTGCGGTTGGAGGCGGTGGTGTTTGGAACGGAGTGAGGGTTGAATCTGGGACAGCGAATAGCGGGGTGGAGAGATCGGGAAGCGTGGAGCAATCCAGTGTCGGTTCCTCATGATTGTCAAATACATCGGGGTCCACACTAGGTATAGGAACAGAGCAGAGATCGGGGGCAGTGCCGAAGGACATGGAATGAGCTGCCGCAAAGGTATCAAGGTATATACTGGGGTCAGGATCGACATTCAGATCAAGATCTAGGTTGTCTATTGATGCGAACAGACCATCACCGGACCCCATAGATGGATAAAGTAGATCATCATGTGCTGTATATTGGGTGGATATGAATTGCCAGTCGTCGGTTTCAAAAGGCATCTGGTCCTCGAAGAGGCTTAGATGATCAGGGGTGGAGGCTTCCATTCCAATCTTGGAAGTTGTCGCACTGTGGTAATTTCCTGGTACCTGGATGCTCGGCCCGTCGAGTGGGACCTAACCCGATTTGGCTAGTTCTTATTTTAGCTCAATCTAGCGTTGACTGAAGGTTTTCGGCTGGCAACACGAGATTCAATCACAACATCAGTTTCTCTCTTAGTATCTAACCTTGGAAGACATCCCAAAATCCCGGGAACGAGGTCATATCCTGGAGCGTTACATGGATAATGCTCAACGTGGCCAGCTCCACAGCTTTGCTTGCATACTTCTTATCTCTTGGCAAGGAGGGGCGGAAGTGGGTTGCAAGCGGGACCAAAACCAAGTTATTTAGGTAAGGAAGTTGAAGACAATAGTCCAAGAGGTCACCGAAAGAAAGCTAACAAGGGAATTGCTATATCAGCACAGCCTCGGTCTACGAGTAATCCTTTCATGACAAGCGGGTACTGACGTCATGGACCGCAATCGCATCCAAACTTCGCGGTCGTCTAAAGCCACTTCACAAGTCATATCCTCTTTACAAACCCCAAAACTCAAAGATTCCTGTGACAAATGCTCTGCCTCCAAAGTACGTTGTACAAAGGAGAAGCCCTTCTGTGCCCGCTGCGATAAGCTCGGGTACCCATGCTTTTACAGCCCAGCAAGACGGGCTGGCCGCCCCTACCGGTCAAAAAAACAATTTCCAGAAGCGGGGAACAGCGAAGAGTCAAATCAATCCTCTGTGAGAGATATAACAACGACTCAGTTTGTAGATGAGAGCGCGAGACTATACTCTCGCTTCAATGCCTCCACACCCGTCAACGTGACCTCCAATAGCTCAATCTCAAATTCCACTTTGCGAGCCAATTCCACACGGCCCAACAACGAAAATGAACATCACGACCATAGCGCGGCAAGGAGCCACTACGTCTCCGATCCGGACTGTATGCTAGTCGCTCTCGACCTATTGTCCGAAATAGAAGGTTCAGCAGAGCAATTGAGACGAGTATATCCCGTAGACGCAAGTCTTCTCAACACAACTGCACAAACCATCACAGCAGCCTTCCATCGCCTTTCTACAATTCTGATGTGCCCTTGCTCCGAGAGAGCGGAGGTGGGGATGCTAGTTTCCGCAATTTGCATGTCCATCATCGACACGCTTGCCATGACAATTACGAACATTGCAGGAGACCGGACTTCCACCGGGTTGCCCAGTCAGCCGATGCCATGGGATAGTTCCGGTGTCGGGTCTCATGGCTCCCTTGGGAGTGAGGCTACAACTATGCAGGTTTTGACAGAACTTTCGAAGGTGGCTAGGCTCATTTTGCAGCTTACTGAGCGGTACGACAAAGGGGGTTGGGGTTTAAATGGGGGGAATATAGGAGATGGATCGGAGCTGCCAACGGACTTTCTGCCGGGAATAGCTACTTTCTTGCGGGAGAGGCTACAGCAAATTACGACCAACGCTGCTCATTGCGTTGGATAGATATAGATTTCGTTCTTCAATGTGGCCTCTCTTACACTTACTTTTGGAGTATTGTGAGTTAGTATAATGAGTTATAAGAACCGTCAGCCGCTTATCGGACCTCTCCATACTTCACGATGTAAGACCTTAGATAATTTGAACATCAGGTTGATTAAAGATGATATTAGAGATTCGTCAGCTCGGTACAGGCTGGAGAACTTCAGGGCTTGTCGCCATCGATATTTTGGGTTAAATCAGGGCCTAGGGCTCGGCGCAGTCATTGAAGAGTTGAACATGTTCGTGATATTCGTGGGTTTAGTCTCATGCATTAGTCTAATCTACTCTAACTAGGCAATGGATAAAGTAAAATTATAACATAAACCACTTCTTCTCTTGTGCTGTGACAGCCAGTCCAACCTTCCCCTCATCGGCTAGTTTCGATAGAACCTGAGCTACGAATGGTCCCGCCATTGCCTCCAGCTCAGGCCCGTAAAGGCGTAGAATGATCTCCCGTGTCGTAAATGATGCCATAATCTTTGTATTGCCCCCAATAAACGCTGACAAGACCTTCTTTTCTCGAAGTTCCCAGTGTCTGCTCCAGACTATGAGTCTGGCTGGCAGGTCTTCAATCACCGCACCGTGTCCGGGGTATCCAACTGTTATATCTTCATTGTAGATACTGCGCGTCATAACTTGCAAACTCTTCATGTATTCCCCTAGATCCTCCGTAACAACACTGGTTCCATGTCCAAGCACGTTGTCGCCTGTGAACATGGCACCGCTTTCCTCTGAGACAAAGCACATGTGGTCTTGACTATGTCCGGGCGTGAACAAGGCTCGTAATGTAGTTCCTTGAGCAGTAAAAGTCTGCCCATCGTGGATCGAATGTTGGCCGCTGTCCGGACGAGCCTTGTGGACCGCCGCGGCCAGATGTGGATACTGAGCCAGTAGCGCCGGGAGACCACCGGTATGATCGGTATGCCAATGGGTCAGCAGCACCTGGGAGATGCTCAACTGGTGTTGGTCAAGATATTTGACCAGAGTGGTGAGCCAGATTGGGCATCCCTGTCGTCATGATTCTCTTGTTTAGTCTCGAAGCGCTGAACTGGGAGGGTTAATAGCACTCACTTGTCCTGTATCTATCAAAATTCGTGACTGGCCGCTTCCCACTAGATACGTATTGGTTCCCTGTAGTTGCATGTTGCCTGGGTTTCCGCCAAGTATTCTCACCACCTCTGTGCTGAGTTCCGTGACAGCCGGGAGATATGGCAGTCCAGCATTTCGAGCAGATAGATATTCCTGCCACCCTGGCTGCGTCCACACTTTTGGAGTAGACATATTTCTTTCTGATTGACACTAGATGCCTAGGTAGGCTTTGCGACTGAAGTAAGCAGTGTTGGAATAAGAGGTGGGGGCGGCTGGAATTTTGGTGAGCATATATGTATGCAAGCAGATAACTAGGGCATGCATGGATGCCTGATAGATGCCTGATATACCAGGCCTTTATCTTCAAGGACCATGCAGGAAAAAATCCACCGAGTTCTATTTCTGTCTCCCATCGGGCCTTTTATCTCCTTTCTTATGCCTTAGACAGCCTGAATATCCCCAAAAAAGAGAAAATGGGGAGATTTAGAGGGTAGAGGAAAATAAAGATCACGACCGAAAACAACTGACAGTTCGCATATGCCAATAGGGTAAAAATGAAAGAATGCCCTCGGGCGTTGGTTAATTTAATTCTAGACACCAGCGCTGGAGGGTATGGAAGATAAAGACTTCGTGTCAATTTTAAGGGAATAAGGCATCAGATGCAGGGTGGCTGCAAGCCAGCCTACAGGCGTATATGTATGCATGAAGAGCAACCCATAGAAACCGTAGTTTTAGGCCCCAATCTAATACTAGATACGAAAATCACTAATCATACGGGTAGGTGGTGTCCTACACCAATATATAAAGGATAGGGTCGCTGGAGAAAATATAGCCACACTGCACAGCAGATGTTCACGAAAATCCAATCGTATTGCAGGGAAACCAGTGCCCCAATCGTACCACATCTACATATTGTGCTTCGATGGCTATTAATTGACGTGATAAATACACACGGCTAAAATGCATAGTCGGATGGGTTGTCGTTAAGGGAACAGCCATGGCGTATATGCGCCCAGTCAAAGCAATCAGCGCACCTAGTATGTAGGATGTAGGTTCGTCATGAATAAAGAACATATGGGCTAGGGTTGACGATAATTACACATCTAAAAGGTTAGTTAGATTACACTCAGAATGTGTAAGAGAATGCGTAGTTTGGGTTTGATTATCACTTCTTCAGCCTGTGCTTTGGGATGAAACGCCACAGACCAATTCTGTGAGCATCCTACGTTCCACATTTGCTCTCACATTTAGGTCGTTCTCATGAAGATTAGTTGCGAAATCATAATCGTCCATGAAAAACTTATCTGATATCGATTTGGATATTTAAATTTCAGCGATGTTGAAGAAAACGAGGTGGGGTTAAGGGAAGTCGGGGCGTGATGGACAACGCCCGAATGGGTATAGAACATGTGAATTTTGTTGATTTTTACTGACTGACCCGAACCGAGCAGATATTTGCTAAGTATCAGGATCGGAGACAGATTGAAGATCTCCACGATCTGGTGAAAGGATGCTTGGGTAGAATGTAAGGGATAGCGGTACTTAAAAGCCGCTATCCGTTTCTGATACCTCGCATGACATGGTTTCTCTTAGCGAACTGCGTGATTACTGAAACAGGGAAGGATATTTTCTCAGTGAACTAATGGATGAAGGCACTTTCTTGCCCTCACATCTAAGATGGGTGGCTTTATGCTATAGTACTGATATTTTTCTGCATATCACTACTTGGAGTCGTTAAGATGGATTGCTGACGATGGCGGTTTCCATATCAAATTTACCGAACACCTGGAGGAAAACAAGCACTAGAATACCACTGACCAACGAGGTGTCTAGCAAAGCGCCTGACATAAATCTGCCACAAATGTGTAATATTTACCTTCAACCAAGCAAAACCGCAAGATTCTGTGATAGTTACTTAATGCGGCTGATAAGCGATTATCAAGATGACAAGTGGCTGAGCATCGGCCGCTCATAAATGCACTCACGTTCAATTATTATTGACACTGTATTTGTTGACATTGGTCCTCGTATTGATTATAAAGCCGCACGGCTGCCCGGGCTTAACCCCTAACTTGGGGGCCAGATCTTGATACATAACTTTTCAATAGAGCAACTAGTGAAAGGCAAAGTGTTGCCCCTTACTCCCTACTTACTGGAGATTTGTACCTCCTGATCCCTCTTAGGACAAGTTTCGAAGCACCTGTAATGACATGCATATGTACATCATGTAAGTACTGCGGTATTTAGGGTCTAATCGTAGCAGCCTATCGATTAGGGCCACCACCATCGTGACTATTTCTTGACGATCGTTTGCGCTCTTAGTCAGACAGCTTTTCTCTATCCATAACGCGGACTGTGATTATATTCATAAGATGTCAGAGACGTTGTATTTCAGACGTATTATCGATAGCCGTCTTTTTGCTTATAGAGCTATGATGGTTGTTCCAAAGGAAGTAGCCATTCATTTTTAGAGGAACAAAGCAGAAGCATGATCGTCATTCTAGAAGCATGGATGCTGATCTATCCCTAAATGGATATATTTAGATGCCATATACGTCAGGCAGCTAGGATTATGCTGGATGACTCATCATTATGTACAACCAAAGTTGTGGCATAGAGCTCGCTTGCATGCGGCTTACGGCCAGACCGACAAGATGTACTCCGTACATTGTAAACCTTGCTGATCTTCATTGATCAGATTGACTGGCAACTAGACAATGTACTTTGTATATCGTAGTTTTATGTACATATTCCACTCCGTAATCTCCTTTAGATTAAAACAGACACCCTTACCTGTATCATCGTCACTAACCTTGGAAGGAACAGGTAAGTGGGTCATGTCTAAATTAGACTCTCGTGACTGTGAGACCTCCTTTCCCCGGACGTGCTTCAACGTGGCCCTAGGCATCTGGAATCTTTAACATTTACATACTCTACTGATCGGTACTTTTCTCTTCGTCCAGCACCTGTCCTACTGCGACATGGATCTTCTGTAAGCACCTGCCTGTTCCATCACCTGTTTTGCGTCACCACTCGCCCACCTTCTCCGCTCTCCTATCATCGCGGCATGATCCTGCAACATGGAATCACTGGTGTATGAGAACTCGCCTTTGGCTGAATATTTGGAAGGTTCGCTTTGTCCAAGATACCTGAAAGATTTAAACTCACTGACATCCGTGCCAGGGGAGGGTGGAAACGAAGAGAGTTGGCCCGTGGAGGAGAATCAAAGCGACGATGATCATACCAGTTCCTTGAACTTTGCCCCTCGCGGGGCTTCCAAGTTCCAGGATCGCGTTCGAAACAAGCTACCGAAGCCTCTCAACCTACAAGGCACACACCAGGGGGAAGTGATCGCGAAACTATATGACGCTTGCTCGGTACAACCCCTCGTCTACGATAGCACGCGATCATACTGACACTTCCTCTCATATAGTCCGCTCTGAATGTCCGATTAGCACGGAGTGACAACGAACGATTTTTGGAACAATTTGGCTACGTTATTGTCGCATCGCAACTGTTGAACGAACACAGTGCTCCTTCCTACACATCCGCTGCAGATGTCCTATCTGCAAAGCAACCCTCAGCTCTCCCGTCCCTATCTACCACCTTTGGAATCCAAGGCGCCCTTGCTACAGCCTTCACATCTTTTTCTATCGCTTGGTTATTACACTGGAGCCGTTCAAGGACTGGGCCAGGACTAAGTCTCAAGAAAGTTGGAGTACTCCTGATACTTGTGCCCGCTGTCGGTGTCTTATTCTATGCTTTCACAAAACGGCAGTGGTTGAAATATCTCAGGCACCAGGCTGTGGAAGCAGCTGGAGCTTTTATTGGAAATGCTCAAGGCTTTGATTCTGCTGCGTCGGCTTCCGTGGTCTTTATTCAGGAGGTTGAACTTGTTTCAAGAGGTTATCGGATGTAAGCACGCAACATTTTTGTTCGACATGACAAAGGGACTAACAAAATATCACAGAAGCACTCCTCTGCCACCTATCAGTCGACTGGAGGATTTAGGACAAACGCGACGATGCTTGAGATTGCGCCGAACGGTTTCAGAATGCTTCTACTCCATGCTCGAGCGGTATATCCAATCCCAGAACATCCTACGCCCACTTACCGACGAAGGTGATCTTGCGAAATATTACGATATTTATGACATTGGACTGGAAGAACTTGAAGCAATTGAGGCCTCCCTGTCGCAGCGAACCAACGAAGACCAGTACTCATTGCGCGCCCTGAGGGATCTGTTTGGAAAACTATACAGTGTGAGAAAGAGCGTACTGTGCTGCTTGTTAGCCCTTAGCGCCGATGGTGGTGGTTCCGATATTGCTCGGTGGAGTTCTGCTGTCGAGGAAATGCGTGAGCTTGCTACGGTGACTGGTAACAGCATGCTGAAAATGACAGCAATTTTAAATGAGGAGGATCGTGAGTGCTGATCTCTGTTGTATGACACAAACACATTGGCTAATATTCGCAGATGATACAATTCCTCCCTCCCCATTACCTTCCGCCTCACCAAGCAAGGACCACCTGCGAGCTCAATTTCGACGGCTCAGCTCTCTGTCACAAGGGGTCCGTGCCTTGCATGCTAAAATGCACATTGCCAGCGAGGAGTCTCATGCCAATCTAGAACGCGCAGACCCCGATGAATTTGAAGCCACCCTCCTGACACAATACGACTCGGTTGGTAGTGATCTCAGGGCTCTTCTCCAAGAGTGGGAAGCTGGTAAAGCTGCATTGGTAAACCAACACGATCGTCTTAGTGTCGGGGATCGCTCGCGACCGCCTAGTACTTTCTTGTTACCCATGTCCCCTACCCCTAGCCTGGGAGGATCTACGGCAGTCGAGGGAAGCCCGACAGATGCACTGAAAGCTTTGACTGGCGAGGGCCGGCCGGATCTTACCCATACCTATGATGACGAGGAAATTTTCGAAGCTGTTGTACTCCCGGCCTCAAGAAACAAGAGAGTGTCTTTGACAAGAGACGAGCGTCTTGCACGTGTACGAGAGGACCGTGCTAGACAGGCGGTTGCTAGAGAAAAGGTAGATGCCAGCACTAACATGCTCAAGGAACTGGAAATGGTCATCAAGCAGCGACCAGGAAACAACTCTGCAAAAAGAGTTACCAGTATCTAAGACAAGACTTGGGTCTCTGTCCCATGCTTGATGCATACCACAGAATCCCTCTATTTTCGTCTGCGCCATCCGGCACAGGTTTGACTTCAACCAGCGCTAGCAGCTGGGAGTCACAAATTGATACCCACAACACGTATAGACGGAGCCCGGCGATAGCGGTGTTTTATTCGAGGACTTTTGCTTTTTACTTCTTGCTACTTTACTTACTAACTTTTTACTTATTTCTTTTGTACCATTATTATCTGTTCGTCTGTCTTTAAGTGATCTTGGACGGGGGTTCTTTCGGCATTCATTTCCGTTGAGTGTGGTGATAACGTCAATATTTTTTTTGTCCAATTTGTACATTACGGCAGGCTCTCCTGCAAATGAACCATCCTTTGAATATCCATACTACTCGTAATTTTCGATCATTATATCGACAAGCCCCTAGATGTATATGAAGGAGGCCTAATTGCCTTACCGCCTGAGGTGTCGAACTTAACCCGAAAGGGACATATCGCCAAACGCGACCGCGTCTTCCCCACCCTCCAACGCGATCCTTATATTAGACTGCCGCCTCTTTCATCCTCGTTCAAACACATACCCAATTCACTATTCTCCTCTCCCTACAACCTTCTTTACTTCGAAAAAAACACTCTCTCCCCCTTTATTTCCTCACGACCGAGTTTAAACACCCCCCCCACACAAAACCATCAAGAGTAAGTCGACTATCCCAAATCGAAAAGATTGTTGTGTGCGAAGAACAAATCAATTAACCCACTCTCTAGTGTTGGAAGCACGATTGGAACAGGCCAGCCTTTTGAAGCGCGTATGTGATCTATACTAATTGACCAATTCGGCAATGGACCAATTATTAACCCAATTGTGTTTAGGTCGTCGACGCTATCAAGGATCTTGTCCAGGACTGCAACTTCGATTGCAATGACTCCGGAATCGCCCTGCAGGCCATGGACAACTCGCACGTTGCCCTAGTCTCCATGCTGCTCCGCGCCGAGGGTTTCTCTCCCTACCGCTGCGACCGTAACATTGCCCTCGGCATCAACCTGCTCTCCCTAACCAAGGTCCTCCGCGCCGCCCAGAACGAAGACATCCTGACCCTCAAGGCCGAGGACTCACCCGATGCCGTCAACCTGATGTTCGAGAGCGCAGAGACAGACCGACTGAGCGAGTACGACATCAAGCTTATGGATATTGACCAGGAGCACCTGGCCATCCCTGAGACCGAGTACGCCGCCACTGTCGAGATGCCTTCTGCTGAGTTCCAGCGCATCTGCAGAGATCTTAACGCCCTTTCTGAGTCAGGTAAGTAAAATTTTCCCCGAGGCGATACTCAAGCCCGGTTGGTAGACACAAGTACCGTCGTGCTAATTGCTTTCATAGTCGTGATTGAGGCCAGCAAGGAGGGTGTCAAGTTCTCCTGCCAGGGTGATATCGGTAACGGATCCGTCACTATTCGCCAGCACACCAACGTCGACAAGCCCGACCAGAACGTCGTTATCAACCTCTCTGAACCCGTCGCCCTGACCTTCTCCCTTAAGTACCTCGTCAACTTCTGCAAGGCCTCTAACCTGTCTTCATCTGTTGTGCTGCACCTCTCTCAGGAAGTGCCGCTGCTTGTTGAGTACGGTCTCGGAAGTGGCCACCTGCGGTTCTACCTCGCTCCTAAGGTAAGTTCTTGATTATTCCAAGGTCGAAATCATTGGAAACCAAGCTAACGTGGGGTTCGAACACAGATTGGTGACGAAGAGTAAACGAATGATCCAGTGGTTCGAGGGGATATGGGCAATGCTAAAAATGAAGCTCGATGATAATGGAGAGAACTTGGAGGAAAATGTTCTTTCACTACATCCCTGACAACAGGGGCTTTAACAAGATTTTCACGATAATTTACACATTCAGCGGTTGGGGTTTCGACCTCGCAAATTTTTCAAAACATGCATCCTTCACTTAGAACTTCCAATATTATCAACACGGCTACGAGTAAGATGATTCTAAGAATATTTCAACAGCGATTGAGATAGTAGAGAGATATATTTCACGAGAATATGTATTCTATTTGTGTCCATCACTAAATAAAGCCCCCACAAGCCCAACGCCAAACCCAGCGACCGAAACCGAGCGAGCCCGCAGGCATAGGACCCTAAGGAACCTCGCAGGGATGGTCCACAACCCCACTAATCAGCAAGGTCGCCAAAAAAACTCTTTCCAGACACCCCAACAAAAAAAAGAGCCGGGGAAGGAAGTAAACTGACCTGAAGGAAAAAAGAGAAGCGCCATCCCCACCAGAATGATCGGAATCGAATGATACCATCCGCCCCTCCGAAGAGAAGACAGAGCAAGGTATGCTGCGTATTGCACTAAAGTGTCATCACACACAATCTCCGCACCGACTCTCCCAAGGAGTTTGGGGAAAGACCCATGACAAGTCACAAGCCTCCCCCCTCCCCCCGATGTTTCTGATGTCAAATGCAAGTGTGGGTAAGAAGTGATCTAGGATCACACCAGGCCCTCACGGGCAGGACCGGCGCCGACGCGCGAGAACGAACGACGGCGCGGGTTGAAGCTTGAAGAATCCTCCGAATTTCTCATTTGCAAGGGGTCTCGCGGCTCTGGGCGGAACCCAGAGCTGCGAGGACGGGCCGTGAGGCTCGCCGTGTGTAGCAAAGAAACGCAGCATTGGTGGGGATGGCGCTTGAGGAAGGGAAATTTGGCGTGGAGGTGGGTTTGAGGGTTTTATATTGCTGTCACGTGGGATGAGTCATCTGTGCGCTTGTCCTGTTTGGGAGGGGTATAGGGCAGCCAATTTATTTTGTTGGGTTAGCTGTGCTACTAAGTTTAGATGTGCTGGTTATTCTCATCTAAATTTGGATGCAAGGCTTTTTTTTGGTATTGCGTAAGCTGGGTCGAGGCAATTTGTCATTGAGGATTGAGTCTACCGTGCACTTCCTACGAGGGTTTTTGGGGACCATCACTACAACCGGCCTATGCTCTCCGTCCGCGGATACTAGAAGTCCTAACATACTACTCCCTAAGAATAGCGCTTATATAGCCTAATAATATGATTTGAGTGGTCTTTTTGGTAGTCTTTTTCGATGTCTACCTCCAAGGTTTCAGTTTAGACCATCCAGAACGCTCTGCTCAGCATCTCTGTTCGAGCGCTGACAGGATGTACTAATTGGAGCAGACGAATTGCGTATCGATAGACCTGTTCCATCAACAGCTTCGATAATAGCCCATGCATAGAAATCCTCACGCCCAATTGTTGTCTCAAACCCATTCTTCTCAAAATATCCAATCAACTCGTACCCATTCCACTCCTCCTGTGAAGCATACACTCTCCATCCCTGTACCTCGGTAGCCCCATTCCAAGACACAAACCAAGTCGTCCGCCCCGAATTAGATTCCGATACCGCATATACACCCGGGCTAGTGGTCGGCGCAGTTGTGAAGTTGGCCTTCCACCCACGATACCAATAGCCAGTTGGGTCTGTCAATCGTGCCTCGAAAACAACACGCGAGCCATCCAGGGTATGCTCACTGAGGAATGGAGTGCCACCCCAGTAGATGAATACATTTCCATTTTCCAAGGACTGTACGCTTCCTTCTTTGCTGGTGAGAATTCCGTCGGGCGTGATATACCGACGGACTAGAGAAGCATGCATAGCTTGCATATCCAGATGCAGTACAAGGCCGGAAGATGAAAGTGCAGTCTGGTGCTCTCCATCAAATCCGTTGTCAAATAATGAAATAGTGAAATTGTCATTGCCCTCTACCTGCAGCCGGGCGTGGTGCTGGGAACTGAAGTTCAAACCGGGCTCGAATGTAAAGTCTGATCTTTTGCCTCCAAGTCTCCATAAGACAGTGCCATTTTGACCTGATATCATGTAGATGGTACGTGTATGACGTGAAGAAATCAGATAATCTCCGCTCTGACTTTTGTCCACTGAGTTGATGTGACTATTAATTGAAGGTTAGCTAGGGAGGGCCAATTCTAGAAGATAGGAGAGAGAACAGACAAAAAATCCCAGCGAGTCTCGGGGCTGATACCATTTCCCCAGCGTTTCCATGTAAGCTCTATATACGACTCTTCTATTTGAACGTGGTCTGCTGCATCCCACATAAAATTGACTGTTTGGGTCTCGACATCAATTTCCTGGAACCCTACACTCATCAGATATCCATTTTCGGGGCCTCCCACTGAGGAGAGATCACAGGGCCGTGTTATTAGCCATGTTGTCAAAATTGCAGTGCCATTGTTGACAACATTTAGCTCGTGCAAGTCGGGCTCTTTGCCACCGACGATTTCGATATAATCTCTTTCTCCATCAGCCGTATACAGTTGTCGACCTAGCAGAACGACGAGCCCTGATGCTTGAGGTCCGACTCCGTGTATCATCGATAACATACATAATTTCTCATGACCTCCAATATGGCAGGGATGAAGATTGTGCACCAACTCATTACCTACTGCGCCAGCCCAAACTAGTTCCTGGGAGGATAAGTAACTAATATTCTGTCATCCCGCACTAACAATACTTGACTTACCCCAGAATGAGTGTATATGTATGGACCATCATTAAATGCTGTCACTTCGTAAGGAGTAATGAAGATATACCCCGGGGTAACATGGCCATCCTCATAGTGCGTGACGTTCAAGGCAGGGGCGCATATATCTGGTCGCTATTTGGATATGTTAGCTATGGGTGCCGGTGTCATTCTGGGAATTGGGACTATACTGATTGAAAACAATGAGACGAGCTCACAAGTCCTAACACATGGCGAGAGGTACTCATCCAGAATAGGAGAAGCTGCCCGATGCCAATAAAAGCCATCATGACCAAAATAGCCAGCACAAATGGCTAACTAGCTATTCTGTTAAGATTTTCTAGCCCGATACACCAAAAGAGTTGGAAGACAAATACTGGTTTCATGGTAGGAAGCAAAATAGTCCGCGGGAATTTTCTCATAGACACTCTAATCTGCAGCTCGGGACTTCAAGGAAGATTCACACTGTCGTGTAACTCCTAACGAGAAATTCCAATGGCGATCATCTGATATTACAAGAACTGTACTTGAATATACGAACGCCTGTTATAATGGACCAAACCCCTGGTCATACTAAATTTGCTCGAAAGCTCGAACGACATACGTCTTTCCTTGAACCTCCACCTTCTCCCCAGGTACTTTCCAAGATCCCTCTCCCTCTGCATCAAACCCAACCACCATTGAAGGCAAAGCACCTGCAGCTTCACCAACTGAATACTTCTCATTCCACCCAGATTCCCATTCTTCCCTTCTGGCACTAACATCGGCGCCGGATTTCTTAACAACCAAATCACCAGATGGAGACTTCTCTCGCGTATGAGTCTGCGTCTGGCTCAGTGCCAAGTAAGTTCCCCAGATGCGACCGATAAAAGTTTTTGTAATCGTCACCTCTCCTTCTTCATTGTCGAGATCTCCATCATCTGACTCCAGAATCCACGAAAGACCTTTATTAGGTCCCTCGGGGCCCTCTTTGAATGGCAACTCCCGCCATACCTCCTCATATTCCTTATCAGGTGCACCAGGGAGATCATAGCGAGGCATAGAGCCCATCTCGAGATCATCGCCGTTTGGCAAGGGAACAAAAGTCCCACAATCGATACTCTCGAACGCATCGTGGGAGTCAAGCTCATGGGAGAAGGTCACCCGCACTATTGAGCTGGTTAAAGGGCAGTCCTTATTCATTTTGTTGAATTCAATAGCATTACTCAGATATAGGTAACTTACAAGGATCCTGACTCTCCACAATCCTCTGTCCAGCAATTGCCCAATCTATCTTGCCTGTTGCCGTTTCTATCCGTAGATCAACGTACCAGTCCTTCACGGACATCACGATTGTATCTGTTGTTTCCTCGGCGGGCTCTGTGATCCATCGGAATGAGATTCGCTTCGAGAAGCGACAGTTCGATTGGTCGGGTTTGATGGTCATGTTGGATTTTGGTGGGGGATTTTGATGGGTGGTGTTTGGATTGGTATGGGGGAGTGTGCCTGTGTGAGTAGATTAGGTAGGCAGGACTGGTGTCTTAGAGCAATGGATTTGATGAGTCTGAACTAGATATGCGACAGCCGAATTGGGAATGTTGAAGAGAAGGATTCCCTGAAGTGCCTGGTTATCTTCCCCTCACAACCCCCGCATCGACATGGAATTCCCACGTTCCCCTCACAAACATTGCCGTCAACGGCTTTAAATATTTCATTATTGTTGGTTATTATATTAGGAACTATTGTCAGAATCTAATGGGGGTTATAGTTTATCACATTTAGTTCTGAATTTATAGCAATTTTTGACAAAGACTAGGACATCCAATATCACTCTATAGCCGTAAAGACCAGCTTACAGCTCTGACCCTTGGGCCTCGAAGAAATGATCTGATCATCCAGCTTCATTGAAGCGGTCATATCAGAAGCTACTGTCGTCCGATAACGAGAATACACTTCCCGAAGAAGCGTTTTCATCTCAACGAGTGCAAGACTAGACAGTATCAGCAATTCGCAACAGTAATCAGATAACGAAGAATACAACTCACTTTTTTCCTGTACAACCCCTCCCACCCGTAGCAAAGGAAAAAAAAGCCTATTCCGCTCAACAGCCCCCTCTTCAACAAGCCACCGATCAGGGTTAAAACGATCAGGCTCAGGGAAGACACTCTCATTCATCCGATGCACCGAGTAAGGCTGACAGCTAACAATAGTATGCTCCGGAATAATAAACCCATCGATCTCCCTTCCGCCAGCAGGTACATAGCGAGGCAATGACATCGGAATGGGCGGCGCACACCGCAGCGCCTCTTTAATGACAGCGTCGAGATACACATAGCTATCCAAGGGTGCATCGGCCGGTGCAGCGATAAGCTCTTTGTAAAGACTGTGCTGGAAACAGAGGCTCTGAGGCCGTGAGAGCTCCCACATCAAGAAACACAGGCCATCGCCTGTGGTGTCGATGCCGGCTGCCATGTGATCTTTGCATTCTGCGGCAGCTTGCATTAGTTGCAGGTTTGATTCTTTGCGTTTTAGTTTTTCCATTAAGGAGTGGCTGTCGAGCTCGATTTGGGCAGCCATGTCTTTGACGTATTGGTTTGCTTTTGGCGAACTGCGGGCGTGGAGGAATTTTGGGAAATACGGTGCTAGTAAAGGGAGGTAGTACTCCAAGAGGTTTTCTGTTCTCGTTTTAGTATTTATCGTGGGGATATACTAAATTGAGCAGAGTACGTACTTTGGAGACTTTGGTGGTAGGTCAGTTCATGCATGATGTCGAAGTCTTCAGCTACGTTGAGAGACCTGAGACCGCCGGGGCTAAACATGAAATGAGTAACGCAGTCTAGGGCATAACAGTGCAGCAAAGACTGCAAAGATTAGCATATATCATGTTGGCTGCTGTAATGCTTTTGACAACTCACGTAAACATCCACACTTTTCTGACCAGCCTCGTCACACTTAGATACAAACGTCATGGCCCGTTCGCGGATACCAGCCATGGATTTTTCTTTCATGATATTGGTCATGGCGTATCTGTCGGCAAATATGCGTTTCCTTTTGCTATGCTGGTAGATATATCATATGAGCACTCAAGTATCTCATTTCTGTTAGGAATAAGTACCTCGTCTTTTAATAAAGTAGAAAACATTGTCCTGATTTCTGTATTAGTGGCTGCGAGCTATTTGTCTCACACCAAGACTTACTTGATCTTGAACTGCCTGAAAAGATCATAGTACTCGGTCTTGTCATACCCACTGCCCCCCGAAGCATAGATCTCTTTGATCGCATCCAGGCTGGTAAATGATACTTCATTGGGGCCTAGTCGGACAACAGGACCATAGATCTTGTGCAAGCGGTGGATTGATTCTCGTCGATTTGCAGTAAACTCTTGATACTTGAGCCACAAACTTGTGAATCGAGTATACCACGGACCCGGAATCGGAGACAAGGGTGAGGAGACTCCGTGGAAGACAATATAGCCACAAAGGAAGATAGCTCCAGCCCATAAAGACAGCATATTGTTGTCGTATCGGAGAGTTTCTGGACGATGAAAAGTCGCTCGTGAAGGATGGAAATCATGCAACCCTACGCTTATTTATATCATAGACTTGATTGAAGAACCTGAAATTCCCATTAGATAATAGACATAAACTTGGAGATTTGATCATTTGCCGATATCATCGCTATCGGAGTGCGGGGAAGGATTGGCCCTAGGCGTTTGGGTTGCGATAACATTCGAGACTTTAAACCAAAAGGGGAAATCCGAGGAGATGAAAAGATTCCCGATAAAACGGTTGTTCTGAATAGACGTTGGTCTACTTGCTACATAGGCGTGTCCCGATCCCGCGTGGCGTTCATCTCGAAGGCGTATGTGTATGGCAGGGGAGATAAAGACTATCCCTATACTAGATCTGATAAATAGGTACGATAAACCCAATAAATAATTATTTGGCACTCACCGATCACTTCGACGTTGGAGACCTGTAGCTCGATTCAAAGATTCGTGGACTGCACAGCTTGCCATGTATGCTACCAAACAAGCCCTCGAACACAAAGTGCACGGCCCCAGCCAAAGCCTCGTAACACCAACAAGGGGGAATGACATCTAAAAATACATCTAAATGCCTGCCAAATACAACGTCCCTAACATGATCTCAAGCCAAGTAGATGGGATTGCTGAAGTCCTCCGCCTTTAAGCACAGAGGGAGATCAAAGCCACAAAACAGTTTAGTTTATGTTGATCATTAAAAGCTGCATGAATAATAATAATATAGTAATCGATTGACAGTACGGAGTACTGTTGGGTTACATTAATAGCGTAGTAGTGGGGCTAAACAATCAATTTAGCGAGTTGGATATACTCCGTCATGACCATAGAGTTCTTAGCATGTGAACCTCAAAAGTAAAAGATCAAGACCTGATATTCATCAGTTTCATTGTTAGGTATGTCTTTGCCAAGGCACCCTTCTCTGGCTGAAAGAGCTACTGGCTCGTTGAACCCCTAGCCGGTTAAACTAGGACTTAGCGCAGCACATACGTGAATGTGATTCTGGCTCGGTACTCTGTAGATATTTGGTGGGCTGAACCTATGCGGCCTTTTTGTTGATTGGACCCGACGCTAGATGACCGATAAGGTGTCTCCCTTCCAAATATTCTTTGTGATTGGGTTGACTTGTTTTGTCTAGATGCTGCTGGTACCTAGGTCGGAACACCCTTGTCCGTGGATGTTACCGAGCAATTATGCAGCATGTAATAGAGATGATCACAAGTTTCAGACCACGGTTGTCAATGTTGGTTCGCAAGGTATCAGCTGCAACATTGAGGCTGATTCTAGTGGGTGTGGTCCTCCAGAGCCCCGGGTCTTACATAAAAAAGCACCGTGTTTTGGTGGTTCTAGACTAAGAGAGTGAAGATGAGGTGATAAAGGGGCCAAAGTAGAGCCTTTTTGGTATAAAAATAAGACCTCGGGACCAGACAGGGATGATGTAATTATATTTCAGTACCAGGGTACAATTGCTGTAAGCAAACACATTTTAACCAAGGATGACACGATTAAAAGCCATGGCTCGGACAACCTTTAAATTGCCTCAGCCACCTTAGTCTGTGCCCCAGCCACGCAAGGTGGCATCCCAGCTCCATTGTACGGAGACATATGTTACTATTATATATTATATATAGTATGTTTCACGGCCTTACCTCCACATTGTTTTCCGGGGATGGGATTCAATGTGGCTTGGACTAATTGACAGGCCTGTGTCACAAGTTAAGTTGGCATTTACCCAGGTAGGTAGTGCCCAGACCACCTGGGCATTAACACGATTAAGTAAGCCAAATGGACCGACCACGGGTCGTCCAGGGGTAGCTACCCAGGTCCACGGGTGAAGGAATAAGGTCCCCTTTTCATCAATTGGATGAACTACGGCGTAGAAGAGTACAATATATCTAGATATGGAATATATAAGAACAAAAAGAAGAAGCAAAAAAAAATTTCGAAAGAAAAAGAGTCTGGACTCGACTAAGTTTGGTACCTGTCGCATGTCGATGGGTCCTTTAATACTCCACTGCCGATTCAGGAGAAAAAAGGCGTTGGAATGCAGAAATAGTGCTTCATTTGGGTCACTGGAGAAACTGGCTGTCTAGAATCTTTTGTAGTAAGCAGGCTAAATCCGAGGTCCAGGGCTTGTGCTTTACTAGTTACGGGGTAGTATAACTCCATATGTTGTACATAGTGCTTTTATAGTGTTGGTATATTGTAGCCTGCATACTGTGTAATGCCCAGGGTGGGTGACCCGCCCCATGGTATGTGGACAACTCTGGTTGAACCCCAGATGTGCCCCTACTTTCTCTCTCCCGTCTCAAAGCCTGGCCTTTTTTTTCCTTCTTCAACACTTCTTTTCTGTCACTCGTTCCATATTCTCTCATCCCTTTTTCTTGAACGGTTACATTTACTGTACGGTCGCTGCCACAACACATTCCCTCTACCTCCCGCCAGACAAACTCGAAACTCGGAACTCCGCGGGACACAAAAAAAAACTCCAACAAACAACGGAACAAAAGAGAAATCATCGTCTATCTTTAATTCGAATCAACTGGTTCAAGCAGTTTGATTGACGGCCGGATGCCCTTGTTGAGGCTTTTCTGCGTCTAGTCGTATCTCCTGACGAATCCCGACTTGCCAACTAAATTGCCAAGCCACAGAAACACACGAGCCACCGGGTGTTTTAATCTGCCATTTCCCCCCGTACAGGGCCTATTTCCCACCGGACTTATAAAGCGAAAGCCACCGTCAGGTGGTCACATCGCCAGCGTGTCTTTACCTCACCTCTCCGCCGACTTGAGCTCCACCACGGAGCCCCTCGGCAAGATTCCTTCACACGGGTCGCGCGCATCTCTCTTAGGGGGGTCATTCGATCCCGCCTTTCGGCGAGGTCCAGGGGGGTTTCGCGCACGCGAAGGATACGCCAACGTCACCCCTGCGACCCCGAATCCCAGAATGTATCTCCCAAATACGCTTTGGACGTGGTCCTTTGCGGTCATCACACTCGTTCAAACAATCGTAACACTCGGCCTTGAAAGGTACGAACCCCGCCGAAGCGGACTTCGGAAATCACTATTAACATTGCGTTTTTCTAGTTACATCTTCGCAAATTTTCAAATTCAGGAACTCCCAAACAACAGTCCCGCTTCGAAAACTATCCCTACTTTCCTCGCCTTATACGGTTTCGGTTTCCTTTACGAGCTTGTGCTGGTGTATGATGCTCTGCGCATGAAGAATACAATCCAGGTCATCGGACTGTGTATCTGCAATGTTGGCCTTCTGATTTACGGGGCCGTCCAAGTAAAACAAATTCGAGAGGCTGTCTCCACATTGGCCTTGATGAAGATGATCAGTCCGATTGTCTGGGTTCAGTCTGAGCCGTTCCTAATCATTATTCCATGCATTGTGGCGCTGGGGACATTATTGATGACTTTCGTCGCCTATAAGCTCTACGATGAGTTTGCATGGACAATCTACAAGCATATCAGTGCTGATCTTCAAATGAAGCGTCGCTATCTCACCTACCAGGTTTGTGTTTTGTTCGACCTCCCTATCACCAACAGGACTAACGGGTCGCGAACCAGATTTATATCGCTCTCTTGAAATTCGATTTCTTTTTCTTCCTGGGCTTTACCGTCCAGTTCCTAGTTTTGGTCTCCTCAACCAGCATGGACGTTGAATTTGCGCTTACAGTGGCTGCCATTCCCGTGACCATTCTCATTCTGGTCTGTGGCGCCTGGTTTGTGCGACGAGAGTCCATGGTTGGCATGATCACCATCATTGTGAGTCAACTACACTAGCAATATCGATTTAGCTTCTAATAATTTTACTAGCTCCTCTTATTCGCCGCGATGGCGTATTTCTGCTTCAAGCTGATCCGAATGTACTCCCCGACGACTTACTTCAAATACCTGCCTGCTCGACCATCGATGACCTTCTTTGCCATCATCACCCTAATTTTGATTGTGATCACTATCATTAACGCCTGCCTGTGCGTCCACAACTTCAACCGCGGTTTGAAGCCTCACATCAACAAGAAAAAGACCAAGGAAGCAGAAAAGACAACCGAGCTCTCTTCAAACCTTTCCCAGGTACCATCCCGGATGATGATCGACTGATCATTTCCGTGTGGAAAAGGGTGATGTTTCTATAAGTAATTTCCCGGGGCGTTGAATTTTGGAGCGCCCGTCTTTTCTAATCTGTGCACTTCGTGTTTGTGTGAACACCTTGAAATTTAGCCTGATCTCTTTGTCTTTTTGTTTTCTTGCTTCTGGGCTTTCGGTTCAGTACGATACCTCTTCTCCGCCGAATCTGCTCTGTCCACCATTTCTCATTTCCCCTGGCTCTGAGCCGTCCAAAAATTCCTGTGATTCTACTTTCCTTGGTTTTATTTACATGTTCATATCCATACCCCATGCCCCCATACCCCTACACGAGTGCACCGACGGCGTTATCTGGATGATTTGATTCCCAGAAGTGTTCTCCATGTCTTACGACAGCTATTAATGCTTTTTTCCCCCGATGAATGTGAGCTAGTCTTTCTTATAAATCCAATGGACTAGACACATGGATTGTATCTTAATAGCTGCCATATTAATAGAATTGATTCCAGAACAGTCAAACTTGTCATAATTTGTATAGATACATATTTGATGGTGGCATTGAAAAACTAGTATTTCTATTCACTGGTATATCTGAATGTCAAGGATCGCGACTTCAAATGTTCTCGTAGGCTTATATTAAGGCCAAATTACATCCATGGATATTCACTCGCTAAGATCTTGTAGATGAGTTGTGCTATTGTAGTCATGTGCGCCGAGTCGTTTTGATTGGTGGATCCTTTTTGTATTGTAAATACTGGTAATTATCACCCAATTCGCCCCCAACACCCGGGGTTGACAAGTCAAATACGGTATTACCTAAGAAACCGCGATCGTGGCCTCAACTCCGCAAACCTCCCTTTCAGACCCTCTCAAGCTCCTCCTTTCCTTTCTTCTTGAACTGTCATTCCATCTTTCTTTTAATACCTTTTTTTTTCTCAGTACACTCTTCCACATTCAATTAATCACAATGGTAAGTCCATCTTTCCGGAACCGAACTCCATCAACCACCCATCCGACGATCAAGCCAGCTTGCCCCCATCCATTACCAACGCAATCCATTGCGAATCCTCTGGCTGATTCCTCAATCCCACAACTAACACAATGCACCACTAGGCCTCCCCCCGCCCAGCATCCCCCCTCACCTCCGGCGCCGAGTCCGGCCCTGACTCAAAGTCAGGTGTCGCCGCAGCCACTGGCAACTCTGTCGGCCGTCCTTCCTCTCCCTCGACCCCCGGCGGTCCTCGCGCTGCCATGCGTCGCCGTGCCGCTGCCGACCACAAGGAGACCCTGCGTAACGCCCGCCCCAGCTCCACCCGCTCTGCCGGCGCCGGTGGCTCATCCGGCACCATGCTCAAGCTGTACACCGACGAGAGCCCCGGTCTCCGCATCGACCCTGTTGTTGTCCTGGTCCTGAGCCTGGGATTCATTTTCTCGGTTGTTGGTCTTCATGGTAAGGAATCATTACTAGAGATGAAATGGATGTTTGGAGTTATCGTTGAATTAGTTGCTAATATGCTTTATTCTCGCTAGTCATCGCCAAGATCACCCGCAAGTTCTCCGCTTAAATACTTGATCAGTTTCAATTGCGCAATTGATATCCCGTGAGATTGCTGCGTACTATCTATCTATCCCGGGCGTTGGCTGCGCGCTCCCCGAACTCGAATCTTCCTCTCCTCCCGCCTTATTTGCCCACTCCTATACCCCGTGACCCTTGGGCCATTTCTCGTTGGTGGCGCTGGAACCAAATCAACCCTTCCGAAACAACTGGCATGACTCCGTTTCCGTTTCCGTTTTCATTTTGATGTGTGTAGTGTTTTCATTTGCGTTGCAAAAGAGAGTTACCCAACAACCTATCTGCCGTATAGGTTATTCTGGATAGAACTGGTCTGTTCGTGTCTCCGTTTTGACTTGTCTGTGTTGTGTCCATTGGCTCGTTTCCTGGCGATATCACGCGCTGGAACGAGCTGTGGCTGTGGCAGCTTGGACCGAAGCATGCTGGTGTTTGTTCTATCCGGACGTTTGTCTGTATAATATAAAGACTTGATTGAATCTGTTCCTGGCATTGAGTTTGCTTTTCTTGTAACTCTGTAGACTATCAGGCTTTTCGCCAGTTTACCTCACCTAGATCCTTGAATCTTGCGTGATTCGGAGTACATGGAATAGTGAATAGGCTCTCTTCCCCATTCAATGCTAGAGGCAATGCACCAAGGCATATACTTAACCGATGCCCTATGTTGTCTCCGTGGGAGAAGGCCCAATCCACCATTCCCTTGTCATTGAATCACTCAGTACTTTATGCCTAAGGTCATGGCAAAGAATATGCCTTGCTTAGCTCCCGTTACTGGGAACAGCAACAAACAGATAGAGATATTCTATGTGGTGTAGAACTGTAAAAGGGGGCGGAAAGAAATCGGCGGTAAGAATCCTCTACTACAGAAAGCCATGTAACTATGAGAGATCTCCAACATCTTCCACCATAGGTCAACATGATTCATCCCCCATAAACCTGCCATCCCCAGGAATCGTAAAGTTATCATGTACAGTTAAAGTCATTTGTTATCACCCGTCTCTCTTAATAACCGTACGTAACCCTTCAGGGCTAGCCGCTCAACGAGCTGACGAAATGTTTCGAACCATCAGCAATTTGGTGTTGGGTTGCAGCTTACTGCACTGGAAGCAACTTCCTCGCGAAGGAAGTGATATCCGATAACAATATGCTTTGTTCGAGCATGATGCTACAAAATTTTCGCCCTTGCAATGGTTCCAGTTTGTCAGCATGGATAACCTTCCAATGTTGGAACGCGGTTTTCCAGTAAAGCATGACTGTGCAGCATTTGAAATAAGAAACCCCCCTCCCCATACATGTCACCGCCATCGCTCTCTATTATCGATCTCCATACGGGATGTATGCCTTCACAAGGAATGGTTTTATTTCACTAGCTGGCGTTCAACATGAATTGGGGCTCTGCCATAAGAAATGGCAGTACCGAGATCTCCATTGGTATTTTTATAGTTGTACCGGGTCCGAAAGACGGGTGCGTGGGACAAGTCTGTCTGTCGCATAATATTGGATCTTATCACAGTATGGCAAGGTCCTGTCCAGCTTTGAGCACGTTGTATTCGTATGAATTGTCTCAGTGCCTTCAATGATACCAAAATCTATCCAACCTCATCTGTGCCGAGGTACATATTCTTCCCAGAATTTGGGTTCTTGGGTTAGGCGATGAGTGCTCATTCTTCAAGGAAGTGGCTCTTTCCAATGATTAGATCTGTTGGGCAAATTTTGGTTGCACGGCCAGCATAAGTACGTCCTGCAACCTATGACTGTGGACTATCAACACTGTCGTATGAAGAGAGTACTGTTCCGATCGCTTTCGTCCTCCTTCTCTAGCAAGAAAGGCAACCCATACAATCCTCAATATACCAACAAAGCATGGCACTGCAGCCAGTAGGGCCGATACTGTTTCAAGTCAACGCATCACCAACATGTCGACTGTAATCGGATATCCGCTCGGGGCGTTTTAGGTGATATATTTCAGAATACTTATTTGTGTCGAGGATAAAATTCAAAGATGGATTATTCACTGACAGACCGTCAGATACGGCGAACTGATCCATATTTATGGGGGAAATAATCGTCAGTCAAGAATTAACCAACACATGCAGTCCTCGAGACTCCTCTGCGGGAAAGGTTCAACTGATTCTAGGAGTGGGTGTCAAAGCTGGGAGATAGATCCCACTATCATTGTCAGCAGAGATCATCTAACGAAACAAGAGCCAGTGGAGCATACCAGAGTATCAAACCCGGCCATGAAATGGTAGTGATGCGAATGAAAGCAAGAAACTTATGGCTAGAAATTATTACTATATCTTTCTATAACAAAGATTATAAATAAAGTTGAGGAAAGAAGACAGAGATGAACTTGTTCTGGGGAATATTGAGGTTTTATAGGAATAGCTAACAAAGGAATGCATGGAGGGGTAACCAGGCACTCATAGGGCTATATATGGAGTCCAACCCACAAAATTGTAGTCACTGTACAACTGCCCTCTACATTTCCTCTATGATAAATTATACCCTTCCTCCCTGCATATGGCGTCTATCTCTCTGGAATATACACTTGGTTGTAGACTCTAGTGATGATATGGTTACTGCAAATGTAGCTTGAGGAAGACCAGCAGGGGGATGTCAAATTACATAACTGCAAGCGAGCTCAATATGCTTGAGATTTACTATCAACTGGGTGGTTACGTATAGCTAGATAGGTAGGGTCCATCTCAAATTAAGGTACAATCCAGTGGAGTTGGATTATTGTCCCCACTATCTTCATATCTAGTAGTTTTTTCCCGTCAACCACAGCTAGATATAAGCTGTACTATGTAATAGGTGCATGGATATTTGCTGAATCTTTATCCCATACTTATAATTTGTCAAACATAAATCGTATTCCTCATGGATAACTCCACATACTCTCGCTATACATATCCACATTTATATATAATAGGCGCTCTGGGCGTGAAACAGAAAAGCAATACGCCCAAAAGAGACAGATATGTGTATCTTTTCAATTCCTACCGTTCAACAATTCGATAAATCGTGCATTTAATAAGTTTATGGCTTGACACAGTGTGAGAATAAGCAGCCTTCCGAGATCGGGAGTATATGATAACGAAGTTCAGTCAAACCAAAGCTTAATTGAGATTGTCTATTCTCCGTACAAATGTCAACATGATATATAATATAAAACATAAGTATAAAGTGTATGGAGATAGTGGATCTCGGAAAATAAAGAAAATAATAAGAATGAGTAAACCTGCCAAGCATATCTTGATCAGCCCGAGAGCCTCTTTGGAGCCGGGGGAACCCGATATCCCCACATAGGTAGATCCTTTCAACACAAGTTTCACCGGTTAATATACGTCTAGTGTCTAGAGTCTATTGTCTAGAGTCTATCCCTAGTGTCTATCCCTAGCAGCGCGAGTTTGCCGACTAAATTCTTATCTATATTCTCCAGCCAATCACAACCACCAAACCATAAGTATCAGAGCTAAGTAGAAGGGTGACTGATAACAACCAGCACCAACCAATGACCGACCGTACGTATACCCCTGGTTGAAACCTTTTTCTTCACATCAAAGTGACTTTTTGACATCTTTGCGTAGTGCTCCATCAGGATGTTCGTGCTCCAATTCTAGTGGCGTACTCCGCACTCCGTACCCAGACGGCCCGTATCCCTGCCTTGCGCGCCATGGCATTACGAGAGCATGCTGCCCTTATCTGGCAATCAAAACGCTGCATCCCTATCTAAGCTCAGATCAACCTTGGAAGGATCATCATGCTGTGTTTGAGGTGCGAATTCGGAGCTGGGGTCCGCACCATGCATTTGATGCTGTGCGTCCGGCCCTATATGAGGTTGGTATCTGCCGGGTCTGGGGAGCTTGCATACAGTCAATATTGGAAAGGTTTATAAGACGTACTTTCCAAGTCAATTGGAATATTAGTCACTGATTCCTAATTTGAGGCACATTGCCAATATCTTTCACATTTATCCCTCTGTTGTCGGATACAAACTCTTTCCAAGTCCCTGGTTATTCACGTCTACGACATGTCGTCTGACGGGGTTATTTTCACGGCGCCCTTGTCACAGAGTTTTGGATATGGAATTATTCTGGGACTAGGCTTTGCCTTTGCCCTGCTCATGATCTTTATCACTTGGGCATTGAAACGGTGCGTCTCTATACCTCAATAGATACCAGTCACACGAGCTGACAAAATATCTCCATACAGTTATCAGAATGAAGTCCAGACATCTGAGATGTTCTCAACTGCAGGCCGATCCGTAAAATCAGGACTGGTTGCTGCCGCCGTTGTCAGTAGTTGGACTTGGGCTGCAACCCTTCTCCAGTCATCTGCAGTTGCATACCAATATGGTGTCTCTGGTCCATTTTTCTACGCATCAGGTAAGTTCCAGCTGTATGAGTATGATATGGAAAACACCATATCTAACATGTTGTGTGTATCAATAGGCGCCACTGTCCAGATTCTCCTTTTCGCAACGATAGCCATCGAGCTGAAACGCCGTGCGCCGAACGCGCACACCTTCTTGGAAGTTATCCGCGCTCGCTATGGAACCATTGTACACATTGTGTTTATAGTCTTTTGCTTGATGACAAACATCCTGGTTACTGCGATGCTGCTCACTGGTGGATCGGCCGTGATGACATCCTTGACGGGAGTGCCCACTGCGGCAGCCTGCTTCCTGCTCCCAATTGGCGTGGTACTCTACACTCTCTTCGGTGGCATTAAGGCTACTTTCATCACGGATTACTTGCACACTGTGGTAATTCTGGTTGTCATCTTCCTCTTCGCCTTCTCCGCTTATGCTACAAATGCCGAGCTGGGATCTCCATCAAAGGTGTATGATGCGCTAGTTACAGCCTCCAAGCGTCACCCTATTGAGGGTAACGCAGAAGGTAGTTATCTAACTATGCGCTCTAAGGAAGGTGGCATCTTTTGGATCATCAACCTAGTTGGAAATTTTGGCACAGTCTTCTTAGATAATGGCTACTACAACAAGGCTATCGCTGCCAGTCCCGTCCATGCATTCCCAGGATACGTTATTGGCGGCCTCTGCTGGTTCGCAATTCCCTGGCTATGCGCAACCACAATGGGCCTCTCTGCACTGGCACTAGAGGGCCCGCAGCGCTTGAGCTCCGGCGACGTGTCCGCCGGACTAGTACTCCCCTTCGCAGCTGTCAAGTTGCTCGGCTATAGCGGTGCCGTAGCTACAACCCTGATGATCTTCATGGCTGTGACATCCGCGTTCTCAGCGCAGCTGATCGCCGTTTCCTCGATCTTCACCTACGATATCTACGCGGCCTACATCGACCCCGACGCCAAGGGCAAGAGACTTGTCTGGATTTCGCACATGACTTGCATCGTCTACTCAATCATCATGGCAGGCTTTGCGACAGGCCTCTACTACGCCGGCATCGGCATGGGATATCTTTACCTGCTGATGGGCGTGATAATCTCTTCTGCAGTCTTCCCCGGCGCCATGACCCTCCTCTGGAAGGACCAAAACCGCATCGCAGCAGCCTTATCACCACCCCTTGGTCTGGCAGTCTCCCTCATTGCCTGGCTGGTAACCGCAAAGAAACAATACGGAGTCCTAACCGTCGAAACCACTGGCTCCAAGTAAGCATTCCCCTCCCATCATCCATGCTGCAAACCTGAATCTAACAAACCACCCCAGTTACCCCATGCTAGCCGGCAACGTCGCCGCTCTTCTCAGCCCACTAGTCTTCGTCCCAATCTTCACCTACGCCTTTGGCCGACAGAACTATGACTATGAATCAATGCGCGCAATCCGCAAGGTCGATGACACAGATGTCGCCGCCGCCGCCAACGTCGACCTCGAACTAGTTCCAGGCGAGGCTGGTCCCACGCAAGCCGAGAGCGAAGAAGAGACACGCCTGCTCAACCGCGCGGCACTATACGCGCGCACGCTGACAATCTTCATGGCATTTGCAATGCTCATCCTCTGGCCGATCCCAATGTACGGGACTTCGTATGTGTTCAGCAAGAAGTTCTTCACGGGCTGGGTGGTTGTTGGAATTATTTGGTTGTTCTTCACTATGTTTGGTGTTGTGGTGTTCCCGCTGTACGAGGGACGGTCGAGTATCGTTCGTGTTGTGCGGATGATGTCGCTTGATCTTGTTGGGAGGAAGCCCAAGGTTTACCGGGGGACGAGGACTGGAGCTGATGATGTGGCTACGCCTTCTGGTGTGGTGACGCCAACGGAGATGCTTGCGGAAAAGGATAAGCAGGGCTCGGAGAGGGAGCTTTGAGGATGGTGCTGGTGATACCTTTACTGGTGCTTGTTTTTGCGCCTTGCTGTTGCTTTAATATCTTGTTTACGGCTGTTTATACCCCTACTATTACTTAATTTATCTGAATAAAATAATCATTTTATGTATAATAAGGAATTTGAAATCTATTCACTGTGTGTTTCAATCATGATAGAACCATTTTGAATCCTGTCGCCCTAGTTCCCCCATCGCCTTAAGCCACTGGGTGCTTTCTTTTTGGGTTGTAACTCGTCACCCACCCCCAGCTACTGGAAAAATATAAATACCTGCCCCTTCCTATTTCTCTCTCTCTTCTTCTGTCTTCCCTTCTCAGCGCTCCAGGTTCCACGTTGCACATCGTGGTCCCTGTTGTCCAGTGAAGGTACCCTGAGGACTCTGATGGGATCTTTGACGCGGTCCAGGTTAGGCTGAAACTAGATTGGGGCCTCGGTCCTAGTCTAATGGCACGAAGTATGTTGTGGCCCGGAACAGACCCGCATGGGACTTAGTACCCCCACGACCGCTATGGATACAGACTGTACTTTCTTGGGTTCCCCATTGACCGATCAGGAGCCGAACACCCGTGCTCTTTGAGCCATCTTTTTTTCTTGCTTTTTACAGAGATAGCTCTCTGATGTCCAAGGATTTCCGAGACACTTCTTCTCTTCAATGCTGTTCTTTGTTGATAGTGTGGTTTCCTGAGGCTTTCCTGGTTGTTTACCTCAGGACCTTCTTGATTGCTTTTTCTTTTTACAACCATGTATATTCATTATGAGGAAGAAAAGATGCCAGACTGATCAAATAAGAAATTTGGGATATGATAGCAAAAAAAAAACAAAATAAAAACGTGCTTAACGCCAAAGGATAAATCTGCGATATCAAGCTAGAACATGCCTCTCCTGCTAAACCCCTCTTTCTGCCTCAAATCCCCGCAACAATCGCTGCGTCTTCATGCTAGTGGAATTTGAACATCTTTGGAAACTCATTTGTATCCAAGTCCACCTTGCGCTTGAGGCGGAGGCTGTAGAGGGGGCTGTTGCTGCCAGCCTCCTTGGACTTGGGGAGGCGGCTGGATGCCATATTGCATACCTGCTGGAGGTCGTGTATCAGGCGTGATGTCAGGCCGGTCACTGATACATCCATTATTAGTACATCCTACTAAGCCGATGGCACTTGATTATTTCTGGATGGAGCCTACCGTAGGTCTTGGGTGAAACGGCATGTGTAGCATTGGACCTCCTATATAGTGCGTTAATAGTAGAGCTAGGATGCGGTTGGTAGAAGTGCATTTACCTTGTACTTGTGGAAAGCGAGAGGAATCAATGGCTGCAGCGAGTTAAAAATTAGATATCTTGAGCTTTTTCTCAAGAAGATTTAGGCAAGCATGAACTTACAATAAAGCAAACCGTGAAAAACGGCCTGTAATAAGTATTAGTCAAGTTCAACATAATCTCCAGTGTTGCTCTGGTACTCTGGGGCAGGAACATACCATCGGGTGACACAGTGCCCATTCCAATGTTGGCCTAAAAGCGAAGTATCAATAAACCATCTGCAACAGGGTCAATAGACCACTGACGTCAGAACTTACAGTTGTAACAGTATGCGCGAACATGCTCGTAGCCCTCAAGCCTAGACGAGAACTCTGTAGTTATGGTTAATACTATCTCGCTCAATATTACCGGGTAAATCTGCAGCCTCCAGAGTACAGTTACCCGTCACTGGATATAACTTCAGGGACAGGGTCCACTCTGGTTTCTGGGTCGTGGGTCAAAACAACATTTGAAGACGACTTACCATGCGTGCCAAATGTAATACAGAAAGCCATAGTGAGAGTCAGATACTGAGAAGTCGGCACACAACTACCAAAGAGAATCAACCGAGGGCCGAGAACTATTTGAGGAATTGAAGGTCAATCAAAGACGAAGGCAGCTGCATTGGGGGTGTGGCGCTGTGGCTTGGCACGATCTTGGCAAGTAGCACGTGACATTGTATATGGTGGCGCGTGATTGGTTGTATAAAAGCACATGTGATTATCTATTCCAGCAGGGACCCGTAGTGTCGGCGATTATATATCCTTGGATACAAAGTACCTTTATGTACTTTGTAGTGTATGAAGCTTTACTGAAGGCCTAGACTCAGGCACGTATTTTTTTGCTTCTTTTACGTATTTTAGGCAGACGCGCTTAATTCACTCATGGTTGTTCACCATAGGATAACAGCCCCATAGACTTAATATTATTTGAAGACAAAATAATCGCTTGAAAACGCATTTCTCCGGATATCACCCCAACAACAGTGCAGCACGTCGAGCCTAGACATATCAATCGCATTTACTGGGTCTTGAAGAGCAGAATTGCGCAGTGGCCGAGGTAGAAGTAGATGAAATGCTTAGTCTCTGTTGATCATATGATTAGTGTCTGGTTGTTGACATGAGGGTTTTGGCATCCACAAACCATGGGTAACGAAGCTTCCAAAGTTACGGCCAACCACGCAGTGCCAGGTAGCTCCCTTGCGCGAATCGAACTGATGTATGGGGTTAGGAATGCGATCGGGATGGGTAGGATTGGCGAACCTCTTTCTTGATGTACTGAGCAATATCCTATAAATTGTGAGTATCACGTCCATATCCAGTGGTTGAGGAGCGCGCATACCTTTTCAACTCTGAACTTCTCAGTGGCCTCGATGGCTGAGGGGTAGGTTAGCCTTGTTCATCCAGGGTGCTCTCAATATTTCATACCAAGGGCAATAGCCTCCTGCTGCATATCCTCAGTCTTAAAAGTATGTCAGAATCAATTGATCACGGTTGTTTCGCATGAGTGTCCTTACCATGTCCACGGACTTGATCTGCGCTACACAGATAATTTAGCAATTAGTCACTGGACCCACGAGGGACGAACTTACCCTCCATAGGCTCCTTCTTCTCAGCTGGGGGAAGTGCCATTATTAGTAATTGCTGTATCAAAAAAACCTCGAAGGGGATTCGGTGATGCGATAAAAAAGAGATGGGATATGTTGTAGTGTAATCTCGCGATAACTTGAAGCGGCCAGCCCTGGCGGGTAACTTTATTGCCGATACACAAGTCAGACCGCCCATCAGACCGCCCGCGGCACTATGAAAGAAGAAAAAAAAGTTTTTCCCATCGGAACTTCAGGTTTTCACACTCTTCACCACACAATTCTAAAATGGAGAGTACCAGAGTGTTCGTGGGTGGTCTCCCACCAACATGCTCCAATGATCAGCTTAAGAAACATTTTGCAACTCGCTTTCAAGTCACCGATGCTCATGTCCTACCCAAACGTAGGATGGGGTTCGTTGGCTTCAAGAGCCATGAAGCAGCATTGCAAGCTGTGAAACACTTCAACAAGACATACATGAAGATGTCAAAGATCGCTGTAGACATCGCTCGTCCGGTATGTCGATTCTCATCTCTTATGCTTCAGCTACTCTCCTTTCGCCCGTGCACGCTGACCAATTAAGGTGGTCTTGAGACTGACCCGTATTATTGCAGATTGATTCAAATGACGCTGAGGATGCTCACCCTACACGAAGACGTGATACCACGAATGATAATGATGCATCGTTGGATAAGAATCTCAAGCGCAAAAGGGACGGCGATAACAAACAGGACCCTAAGCTACAAGAGTACCTCTCTCTGATGGGGTCGTCCTCGAAAACTCGGACTTGGGCCAATGATGATGATATGATCAAGCCGTCTGTGGACACTGTTCCCGTTATTAACCAACCTGCGCAGGAAGAAAAACAGACCGAGGAGTTGCCTTCACATCCTAAAAAGGCAAAGACTGAAAAGCCTCCCACGGTAACAGAGCCTGAGCCGATGGTAATTGACAAGAGTGAGAAAGAGGAGGTTCAGGAGATACTAGAACAGGACAACTCTGCAGAGCCTGAAGCGGAGACTGGACCTATATCTGATGCCGATTGGCTGCGGTCAAAGACGAGTCGTTTGTTGGGCCTTCTCGATGAGGAAGAGCAAGATGAGTTTGATCAGCATAAGGCCGCCGCACCGACCACTGCGCCGACCAAAGCTTATTCACCACCTTCCTCGTCTGGCGATGAGTCGCCACAGCGTGACGAGGAATCGCGCACTGTGGCTATTGAGAAAATTGCGCCCAACACGACTGACGTTGACAGCACCACCGAGGTAACACCGGATGATCCGAATATTGATCTTATTCGCAACTCTGCCCGTTTGTTCCTCAGAAACCTTGCATACGACACAACAGAATCGGATCTTCAGCCGATTTTTGAACGTTTCGGAAAGATTGAAGAGGTTAGTACTTTTCTTTTTTTTGGATTTTCAACTTCAACCCACCTTCCTCTCCCACCGGCTAGCTGGCTTTCAGCCTGCTTGCCACGAGTTCTCGTATGATGACTTTCCCGATAGGGACATCTGATGCAAATTGCATATGATGTTACCAGGACAAGATATTTTAGTAGATGCTTCTTGACTATCTGAAAGAGACCACTCAACCCATTTCTGCACATTTACACATTATATTCAATGACCTTGAGTACTAATTGGATATAGATTCATGTTGCTTTTGACACCCGCTCCACAACCAGCAAAGGTTTTGCTTATGTGCAATACGCCCATGCTGATTCGGCCATTGAGGCCTACCAGACCCTTGATGGAAAGCATTTCCAGGGCCGTCTTCTCCATATCTTGCCTGCTTCTGCTAAGAAGACCTACAAGATCGACGAGTACGAGCTGTCAAAGCTTCCTCTCAAAAAGCAAAGGGAGATCAAGAGGAAACAAAATGCCTCTGGGTCTTCATTTAGCTGGAACTCCCTATACATGAACGTGAGTTTGCCTCTTACCATGCATCGAAACATTGAGACTAATTTTTGATACAGGCCGATGCTGTAATGTCATCAGTGGCGGGAAGACTTGGAGTCTCCAAATCCGAACTGCTTGATCCCACCTCTTCAGAAGCTGCCGTGAAGCAAGCACATGCTGAAACGCATGTGATTCAAGAAACGAAAGCGTACTTCGCCTCAAATGGGGTTAATATTGATGCTTTCAAGGAGCGTGAACGTGGGAATACGGCTATTTTGGTTAAGAACTTCTCATATGGTGTCACAACGGCGGAGCTCAGGAATCTGTTTGAGCCATATGGCAAGGTCATTCGACTCCTGATGCCACCGAGTGGCACTATTGCTATCGTGGAGTTTGCGCAACCTGACGAGGCCCAAAAGGCTTTCAAGGGTATGGCATACCGCAAGTTGGGTGATTCCATCTTGTTCCTGGAGAAAGCGCCGAAGAATTTGTTCGATGGTTCAGTGGCTCCACGGGCTCTTGCTCCAGAGACTCGGGGCAAGGATCAAGGATTCTCAACTGCAGACACATTTGCTGCAGATGAGCCTGATGACGGCGTAGCAACCACGACACTCTTCGTAAAGAACCTTAACTTCTCAACCACAAATGAGAAGTTCCTGGAAGCGTTCCGACCTTTGGATGGCTTCATCACCGGCCGTATCAAAACCAAACCCGATCCCAAGCGACCAGGGCAGACCCTCAGCATGGGATTCGGCTTTGCGGATTTCAAAACCAAGGCTCAGGCCCAGGCTGCTCTTACAGCTATGAACGGCTACAAGTTGGATCAGCATGAGCTTCTTATTCGTGCATCTCACAAGGGCAAGGACGCGGCTGAAGAGCGGAGACGCGAAGATACCGCGAAGAAGGTTGCGGCGCGGAGAACGAAAATTATCATCAAAAATTTGCCCTTCCAGGCTACGAAGAAGGACATCAGGTCTCTATTCGGGGCATACGGACAACTTCGGTCTGTGCGTGTTCCTCAGAAGTTCGATCACACTGCTCGTGGTTTCGGTTTTGCAGACTTCGTAAGCGCTCGCGAAGCGGAAAATGCCATGGACGCATTGAAAAACACTCATCTCCTGGGAAGACGTTTGGTTTTGGAGTTCGTGAACGAGGAGGCCGTCGATCCCGAGGAGGAGCTCGCGCGCTTAGAGAAGAAGGTAGGAGAGCAGATGGACAGGGTCAAGCTCCAACAACTTACATCTGGCGCCGGGCGCAAGAAGTTCACTGTAGGAGGGCAGGAGGAAGAGTGAAGCCCTCGTCCCTTCTCCCTTTGACTCAGCCACGGCCATGGATTGGCTTGTTAACATCCCTTGCAGAGAAATGGTGGATTAATGCACCATGTACGATTACTTGCATACTCCCATAGTTACAATATGGAAATAAAAAGATACCCCGAATACTTCTGAACACGTTCTTTGCGGCTGTCAATTACCCTGCAGTCCCCAGTTCCTCGTGTACCTCGTGCCCTCTTGATCCAGGCGTAACTGTAACCCTACTTTGCCTTGCTGTGCAACGCTATCTTGATCTTCCCCACAAGTTCAGCTAAATTTCGCCTTGGATCGCAGGGTCGCTTTACCTAATTTAGCCTGCTCTTCTGATTAGTTGTTATACGCAGGACCTTTGTCAACAGAGATCGGCCAAGCCTGCATTCCGGTTGTGATGTCTGGCGGTGGTTGAGCATTCCACGTCCCGTGCGAGAAGGCACCGTCGTTGGACAATCAACATTCCTGCAACGCCATGATTGCCACTAATTATTGTCTTTTTTTGTTGATGCTGGTCCGAGCGATTGGTGTTCAAGTCCACTTCGTGCTGAACAAAATCTCCGACCCACTCATCACTGGATCGTGCTGCTGAGCATCCCTTGCTTCCTGAACAAGTTCCTTCATATCGAGCCCTTTCTTGACTCCTGATTTGCTGCGGCAAGGACGGCTTGCCGTTGGCCTTTGGCTCTCTGCTCCCCACACGGCGTCTGTGTGTGCGCAGGCCAGGACCGGGACCTACCCAGGAGTATGGACAAGGCGTTCGAGGGACGTAGGCCAGGCAAATCAGACCTGGCGGAACAATGTTGCTACTGGGGCTACAGAGCCCCCCTCCAAAGGGGAGTTATAGTTTCCTATAAACACCATCTTGCTCGCTCTCACATTCTCTTTCCCAGGTTCTTACATTCTCTTGACATCTTGCGTTCTTTGGGTCGTTGTTTGTGACTGAGCTGCGTTCTTTGTCAGGCAGTAAGCATTTGACGGTGCCTCTCAGTCCCCCTCCTCATCGGAATCTGTCATTCTTTTCGAGAAGCCCGTCCTTGGTACCCTCCCATGGCTAATGACTGGCAGCCCGAGTGCCTTATCACTCAGGACCAGGACCAGGACCAGGTATCGGCTCATTCTGATCGAGCTTTGCAGAATACTACTGGGAATGTCCAGTCTTATTCAGACCATTTGACTCATGCTGATATCACTACTCGCGAGGATCAGCTTCACCAGCTTGGCTTCAAGTATCCTCACGTTCCTCATCCTCAACCCTTGTCGGCGTCCAGCTTGCATCAGCAGCAGGTAGCGGCTCGGCTTCATCAACGGAAGCTTCGCAGGCTTCACTCCGTTGTACCCAACTCTCAATCTCGTCGGGCACGAAGCAGCTACCTCAAGTCCCAGAAGTACTTGGAATACCGGGCTCGCCCTCGTCGCGATACTGGGAAGGATGGAGAGCCGGTGTGGTCTGATGAGTTGGAGGATGCTTTCCAGCAGGGTAGGTTGATACCACTGTAGTGATGTTTTGATCAGAAGCTAACAACCGATTCCAGCCCTTGAGGCAAACCCTCCCATGGGTCGGAGAAAGTGGTCCGAACGGGGGAAGTCGTATGGCCGCAACGAGCTGATTGCCGAGTACATCTTCAAATTGACTGGCAAGCGAAGGACTCGCAAGCAGGTATCAAGTCATCTGCAGGTCCTCGACTCTTTCCTAAAGGGCGATCCTGATTGTGAGTTGTCAAAACATGAATGTCTACATCTTCTTTTGCTAATACAGTCTGTCAGGGGAGCGACTTGTTCGTGAGGCATCACCAGAGCGATCATCGAGTGTGCACGGCTCAGCACCGGCTCCCAAATGGAGAACGGCAGTGGAGCATCCTGCAGCATCCAGCCACTACGGCAGCCACACACATCCATCATACCATGACCACATGAGATCTATGCAGCCATATGCCGGAGATCTCCCGCCGCCACACTATACCCTTGGCTCCAATATGCAGGAGACTGCTGCTAGCACCATTCATGGCTTTAACTTTGACATGTGGGTTAGCGCTCCTCAGCAGGCCAATCGCATCGACAAGGCATTGCATGTATACACCCGTCTGCAGAGTGATCTGCACCACCTTGTCCAGCCGCCCATGCCTCTTGAACAAGTGAACGCTTGGCGGTCCTCTTTCCCTCAACTGGCTTCGATGGTAGATGACATCAACAATCCTATGGACTGCGATATCATTTTGCTAGAAGTGAACCTTGAGCTAATGGCCGACTTCCCTCCTGCGGGATCACGACTGGGAATCCAGCTTGACCTTGACTTTGGTCACCCTCATGCCGGCGATGTGTTGGGAGTCAGCCAGATGGATAACTGGACCTGCAGCACACACGTCTATGAAGATGGCCAGAGCCTCCGGGATACTTACCACGATCTACCCAAAACCCAGTCGACCAAGGTCAAGCCTCTCTTCGAATCCTCTTGGTGGGCTAAGCTATTCACCGAGTTGACCCAGGAGAAGCGTATGGCCGAAGACTCGGGAAACCCCCAAGCTCCGCGCGACGCTGACGAACATACCCGTCACTTCTTCCGCTCCTTGTCTGCAGTACAAGAGCTCCGTGCCACCTCACCCAACTCTCGCCGGCTTTCAAACCAATACCAAGGCCACCACGGTGATGAGAGCAAGCGCATGGCCGTTCTGGTGTGGAAGTTCCGACAAACCCGGCCCGGCGAAGTTGGCACAACTACTTGGAGACGACTAATTCCGGCGCCGGACCGGACTACAACCAATAGCCCGCGCCCAGTCTCCGGGGTCGATCTTCCTCCCCTCTCTCTGGATTCTATCCTTCTCAACAAACAACCCCACCACGGTGTTTACCAGGCCCCTCAGCCCCATGAGCTCATCCACCACCCGAGCCAATCTCACCCGCAATGGCCCATGTACCAATCATCCCACGACAACGTGGTTAATCTTTTTAATTCCTCCAACCATCTCGACTTCATGACATCCATCAGCAAAGCCGAAGACGGACTCAATGACAAAACCGCCGTCACCTCCGTGCTGGATTCCTTCTCCACCAGCCTCGCACCCGAGAGCATCCCATCCACAAGCCTCCACAGTTCCACCGGCGCACCAGTCATGCTTAACGTGCACGACCTCCCACTCTCCCACCCAGGAATGGGCTACACAATGAGCCACGACGCATCCCACTACGTCCCATCCCAACAGCACAGCGTCAGCATGCACGACAGCAACAGTGTGCTACACGGCTTCTTTGGATCCAACACGCAGCCGCTTGATGATCTCAGCCACGGCCATGCCTCATGGGGCGCGCACTCTACATCCATTCCCGGAGAGGTCGGCGCCGCCAACTACCACCTTCCTTACCAGACGGAGCACCACGGACCCGTGTCGCGTGAGTCGCAGCCACACCATTTCGACGGCCTCTTGCCCTCGGAGGACCTAATGGATAAGATCGTCGGGCGCATGTCCAATGGTTCCAGCATGCATGGGGCGGGCCCTGATGCGAGCGCGGGCTATGATAACGCCACGGGGGATGCGGTATAACGAGATATTTTTTTACAACCCCTTTTAAAGTAATGATAATTATTCCAGGAGCGGTGTTTTGTATTTTCTGTGATTTTCTTATTCTCTTCTAATGTTTTTTTTTTCTTCTATTTCTGCTTGTTTTTTTTTTTTTTTTTTGGTGATACATTGGGATATCAGGGAACTGGGGGGAGTTGGAATATGTCTCAGGAGTTTGGAGAAAAGCACTGAATACAATTGGAATAATAAAAATACACCAATTACTTTGCTTTCACTTGGCTATTACTATCACAACATATTCTCCGATGTCATAATATTTTTTCTCCCGGCTAAAGTCTTCTATCAACCACTTTAGCCGCAAAACACCTTTGCCGGTGGGGCAATTCTGGGGAATTTCCAGCAAAGGAGGCGAAAGACAGACCAATCGAGATATATTTTGTTGATTTAGCCTGGGATCTTTGTATTTTATGTCTCGTGTCTTTGAGGATATTTTAAATCTACCGGCGGGGTCCACGGGTCCATATATACCCCTCCATACCCCAATTCCTTGTAGGCTTTTCTTTTCCTTTAGATTTATTTAACTACACATTCACAATGGTTGCCCCTACCGTCAAGCTTAACAACGGCTATGAGATGCCCCTTGTGGGTTTCGGCCTCTGGAAGGTCAACAACGACACCTGTGCCGACCAGATCTACAACGCCATTAAGGCTGGCTACCGTCTCTTCGATGGTGCTTGTGGTATGTTCACACTCTCCCCAAAAATCAATCTCTAATTGGTACTAACGCGATTATTCCCAGACTACGGCAACGAGGTCGAAGCCGGCCAGGGTGTTGCCCGTGCCATTAAGGACGGTCTCGTTAAGCGTGAGGAGCTCTTCATTGTCTCCAAGCTCTGGAACAGCTTCCACGAGGCCGACAAGGTCGAGCCCATTGCCCGCAAGCAGCTCGCCGACTGGGGTGTCGACTACTTCGATCTTTACATTGTGCACTTCCCCATTGCCCTGAAGTACCTCGACCCCTCCGTGCGCTACCCTCCTAGCTGGACCACCGTCGAGGGCAAGGTCGAGGTCGCCAACGCCCCCATCCACGAGACCTGGGGCGCCATGGAGACCCTCGTTGACAAGAAGCTGGCCCGCAGCATCGGTGTCAGCAACTTCAGCGCTCAGCTGCTGATGGATCTGCTCCGCTACGCCCGCGTCCGCCCCGCTACCCTCCAGATCGAGCACCACCCCTACCTCACCCAGACCCGTCTCGTCGACTACGCCCAGGAGCAGGGTCTCACCGTCACTGCTTACTCTTCTTTCGGTCCTCTCAGCTTCCTTGAGCTTGACCTTAAGCACGCTAAGGATACCCCGCTGCTCTTCGAGCACGCTACTATCACCAGCATTGCTGAGAAGCACGGCCGTACCCCCGCCCAGGTTCTGCTGCGCTGGTCTACTCAGCGCAACATCGCTGTCATCCCTAAGAGCAACAACCCTACCCGTCTTGCTCAGAACTTGACTGTCACCGATTTCGACCTTGAGACCAGCGAGCTTGAGGCTATCAGTGCTCTGGACAAGGGTCTCCGCTTCAACGACCCCATTGCTGTAAGTTTGGTGTCTGTGGAGTATTTGCTATTAATACTGACTGTTTTTTTTTCTAGTACGGTCTTGGAATCCCCATCTTCTAAGCGTGTCCAGACTCAAAAGCACGGGAGACGGAAAAGATCCCGTGTCCAGAGAGGGAACTCTGGATATTATGACGATTTTTATGCCTTGGATAAATTAAATAAAAACATACCATTTTCAATTTTTCTTATTTCTCTTCTTCAGATCTTCCATAATAGCCAGAGTAGGGTAGGGTACAAATTTGAAGGGCGGGGTGAGGGACTAGGGGACGAGGGGGGTTATACTCGCAGATGGGGATGTCGCGCCTTGCAGAAAATTTTCAATTACCTCAATAGACAGTTGTAATCAGAGACCGAAGGAACAGCCGAAGTGTCTGAGGGAGCTGTGATAGGATTTGATAAGATGTTGAGTTGAAAATTGAAGCGAATTTGAATGTATACAGCTCCGTAGAACATAGATAGGCAAGGCGCCAAGAATTGCTGGTCTCGACGATCCGCCATTTTTCTCCGATGTCTCCGTCAACTTCCCAATAACACAAATCTCACAATGCTCTCCCCGACTTTAGCGCGGATGACCGGGCAGGTTCACATAACCGGATATCCCATGCCAAAGAACTTGGCCGAAAGCAAGCTGCTACTGAACGCCCTCCAGAAATTCGGAGAAGTATTAACATACCGCAACCTAAAGGTACGACATGCTCTCTCAATTACCATTTAGACAAGCCCTGATCTAACAATTCCCTTAGTATGACACTACCAACACCTCACCAAACACCAACCGCCCCATCGTCGCGATCTTTGAGACAGCCGACGCAGCAGACCGCGCGATTGCAGCTTCGCCCATAACCATTCCCCTACCGACATCCTCCTTCACCACCTCTAAATCTCACCCTCCAAACTCTATTCCCATCACATCAACTACCCCGACATCTTCAAATGCTCCCCGCTCGCTGGTCCTCGAAATCCAACACTCGCGCCACAACCATGCCTCCGCCCTCAAACGAAGCCCTTTCTACACCACCTACAATCTTTTCAAAAACAACCCCGTCTACGAAGATCTGATCAGCGAAGAGACGGGTATCCCACTCAAAGAACTGGCCGATACACTCTCGAGCAAGAAATATCCTATTGGCGCTGGCGTCAAATCTAATATCCAAGAGGAAAATCGGCGCATGGGCGCGACGAGTTTGGTGGATATGTGGAAGGAGGGGATGGGGATTAAGATTGAGAATGAAGGGCAGGATTCTAGTGAGAATGGACCTGGGATTGGAAATGTCGGTGGTATTAGGGAGCCTGGGGAGAGATTGGAGGACGAGAAGCGGAGTTCGGTGGTCTGAGCTGGAGACTTGGGTTGGGCCTTTTCTTGTTCCCTGGATGGTAACAAGAGAGGTAATACACTTTTGTTTTCTGGGCTACTGGACCTGAAACCGGATCAGCAAATCCAGCGGAAGAGGCGCTCCCCTTTTTTAGGCAGTTGCGTTGGCTGTGGGCTGAAGGCGCATATTTCCGTCTTGGAATCAAGTTCCACATTGGCGGCTTCCTTTGAACAACTTGCACTCAGAACCTGTTTGCTTGGAAGACTCGTTCCTTGGTCTGGTCTATTAGCCATGACCACCCTTGGGCTTCCTCAGTCCATGACATCTACATTGCCAAATGGATCCGATCATTCTGCCGGATAGATCATGCTAACTGAAGCAATTGGCTTGTCAGGTCACTAGGCAGGTCCTAGTGACCGTAATTGGCAGAGAGTCTACGAATAAGTGGACCAGGCGATCGTGGCAGGGAACTACATGTATATTACAGTTAAATTATGTATAAAGTGAGAATCGGGTTGGGTATGTGGCAAACAGAGTCAAAATAAATATTCGTAGTTGCTAAACGCTAGAAAGTCCGGTCGCTATCCTTCACATCGGTTTCCTCCTGTTCCCATCTGAGTAGTGGGCATCGAAAAGTTATCTTTGGCAAGACTCCTAATTTGAATCTGGGATAGGAATGGAACAACACGGAGCTACTTCATAGACAAGATGCTGAGGAGTCAAGATGTTCAGAAAGCTCATCGCAAGCGATCTTTGATCTGCAATTTGCACAATTTCCGACAAGTCATATATCTGACCCTCTTCTTGTGAGCCATCAGGGTCGCCGCAACTAGGCTGTTGGCTCTTGGGCATGATCAAGAAGATACAAAAAATCCTTGGCTTTGGCCTTTGTCTTTTTCAAAGCTAGTTAGGCATGGGTAGGTAGAAGAAGCTAGCTGCTGATCGTGGCCGAACCAGACTGTCTGCATTAGCTGGCTAGCTAGTTGTCGTAACATCCACGCCTAAGCTTCTGTCCAAGACGACTATGATCATCAATCAAGGCTGTAGGATCCCAGCTTTTAAAGGCCAGTTAAAGGTCCTCAGTGGATATGAGCTGGTATAATATGAAGGAGAGAAGATGTAGGGGGGATGCAGGGAAAAATGGACATCTTGGAGATAGTCGAGCGAAGCCGATCTCCTTCCTTTATTAGTGCGTGAAGGCTATATTTCAATATAAGAAATGTTTTAAGACCTCTGTCTATATAGCTGGAGACTATAAAAAATTGATAGAATGGTTGATGGAAATGATTAAGACACTAGAAATGAAAGAAGCAATTTCATGATTATATACGGCTGAAACATAAGCCTGATATTTTCGGCATGCAACAAAAAACGCAAAGATCTCAAGCTTTGTTTCTCTGGAGTTTCACAACTACGTTGAAGCCCCATAGTCTGAGTTGTGGATGCAACTACTCCGTATTCGTATCGTTCGAAGCTTCAATATGCTGTAGATCCAGAAGGAAGTGCTGCATCCAGACACACCCCCTAAAAGAGGGCAGTGCCAGCCACTTGGCGAACCTAAAAATACGTTCTGCAAGTTTCAATGGTAGTGCCAAGACAATTTTGGCGCGCGTGACATTCCGCGCGGCGGAAAGGACTTGGCAGTCAGCATCCCTGTCTGTGAGAAATGATAGGAAAGACCCTCTTCCAAATCAAATGTGACAGTTCCTCGTGCTCTATGACCCAAAGAGTGTGTTAAAAAATATATTCAGTTGAAGGTTTTGTTTTCATGTCTCCCTCCCCTAACCGCCTACCCCGGGTACACCGGGAAGGGGGGCGCTTGGCATTACTACAAAAAGAAAACTCAACGCCAAGCACCTGAAAACCGGGCTGAGCAAAGCTGCCCAGAACGAAGTCAGGCAGCAGGATTGGTCGGTGCCAATGTCTTGGAACATGGCTTTGTACGGAGTACCTAATCCCGCTCATATAGCGCCTCTGTGCCAAGTGAATGGTTTCATATATCCGATGGATTCCATTGAATTATTACGCTTTAGTTCTAGGGGATGAACCCTCATATTCTCCTCTTGTTCCCAATGCACTTCACTCCTGCTCTCTATCTTCAAGTCCCATGCATTTCCTCCGATGTCTCCGATGTCGGTCACCATCTCAAATGAGGCCAGTGATCCTTTCTAGTTGGTTGACCACCATCTTTTTGGCCTGCCTATTCATACCAAATGTCCTCGCAATAATCGAGGTCAACCCTGAGGATGAGAGTAGGTCTATCTCATATGCTAGTTAATCACCGCAAATGACTTACATGGACTTCTCCCGACAGCGTCCCTCAAAAATGCCGCCAAGACCGTCGCCACTGCCATGATGAAGTTCTACGACGAACGCGACTCAAAAGATATCCCGGGTAAAATGGACGATACCTGGTGGGAGGGCGGTTCGATGTTTATGACTCTCATCCAGTACTGGTATTTAACGGGCGACAGCCAGTTCAACAACGCCATCCAGGAAGGCATGTATTGGCAAAAGGGCGAAAACGACTTTTTCCCAAGCAACTACTCCCAGTACCTCGGTAACGACGATCAAGTGTTCTGGGGATTGGCGGCAATAACCGCCGGAGAACTCAACTTCCCAGAAAGAGAAGGCGAACCTTCGTGGGTTTCTCTGGCCGAGGGTGTCTTTAATGGCCAGGTCCCTCGCTGGGATATGAACACTTGCGGCGGAGGTTTGCGCTGGCAGATCTGGCCTTACCAGAATGGATATGGATTGAAAAACGCCATCTCTAACGGAGGCCTTTTCCAACTGTCAGCACGGCTGGCACTATACACCAAGAACGCCACCTATGCCGAGTGGGCCGAGAGGATTTGGGATTGGAGTGCGTCTACGCCGCTATTGAGAAAAACCTGGGTTATCGCCGATACCACTTCTACCGCGGCGAATTGTAAGGATCACGGTGATCACCAATGGACTTACAACTACGCTACCTATATCGCCGGTGCAGGTTATATGCACAACTATGTATGTCTATACCCCATCCCCAACAAGTTGACTCTCCGGGATATCCAAACTAACCGGTTTTATAGACAAACGGCACCGAAAGTAAATGGCTGACAGGTGTGTCAGGATTGATCGGGGCATCTAATCAGTTTTTCCCCGCCTCCGGTCAGAACCAAATCATCTCTGACATCACCTGCGAGCCGATCGATCTGTGTGATCGCAACCAGAAAACCTTCAAGGCATATTACACTTCATGGCTTGGATTCATGTCGCAGATAGTGCCCAGCAATATCACGGCGTCCACAATGGCGAGATTCAAGACCTCCGCTGTCGCTGCTGGCCAGCAATGCTCAGGTGGCAGCGATGGGACTCTTTGTGGAGTTCGTTGGACGAAGAAAACGGTATGGGATGGGTCTTCGGGCTTGGAGCAGCAGATGTCTGTTCTGGGTGTTCTTAATGCCGTCATGGTCCCATTCAAGAGCCAGGGCCCTTACAATGCCGACAATGGTGGTACATCTAAAAGCGACCCACATGGAGGCACTAATACAAAGGAAACCGTGGGGCCTGCGCCTATCACTACAGGTGATAGGGTTGGCGCGGGAATCCTGACTGCTGTTTTTGTTATACTGTGGGTCGGGGCTATAGGTTTCATGTTGAAAAAATAGTCGATACACTCATACATGTATATTTGGAGTTTTGGTGCCCTGAGAAATCCAGGCTTTTTTTTTTGCGATATTTTTTGATGCTAGAAATCTATTCACAATTATAATTTAGCCAACTACCAAGTGAAACTGAAGTATAATTAGTAGTTAGGTATATACAATCCAAAGTAGCCTATATAAGAGTGTGTAGATCCAGAGGATAGAGATCAATAGAAACTAGTTGCTCCATGCAGGAGACGGCATTATGTACAGTCTCATCTCCGAAATTTGAGTGCTGAAGAAATTTGTACAATCACCCTGAGACTTTAGTTTCCACTTAGTTTCATCGGGGCAAGGCCCAAAGAAACATCGTACAATGATTAACCATGGAAGGAGAGGGACACTAGATAAATAAGAGAGCAGGTGTTCCTCACGCAGCCATATCTCCAAGATCATGTCTCGGTCAAGTACTTCCTCATCCTGTACGGTGCAGAACTTCGTTTTGTTTGTCATTTCAGACCTCCTCATCCTCCGTGGTCTCGTGGGTCTTATCTTTCTTTGAAGCTGCTGCTCCAGCCCTCACGAGCTTAGCAACACAATCCTTAGCACGTAGAAGACGCCGCTGCGCTGCGTTGGCGGAGATATCATAGTGGCGGCTGACAGCGGCCCAGTCAATCTGGAATATGATATTAGTGCTGAAAAGCAACGGATGAGCGGGAGAGAGCTCGCCTTAATGCCTGTCTCTCTGATACAGGTAAGTACAAACTCGAGCCTTTCTTCCAGTAGCTCACGACTAGTCTCCCCAGTGGTCTTGGCAGTGGTCTTGTTGGTAGGCTTAGCAACAGCCTTCTTGGTGGCCTTGATTTTGGTGACTCTGTTAGAAGCCATGACAAAAATAAATGACTAGGCTGCTGTGATATTATTTGATGCAAATGCAAATGCGCAGAGAAACAGTGAACTTTACTCAGGTCGAGGAACTCGAGGAGAGGAGGAAAGAAGAAGAAAAACAAGGAGAATCAAGATCGAGAACCAAATTTATACCCTGATCTAATAGCAAACAGCTTGGAGTCTTCTCCCTCGTCCCATATTACCTCTTCGTACAGAGTATTGTGTGAGATACTACCATAAAGCCAGCTACAGCATTACTTGCAGCAGAAAGAAATTCATAGGAATTTCGGAGATGTAGATAACATAACGTATTTTAAACAAACTAGTATTATCTAGACCTACGACAATTATATAGATTGTTTAATTGTTGTTCCTTAAAGCTTTCGCTACGTTTGTATTAGATTATTTATCGTCCTCGGTGCTTATGGTTCGATTTTCTGCCAAGGGGTCTAGGGTTTAGCTCCTACCAATATCATTAACTGCGTCCAGCGCCAAATAAACAAATTATGTGAAAATCAGTGAGCTTTAATTCCCATGGTTCCACGAACCCCTCTACATAGAAATACGAAACTCCAAGGTAAAATTACTACGGGACGCCAATTAGGACTCTTTTGCAGTCACACGTCATGACCTCATCTACCATTCAATGTACCTAATAGCCATAGTGGCGATTTTAGCTATTGGTTTCATAAATGACAGAGTGATCATAAGATCTTTTTACTAATATGGCCGTGTAAGGTCATTTGACTTGCTATATCTTAAGTATATAGAGGGCTTTAATGGATAAAAAAATCTTTCATAATGTCCTAGATATCAGCAAATATCGCCGAACCATTCGAATCAACTCTCCCAGAAACATTTATTTATATTCACCATGTCGGACCTCTTCCGCAGAGCATCTGACGCCTTCCACCATCGCCGGAACTCAACCGACTCAACGGATGCATCCAAATCCCTTGATCCTTCTAGCGCGGCAAACCCTCCCGAGCAAGAGTCACTGAATCAAAACTCCGAATCTGCTCAGCCTGAGTCTCACGTTAATGAGGCTTCCGCAGGTGTAGCGAATGGTACAATGCCACTTTCTCGTCTTTTGTGTATGGTATATAATAACAAAATCCTACAGACAATGCTGCACCTCCGAAACAACACCACTTTTGGGGATGGCCACACCACCAGGCAAAGTAACCCGGGACAAAGCAGCAACCTAGCTAGAAGCAGGAAGATACTGAATGGGCTGCTGGCACGTAGAAGAATCATCGTGCTCGACAGAGTTGCCGGGGTGCTAACATTGAGTTTGTGAAGAGACTGACTACCAACACTCTGCTTTTTTTTTTTTTTTTTTTTTTACCTCCAACGCATTCGTGCTAAATAACCTGAGTATTATTATTTGCTCCGCCTCGCTCCGCAAAGTCGTCATATAGCCGTCGTGTTCATCCGCCTCTCTGAAATTGATATGTTATCCCTCTTGTGTTCTGCATTCTGCCTTGCAATCAATCCAAACCCAACAATGGATCTTAAAGTCATGTAAAGATCTAGCAATATACTTAGGATAGGTGCCAAGGTTTACCTACTGGGCAAAAAGCGGCAAGGCGTGAACACTGAAACGGAAGGGGAAGGCCACTATTATCCTGTCCACGGGTATATATGCATACCTAGGTATATGCTATATAACCGCCATCTGCTCAATACACTGTTCAAACACCGACCCGACCCGCCTTTTGGAGAATATGGGGTAGAGGCTATTGACTATTCTCCGACAACGCGTTCATTGCCATAAGGAGTAATATGGTGGAGCTAATGCAAACCCTAATATCAGATTGCGGGGGAAATCTACATATGTTTACATTGAAATCAAAAAAGATCATCTAAAGCAATGAGGGAAGCGAAAATAGAGAAATTTATTGGAGACCTATAAGTATTTATTGTTTTATTGGCCCCATAATTCACATCTATCCTTTTCCCACTCCCACCATGTTTCGCTGTCTTTCTTTCTTCATCTCCCTGGCAGCTGTCACGAACCTTTATGCCACTCACTATGACGGCAACATATACACACTCTCCTATGATGGTGCAAACTCACTTTCGATCTCTTCATCCTTGAAAACATGCGGTGATGGCCCTAGCTGGCTTACGTTCGATTCGCCAACGCGCACACTTTATTGCTCCGACCACTCAGGCAATGCGTCTATGAATGGCCTGTTGAGCTCCTACTCTGTGAGCCGGGATGGGAGCCTGAAGGAACTTGCGAATACCGTTGACGTGGGTGCCGCAGTCCACAGTACTATTTATGGTGGCAAGGACGCGCACAAAAAGTATTTGGCTATTGCGCATTAGTGAGTAACTTTGATATCTACTTAAGCCAGCTATGTAGACGACCCTTCTACAAACAAACTAACATATATCAGCGGCGGTTCCACCCTTTCGACCTTTACCCTACCCCTTAGCCCCGATGAGAAGGCCCTGCAGATCTTCCGCTACCGAATGTCCCAGCCCGGTATCAAACCCGAGCAGGATGCGTCGCACCCGCATCAGGTGATCCTCGATCCAACCGGTGATTTCATCCTTGTTCCAGACCTGGGCGCCGATAAAGTCCGCGTGTATACCATTAACCAGCATTCGGGACGCCTGAATGCATGCCCTAGTCTTAATTACACTGCCGGCAGTGGACCGCGCCATGGTCTGTTCTGGAAATCCAGCCCCTCGGATGTAGCGCGAGCTCCAGTGACTATGCTGTACACTGTCAGTGAATTAAGCGGCCGCTTCAATGCGTTTGCTGTGTCTTATTTATCCTCCGGATGTCTCGGGTTCCGGGAAACCCAATCCTTTGTGCCATATCCAGGCGGAAAGTTACCGGCTAAGGCTACGCCGGCGGCGCTCCTCATGGCTGGGAATTCTATTTATGCTTCGATTCGCTTTGATCAAGGACACCCTCCGAATGATTCCCTGTCGGTCTTGACTCGGTCCCCCAATGGCACAGTGACTTTCAGCCAACTCACTTCTTCACATGGCACCGTTCCCCGCACTTTTTCCATCAATAAGAAGGGCACTCTACTGGCTATTGGGTGCCAGGCTTCATCTAATGTAGCCATAGTCAAAAGGGATCTGGAGAGTGGAAAGCTCGGCAATCTAGTTGCCAACCTGCAGGTTGGACAGCCTGGTCAGGCTAGTAATTCGTCGACGGGGTTGAGCAGCATTATCTGGGAAGAGTGAGCTCTTTAACATAACTTGATTGTACATATAAAGCAAGGTTGATGTCAGGGTCTACTGCTATCTATATATTTTGAATGGGAGGTTATGGAACTTTATAAGTAGATCTTTGAGGCCCCTTTATTTGGTTTTTTTTTATATCGTGCTTGTGATGGAGACATCTAGTAACCATATATCTCCTATATATGAAGCCAAGTCACCTGCTTCCTCCTCATCCTTGGCATTGCAGTCAATCAATAACCGTTGCGGGGAAAGAGGAGAGATGAATTGCCGATACGTGAGTCAATCACACAGGCTGTTGTTTCTCTCTCTAGAGATCAATAATATTGATATGCAACATGTTATCTGCTATACAAGATCCAGTCTCCAAACTCTTATTATACATTGACATCACCTGCACTATTACTTGCACATTTCCTCTGAGATGAGGAAATGATGTAATCCCGAGCATAATTGCATTGATGTTACCGGGTTTATTTTTTGTTCCTGTTGACTTTGTATATGTCAACAAGCTAACATGGGTTATTGATGTGTGCTTCCATCCATGCCATCGAGCTCATATGCTGATGTTCACTGGCTCTCCACTCGGATTTAAGCCGGATTTAATATAGGCTGACGGCCTATCTCCTTTCCATTTTGCATGACCAATAACACAAGAAATGTCGTCAATTACCGAAAAGACTCCAGTGGCGCTGCAAAACAATTCTAACAGCACTATCAGTAGGGCTTGACGTTGGTTGAAAAATCATCCGGCCCACCTGAGGCATGGTTATGGTTATGGATACCTATAACAGCCGACCAATCAGATACGATCTGTCATCATGTTGCAGGAGATGACAAGCTTAACCGTTCTTGTGTCACATCATGACTGCCATGTGGTATTGGCCATATAAATTGGCGTAATGTTCGTCTCCTGATGGGCCTTCACTCCTTGTTTTCACACTCACATCTTTGCAACGGCACCGAAGCTCAGCAAACTCCACAAATATGATAAAGACACTCTCACTTGGCGGACAGCGGGTCCCCGTTCCTGGGTTTGGCGCCATGGGCCTCAATTCTGCAATGGGATCAGACTTCAATCTTGCACAGTCCGAGCCCGTTCTATTGAAGGCTATCGAGTTGGGCTGCACATTCTGGGATACCGCGGTAAGCCATCTTTTCGTATTATACCGAGTGTGATAGCTTCTAATCCCATTGCCGTCCTAGGTTGCCTACAAAAACGGCGAAAATGAGAAGCTGCTTGGAGAATTCATCAAGAAGCACAATGTTCGCGATAAGCTTTTCGGTAAGTTGGCTGTTAGCTTTCTCTGCATTGAATTATCATCTCATGTCATTTCGATGCACAGTGGCCTCTAAGTGTGGATTTGATGTCTTCGGGCCCGAACGAAAGGTAACCAACTCGGCCGCCCACATTAAAGAATACATCGAGGGAACAATCGATAGACTTGGTTTCACCCCCGATCTCTACTATCTCCACAGAATCGACCCCAGTACGTAACATCCACAGGAAGGAATTTCATTCGAATCCGTATGCTAACTCTGCAACTCAAGACACTCCCCTAGAGGAGTCTATCGGGGCCCTGGATGAACTCCGACGTGCCGGAAAAACAAAATATATTGGCCTATCCGAATGCTCTGCTGAGACTTTGCGGAAGGCAAACACGAGTACGTCTATAAAAGTACAGAACAAAAGAATGCACGCTAACATATCTTAGTTGCCAAGATCGATGCCGTTCAAGCCGAGTACTCTGCCTTTGAGACATTACACGAGACCACTGGCCTCATTGAGACGGCAAAGGAATTGGATGTGGCCTTTGTAGCATTCAGTCCTCTGGGACACGGCTGGCTGGTGGATGACTTCCAGTTCAAGTCTCCTGATGATTTCGCCCCTAATGACTTCCGACGCACTGGTACGTCACTCCTTTTTGGGTTTGCTAAAATTCTGCCGGATTCGGGTAACTAACTTCTAGAAATATTTTAGTTCCTAAGTTCCAAGGCGAAAACTTCTACAAGAACAAGGCTATTGTTGACGAGATCAAGAAGTTGGCAACCCGAAAAGGTTGCACAGTTGCACAGATTGCCCTGGCCTGGGTTGCTGCGCAGGGATTGATTACTATACCAGGAACGACCAAAGCTTCACGCTTGGAAGAAAACTGGGCATCTCGTGATGTCGAATTGACAGAAGAAGAGTTGAAGGAGATGCGAGATATCGTGGAGGCTGCTAAGCCGGTTGGGGAAAGATTCTCTGCTATCTTCCAATCGATGGTTGGTCACTAGACTGCAACAATGATTAGGTCCTTCGAAAGATCTAGAATCTATGAGATAGAATATGCAAGGCTAGTAATTGAAATATTTCTTATTCTATAAATTCCAGAGATATTGCAGACTTCCGTGGGCAACAGTACAATAGTTTATAAAAGAAAATCAGCCATAACATCACACAAATGAGAAATCACATGTAACGCGATAACCTTGTGTCTACAGGTAATAAGAGTCTCTAAGAGGGTGAGAATATTCGAGCTTAGATAGATTAATGATCTTAATGATGAAACCAGGTAAGTTCAGACTGACATTGAAGGAATACACACTTCGTATGGTTTGGAGGATTCTTGCTTTTCCCACCGGCAATGAAAGCCAATCAGAAGTAAGTCCACAATGGTATAGATCGCCCGTCGTAGGGAAGGCTTTTTTGAGTGAGTGGGTGGCATTATCGCCTTGCGAAACATATACACAAGGATGCCAAGGGGCTGTTCGAGGTTCCCTGTACTCACACTGAGCACATACTTGGACCACTAGTCTAGGTTAGGATATCAAGGTTCAATATCAGTTAGAAATACTTACCTTTGAATCATTTGATATCTTCAGGAAAGAAAATGATGTTCCGTTAGAAGCCATACCATATACCGTGGCGTCTCGCTTTGCGATCTTACGCTTCCGATGTATGCATCCTTTGGAACGAGTTAGCTTTCCGATATATAGCATCGGAGGCATTGTTGGATACTCACCCATAGAACCCAGGGCTTGCGCCACCCCGGATTCAATATCAAGATTTCTTGCCTTGACAATCAGGACGTTGAGGCAGATGTCTTCGCCGTCCTCTCCGCACCAGATTTTGTAATATGGACAGACCGACAACTTGACCTTTGTCTTCTTCCAGGTCACCGGGCTATGCGTATAGGTTTTCTCCATCTGAATGTTCAGAGGTTGGGTATTCGGATGATCAGTTGTCGCTATTTCATGTGCGTGGAGGAGTAGAGCGTTGATTACCCAGCGGATGCTGACTTCGCTTTGAGGACTACGCCCAGAGGCCCGGTCAATTAGTTCTAGTGTTCTAACTGTAGCAAGTTAGCTATATACCTCCTTTACTTCTTGCGTCGAGCTTGTTTACCTAGGTTTGGAGGTAGTTGGAGTTCAGGCACATGTTGTAGTTCTTGGTCCTTGCGATCAAATTTCAACCCAAGGACTTTCTCAATTTCCTTGAGAGAGAGCGATGAGATTGGAACAGTCGGTAGTTGCTCATACTCCGATAGCTTCTCAAATTTATCTACTGTCTCTCTAAGTTGCGTCTGGTCGATATTGCCATCCAAGTAATCCTGGACCCCAGTCAACGCTCTATCCAGCAACACCTCTTTTGAAGAGTCATGTCCTGGAGCCATTTTGGTAGACTTCTGGTTTAGAGATTTTGTTTGGATGAGAGATTGCGAGAAGATGGGAAGAAGAGTAAAGAGAGTTGATGGGAAAGGAAAATAAAGCTCGGGGGTGAATCTACATCACACATTGCACCGCGTCTCTTTCAGCCATCTGCGCGATTTTCTGCGTACCTGCCTAGCCCTGGAGGTATAGGTAGCCTCCAAAGATAATTACAATCAATTAAATAAGCACTTTATTCATACAGTATGTATCACCCAGACAGCCCTTCCGAGGCCGTATATCACTTGGGCAGGTGTATGGATATATACCCGGATGAAAGGATACATAAAGCTATTTGAAAACAGACATGGACCCCGGGGACTAGGTAAAGATACCCGTAGATAATCTAGGTATTCTGAGGCTGAAAGATCCGTCTGTGCTTTTATTTCCTTTCCCAATCTGGCAAAAGTCTTCAATCATCCAAATATCTAGACCCTCGCTTTATCCGAGGCTAGATGTGTACTTGAGAGAACCCTTACTTCCAGATGCTTTCTTGTCATTGGCGCAAAGTAGTCTCCCCATTTCATATCATCAGGTGTGGTTTCATATAGCTGCATATCGAGACAGTGAAACATATATGCGAAGGCTAAATATAACTCGGAATAAGCGAGACTAGAGAATATTTGCCCGTGTAAGTTCCAGCATACAGCATAACGAGCGAGATAGAATATGCACATAGGCGTTGCATATTCTAACTTACTTGATTCCGAGACAGCCCCGCGAACCCCTGGAAAAAGATACCAAGTGGCGATCTAGATGCTTAAAGTCGTCACCAAGCCAACGCTCAGGCCTAAAGGTATTTGGTTCTGGAAATACCGAGCCATCAGTGTTATAAACATACTGGCTAAGCGAAACGGCGGTCTTTAGTCATAAAGTCAGTGAATTGACGGGGCATGCAAGCTTGTGAGGCCAAGGAACATACTCCAGGGGGTATATATTGTCCACAGAGTGTGGCACCAGATGGTGGTACGATACGCGGGAGTCGTCCAGGGGCCCCATGAGAGAAGCGAAGCGACTCTTTCACAACGGCTCTCTAAAAATGTTATAGTCAATTTCAAGCCCCATATTAGTCCGAACAGAAGCTCAGTTACATACCAGGTAAGGTAGCTTCTCAAGTGTCTCTGCAGTTGGCATTGGGTGGCCATCAAGTATTACACTGGAAAGCTCCTGTTGAAGTCTGCTTTTAATTTGGGGATTGCTCAAGATGTGGAAAGTACCATGAATCAAAGTATTTGCTGTCGATTCCTCTCCGGCAACTAGGAAAACCAGGGCCTCGGCGGTGAGATCATCAATAGATGGTGCTGGTAGACCTGTTTTTGCATCTGGCTGTAAGATCAGGTCAAACATGCTCGGATGCTGTTGCTCTGGTAATTTATGGCGTTCAATGGCATTTAGAGCTAAGTTTTGGGCTTGCTAGACACGGAAACATCAGCGACAAGAAAGAGAAAGAAAAACACGAGTAATATGTTGACTAACTCACAGTACGCAGATGAAAGACTGCAGCCAATATTGTATTCCACTTTGCAAGAGCAGGAAATTGCAGGGTAAGAGTAACAATAGGCATGAGAAGGGTATGGAATGTACGGACAAGAACCGCAGAGACGAGAAAAGGATTCATATGAACAACAGATGGATAGGTAAAGTCTGGGGAATCGAGCGCCCCAAATGTCCTCTGCCATCCATAGTTCATGATCAGGTCTGTAGTAAGCGAGTGATAGCCTCTTGTGAGATCAACCACTCTGTTATCCCTGCCGTATTCTCTCAGAATATCTATGAACTTCATGATGGTGGCATGAATTAAAGGATCACCTCTTGCAACAGCTGCTTTGGAGAGAAATGGCGCAAACATCTCTCGTCGTGACTTGGAAGACTTGAGGTCTAGCATGTTGAAGTGGGATCCTTCCCCAAGGGGGTAATTGTAGAATCGACGGTCCTTGTCAAATTGTGTGCCGACGCAGAAAACTTCGTTATAGGCATCTATATCGTGGATATGTAATTCATTGGGATAGGTTCGGACAATCGGCCCTGTAAACCACGGAGATGTGAGATGAAAGTGGAAGTGGCATTATACGAACCCGTACCATATTTCCGATGAAGTTCTGGAAGTATTAGAGTGTATTGGCCTCCTTTGACCAACGACCAGTACGCGCCGTAAAGGTGTGTGGCGGCAGCGAGCTTTGGTCCCGGAAACCGGGCAAGGGGATGAAAGAATAACCTATAAATCATACGAAGACACTGGAGCCCCAGCAAAGCAGCTACCACCCACGGCCAAATCATGTTGACAAAGATGGGCTTATTTGAAGATCGGAATAAATTATGAAAAGTGCTTTGTGTGGATGTGGAGTACTTATAATACACTGCTGGCTACTTACTTACTTTTGGGCGCTCTGCTTTTCACCTCACATGCATGGAATCATCTTCATTGGATATCTGATGCCCCCTCGCTTAGGCCTCCTCGTGCGATATGACACATCTATTCGAGTTGCCAAGATGTATGCACATGCAGGCAAGCCCGATATGGGACATACAACATAAGCAAGCAATGATGTCTTTCCTCTCGTGCACCCATTAACATACATCAATTGTGCTTGACAGCTAGGTATACAACATTCCCAGGTGAATGAAACCAAAAATCACTTCCCAAAAGATATGCAACTCTAAATTGGAGATTAGGAAACATGTCTGCCTCGTAGAGATGCTTGAAGCTGCAGATAAATTAGATCTTTTCTCGCCGTATATCATCCCCATTATCCCTAGAGCGTTATGTTTAGCACATATTTCCATCGATCGTAATTCGGAGATTTATTTGGCTATTCCCGTAACTTTGCTTTTTTTTCCTTTTTTTCCAGGAGAGATTTGCGTACTTTGTAGTAAGACCGTATCAACGCCTGGAGACCCGTGAGCCATTTCACGACTACTGCGTTCATGAGGCCACTGAACCTACAAATTTGTCCTATCTTCATTATATGAATCAACGCCGACTCGCGGTCCTATTTGTTAGGAGCCTCATGCAAAATTGAAGCATGATAACGAGATATAGCAACGATTACGAACCATGCATCATGAGTATCATGCAAAACGGCCTGGACGGGGGATTTCTTAGAGAGACGCGGCACAGCCAATGCTTTGAACAACCTCTACAACACCGAGCTTTTCTTAAGGGGCAATGTAACATGATGAAAATGGGATGGGCTTGTGCATTAGTAGTATGCATCGTATCATCCGGAACGATCTAGATAGGGGGTTTCTTGGAGGGATACCGTATAGTAGATTACTCTACGGAGTCAACAATCTCTATAACCCCAAGATTTTATGAAAGGTCTAGGTACTCCGTAATGGAACGAGAATGGGATGGGCTTAGGCATTGGTGCCAGTGGGAGGCTGCCCTAGAGTAGTTTAGTGTCCACGAGCATCTTGGCTTGGATATATCAGAAATGGCGGCATTATTTATTACCTATTGAACTCAGGGGCCTGTACCTCGGGGACCTCGGCAGACATAACCTCTCTGGTCGACAAGATGATCTTGCGAGTATAATTTTCAGAAATCTAGCCCAGATATTGCTTTCTCGTTTGATCCTGAGTGTATCATGGAGCTCATGCAATTTTCACAGGATAGGATAGCCCACAATACTGAGAATTCCGATCCATGTATGTTCAAGATGATACGAGTTGGCCCCGAGAAAAACTGACATCAGGTCAGCCTCTAGAATCTTTCCAATTCTGCTTGAAATGCAAGCATACGATCTCTGTTCTATTGTGCTGCATCAGCATTAGAGAGGGAAAGCGATACCGGAGATGGTGGAGCATCATCCATAGCTGTCGTTTCAGACAAGCCACTACCAGAAGTTATTCTTTAATAGGTAAGTTACGAATGGAGAGCCGGCCATGGCCAGCCCGAAAAGCATTCATTTTCGACGTCATTTTCATGGGTCCTCGCATTCTATGTGTAAAGAATCAATCCGCTCGCAATTGATTATAGAACGGAAGGCGTTGGGGCCATTAATCAGGTGACAGTGTAAAAAAGACATTAAGGCATTACCCTCATTCCCTCAAATTCGGACAAACGCTGTAGAGTGAAGTATCACATTAGCACTATGTCCGAAACCATGTTTCCATGTTTATACTGCAAGAGAGACAGATAGAGGAAAGGGAGACACTTACTAGCATCAATCTGCTGGATATTCGGCAACGCCAAGCGCACCTTATTCCGGTAAACAGCTGGCCCATTCAGTTGCAACGGGTTACCCTCGAAGTAAACAGTCTGCAGCTTCTCCTTATCCTTGAGTTCGCGCTCAACTTCCTCAAAGCTAGCAAGCTGATTATTTGAGCCCCACAGCTCTTCAAGGTTCTTTAGTGAAGAAAGATGTTCAAGATGAGAGACCTGGTTATTGGAAAAGTCAAGTACGCGCAGTGTCTCGTTGGATTCTAGTCCTGAAAGGTCGGTTACGGCATTGTGAGAGAGGTAGAGCTCTTCAAGCTTTGGGAGCGCGGAGAGACCTGTGATTTTCGTGAGGCGGTTGGATTGGATGGAGATGATGCGGAGGTTTGAGAGATTGTCCAGGTTCTGCGAGGGTGTCAGGTTTCTTACTTTTTAAGGCATTTTGGGTGACAATCACGAACCTTCATTTCGACGATCTTGTTTTTCCCAAGCCAGAGTTCTTCCAGCGCGGTCAATGTTTCCAAGTTTTCGATTTCCTGAGCGGATCCCGTGTCAGCTTTCCGTTGTTTGTCTCATATGCCGGCACCGTATAGTACGAACCCGAATCTTATTCGCGCCCAACTCCAAGTTCTTGATTCCGGTCAATTCCTCCAAGCCCTCGATACGGGAGATTTTGTTCTGCACAAAGAAAATCTCGGTCAACTTCTTCAGATGCGAGATATTCTTAATATGCTTGATCTTGTTGAAGCTCAAATCCAAGCTTGTCAAGTTCTGGAATTCCTCCAAGCCTTTGACGTGGGAGATGAGGTTATCATAAAGGTCGAGTTCGGTCAGAGTAGCGGCGACATTTGGAGGGAAGTTGATGCGTGATATTTGATTCTGGCGCATGCATAGTCTCTGTATATCCCAACGCGTTAGCTATTTGGGCAAATCAAAGGAAAGCCGTGCCGTTGCGCTTTTGTGCCTTGAGGAAAAAGTGGTACCATATGCCCCTCTCTGCTACCAGGCGCGTGCGGATTCCAGTGTCAGGTCGTTTAGGGCATGTACCTGAAGCTTAGGGAAGCGTTCCAATTTAAGAGCAGAAATCGACGATATCCGGCAATGCACAAGGTCGATATCCTACAGTATAAGAATGATTAGCAATCAAGTCGCGCGCGCATCAGCGGAGAGTCTAGGAGGGCTATGTGCCTACCTCTGCGTTAACATCTTCATCTGCCAATAGATCTGAACAACCGTTAGTATATTGACTTGTCCATGGCTGCTCAGCCTTGAGCAGTCAATCATTCGGCGACCGTACCTTCATCGGCCTCAATCTCATCGACCGGGGGTGCATCCGGATCCGAGTAATCGGAATCCTCCAGCGCCTCTGGGTTTGTAATAACCGCTTTTAGTTCTTTTGGCTCCTTTGGCTCCATCCTCATTTTTCCGTCCCAGCCCTCCTTGTTCTTCATAATTTCAGCCAGCGTGGGAGTTGTGGGATGTTTGGAGGTGGGCGGTAGGAATCGCGATTGCGGGGAGCTTTTCGCGTTTTTATCGGGAGACGATCGCCAATGGGTGATTCTTGAAAAAAAAGTGAACTACAAGATGAGCTCGAAAGAACAAAGAAAAAACAAAGAGTTTGCACTGAGAGTCAAGAACTGAAAACTTGGTTTCGGCAAGGTTGGGGTGACTACATCATTGTCTTAATGCGGTCTCAATGCGGAACAGCCCCGAGGTACTTCAACTTATTTACGGAGTACATATGCACTTATTATAATAGTATAGGATATAGATGGATAAAAATTAATGGGTTAAATTCATTTCTACTCTAATACAACTGGCTCCATTTTGTTTTCTGGATACGTCATCTCGGGGGCTATATACAGCATCGAGAGTCGCGGCTGGTCATGTACATTGCATGAAAGAAACTCTCCAACAACTTCGGCAGCATAAAGGGAATTATTAGACACTGCTCACTATGAAGGAGATGCATACCACTGCCAGGCAGAGGTCCCAGCAAAGGAGAGGACACAATGAAATGTATGCTCATGTATTGGTGAGCTGAGATCAAGGCAGTAAGGCCGTGTAGTAAGGCAGAAATGGGAAAATAGAAACATAGGGGGGATACAGCGGGGACATGATAACCAAGAGACGCCTGCAGAATGCATAAAAAGCGGACTTGTTAGGTGTTGGGGGTGAGAGAATACACAAAAAAGGGAAGATCAGGGCATGAGGGGTTGTTGATAAAGCACAGGGGAAGAAAAGGAAAAAAAAAAAAAAAGGAGGAATGGGCTCGCTCGGAGCGTAGTGAGATACAAAGTGAAATTGCAATGCGAAAGGTCGAAGATGGTCAAGTTAATGTGCTATCCAACGACAACAAATGCAGGAGACGGGGCCGTGGCCCAGTAGGATACCAGTTCCATCTGGGTCCATGTTCGGTCGTCGAGAAGGGGAATCGGATTGGAAGTAGGAAATAGGGCGACTACCCATCAATGGCAGCAATGCTGGAGGAACGCAAAAGGAAAGGGCTTTTCTCGCGTAGAAAAGAAAATAATTCGCTCAAAATGGATATCTCAGACGTAAGAAAGATCCCATCGAGGTATCTACAGGGTGCAATCCAGGACCATGCTGACATCTTGGACTTGGGCCCCTGCGAGATCCTCGAGAACAGGGATGAGATCGAGCAACTCATTGTCGTGAGCGTCAGAGAACCAGCTACTGATGGGAATCGCGTGCTCAGGGTGGAAGATGTATGAGGTGGGGGAATTGTCAATGATGATTGTTTCCTTCAAGTCTCGGCCAACTTGCGAAAGATCCTGAATAATGGTTAGGTAGTTCTCAGACTAAAGAAGACGAAGGAGCTCACCTTGACGTAGTTCCCCTGGTGGTTATAACAACTCTCTCGGAACAGGCGGTGATGAATCACGTTGTGGATATCCAGTTGATCAAGCAAAGGGTCGCCGTACTATTATAACTCGAGTCAGTGTATGGCACTAGCCAAGACGAAAGTGTCTACTGACCTTGGAAACCGAAGCAGTGAATACCACCACTTCGTAAAGCTCACCAACACGCTTCATGAATGCATCCACACCAGGACGTTTGATCACATAGATGTTGTGGTATTGTCCTTCAATCTCAACTGGAATGGTGAAGTCGGCACGTTCCAAAACCTATCAAATCAATAATGAGCGAGGTGATACGATGATACGATGATACGCCACGGGCGCGTATTGAAAGTGACAAGGACTTACTTTGAAGCTGCTGTGAACCAGCGTCTCATCGAGATCGAGAACCAAACACTTTCGACCACTCAAGTGAGGCAAAGGTGCAGGGAGCAAAGGCTGCGCGGTTTCCTCATAGTGGCCTCGAGGAGGAGCCGGGGGTGCAGGTGGCAGCGGTGGTGGTGGCGGTGGAGGGATCACCACGGGAAGTTTCATTTCTTGATGAGAAGTAACTTCTTCTTGGCCGTCGGTGCCGAAATTTTTAGGCATGGTTGAGGTTGATGCAGAAGTGAGGTCCTCGGTTGCTGAGGTTGATTGCCCCTCCCAATCTTGAGTGTTTGCATCTGCTGTCACTTCAGGTACTGATCCCAGCACAATTCCCGTTTGGGCAGGCGGGGCAACATCATTGATTTGATCCTTCTGACCAGGAACTTCTGACTGTGTGGCATCCGCAGAAGGACCCTCGCCTAGCACGCTAGCCGTAACAACCTGGACATTGCGGTCTTCTTCGCCAGGATGATCTGCGCTGACTGTGGAGTTTGCCGCCTTTTCGTCTAAGTATGGCTCCCTTGATTCTACAGTGCTTGAATCCGCGGTAGGGGCCTCTGCCTTGTCTGGAGTAGGCAACCTATTGGAAGCAGGTGGCCGCATGGTTGTTTTCTTTGCAGGCAAAGCAGTGTCATCCGCATCAACATCCGAAGAGGAACAACAGCCCAAGAAAGCCAGGAACTTAGATGGACTTTTCTTCTGTTGAGGCTTTGAGGGACTATCATCAGGCATAGTCGCAACCTCTTTACTCTCCTCCGCGTTCACCCCGTCCTGAGTCCGGTGCGACCGTCGGCTACTTGCCCGGCTGTGATCCCGTTTCGACCGTAGGATGCTCACTTTGGAACTCCTTCGAGAAGGCTCATCCTGCGATGTTTCCTCAGTCTTTTCCGACCCCTGTTTATTGCCTTTCAAGGATCGTCGCGATGGGATCGGGATCAACAAATGGCGTTTCTTCGGTGCGGTAACGCTCTCAGCGGTGGTCGGTGTGATATCTGCTTGCGCAGTGGAAGACGAGACCGGGTCGGAAGGTGCGACAGAGGCTGCGTCCTGGATCTCGGTCGCATCGGTACCTCTACCCTGTTCGGGCTCAGGAACTACGGAAGGAACGATGTCAGAAACCATGCCCCCCTTGGATATAACAGGCGAAAATAAACAAGCACATTCACTTACTGGCCGAGGCCGGAAGGCTTGAGGTATTCATAGGTGCTTTGTTTGCGGATTCCAGAGCTGAATCTCGCCCTGTCTCTTCACTCATCGAGGATGGCTGCGGTGTCAGGTGCCCCAACACAGATAAATATAGAATAAGGCAGCGAAGCGAAACGATTCCCAGGTCTGAAAGGCCTAGTCAATGCCAGAACTCTCTACGGTATCGAGAGCGCGGCTAATGGACGTTAACACGCCTCCTGGATAAGCAGGCACTCTTGGAAGTTATTTGCACGTACCGCCTTTGGGCCCCGGGAGTGATCCAACACCCACTGGTTGTACTTTCGAAAACGACAAGCTAAACGAACAGAAAAGGGATGTGATATCTCTACCGGTTTAAGGAGGATTTTCGGGGGGAGAGGAGTCGAGAGGAGTCGGGGGGATGTCACGTGAACCTACGGTGTGGGAAAACGGGGGGAGAGGAGGAAATGGGATTTATTTCCTTTTTTCCAATTTTTGACGCTAAACAGGGCTAACAAGGCACAGGGGCCCTTTTTCACACGCTACTACAAGCCATCGGCGGCTACGGTAAATACCGACTTGCTATCACGCTGTGCAGAGTCGTACCCTGTACTCAGCCGATGTTACTTTCATGTTTAAGGTGGGATTATTGTCCATTCTTTCACCATACACATCATACAACCAACCCAGAACATACTAACACCCAGTCAAAACAAGATCGTTTTGAGATGATCCCGATCAGGGCCTGTGGGGGGATCTAATTGTGGATATTAACTGTGAGTGTTATGTACGGCCCCTTTTTTATGGCCACTTTTATGCGTTAATGGCCACTCATATGGCAGTAGAAGGAGCTATGGCCTTCAAAACGTGATTGATTTCATTTGATGTGACTTAAATTAGGTCCAGTCCAATCCTCAAACTGCAAACTGCAAATTACTTTGTACAAACTGGGTTATACCCAGCTATTATTGTTGGTTCGAGTTCTCGAGGTCTAGTTGGGTTGGAATGTTTCATTAAGGGGAAATTGAACATAAAAGTCCACAATAAAGGATATACGGAGTAATCCGTACAGAGTAGACTAGATATCAAACCTATGGAGATATAATCGGGCCAAGGGGGACAGGGGTTCCTCGTTTTAATTATTACTTATCCAGGCCATTTTCTAAAAGATCAAATGTCACCCAGGTGGAAGCCCTAGAGAGAGGCTGGGCTGCAGAAGAGAAGTACAAAGTACAAAGTACAGTCAGCTTCCAGGGTTCCCCACGTGAGGTGCTTCTCCACATATCCGAGGTTCACATGCAATGATGCAACGAAACCCCCCGGATAATCGTGTCAACTTCACTTTCTCACCTTGAGATGCATTCCCTATGGTTTGAAATACACCCGAAACTAACCTTATGGCCTTCGGTCGAGTTTAGGGACCGCCCTTCAGTTATCTCGTGAGTCGGAGGTCTCAGGCCATTTGAAGATGGCCGTACAGTCAACCCTTCGGCGTCCGGAGGATCCCCTCCTAGCACTATATCGTCACTACTACGGTCTCGTACGCTCCAAGTTCCACCGCACATCTAAAAATACCCGCTTGATTGCAACGATAACCCTTCTTTTCTCCATCATCGGCTCGAGTTATGGAGGCTATAAATGGTTCCGAGAGAGAGCTAAGGAGCGAGCCCAGGGTCGCCGTCTATTACGCCGGAACTCTGGTATCCGGGGTAAAGATGGATCTCGTACTATCTATGTGCCATACAAGGACTCCCTCACCTCCAAAGTCTTGATTCGTCCCACCAAGCCGACTACCTTCGACGCTCATCGGCGACTGTTCCTCAACCCCCCTGCATCAGCTCGCAGCAAAGACGATGGCTCAGCAAGCCAGATCCCTCCCCCTACAACTAAACCAGGTCTGAATTTGGCATTCCTGCATCAGTTCTTGAGCTTGGGTAGTATCATGGTCCCAAGATGGGGGAGCAAAGAGACTGGATTGTTGATGAGCCACGGCCTTTTTCTCTTGATGAGAACATATCTTTCACTGCTGATCGCACGACTTGACGGTGAGATTGTGAGGGACCTGGTTGCTGGGAAAGGAAAGGCTTTCCTATGGGGTATCCTCAAATGGTGTGGAATTGGAACTCTTGCTTCATATACCAATGCGATGATCAAATTCCTCCAGTCGAAAGTATCCATCGCCTTCCGCACTCGGTTAACCCGGTATATCCACGATCTATACCTAACCGATAATAACAATTACTACAAGTTGATGAATTTGGACGGTGGAATTGGTCAAAGCCCCGATCAATTTATCACGCAGGACCTTACCCTGTTCTGCACGGCTGCCGCCTCACTATATTCCTCAATGGGAAAGCCGTTGGTGGACGTTTTCGTGTTCAACTATCAACTTTACCGCTCACTCGGCCCCCTTGCCCTGAGCGGCATTTTGGCTGGGTACTTCAGCACAGCCGTGGTACTCCGGAAACTGTCGCCACCATTTGGAAAGCTTAAGGCAGTAGAAGGCAAGAAGGAAGGAGATTTCCGTGGCCTACACTCTCGACTTCTAGCCAATGCCGAAGAGATCTCGTTCTACGGCGGAGCTGATACCGAGCGGGTGTTCCTAGTCAGAAGCTTCAAGGAGCTGCAGCGGTGGATGGAGGGCATTTACAGTCTCAAAATCCGCTATAACATGCTTGAAGACATGATCCTGAAGTACTCCTGGTCAGCATTTGGTTACTTGATTACTTCCTTACCCATCTTCCTCCCCGCCTGGGGTGGCTCGGGTGGTGCAATGGAGTTGACCAATGCAGCAGAGGGTATGGGTCGCGAGCGCGGCCGCATGAAGGAGTTTATCACTAACAAACGCCTCATGCTTTCGCTTGCCGATGCTGGAGGTCGCATGATGTACAGCATTAAGGACATCTCAGAACTCGCTGGCTACACCTCTCGCGTCTACAGCCTCATTGCCACTCTACATCGTGTTCACGCCGATGCATATTACACCCCACGGGGCTCGCATCCCGAACTATATTCTCTTGCCGATTCCCAAGGCACCACCCACAACGGTTTCGACGGGGTCCGCCTAGAGCAGGTCCCCATAGTCGCACCATCCCTCCACCCAATGGGCGGCGACGAACTCATCGAGTCGCTCTCATTTATCGTTCATTCAGGCGAGCACCTTCTTATATCAGGTCCAAACGGCGTAGGCAAGTCCGCCATTCCCCGTATTGTGGCCGGGCTCTGGCCTGTATACCGCGGGCTGATTAGTCGTCCTCGAGGATTCGGCATCGACGGAATCATGTTCCTTCCCCAGCGTCCGTACCTCAGCGTCGGCACTCTGCGTGACCAAGTGATCTACCCGCACACGGAGGTAGATATGCGCGAAGCCGGCGAGACAGACGCAGCTCTACAGAAGATCCTCGACGATGCCCACCTCGGTTATCTGCCACAGCGCGAAGGCGGCTGGGACGCTCGTAAGGAGTGGAAAGATGTTCTAAGCGGTGGTGAGAAGCAGCGCATGGGCATGGCGCGGCTCTTCTACCATGAGCCGCGGTATGCATTCATGGACGAAGGCACTTCGGCTGTTTCCTCGGATGTCGAGGGCTTGTTATATGATAATGCCAAGGAACGAGGGATCACTATTATCACCATTTCGACGCGGGCGTCTTTGAAAAAGTACCATACATATAACCTGACTCTTGGCCTGGGTGCCGAAGGCGAGGTCTGGGAGTTTGAGAGAATCGGTACTGAGAAAGAGAAGCTTGGCGTTGAGAAAGAACTCCAGGAACTGCGTAAGCGTCTGGATAAGGTGGATGAGTGGAAGCAGCGCCGCGAGGAAATTGATCAGGAACTTCAGAAGGTTTGGGCTAACGGTGGTGAAGTTGCACCGCCACCTTATCAGGAAGAAGAGCACTCTGGCTCTGAGGCTCTAGTTGAAGTAACTGCGAATTGAATGTACACAATCACCATGGACCAATTTGGAGGTTTCCAAATTTGGAACGTTAGACTAATTTTTCACAAATACTTCTCCCGTACAGTTAGGATATTCCTCGGTCTACTCCGTAGTGTTACAAGAATAGTAGTCCGCTTATGCAGCCTTATCATGTATTTTTCTTAGTAGTATCTTTGGATATTACTTCTCCTTGCCAGTATTATGCTAGTAGTATAGCTAGAAGGATAAGATGCATCAACCATAGGATATAGCCTATCTCCGGTTCAAAGGTTGTCTTTTCCATACACAACTAACTATAACTATACATAATGACATGTTGAATTAAAGCGGCGAGGGCATGTCTTGCCTGTGTTCACCGCCCTCTTAAATAGGCGGTGCTTCTTATCGATAAGCCCACCTCAAAAGAGAAAACAGCCTGGGCATGGATCTCCATAGTTCATCCTATCAACAACTCCTCCTCGCTTGCGTTCTCGTACAAATCCTCTAGTCACTAGGGGTGGATGTATGTTTATGTTATTCCTTTTCTACCTTTTTTTTTTAGCATCGCTGAGTCCTAAATCCCTTAAAATCCAATCTGCCTTCCTTGGGCTTCCTAGGCGTAGAAGACAAACATGTCTTCTAGCAGCGAGGATGGGGATCCCAATGTTAATGTTATCCCTATGGAGAACTTTCCCAGTGATGGAAGCATGAGTACCTGGCCTGGGGGTCAATACATTGAACGCCCCGATTCTCGCTGGCGGCAGTTACTTGCCGAGAACTGGCTCAAAGACATGGGCACTTATGAAGAAGGTGAGTTGACTACATATGTTTCAGGTTCACGTTTTGTTTAGCATTATGTCTGTGTTGCGTTGCATGATTTTACGTGTTGCATTCATTGTATGGTTTTACGCGTTGCATTTGTTGGGTGACTGCATCTGTTGTTTGCTCCTCTGTGCTCTATGCCGGCCTACTATGTTTTTTCCTCTTTGTTTCTAGACTTCATATCCCTATTCTCAGACTGACAGTGTATACATAAGGTGTCACTCATATCATTGAAAAGTTACCTGAGGGATACTGTCTATTCGAACGACCTCGTGGGACCAATCCTAAAATAGTGAGCTTTCCTAGTGTTCCTTCCCATATCGATTTGCAACTAACGTCATGTGAAGTTTGATCCTTTCCTCTTCGGTCATCCAAGTGGTCAGTATTTCCAGTCACAGACCACTTTCTTGACCCATTTCCTGTCTCTTGTCAAGAACGAGCTAGACAGTTGTGAATGCAAGCCCTGCAGTAAGATGAGGCCGAGCCAGGGGACTTCGGTGCAGGGGACTAGAAAACTCATGCAGCCAAGTGAGTACTACCATGCCACTATGTTAGATCTTTTATTGACACACATCAAGTTATTAATGAGCGTCGCCCCACCGATGCAGAAGGACCAGATTACTGGCGAATCTTGGTCATGAAATTGAAAGATAAGAAGAATCTCGACGAAGATATCGAGCAACGATTCAATCTCGATTGGGTGCTGACTCATGAATGGCTTTCGGATTACTTTATGAAATTGGTTCTGGACCCCGCTTATGTCCCTCGTCGCGGTGAGCTTGTTCTCTGGATCTGGCAGGGTCTCGAAGATGGCTGTTTGTTACGCAACCCTGAGACTGGCTTCATTGAAATATTCGGCAACGACAACAAGTGGCATGGCGTGCCCAATTGGCGTGCCGGTGTAGTGACCCAAACCCCCGAGGACGCAGGACATATGGTGAATATCATTGAAACTCCGGACAGCCCACGCGGGCTGAGCTACTCTGGATTCCGTGTGGAGACTCTACCGGATCCCCTGGGTAATGACAAGTCTTACTCGGTGCAATACGCCTACGTTCCGTTGCGCAACATTAAACCTTTCAACACATGGCAACTCTACCTCAATGGCCAAGAGCGAGAGGACATCCATCCATCTATCGAGAACGCGATGACTGTCATGTCTTCCTGGAGCATGGTTCAAAAGTTCCATGCCCGTGGCGAATGGCCAAACGTCAACATCTATTGCAAGGGAATCTTCATTGGAGCCGAACTTCTCGCCGTACACGACACCGTCCGTCTGAGGCCACATGGGTTCCATCGCGATCATCTCAAAAACGGAAATGTCGGTGAAGTGACGGAAGTGATGGTCGTTGAAAAAATTGTACTTTCCCTTTCGGGGTGTGTCGACGATGATGAGGAGCAGCTAGCAAAACACATCACAGCTATGGTCTCCGGTAAGGTATTCACTACCAATCCTAGTCACATTGCCGAGGAAGGCCCGTTTAAAGGTGCAAGCCCTGTGCCATCCACCACCGAAACAGCAACTGGTCCTGTCCCGCTTACCACAGAAGAAGCAACCGCTACCTTCCGTCAGGTTAGCATGAGCGACTACGGCCCCTGGTACCCCATGGCCAACGGCAGAACTTGCAGCGTCTCTCCGCATCTAATCATCGGCCGCTGCTACGAACCACTCGCAGCGGAGCTTATGCTCGGCACCCACTCTTTGGGTTACGACGTATCCGGCGTGATGGAAGGTCGTGAGTATTCCTCACAGGTCGATACGCGCATGCCTGGAAACAACACGTGGTTCTGGGGCGACTGCCGGGTGGAAACACTTGGATTGACAGAGATTAACGGCGTTGAATGCGGTCTCACGGCGGCGCAGCGCGAAGACCCACGCAAGTGGCAAGCTATTATCAAACTGTCTCACGGCGAAATCAGCCATGCTCTCCGACGCCAGGCTCACATTCCTTCTTCTGGTAGTCGACACTTTAACTCTTCGTCGTCCGCTCCGAGCGGTACCAGCTCACTGCCGAGGACTGGTTTTGCGCAGGTTGCGCAGAACAGTAAACTGGTCAGCTCTGCTATTGGCAGTGCACCGGAGACTGAAGATGATTCCTTTGATGATGTCTTTGGGAATACCACTGATGATCAAGTATCTGGTGGTATCTCTGGGCCGAGGTTTGAGGGCGATCATTCTTCTGGAGAAGATAATTATCCTTTTGCGTAGATTGATTCGATTCGATCTGCCCCTTTGTTTTCTTTAGCGGCATATCCAAGATACCCATGGGGCGTTAAGAAAGCATGGTTTTACCTTAGCCAAATGAGATTATGTGCGAATTGTACAAATGTCCAAGTAGTCAGAGTGTGATAATTCAGTGTGCTCTATTTTCCAAACAGCTATGTAGTGCTGCCAATATCTAGAAGAATAAGCTCAAAATATGAACATGCCAGTGCAACACAACATCCTAAATAAGAACTAGAATAGGTAATATTGCATGGCTATTGCCATTTCATATCTATATACGTTTAAAGAACGACGTACCATAACCTCAAACCGCACTCTGTCCAGCAGCATTCTGTCTAGCGGACCGCCCCTTCTCAGACCACGGGAAATGAATAACAGGGAGCAAAAAGAAACTATTACTACTATCAGCAATACCAGCAAAGGCATTATACCAAGCCAAGAAAGCACCAAGTAAAGCAAAGAATCCACCAGCCTTTATCAATTTTTCATTCGGCACTCCATCCACATTAAAAAGATACCCGAGGGCGAGCAAGAGAAGGGCGATGTCGACGAAGAAAAAGAGGGAGAAGAACGCCACGGGGGATTTGAGAGTGAGCATCGTGACCAGCGTTGTGAAGATAAACCAGCCCTAAAGAGAGCAAGTTAGCGTTAGCTTCCTTTCCCTTCTTTTTGTTCGGAATAACATACGAAGAGATATAGCGCAAATGAGTTGTAAAACATAGTATGGGACCCATTATCTGCCTTTTCGAGAGCCCCGATAATATTAAATCCACCAGGGATAAAAGTAATAGCCAACGAGATCCAGAAACCACCGTATGATGAGAGCACCGTGGCACCGAAGGTGTTACCAATAGCCATTTCCCTGACCTTGTTAGCAAAATCCAAAAGAAAGCCCGCCTATATTTCCATAACATGTCTGAGCAACATACCACATGCCAGCTAATAGTTGCACCAAGCCACCATAAGCCAATGCAGGCCCAACAACGATATTAGGCTCTGTGATGCCCCTGACATCCATGTTGAGACATCCCAGTACAAAGGTAGTGAGAGCAAATGCACATAGGCCTAGTGGTGCCGGGTTGGCGAGCTTGCGTTCTTTGGGAACGCGGTATAGACCTGGCTGTAGGTCACCTCCGAAGGCAGGGTAGCGGGTTGAGGCTGTATGGACGTGGGCCAGGGTGCTAAAGTGGCCTGTTTCGTAGTCCTCGTTGTTTGGAGAACATTTTTTTGTGTCGTTGACACTGATTCTATCTTCGTTGGACATTATGGGCGGAGAGTATGAGGTAGATGGAGAGGTATAGGAGAGGAAGGAAAGGGTTTTATAGTTCGAGAGAAAGAAGGAGTATGGCCAGGACGGTAGTGCAGTAACTCTAAACAATTGTGATGAGAAGGAATGAGAAGGAATCGGATTGGGAGCTCCTTCTGCTTTAGATACGGCGCACACAGTGTGCATAACACCATCTAGGCACATCCTAGGCACCATGGCCACGATGGAGCCAGAATTCTGGGGAAGATCAGCGATAGTGTGGGGGAGGGGCCCAAAAACGAGTCTCGGGAAAGTGATGATCATGCTGGCATTGCTAGCATTGCTAGCAATGCTAGCTAGTATCTAGGACAAAAGGAAGAGAACTTACAGTGGGACCTCCGAGGTATTGGGCGGCATTCCGGTACTACACATAGCACCTTCTACATATGTATGTACTCCGTAGAAGTACAGAATTCCGCCCAATACTTTGCAGGTCCCACTGTAATATGTACCCCATACTAGTGGAGACGGTATACAGTTCCGTAGGTCCGTAGACGTCCACATTGCGAGTACTAATGATAGATCAAGCGAAGATCAACATGCAGATCTCATTCTGAGCTTGAAACTATGGGGAAATATGGAGCTTTCCAAATGGTAGATCTTGGACCTACTTATAACAGAGTTAACAAGGCGGACTGTGTGGGATTTCAGTTTGCCTTTCGAGAGCTTGGGCACTTGTTCATTGGATTATATTGAAGTTTCTTGGCTGCAGGGCTTGGAAGTTCTGTCAATGCCGAATTAAATGCCGAGATGTGCATTGGGTTTGGAGTTGTGTCACTTCCCTGGATTCATATACAAAGTAGTGCATTGAATTCCTACTCCCCTAGCATCCGGGGATTGCCCAGATTCCGGCTGGCCGTTGTTTAGATCGCTTTCTCCCTACGAAAGATATATAAAGAAAAAAGTCGATATATGATTTGCATTAACCTAACTTCAATCAAATCACATGCTAGAGACTAAATATACTCAATAGTTCTTCTGTACAACACCCCTTGCGAACTCCGCAAAGCTCAACCCAGGCTGAACCTCCTCCTCAAGATTTGGCTGCGTAAACACAGCTAGAGTATTCCTAGCAATCTTCTGCCCAGGACTAGCCTTGGCCCCCTTAACAAAATGAGGCACGGCCATAAACTTGCCACGTGTGATCAGCTGCAAGGCCTCACCAGTCTGGAAAGCTAGACAATCTTTAGGAATATTAACTTTAACGATTTCATTAGTGCGCGAGCGGATGTACAATCCAGCCGACGGATCCGGGGAACGGGAGAGTTCCGGGAGAGTGGCAGATGCAGACCCGGAAGACGGATCAATAGTGGGAGGGGAAGCCACTTCGTCGAGGAACATGGCCGATGTCAAGCCAGTCAGACAGCCGTGGTCGAGATGCGTAGCGCACCAGTCGTCGTCACTGGCCTCAGCCTCATCTTCCTCGTTTCCAGGGAAATAATGCAAAAGCCGCGCCTTTGTAGTCAAGCTGGTTGTCACGACATGGTGTAGATATCCAGGCTTATAGCCTTCGATGTTGGCTTCCGCATACCGATCACATGCCCTAGCGACCAGAGCCGCGGTATCAATGATCAACGTACATAGTGACTCCACACTACCCCTGAATTCGGGCAATCTGGTTGGCGAAGGCCAGATGTTTGGCGCGGTATACTGGGGTAGATCTGGGAAGTCATCCGCCGGGGCACTTTCTAGAGAAGCATCCTGATAAAAGGCGCAGTTCACGTAGTACGAGCCCTTGAGTGTGTCGAAATGGCCCGATTTCAGGGTTTCTTTGCCACAGGACCAGCCGACCAAGTATTTAGATTCTGGGCTTGTGAGGGATTCTACGTGGAGGTAAGTTTGATTTTGCGGTTGGAGTCAGGGTGCAGGAATATCTCTGAGGTGTGGAGACTTACCCAGTTCGGGGTCAGAGAGAGCTGCCAGATACGAGGCATTAGAGAGAACCTTTGCGCGCAGGTCGCTGAAGGTCGAGGGAAGGTCTTTGACGACGATGATACCCAGAGAGGACGGGCCAAATGCTTCGGTTAGAGTGTCGAAGGATACGGTTCCTGTATAGCTTAGTATCTACTCTTTTTCTTATATTCTTCTGACCACACAACTTACCATCTACAAGTTCCTGCAGACTGACAGTAACGGCCTCAGCCACCGTGTTGCTCTCCATGATGTGTTGTAGAAACCAAAATCAACTTCCCCGCTTCCAGGCGTTTATCGCACTATCTTTTCAATATCAAACGGCACTCTTCGCCTATCTGCGCTAAAGTTGACGCGATGTTACTCGATGCAGGGATTTCAAGAACATGTCCAATAGGAGTCAAGAATCCCATATTATCTCATTCTTAGTATATCGTACAACCACATCTACCCGTGGACTATTATACAAAAATTCTCACTCGCTACTCGACTGCCCATGCCGTCTAGTGACAGCCCTAAGATTACCGAATGGCAACACATCGCCAATTCGCTTGGCCCCTGTGAACAGCATACAGAGACGGTCAATGCCACACCCCCATCCGCCAGTAGAAGGCAAACCCCACTCCAAGGCTTCGAGGTAGCTCTCGTCTACCTCGCCGGGCTCGCCAGCAGCCTTACTGAACCGCAGCTGGTCCTCGAATTTGCGGCGCTGCTCGAATGGCGAGTTCTCCTCCTCGTAGGTATTCACTATTTCCTTCCCTTCGATAAAGAGTTCGCCGCGCGCGGCGACGCGCTGCTTAGTCGTTGGATGGACAAAGGATTTAGAGAGTGGAGAGAGGCATTCGGGTGGGTTTATGATAAAGGTAGGGTCAATGCATTGCGATTCGACGTAGACGCTGCATAGTTCATCAAGGAGGCGCGGGAGAGTTGGGTTCGTTGGGAGTGGGACGGAAAGTTCGGTGAAGATGGCGCGGACTTTATCTAGAGCGTCGGGGGATTCGAGGTTAGGCAGTTTCTGACCGGTGGCCTCTTCGATTCCTATGAGGAAGTCGATGCGTCGAAATGGCGCCGTGAAGTTGACTGCGGTTGGGTTAAGAGTGCCTGTTGTGTTGAAGGAGCGGATGTGGGCTGCCATGCCGGAGAGGAGGTCTTCGGTGATGGTCATTAGGTTCTCAAGGTTTGCATATGCGTGGTAGAATTCACAGGTGGTGAATTCCGCGTTGTGGGTTTTGTCCAGTCCTATATCTCATCAGCTTTGATAGACATAGTCTTATTTATTTCAACATACCCTCATTGCGGAACGAAGGTCCAATTTCGAAGACCTTGTCAAACCCACCAACCACCAACCGCTTGAGCCATAGCTCCGGTGCGATTCTTAGCGACAGCTGGCGGTCTGGGAACTCAGTGGCGGAGGTATTGAACGGACGAGCAATTGCGCCGCCTGCCACAGACCCGATGATCGGAGTGCTGACCTCCATAAAGGACCGGTCGATGAAAAACTGGCGTAGATATTGTACAAGAGCCGCGCGGGCTCGAATGATATCGGCCATCGCGGGGTTGGCCAGGAACTGAACATGTCGAGGGTAGGGAGAGGTCTCGTGCTCAGTATCGTGAACGGGAACATCATGCAGACAGGGCGAGAGCAGCTGCGGCAACTCGCTCACATCGACAGTGAGCTCGCCTCGTCCGGTGCGGTGCGGTCTACCGGTTACAGCTAGAATGAATAGCATTTAGCGGCGACACTCAAGTCAAGCCGGGCAGAGACCAGACATACAGAAAGCGTCACCGCGACGCAAAAGACGATAGAACTTCTTGAAGTCCTCGGGAGAGACACCGTCCAGACGACGCTGATTGCACATCACCTGGATTTTATGGCCATCTTGCACGATATCGAAGAAGATCAATTTGCTTCCCGCGAGTCTATAGGTACGGATTCTTCCTACTATTCTAAGTACATGGGCATTGCAAAGGCCAGAGAGCAGAACCTACCAGAGACGATGACTGTATCTTCTACAGAATCATTGTCGGCGAGCCCGGCGTAGCGAGAACGAAACTCGGCACAGCTAACTGTGCGTTTATCCACCGCCAGGCGAGGGTATGGGTCTGAACAGGCATCTTTGATCTGCTGTACACGCTCCTGAAAAGCCTTCCCTGGCGATGCTGCCGAGCTATTCTTTCGAATTGACTGTATGGTTAGTCGTGATGTGAAGGGGATCTGAATACGGGATTGTCTAGCGAGTCGCAGTCCTGCACTGAAGATTCTGGGTTAGCAATGTTCGAGAAAATAGAAACAATTGGTCCAAGATTAAGCATTGAGCTTTGTCAGATAAAATCCAGTACGTTCAAATGTCCAAAAGGACATCACTGTAGCGGTTCTAATGCGGGGATATATCATCATATAAGGGGAAATGGGAAATGAGAGAGTAAGACAGTAAACAGTAAATGCAAATCTTACCTGTTTTGTAGGCAAAAGCCATATAGAGCCCATCTAGGGCGAGTTGAAAGCATAGCAAATTGGCTCTGCTTTCACATTGTTGAGAGAAGAGAAGAGGAAAAGAAAAAAGAAACGGCAGAACCGAGTTTTTCCACGCGGGTGGGCCCAAGCTTCTCCGACCTCCCGTGCTCCGAATACGTTGGACTCTCTGGTGCTCTACTCCACATATCTAGCCTCTCATCAATTACCATCTACATTTCAAATCTATCCCAAACACATATACATCATGTCTTTCCTCTTCGGCGGTGCCCCCAAGATGTCCTCGGCAGAGAAGATCGCTGCTGCCGAGACAGAAGTTGAGATGATCTCAGACATGTTCAACCGGTAAGCCCAAGCTCTACAAAAGACTCGAGCGCTGTAGCTCGATTCAGAAATGGAAGACTGCAGAAACTCCTATCCTAAATCTCCCTTCAAACGTTCCGTGTCCCTATACCATTCTAACTTGATACCGTCGCGATTATAGCTTGACCGAGTCCTGCACCAAGAAGTGTGTCCCCGCCGATTACCGCGAAGGCGACCTCAACAAGGGCGAGTCCGTCTGCCTCGATCGCTGTGTGTCCAAGTTCTTTGATGTCAACATCAAGGTCAGCGAGAAGATGCAGGGTGAGGCCAATGCCAACAAGCAGGGCGGCGGCATGGGCTTCTAAACATGTCGACAACGAAATTTCTTGAAAACGAGCTCTGGTAGTCTTGAAACTGGAGAGCTCGGTGGTCTTTGTTTCTGTGTAAGGTTATTTGACTGGTTCTGCCTACTGAAACTGGGCCTGTTTTGAATGATGGTTCACGTTTATACCATCACAGATGGGAGGCACGATCGCCGGTCTATCTCTATGTACAATATGGTGGATAAGGGAAAAACAGAGAATGAAAAAAAGAAAATATCATACAAATGTCGTCACTGGGTCGAGAAGCCCATGGATCGCGCTATCCATGCGGCCCAGGAAGTGTCGTGTTCTTCCTCGCCTTTGACCAGAGCTTTGATTCTTGTCTCTACATTCACAATGTGACGGTCAAAGTCGCTCAGGCCGGCTTCCATGTCATCAACTTTGGACTCAAGGACATGTAGTTCGTAGTCCAATTTAGCGCCTAGCAACTCGACGCGTTTCACTCCATCGGCGAGGTGGTGGCTTTCATCTATGAGAATGTCACTAGATCGTTCGCGCAGTCTCTGGTAGTCGGCGAAGCGTTCCAGGTAGACTGAGTTGAGCTCTTCGTGTCGGTCATAAAGGAGTTGATTGAGACCTTCCACAGAATCCACTTGCCGCTCAACCCAAGGCACGGTATGCTGGCTCAACTCTTGAATCCGCGAGCTGAAGACGCGCCCCTCTGAGGCAAGCATGTCTTCTTGAACGATAGCCTCCTCCAGATTATCGGTTTCTTTGAACGCTGGTTTCCCGCCTAGCGGCTCCCATTTGAATACCGCTTCTTCAACTGTGCTGAACGACAGGTGTCGTGCGCAGAAGTTGTCTCGACGTTCAATCTCCCTTTCAGGGCTTCTGAATTCTTCGTAACTTTGTGACCGCCGCAGGGCCATCACAGCTATCCCGCTGATCGAACCGGCACGGTCACGTTCGCGATCCGATGACGCTGCCGTCGACCGAGACATAACGCGTTCCATATCTGAGTCTTCCTCGATGATTGGAGGCTGCTGTGCAGCGGGCCAGTCTTGAGCTTGTGTTTCTGGCTCATCTTCAGGCACAGGTTCGATATGGATTTCAGGAGCTTTTCTCTCGGTGTCGGGAATCGGCGGTGGTTGAGGTTTCTCTTCTTCAATGAGCTTTTCTATGTCGTTTGATATTTTTCTTTCTGACCGGAGACCAGAGTCAGTCCGCGTTTTTGTTGATTGTGCCTCATTGTCACTGTCGATGGATGGATGGTATGCGAGATCGTGCGTCAGCTCGGAGCTATCTCGTGAATGATGATGGTGATGTCGAAGACCCTGCAGTCCAACTGCATCTTTGAAGCGTCCTAATCCTGCTCGCGCGTCTGAAACTCGTCCGCTGACACCCTTCTTCCGGTGATCTTTCTCCTCGGCAGTCTGTTCTGGCATCTTCCAAGAGCGATCTAGCCCTGAGCTTACTCGCTCGGCATTCATATCCTCTATGGAATGCTTCTTGCGACTGGTCCAGACATAACCGCCTTGTTCATCGGTCGTAAACATCATATCTGATCCAGCCCCGCGAGTAAACCCATCTTCGACGCCACTCTTGCGCGGTTTACCCAGCCACAGCCACTTCGCTCTCTCACCATTGCAGCACTGTACAAAGGTGTCAAGATCCAGTGTTTCTATATCAGCAATGCCACCTTTGTCGCGCCCGCGGACCATCCCCATAACCATCTCACCACCCTGCCCACTGAGCTCTGCCATGGTTGACTTCACTGCATCGGTCCAGCCTTCTGCATTGGCAGCCTTGGCCGTGACGCGGTGTAAACGGTCCAATGTAAGTCGGTCCAATCTTCGCGACCGCCTCATTTTTTGAGATTTTTGGAATCCACCGATTCCTCTTTTCAGATTGAGGATGTCGAAGGCGTCTTTCCCCACGGGGGCCCCATAGGCGTGCAGTCGATTTCGAGCTCCGAGCAACGTACCCAGCAATGCAGCCACACCAGTGGGTCCTAGGCTACTATCACCTGGTTCAATGTTGTACAGGTCTGTCCCGATATCTGTCCACCAATCGCTGACAGCTGCCTCGGTCACATCACAAAGTAGCCCGTCCACATATTCCGGCGCTAGCTTGTCAAACATCACCAAGGCAATCTGGCACTGTTTGACCAATTCCATAACAGCATGGTATAAAGGAACCCTCTCGCTGGTTCGGTACAGCTGATGAAACTTGGCTTCGGTCGCCGCTGAGGGAGATTGAAGCTTCAAGCTAGCGCGACCTGCGCACCCAAGTCTCTTTAAATCTTCATTCACAATAAAGTCTTCCCGGTGTCTTTTGATATCGCCATTTGGTATTGGAATTAGGCTTAGGGCAGACGGAAATGAGGCCAGATCAGTAACCATGACCGTCCCTAGTGGTGTTTCCTTACTTCTGGCGTGACATTGCTTCATGGCGTCAAAGTACATCCGCAAGCGAGGCGACCATGTAGCCTCATTAGTTGGAACACTTAATACCCCCACAAACACTGTATGCGAAGGGTCACCGGTATAGGTCGAGATGATGAATGTCGGATGCACACGAGAGCAGGCCCATTGCTCAACGATATAGATCTCATAACCTTGCAATGTTACACGTCGCTGGAGCACATCAGTCGAGGGGTCTTCTTCGAGGTATCGGAGGGCAACCGCATCGGTGAACACAAGTCGCTGGTGGCCCTGCGATGAGGGACGTTCGGATCCAGTTGCGTGGGAGTCGGCCTCCGAAGGCTTGGAGTCGGTACGATCGACCGGAGGAACACTCGGGGCGTTTGTCTGCATGACGGCTACCTAGTCTCCTGCCCAAGCTTATTTGCCAAGGGACAGAAATGAAAGTAGCGCTGATCATTCAACCCTAAAACAGGTCACCGCTCCTAAGCTCAAGATGCGAAGAGAGTGCCGACCTTCCTTCGATCCTCCTGGACTCTTAGTCAGGTCGAAACAATTGTGACATATCCAGGCAACAGGATTTCATGCATAGTATGAGCCTGAATTAAACGGAGAAAGCCAAATCCAATATCCAATATAAGCGAACGCCTTGCAAACCACATAACCCCCCAAAGTGTGCAGAAGTGGCGACGTCATCCCGTGCCTCATGGCGGACATATCATGTGACCATGGCTGTTTATTTTGCAACCTCAGGCATCAACATTTGTATAGATGTGTTTTGAGGAACGTGTTCTACTTCTTCCTTCCCTTTCTCTGAATAATATTTCTATCTCAATTGGTTTATCCCATTATAATGACTCCTCTAGATCCTGCTGGTTTAGCCAGAGCGCAATTCAAGAACCCCTCAAGCCCGACAGAAGCCATCACCACCAATCACCTTCAACCAACCGAAAGAAGCTAACCACCAGCGGAAGAAAGGGTTTGTGAAAAGAACGGAGCTCTATAGCTACTGCACCGCACTCAAACTATTATGTAAGGGCTCCGACAATCCTAGTAAACAGGCATTTATTAGTGTTTATGTGGGAAATAATACAGCCATTTTACCACTAGACCATAACAAAAACCAAGGTTCCTGTTTAAGGCCTAGGGGGGCCATATCCCAGTCTGACAGTTTATCTACAGGTTCCATGTGGTAAACTACTAGCACAGTCAGCTAACACTTTTAGGATAAGTCCTACTAGGCATTTATTTTCGATACAAGCGCCATTTATTGTAGTATCACCATAGTAAAAAATCACAGAGACCTGTGCCAGTAGTAATTGAGGCTGCGCCAACAGTGTTTACCGTTCCATATACCAATACTGAACATGGGGATTCTCCCACTCCCTCCTAGAAGGCCACGATCTTCAAGCCCAAGGAACTGCATGCATACCAGACCTTACACAATAGCAAATTGGTCTCCAGTTCACACCAAGCGTTCTTGGAGACCAAAACAAAAAATGTTATCTCTCGGTCAGTAAAATCGCAACCGATCTAACTTTCGGGTGGAAGCCCGTGTATGGAAAGTTGGTCGACTGCATTATAGATGTTCTTTTAGGTGTATGCAAAGGCGGTAAAGATCATAAACTGTGTAGATGACATTTTCATGTACAACATTGATAGTTGACTTTGCACTAGATGTATATAGCAAAGAGTAGACACCGACAGTGGGGGCTGGCTGTAGCCCCCAGTGTCAAGTACGCTTGCATCTCCCTAAGGCAGGTTTAATGGAAGAGAAACACAGGCAATATGATTCTTCCATGATATAAGAATATCCTGTTAGGCAGAAAGAGCTACTCCACCGCTATGCCCCGAGACAAGCCGAGGGAAAAGACTTGAATGGTGAAGGGGTGATATAGGGAAGGAGCAAAAAAAGAATCCATGCTCAACTACTCCTGGCGAGGATCGAATCACTGACCAGTTTCACCATTGCTAGGCTTCCCAATGCGGTATCACCCGTGCTCATTGTTCCACCTAGCAATCAGATGACCTCGTGTCTCTCACCCACTCGGCCACCCAGAGAGGATTTTGCTAGCTTGCGTTTGACTTGAGTCAAGTAGACCACCTGGTGATCATTGAACCAATTCTTCTCCCTTGCAACAGGGCCCATATTTATCCAGAAGGCCTTAAGCTTTACCGAGCGAATTGAATTCAAGTTCGATATTATATGCGAAAACTCCTCCCCCAGGCTTACTCTTATAGTGCTATTATTATTATGAAAGTAGGCTTTATTAGGTAGGTCTTTTCATGAAGTCGTGCTTTGACAAAAGAACTTCTCCCCAAATGTCCACATACGTGGTAATTTCCTCAAGAAATGCTCCTGCAGGGCCTTTTCTGTCGAGATTAATCGCGCCTAAAAGTCGTGGAGACATGTGTCACAAAGATTTGCAATGCCACAATGCCATAAAGGAATATTTGGACTAGTATCTCCATCAAAAGCTGCCTGCACGGCCATTCCAAATGCTGTCGAGGGCATTATAGGACAAGATATCACCTAACCAACGGCTTCCATGTTAGCGTAAAGTAATGCGCCACGACGGAGACCTAGTGTAATTTTGTTCTCTTCACGAGGATGTCGGAAGTAACTAAGGAAGTGAGTAGTCTACTAGAGCTAAGCTGTCTATCAAAAGATATGTAGATTCCGTACCATAAACAAATAATCTTTAAACTTATCCCACGATGAGTCTTGACCGAATAAAGACCGTACACATATAAATCCCCACGCCGGATACTGTTCAGTATGTTTCTCAGTCCCCTCTGGTTCCGTATTTTCGATATCATCTTACATTTCATCCTTTCCGATATGGATATTCCTGTCCCTTCGCATCTGTCAGTTCCTGCACAAAACTCCGTCAGTGGGCCGAAGCAACAAAGTGGTCAGAGTGGTACGTCAGGGTAGCTGACAGACGAGAACTTGACCCACCTACACACTCTCTCAGTGACCTCATAATCCTCCATAAAGGCATTTGGTAGTCCTTCAGGGTAAGGGAAAACGACGGAAGCAGGATTGGGGTAAAAATTAGTTCCTTGGGATGATACTGAGTCTCTATTCAATGGAATGACCTGATGGGTTGGTGTGTTATGATTCTCTTTAAGACCATCCTAATATAAACTCCCAGCAAGAGAAACTACGTGGTTCAGTATTCTTCGGATATTCGGAACTAGATGCTAACTCCTCTACGGCAACTAAGACATCGAGAAGAAAAAGCAAATTTTGGAGAGCCATCACCAGGATACTCGACCAGCGAGAGGGCAGACACATTTCACATTTTTAGATAATTGTACCATGTTATGAGCCAATCAATTCCAATCATGTGCTCCAAAAGCTCTAGGATGTCCACCTCCAATCACCTCCACGTTGGGGTATTTAGCGTCCACCATGCTGTAAAAACGTCAGCAAGACTCATATGAATAAACAAGCTAGACATACTCCTCCCTGAGGACCACCGGGTCCACCATGTCCGCCCTGGTGCTGTCCAGGACCTCCCGGGTGCTGCGGGTGCTGCGGGTGCTGCTGTCCTTGGAATCCGCCCTGAGGTCCTCCGAAGCCTGGACCACCGGGACCACCAGGGCCACCAGGGCCACCGTTATGTTGAGGATCACCCTGGGGTCCGCCGGGACCTTGCTGGTGGCCCTGTTGGTGGCTGTGTTGCTCGTTTTTCTCGTGCTCGTTGTGCTTATCGTGCTTGTCGTGGTGGCTGAAGAGACCCATGGTTGATGGTGGTATGAGGAAGTAGGGTGGTGGTGGATTGATGAACAGGAAGATCGAGGGGGTATTTGAGTGTGAGTATAATGCTGCAAAGAAAAGGATGAAGAGGTACCACCCTGCCCTTTATAGGGACTGAATGGCGTCACTGGCCAGAATGCTAAACTAGGGCTAAGATGCTATGAATCGAGCCTAGTCTTAGATGCGGATGATGGTGGCATCACTTACGACTGTCCATGTGGAGTAGCAGAAGCGTATGATTGGGATGAGCTACTTCCGCCCCCTACAAAGTACTATGAGAATCGATCGAGGAAGATCTAACCAAATCCTGAATCGATTCCATAACTACAATATATATCAAAGTTCGGGTAAAATTCTGTCATGAAGTTGAGCCCGTAGCACTTGAGCCTGGATACCAATACAAACAGCCAAGCTCTGCAACACAATATTGGCATTTGCAGATAATATTGGCGCCTACGCATCAAGTGTCGATTGTTGGTTGGTCCTTGGCCGCTGAAGCTTGGCATTGGGGCTACACGCCGATGCGTACGTATGCCTCCCCACAGCCCCAGCCCTACTCTGAGTACCGAGAAATTCCATCGTCTAATTTTTCTACAGGTTTTGAGGGAGCCAAGAGCCGTTCTCGGGGTTAATTGCCGTTGTTTTAGGTCGAGGTCGGTCGTAGGCATCATAGCCGTTAAGTGGAACTAGGGTTCCAACAGGTTATTTCAACTAATCTATCTTGGGTATATCGGATAAATCGATTCCAAAGAGAAATTATTTGCGGAAGTTACCATCTCTTGAGCAGTCAATCGAGGCTTATTTTCATACAGGAATTGCCGCATAGGAGGATAGGAAGAAAGTCTTGGTATTCGTTTCACTGGCAAAAAAGATATATACTATGTACATTTTGAAAAGGGTGCTAACCGAGAGAACGCTATAACAGCCAAGCGTCTATACACAAGGCCTAACCAAACCATGGGTTAAGGCAATAAGGCCATGCTCATCTCGAGTTGTTGATATCCCTTTGGATTGTGAAGATTCCTTTGGGTGGATGGCATCAGATCGACAATCAAAGAGAGAATATAACCAGTGAAAACAAAGGCAATTACTTTGGAGTGGATTAGTTCAGTACAAGGCAGTGTAGATGTGGATCATATATATACTTACCCCATTCTAGAGTAGCCGCCATATTATTCTGCTGGTAGTGGGTATGCTCGGTGACCCGGAAGACAATAATGAGCACAAGCTCAACGACAATGAACGAAGCTTTGATAACAAAGCTTGTCATGAGCATAGGCTCCCGCAAAGCATGTGCAATGCCTAGGTATATATAATCCAAACACATCAAGGCTGCGCTGACTAGGAATCCCACACTGGAGCTGTCAGTACGATGCAACGCACGTGTATATCGATCTTGATGGGGGGGCTTACATAAAGATCGTCACGCAGACATCATGCATGAAATGGTGTGCGATGTTGTCGAGGACGGAGAGCATAATCAAGCCAATACTCCCAACGACTGTGAAAAAGAATGAACCGTGCGTGCACATTTTGTTGATATATCCCTTGTTTTGGACATGTTGATAGAAAGAGAGGTTTAGGAGCAGGACTGTCGTGATACAGCCGAGCATGAATAAGGGCTTTAGTTCCTGGGCTCCAATATCTGAAATGAATCTGTCAAAGCTGTTAGCTAAATCTTGGCATGGCGATCGGGATAACCGGAAGAGGTAAATGCTCACGGTATATTTTGACCAGGCTTCATCAAGCCATATCTTGGTTCACCGATCATAGTCCAATGACCCAGCATAGCGAGTAGCATTGCTAAATCCAGTGTTAGATCATTACCCAACGAGACCATGGACGATTGAAAAGCTCACCAAGCCAAGTGGACGCGGCTACGGTCGGAAGAAGCCAGGAAGGGGGCGACATAATGGTGTGTGCGTATAGCTAAGGAGTGTGTTTTGGAGCAGCAGTCATAGTCTTGTTATAGCGACAGTATCAAAGAACACAGGCTGGTGAAGTTGGATACCAGCCACATGTCTTTACTCGAGCAGTTGACAAAGAGAGAAAGTGGTCCTTACGTTAGGAATAAGGCAACAAGAGATTGTGCCTGTCGATCCCTGCTCTTCTGCCCCTATGACGAAGGTCAGTTATGGAATGTGGGTCTATTAAGGAATTGGCAGCCCCTTGATCGTTGTTTCGTGTAAGAAACGCATGTTTCGTATATGAAAGGTAGAGGTGCATTTACAAAATTAGTACAAAGATCGTGTATTTTTAATGTCACGCACTTGAAACTTGGGGGTAGATAATGAATAATATGGCATGCTTTGACTGATGTCTCACAATGAAAAGTTTGATTGTTTGTTGATCCGCCCATCTCCGTAAAACAGTTATGTACTCGAGTAGTTATCTTTCAGTATCATCAGTGGGAGCGGGGCTGGGGATATGCTCGTCGATGCGAGAAAAGCAAAGCATGTATCATGTACGGAGTACTCGGTACATCGTACTTGATACATCGTAGGGAGTGCGATACCCGAGATGTGGAGGTGGACAAGATCTCCTCGTGCATCAACAAAAACTGAATCCACATTGTGTCCATCGCCTGTCAATGTAGTGTATCAATGTTGCATCAAATCCCGATATGTATTCCCTAGCAAGCCTCAAAGGAATTGGGGTTTCAAAAGCAAGTCCCATGGCCAGTCTAGAACCTAGATCTAAGCCCAGAACAGTTCCCACTCCCGTGACTGCGACCGTGTCTGCACGATGAATTCGGATACCGATCTTGAAAAGAAGAGGGGTTGATAAGTGCAGGGTATCTGTGAATTCGATATTGGATGTGTCATAGGGGCATGTGCGAGGACGCAGAGACGGATGGGGGTGGGAGACAGCAGGATCCTCCCCATAAGGTCGATACCCACAATGAGGTATCTAGCACGCGACTTCGACCGACGTTTGACAGCACAGCAACTTTCCTGTTAGAGAAGGGAACGAGATCTGCTTTGTTAGTAGGGAATGTAAAGGGACCTACACTGAAAGGCAACTGAGAGATGTTCTAGTGATATGTCAGTAATGTAAATCTTTAACAGATTGGCCTTTTGGATTATTGGAGCTCCATATCGAAATGAAGGAATGAGGCTTGTTGATCGTGTGTTGTTCAACCATCCACTATCCACTAGCGGCCGACTAGGCACCAGCCTAGATTTGATGAATCCATCTGTGAAGCCGATGATTCAACACAGTTTGTTCACTTTTATCGCGCAAATCTCCACCGTACAAGGGTGCACAGCCAGGGATAGTGTAGAACCCCCTGAAACATTCTCCAACTAACTTAGACCTCATCAGTGGAGCAGTGCTGAGACGACTCCCGGGACGCGCGGGATTTCATGCAAGGAATAAGGAACCGACTTGATGACAAGGACACAGCAAATGACCAATTCAAAACGTAGGACAGCTTCAGCAGCAAGGAATGTACTCCGTACCATGTCAAAAGGAGAACTGATCATGATCGAAGGTGGAGCCAGGGGAGCAGTGGGCCTGTAGTACATAATTCTGCCTGGCAACGGGCGGATATCGGGACGCGCAACACCACAACATTCATCAGGACGCGATACACTAATAATTGTTTTGAAAACACTTGTTGGGTAGCTACAAAGGTCTACAGGATGTATCTATCTCTTCTCCAAGAGCCACCAGCATGGGCAGCAAGTAGTGAAAAGACTTCAAGATACTTGAGGGTGACAGCGAGGTCTCCCATCAAAGGATCTTGTTCAACTCGAGGACTCAAGAGTCAAGGAGATGAGGCAGTATTGTTTCAAAAATTCCCAAGCGTTCCCTGAGGCCCACTTGAAGCAGTCAATTTGGTAGTTTTCAACTAGCAAAAACACGATCTCGGATGTCTCCTCACTGATACGTGTAAAACCCGTGCACTAGGATGGAGAAGAAAAGAAAAAGAGAAGGAAGATCGGGGCCGGGGCCAGGTATTTATAATTTCTCACGGCTTAGCGCGGCAAAAGTGGGCGACACGGCCGGAATAAGGATAATCCGATATGGTCTGAAGGTCGGTGTGACTGGCGGAAGAACAATAATCCGGGATAATCCGAAGTAAATCGGAGTATGGAGTAAAACCAGCATAAAAACCCGGGGCCGAGAAATCGGAGTAGACCATAACAAAGCCGGACCAATCAACCCAGACAAAATGGGAGCTGATAATATATGGATGGATGGATTTGAAAGACAGTACTCCGTGTCTGTTGCCAATACGTATGTATGTACGGAGTAAAGCATAGGTACATTGTAACCTCGGGAGATTGAGAGCGGAAGAATGATTTCCCGGAGATGAGAAGCTAGATCTGGAGTCTTGGAAGGGTTACAGGATGGGAATTCAGAACATTATTTGATAATTTACATCTGCTCTAAGTGCGATCATACACGTAGCACCCACATAGCTGAATAGATTACACGGGTTATAAATGTTCTAAAACACGATTCCTGCAAGATTATGGCGTTAATGCGTCGGGCTCTGTGCTGGATATATCATTGAATGGAATGAATACTACATACTTAGGTATGTATGGAGTATACCTGTATTATTGCATGCAGAGTAAGACTCCCAGCTTCATTCAAGGAATATATGTGCTCATCCACAACATAGGATTCCCTAGTGCTCCGATAATCACTTGCCATTCACTCTCCGGATGGAGGGGTTGAATCACGTGGAAGATCACCCGGAACAGCTCGTCTGTGTTTGGTTTCAACTGGTTTCCTCTCGTCACCATTCTAGCTGCAGGCAAATATTCCCTGGACTCCGTCAATATATTGTATATTGGATTCAATTTGGAAGACGCGTGATAAAGAGCTCTTATCTGACGTTCTCCACATGGCGAGACTCGGTAACCGCTCCAGTCATCTCCGAGCCAGTCAACCGAACCCCATCTGCAATGGAAGTAGTGCAAAAAGAACACAGCCGACTCCTGAAGAGGACTGAGGGCTCTCAGGGCATCAGGAATGTTCAGTCTGCTATTGATTTACTACAGTCTGCTCGTGATGCGATAGCTGCTGGTCAGTAGCTAGTAAACGTGCCCCTCCGCCACGTTCTTCAACTGACGACACCGGCTTCTCTCAAATAGATCCATCCGGTGCCTCTGCCACTCTAGCCACCCTTCAGACCTCGGTGAAATCGTCCTTCGATTCTATCAATGACAGCTTGAAAGAGACTCACAGTGGCCTCAACAAATACACCAAATCTCTAGACAAGGTATCCAAAATAATGACCATCCATGTGTTACCACTAATCTAACATCCGAAATAGCTTTTCAAAGATCGACCATTGCCTAGCACCGACGACGATGGCCTCTCCGCGCAAGAACACCTTATCAACCGCGCCATCGCCATGCATCTCCTTCGCGAAGGCCAGTTCGGCGTGGCCGCCACCTTCCTCTCCGAGATTGCCGAACAGAAGACAATAAATCCAGTCTCCCCAAATGGGCGTGGACCGGCCAGCACATCAACCAGCTTGCTCGATATCGACGAAGTTCCTTCGACCGAGATCCGGAAACAATTCGCCTCGATGTACTATATCCTACAACAATTACAAGAGAACAAGAACCTATTGCCTGCAATTGAATGGTCGAGGGAAAATCGCGAGTCGCTGGAAGCGCGAGGCAGTAACCTCGAATTCGAGCTCTGCCGATTACAGTATGTATGGCTGTATCATGGCGGAGCGAATAGCCAGGGAACTACAAGCGGGTGGCAAGCTGCGCTGGAGTATGCACGGCGGGAGTTCCATGTCTTTGTGCCTCGATATTTGCGAGAAGTCCAGCAACTAGTCGGTGCAATGGCATACTCGCCCAACCTCGGCGGGTCTCCATATGCAGCTCTCTTCAACAACACCTCGGCCTGGGATGACGTAGCTCACTTCTTCACTCGCGAATTCTGCTCTTTGCTGGGTCTTTCAGCGGACTCGCCGCTCTATATTGCTGCTACAGCGGGCGCGATTGCTCTGCCGACATTATTGAAACTGCAGACCATTATGAAGTCGAAGCGGACGGAGTGGACATCCGAGAACGAGCTTCCGGTAAGGCAACAGCTACTCTATGTGCGGATCAAGGCTAATATGTGTATATTCAGGTCGAAATACCGCTCCCTCCCCAGTACCTCTTCCATTCTATCTTTGTCTGTCCGGTGTCAAAGGAGCAGGCGACCGATGAAAACCCTCCTATGATGATGCCATGTGGACATGTTATTGCAAATGAATCCCTGAAACGCCTGGGCAAAGGTAACCGGTTCAAATGCCCGTATTGTCCTAGCGAAAGTCACCCCAAGGACGCCAGGAAAGTATTCCTGTAAGGTAGGTCTTCCACTTCTTTCTTTTTCTTCGTCTTCCTATCTCTGGGTATTTTCTTTCCATGGCAAGCGGTGATACGACGGATAACTTCGGGACCACCGGATCTTGTCAAGAGCGTTTAGCGTCGGCGTTCAGGGGCTCATAGGTTGCGACATTGCAATGCAGGTCCATTCAAAGCTGTACGGAGCACTGCAATTATTTAATACAAACTTGATACTTGAACAAACCCAAGTTCAAAGATAAATCAATAACCTTACCATTCCAAGGCTTCCCAATGTACTTCGTACAAGTATCAATTCCAAGTGAGAAGATCAGAATTTGCCTCAGATACAAAACAAATAATCCACCGCAATCCACAACTATTTCCTAAGCGGGAAATCGTAATTTCCTTTATCTCAATGGCGACATATGATTGGCCAAATCGGGGCCCGTGACCACGCGCCCATTTGGCGACTCAAAAAACCCCTTTACGCGGTCGAAACCCATTTATGACGCGTCTTTCGCCGAGCTCGGCTCCTCTGCGCAGGTTAATTGGAGCTATCCAGCAGATCATCCGTATATAAACCGTCCGTCCTGTAATATCCACGAAGTACGGAGTACAATATATGTATGTGACTTGTCTCCGTAACAGACGGGAGCTTGCAGTCCTCACTATCTTTTATAAATAGGGCCCCATCTGCCCCTGGATCCATCCACTGCTGTCTCTGTATTCTCCCCAATCTCGTCTCTCATCCAGACCATAATATATTAGCAATGTTGTCTAAGAGAAACATAGAGAGTCCAATTCCTGGCCGGTATCGCGCGGCGAAGGCTTCGGCTTTCACGCTTCAATCGCGCAGGGTTCCTCGCGAGAGAACCAAAGACAGAGCGCCCAAAGACAAAGAGCGAGACAGTTCTGGTTCTGGCTCTGGTTTGATTGGCAGTAAGACTCAGCGACTCGAGCGTCGAAGATTCGACAAACCCCCAGATGTAACGTAAGTCCTGTCCACAACATGGATGTATCTCCATCTCTATCTGCGTCTCATCATCATCCATGTCACCAATTCATAAACCCAACGACTAACCCAACTCCCAGAGCCCCCGCAACAAGCCCAATAGTAATGCTCCGCGTTGGCCCGCAAAAGCGCCTCTTCGCCGCCCACGAAGACATCCTCTGCGCATCCCCCTTCTTCGCCGCGCATTGCGCAGCCCAAACACCAAACCCGAATGCGCCACGGCCCAGACTCCCCCTCCAACCACCAAGCAAGCGCATAGACCTCCCAGACGAGCAAGCTGAAGTCTTCTCCTGCGTCCTCGAGTATCTTTACAAGGGCGATTACTACCCGCGCCTGCGACATAACCGCAAGACGCAGACATGGGAGCTGGAGGATGCAGACGCGGGTGTTGGCACCAGTGGGGAATTGGGCCAGGCGACAGCGACGGTGTTTCATCATAGTGCGCGGGGGGTGATATTGCGGGATACGGCTATTTAGTAAGTGTTCCTCTTCTTGGCTGTTTTCATTTGATTATGATTGTGTAATGTGTGTATACTAACATATCCTTTCCTCGGCAGCTGCGCAGCAGAAAAATACAACCTCCCTCATCTACAGCGTCTCGCGCTGCGCAAGCAGGGCCTACACACCGGGATTCAGTGTAGCACGATACTTGCGAGTGCGCGGTTCGCGTACGATAACACGCCGGATACGGAGTCGAAGTTGCGAGCGCATTACCTTGCGCTGATCGTGCGCTCGCGGAGCACTTTTATGCGCAGTGGGACTATGCAGGCGGAGATGGAACGTGGAGGGAAGTTGTTTTTCGATCTTTTTGTTGCGTTGTGTAATCATATGGTGAGTTCACTTTCTTCTTTTGGGAAAAATCGAGTGCTAATCTGGTGTACAATATAGGATGACTATACTGGCCAGTCAGTTGATAGTTCAGCTGTTACGACTCATTGTTAGAGATGTATTGGGATTCTCGGTCTAGGCGGTAATTTGGTTGTTGGATTTGGACTAATTGCTCGGTTTCCATTCTATATCGCTGCTGGCAGTGTTTTATACCCGTGTGCTACTATGTTTCAATACAGAATGGAAAGCATTGATTGATGTTTGTAAAGTCATGAACAACGTCTGTAGGGCTCCTTTTGAGAATAGGTAAAGAGAGCACTTGGGTCTCGAGGGGATGCGAAAGTGGTGAAGATGTGCGTGAAGAAGCAAGGCGTGACTACATAGCTAGACTACAACATTGCCGGGGGAGGCGTAAGTAGAAGTTAGCTTACCGTAGATTTATTCATAGGTCTAGGCTTACAGCCTGAGGTAATTGGTAAAAAGAACCTTGGATATGAGGGATAAGTGAGAGAGAAAACAAGCACGAGATAAGTAGGGGTGAGCATACATTATTCTGTTGGTGTTAAGTGGGTGTTTATTTGCTAAGGTATGTATAGAAGAACTTTGGAAGGTTAGCAGTAGATAGGGTGGAGGAACAACCATAGATGAATCAGAACTAACATTACAGGGGACAGTCTACTACTATGTCTATTGCGTTCTGACTCCGGAATCTTCTATCCTCTGAATCCGAGATGTGTAGTTGGCGTTTCGACTGATTGGGCCGTATGTATATCGCTGCTAGCAGTGGTTTATGCCCTTGTATTACTGTATTTTATCTACAGAATGGAGAGCATGTTCGAAGATAGTCAATTTCTCGAAGCAATTGATTCGTAAATTCGTAAAGATAGGATTTAATTTAGTCCAGCTAACCCAATTTTGACATATGTCACATATTGGGCAAGCGTGGACTCGGTAACACCGATGAAGCTGGCGCTTGTCCGGGCGATGACCAAGTGTCATGCTGCTGGTGTGCAATGTGTATCGCGTCGGGCCAAAATCCTTCGGCAGCGGTGTTACCTGATCAGCCTGAGTATTATAGTGTGCTGAATAATATAGCTGTATGAATGTAAGTCATAGACGGATGCATACCTGACGGCTTTGAGTGTGCTGGTAATCAACGAGGGAGTTGTCGATGAGCATTGGACGAGACATTAGACGAAATGGGGCTCAAACAAATTTGCAGTGCATTGTCACCCAGAAGCGTCTTTAGACACCTGTGCCCGGGAAAGCGCCTCCCTTGCTCAGGACGACGATGCCCCGATCCCGTGCAATGTATCCTTTCATGAGTCCCTAAGGGAGCGATATGTCAGTAAGGACTTAAGGATTGACCATACTTATTAGCATACCTTATAGATGAGGTTGGAGAGTAAACACTCCACCTCATCGATGTCGATGCGCGATCGACCACTTGTGGGAGTACCCACACGGAGAGCTGCCGCGAATTCATTCACATGGACACGGGTACGCCGAACTGCATTTTGACCTTCCTTGGGTTCGTCGAAACCACCAGCGAGGAAAACCTTTCGGAATAGATTGCGTAAGGCAATGTCACGTCCACGTTCCAACGGCAGGTAGATACGTCTCTTTACAAACTCTTCCTCGCCGGCAGACATAGCCTGGTCGAATCCAACCAAGTCACCCTTTCGGATGCAGTTCGACAGCGGCCGGAACAGGCTCTCAAGCCGCGGGAATGGCGCGAGAAGCTCCTTGGTGGGGAGCGTGTGTGTGGTAACGAGGTGACAGGGAATAAGGTAAGTGAGAATCAATCTACTAGTGGTTAGTAGAAACCTCTTTGTAGGTGGAGGGCTACTGACTCTCGATTCTTGATTGCATCTCGATGGCACATCTTCCAGGCCCATGTCAGGTGTTCTTCGGCCTATATTGCAAAGAATCAGTCCTGGTAATGGTCCACGAACACAACTCTTGGTAATACCTCAGTGTAATTCTCATCCAAGAAGTGGATGACTCCGACGTAGTATTCGAACGTGACTATGTGAGATTTGGGGAAAGCTTCGGGAGGGGGGGAGATCGGCCGATGAGGCTTTGATGGCACGGAGCAAGTTTTTTGTAAGGCCGACGGAGTTGATCTAAAGGGGAGAGATTAGCATTTTGCTAGCGATAGTGAGGTCGGCATTTGGTACCTTGAAATATGTCTTGAATAGGAGATTGGTCATGTTATAGATACCCCACTTGCGAGACTCTTCAAGGGGTGCTCTGGGTCTGGTCAGCATTGGAACAACTCAAGTCTCCTCATATCCTTACCTATCACTCAGGCACAAAGTGAACATCCGGTTGATTACCCGAGCAGCCTCCTCCAAATTTGCGTTCTTCTCAAAATCAGCTGCGATGTCATCCTGGAACCCAAACTCGGCAGAGCCTTGGGAAGCTGCTTCGAGATCGGCATTAATCGCAAAAGCACGCAAGTATTTCCCGACTGTGTACAAGCATGGCAATGTCCAAGCCGGGATGCCGGCAGAGCCCGAGTATCCCCGGATGAGGGCATTGGAGACCTTTTTCCAGGCATTGAAGACCGTAACGACGCTACCACCCGGAAGGCGATCTTCACACTGAAGTATTTCGCCTATAGCTTCCCAGTAAACAACAAAGATGTCAACCCAGGCAGTCTGTTCAGCCTTTGGTAATTTCAGACTTTTCCCGTGAAAGAGAGCGTAGCTGAGGTCCTTGGATATATATTCGGCGTTGGAAAACTGGTAGAAGGAGCGCAGCCGATTGCGATCGTCCGACGGCGCGATCGGTGTGAACACTGCAGCTAATTCCGGGCCGGACCCGTTGAGGTATGCGTTCTTGAACGCGGTCGCGAGAGAACCCATGGTGAACTGCCCTTTGGCGGAATAGCCTGTTGATTGAATTGATTGGGAAGTTATGAGTTCAAAAGAAGCATTCAAGGTGGGGTAAGGGTTGAGATCCGACTTGACAAAGACAAACAAGTGAGGAACGCCATACTTTTGAAGACATGTGGGGAAGGCAAGGCAATGTGGCTGGTGAAAGGTGGCTGGATGACAGTGGCGCAGTTGTATTCCTAAATGAGACTAGCGCAGAACGGAAGGCCTCCACTCGCTTAGGGCAAGGGCGGCAACCCTAAGCACAATTGGAACCTCACAATTCTCATTTTCCACCGACGGCACACTAACGACTCATCCACCACAGCGACAATCACAGTGAGTACCTCCTACTGGAATTTATCGGAGATTTATACTAACGTTGAACTCTTCCAGATGGGTGAGTGATTTTCATTCCATTCCCGATATCCCAGAACTTTTTTTTCGAGACAACGGTGCGCGCATATGGTTGGAGGAAATTCAAGACGCAAAGACCCCCACGATATCGACATGAGACAATTACAGAAGAGGAGGACGCAATGGCAAATCGATATCGCTCGGAATTGTTTATAAAGGAACGCACAACGCTGTCTGTCAAGGGCTACGGATGGTCGAATCTCGAATTTTTTTCTCAATATGCACAAATCCCCCCTGGTCTTCTCGATTTCTCGCCAACTGCATCGCGCACCGTTTTCTTTGTCGATCTGAACATCTGGGCAATTGGAATATCCACTACGAACTATGGCTGACGGATTCCCAGGGCGTCTTACTGAGTACCAGGTCATCGGGCGTCACCTGCCCAACGAGGCGAACCCCACGCCCAAGCTGTACCGCATGCGCATCTTTGCCCCCAACACTGTTGTGGCTAAGTCGCGTTTCTGGTACTTCATGTCCCAGCTCCGTAAGCTCAAGAAGGCTAACGGCGAGATCGTTTCCTTGAACGTGGTATGTTTGGATTGAATATCCGAGGATATGGAATAGTGCTCATTTTTTGGTATCTAGATCGAGGAGAAGCGCCCCATGAAGGTCAAGAACTTCGGTATCTGGATCCGCTACGACTCGCGCTCCGGTACCCACAACATGTACAAGGAGTTCCGTGAGATGAGCCGCACCGACGCTGTTGAGGCTCTCTACCAGGACATGGCTGCCCGTCACCGCTCCCGTTTCGGTTCCATCCACGTATGTCATGCTACTTGAATCCTTCGATGATGACCACATTCTAATTATATTTCCCCTACAGATCCTCAAGGTTGTCGAGATCGAGAACAACGACAGCATCCGCCGCCCTTACATCAAGCAGCTCCTCCAGAAGGACCTCAAGTTCCCTCTGCCCCACCGCGCCGGCGGCAAGGTTGGCAAGAAGGTCTTCGCTTACTCCCGCCCCTCTACCTTTGCTTAAATGTGACGTTCTGGGTGTTGGGTTTGGAGCGTGTGGATGAATGACTGTTTATGGCCATGGCATGCATGAAAGATGGTCGCGTGGAAACCACCGCCCTGTTCACGGGTGAGATGGTTGGATGTCTCTAGTCCCGTATGGTGGCATCTCTAGGTTATCTTGAAAAAATCATCGGGTTTCTTGAATTATTCGAGTTCTAGTAAGACAATGAGCATACATGGAGAGTAGGCATCATATCTAAGATACCTATTGATATCAACCTGGAAGAACGGGCTGTTATCCTTGGGCTTTCTTGCGAGTCCCTCCATTCACAACGTGATCATCGGCATGGATGTACCCGAGGTAGTCGTTACAAGTCACTTATTGCTGGTCATACATTTTCATTACGAACACATATCCATGGCTATCAATAATATCATACCAAATACTGGTCGAGGCCTGTACATTATAATTCCAATCCCGACGGAGTAAATGTCAGTTTCTCCAGCCGCACCCGAGACCGCCTTGGTGCCTTGTAAGTCAGGCATTAACAAGCTATTTTCAACTGCCATTTTAGTTACAAGTCTTTGTTTTAGCCTGTCAATAATAAGAGCTGTAGAACATCTTGACTAACTTCATTCATACAGTACCGAACGTATTGGTCTGTGCAAGTCGCAATAGTTACAGGAACTTGGTATTGCGTCATTCGAAAGTAGGTCGGGAGAGGGCTGTCCGCTTTCGTATATGTAATCCGATTTCTTCCCCAAGGCTTTCCTAGGTCCCTCGTTTCCCTCTTCCCCCATTTCCCCCAATTCATTGCAATCATGTTTGCTCGTCAATCTTTCCGTTGTGCACAGCCTTTGAAGCAGGTTAGTTGAAATAAGTCCTCGGTTCAATTCCGAACAATACTAAAAGCCATTCAATCAGAGCTTCCGCAAATACTCTGCGGACGCCGCTCCCAAGAAGTCCAACTTGACCCCCATCTACGTTGGTGTGGGTCTCGCCGGTCTTGCTGCTGGTTTGTACCGATACAACAACACTAGCGCTGTTGCTGAGCCCAAGGACCGCCCCAAGGTGTTCAACGGCGAGGACTGGGTGGACCTCAAGCTGGCTCACATTGAGACCCTGAGCCCCAACACCAAGCGTTTCCGCTTCGAGTACGATGATAAGGAGGCTGTTTCTGGCCTTCCTGTTGCATGTGAGTAGTCTGGCTCCGTGGATAGTTGCCAATCGATTGCTAACAGGCATATAGCTGCTCTGTTGACTCGTTTCAAGCCCGTGGGTGCTGAGAAGAACATTCTCCGTCCCTACACTCCCACCAGCGATGAGGGTAGGATCAAGATGAACTACGGCTTAGTTTTCATTTGCTAACACATGACAGATATTCCCGGCTACCTTGAGCTTGTCGTCAAGGCCTACCCCGGCGGCCCCATGTCTGAGCACATCCACTCCATGAACGTTAACCAGCGCCTGTCTTTCAAGGGACCTATTGTCAAGTACCCCTGGGTAGCCAACAAGCACAACCACATCTGCTTGATTGCCGGTGGTACTGGTATCACTCCGATGTACCAGCTCGCCCGTGAGATCTTCAAGAACCCCGAGGACAAGACCAAAGTCACTTTGGTCTTCGGCAACGTCACTGAGGGGGATATCCTCCTCAAGAAGGAGCTGCAGGAGTTGGAGAACACCTACCCCCAGCGCTTCCGTGCCTTCTACGTCCTGGACAAGCCCCCTGCTGAGTGGGTCGGTGGCAAGGGCTTCATCACCAAGGAGCTCCTGAAGACCGTCCTGCCAGAGCCCAAGGAGGAGAACATCAAGCTCTTCGTCTGCGGCCCTCCCCCCATGTACAAGGCTATCTCCGGTGCTAAGGTCAGCCCCAAGGACCAGGGTGAGCTTACTGGTATCTTGAAGGATCTGGGTTACAGCAAGGAGCAGGTCTTCAAGTTCTAGATTATTACAAAATATGTAACTAGAATATGTAGCTAGTTTGATATGCGGTGGGACAGCCATGTATATTGGTGCATCTTGTTTTCAGCGTGTTGCCGCATCTGACTAGCTTCGTCATTAATTGAAGAAATATATTTTGCCTCTCAATATATGATCAGGTGTATTTGTTAGTTGTACTTATCTTGGTGGCATGAAAAATGATGGATTAGATGTTAAAAAAAAAAACAAGAATAAAGCGAATCTTAGGCTTGGGCATGATGATGACGGGCAGGGCATTGGATATATATGCAGGTGGGCAAACCCACTAGGAACACGTTTGTAGAATACAATATAACCAGTGAAAATGGACCCGAATCACTATTTACATAGTAATATAGTAGTAAAATGAAAGAATCTTCACCCAAAATGTATTAAATGAGTTTATGACATGTACCCTCTACCCCCCAAACCTACATGTATGTATAAATAAAGTACCTACTGATAGCCCAAGCGACAAGAACTAGCAGTAGACAGCAGAAGTACCCTCAAACCATTGCACCGGAGAGAAAAGAGTGAAAAAGGCAGTTTTAAATTGAATTGAATTAGGAAGTCAGAACAGGCATTCGTGCTACAGGCTTGACACCTTGTGCTCAGCTGAACCCCTCTTCTACAGGGCTTGGGCGACCCTGAGGTTGAGATCTCGGCGGGGGTGGGAGCATAGCCCACACCTGGATATATTCCCCCCCCCCCCCCCCCCCCCCAAATAGAAAAGAGCAGGAAAAACAGAAAGGTAAATAGGCATGAAAAAGAACATAAAGATGGTGATTTATATAAAGGAATAAAATTATTCAATTATATATGTGATTGTTTAGCAAGTATACAAGCTTATGCCTAGGCTCATGGGTTACCGGCTCATGGGTTACCCCTCGGGGCCCCCCTAAGCCCGTCATCCAGGTTACGTATTTATTATTAACTCAACAATACAGGGAGCCTTAGAGCTCTGGAGGTCTATAATGATGTTTAATATAAATTATAGAAGGATTTAAATTATATATAAAGAAATAATATTAACACCTAAGAGAATACGGAGTAGAATAATAGACATATGCAAAGGACTCCCATTGTGTAGGTCCTGGGGTGTCGCATGACAAGGCCTTAGAGCCTAAGCCTAAAGCAGAGTTAAAAATGCCCGGGCACCTTCCGGGCGCCTGTGCTATTTAGTGGGTACTCTTCCCCCCCCCTCGGCCCTTCCACCCCCCGGTTCTCTTCCCCCTTCCCCCCGAAAATCAGGAAAATTCTCTTTTCTTCACCCCAACTCTCCTCGGCTTCAAAACAATGGCTTCCAACCAAGATGAAACGACCGTTCAGGTCAACAAAGAAGAGCTCAGACGGGCTGGCGACTTGGTATTTCCCCCTTTTTCATATTTTGTTTTTTGATTTTGCATTTTCTTTGTTTCGGTTCTTTTTTTTCTGTTTTCTTGTGTGCATCCCCACTGCGCGCCTTCTACGCGTCGCGTTCGAAGACCTATAAAGCTATATATTAAGCCGTTGAAGCTTAATATATACCATCTCATACTTCACCGTCATGTTGGCAAGCTTCATATGCAAAAAAAAGAACAATTCCCTCCTTCTCTTCGATATCTGAGGACCGTCTTGACATCACACACTTCTTGTCAACTTACGCGATGATGCCCCTCTTCGTTCCCTAACCCTATACCTATACCTATACCTATACCTTTACCTATACCCAATGATCAAGCGTAATTGTTCTTGACATAACACCACTAACAATGCCTCATAGATCGTCATGCGCCTGATGGAGGTTCAGTCTTACATTGCCGACCTGGGCAAGGCCTACCTTCAGCACGTGAACAACATCGCGGAAGGACGTGATGCTCACATTGATCTCCCCATTGGTCCCTCTGGATTTATGGGCCCGGACATTCCCTTCCGTGCCGGAAGCCCCGGTGCCAAGTCTGAGGCTGGTGGCCCCAAGAAGCGCAAGCGCGCTCCCGTCGACCCCAATGCGCCTAAGCGTGCCTTGACTCCCTACTTCCTGTTTATGCAGCACAACCGCAGCAAGATCGCCGAAGACCTTGGCAATGATGCGCGCCCCAAGGATGTCGCTGACGAGGGCACCCGCCGCTGGCAGAGCATGGAAGATACCCAGAAGGAGGTATGTATTGACAGCGAAACAGTCCCATCCTTGATATTGTCTGCATGTATTAACGTATTCGTATAGATCTGGAAGAAGATGTATGCCGCCAACTATGACCAGTATAAGCGTGACATGGCTGCCTACAAGGCTGGCAACAAGGTTGACGAGGAGCACGATCCCGCAGCCAGCCAATTGCAGCAGGACTTTGCCAGCGCCGAGCCCGAGCCAGAGGCCGAGGCTGAGGCTGAGCACGAAGAGTCCGGTGACGAGTCGACCGATTCATCTGACGAGTCGTCCCCCTCTCCCCCGAAGGAAAAGACTCCTCCTCCCAGCACCAAGCGTCGCCGTAGCGACCCCAAGGCCAAGGAGACTGTGGCTGAGACCCCTGCCAAGTCGCCTGTCAAGCGCACCCGCAAGGCCGCGGAGCCCGTGTCTACACCCGCAGTCAAGACACCCGGTGATGGCAAGCGCAGAAGCAAGAAGCGCAAGAGCGAGGTGTAAATGAGTAGACTGTGCCTTTCTGCTTTCTGCTTTCTGCTTTCTGATTTGCTTGACTCTAGGGTCAGATGAGATGGTTGTTGGTCTGGTGGACTGGATGTGTAACCCCTCCCGGTTTGCCTTTTTCATTGCTTACGGCGTTTGGGGAAAAACTGTACCTACTTAGCTTGAATTAGTGAAATGGACTGATCATGGGATGTGGTTTCTCTATAGATCCCCGTAAGTATCAGGATCCATGGCAAAGTTAGGGTTAAATAGTATTTGTATAGTTCCAAGAGATGCGGGTCCAACTTTTTTTTTTTTCTCAATCCACTAGAGCTATACAGTTATGAAGCCACTTAAGAAACTAAAGACACTAAAGAAGATTAACACCAAGAGCAGACTAGAAGATTGAACTAAATCAACTAAATCAACTAGATCCAACTAAGTCCAACCAAATCTAACTAAGCCTGTAATATCAATTTAGCAAATCATTGACTAATCCCCGTTGACCTCCGTTCCCCGACCCAATCGGCCTTCACGGTACTTATCATTGAAGTCCTTATCAAGAGAACGGTTTGGAGGTTTTGAGATACAACCCCAATCCCCACATTCCTCGCCTTTTTAACTTTCTTTAGACCTCCTTTTGAATTGTGTCTCTTACATCTTACTGATTCTTCAAAAAATTGCTCCAAAAGTTGCTTCAAAACTCGTCTCCAGATTATTCTGTACGCCAAGAAACTGGCAGGTTCATGGTTCCACCTGAACCATGCAGCTTATTCCGAAGGAGGTAAGTCGCACCTTTCCCGACATATTTCCCGAACCCAACTAACAATCCCTGTAGCTTGACAAGCTCACCATCGCTCACCTAGGCTTCTTGGCACAGCGTCGTCTAGCACGTGGAGTGCGGCTCAACCATGCAGAGGCTGTGGTATGTCTACCTTCTAAGGTTGTAGGACACGACCACTAACACGTCCACCGACAGGCCCTGATAGCCTCAGTGCTGCACGAGGTATGATAACCCCACCCAATTCTCTACAACAGCATCGGGACATGCTGTATACCCAATTGACGCAATGCGCAAACTAACACCAAAACCCCCTCGCAGCTAATTCGCGATGGCCACTACTCCGTCGCCGATCTAATGTCCATCGGTAAAACGATGCTCGGCCGTCGCCATGTCCTCCCCTCCGTCCTGGCAACCCTTGTCGAGCTTCAAGTCGAGGGTACTTTCACCTCCGGTACCTACCTGGTAACCGTGCACCACCCCATCAGTAGCGACGAGGGCGATCTCGAGCGCGCCCTGTATGGCAGTTTCCTACCCGTACCCGCGCCCGGGGCTTTCCCAGATCCCGACCCGGAGGATTTCACTCCGGAGAAGATGCCCGGCGCGGTTATTACTATGAAACAAGCGCGTGTGGAGTTGAGCCCTGGGAAGAGGCGGATTAAGCTTAAGGTTATGAGTAAAGGAGATCGGCCGATTCAGGTGTGTACATTATTTTCAATAACGAAAAAGAGAGATAGGAAGCGAGTGATGCTAATTACAGTGTCAATTACCAGGTCGGATCGCATTACCATTTCATCGAGACGAACCCCCAGCTGCACTTCGACCGCTTGCAGTCGTACGGTTTCCGCCTGGACATCCCCGCAGGTACATCGATCAGATTCGAGCCTGGCGATACGAAGACCGTCACGCTCGTCGAGATCGGTGGACACCGTGTGATTCGTGGTGGAAATTGGCTCGCGAATGGACCAGTGGATATGAGTCGTGCCGATGAGATCATGGCCAAGTTGCAGACAGCTGGGTTTGTGCATGTGCCAGAGCCACAGGCTGATAGCGCTCTTGTTTCCGGATTCTCGATGGAGCGCGAGGCGTACTCGCGCATGTTTGGTCCTACAACGGGAGATCTGGTACGGCTTGGGTTGACAGATTTGTGGATTAAGGTTGAGAATGACCTGACGAGTTACGGAGATGAATGCTCTTTCGGTGGAGGCAAGACGCTGCGCGAGGGAATGGGACAGGCGTCTGATCGGTCTCAGAGCGAGTGTGTTGACACTGTCATCACGAATGCGTTGATTATCGATTGGACTGGTATCTACAAGGCTGATATTGGTATCAAGGATGGGCTTATTGCTGGTATTGGCAAGGCTGGAAATCCGGATGTCATGGACGGCGTGCATCCTGATCTGGTAGTGGGTTCGTGTACCGATGTCATTGCTGGAGAGAACAAGATTATTACCGCTGGTGGTATCGACACGCATATCCACTTGATCTGCCCGCAGCAGGTGGAGGAAGCTCTGGCCTCGGGAATCACCACTTTCCTCGGCGGTGGCACTGGCCCGACTACTGGATCAAACGCGACGACATGTACACCTTCGCCGAATCTGCTACGCCAGATGATGCAGGCATGCGACAGCCTACCGATCAACCTGGGAATCACGGGCAAGGGCAACGACTGCGGAAAGAAGAGTTTGAGAGAGCAGGTTCTTGCGGGCGCAGCAGGCCTCAAGCTTCACGAGGACTGGGGCTCTACCCCAGCAGCAATCGACAACTGTCTCGAAATCTGCGACGAATACGACGTGCAGTGCATGATCCACACCGACACACTGAACGAATCCGGCTTCGTCGAGCAGACTATTGAAGCCTTCAAAGGCCGTACAATCCACACCTACCACACCGAAGGTGCAGGTGGTGGCCACGCCCCAGACATCATCTCTGTGGTCGAACACCCCAACGTGCTCCCCAGTAGCACCAACCCCACCCGCCCCTTCACCCTCAACACCCTCGACGAACACCTCGACATGCTCATGGTCTGCCACCATCTATCAAAGAACATTCCCGAGGACGTCGCATTCGCCGAAAGTCGCATCCGCGCTGAAACCATTGCTGCCGAAGATGTCCTCCACGACCTCGGCGCTATCAGCATGATGTCCTCCGACTCGCAGGCAATGGGCCGCTGCGGTGAAGTAGTCCTCCGCACCTGGCACACAGCCCACAAGAACAAGACCCAGCGTGGACCCCTCGGCAGTGATGCTGACACCGGCGCGGACAATTTCCGCGTGAAGCGATACATCAGCAAGTACACGATCAACCCTGCTATCGCACAAGGAATGGCGCACATGATCGGGTCCGTGGAGGTCGGCAAGATAGCCGATCTCGTGATGTGGAATCCGGCGACGTTCGGCACAAAGCCTATCTCTATTCTGAAGAGCGGAATGATTGTTACCGCAGAGATGGGAGACCCGAATGCATCGATCCCGACTGTCGAGCCGATGATTATGCGTCCCATGTTTGCTGCGCGCGTCCCGGCTACGTCTATTATGTTTGTTTCGCAGGCTTCTATTGATGCGGGCATTGTGCAGACGTATGGATTGAAGAAGCGCATTGAGGCTGTGAAGAATTGTCGCTCAGTTGGAAAGAAGGATATGAAGTTTAATGATACTATGCCGAAGATGAAGGTTGATCCGGAGAGTTATACTGTTGAGGCGGATGGGATGCTTTGTGACGCAGAGCCGGCTTCAGAGTTGCCTTTGACACAGGCATACTATATCTTCTGAGGTGTTTTGGATTACTTCTTTCTGTCTTGCATACCCCTAGCTTTTCTTTTTGGTCTTTACGCCACTCGACAGCTCGAGTTTTGGTTTCTCGTTTTTGCGTGATATTGGATTTCTACAATGTAACGAATTTTACGTTTACTTTTAAATCTACTTCTCTAAAATGATGCACATGAAGTCAATAAGCAAAATATAATGTTCTTTTCTCTTCTCAAAACCCTAGAGAAACTAACATCCCCTCAATGGAATCAATAACAATCCCATTCGTCCTCCGTCCATCAGTATTGACGAGAATATCCGCCCAGTGTACCAAAGAAGCAATAATATCATTGCACATAAGCGGCACGTTATGGCTATAAAACCCGTACGGTTTCGCCTGGACATAAGCATTGCCTCGAGCAGTAGCCGCCATAGCCACAGAGGCATCCTTAAGCCGATAAACACTACTAACAAGCTCATATAGGCTCTCAGCAACATTCTCACCAGCCCGGGGATTCGCCCTCAGAACTCTAGCCTGCATTTCTAAATCGAAGACGAACGCCGCGCGCTCACGTTTAAAAGCAGATACAGGACCGGGTCGGGTAACCATAATCGCAGAAAAGGGTACGTCGAAGCAAAAAAAAACGATATACGATATATAAACCAGTAGTAATAAACCAGTAGTAAAGGATAATCCAATTCTAGAATCTATCTAAAAACATAAGTTAGCCACAATCTGGTCAATCACCCTCGCTACAGTAATAAGGACATCAATGCAAAAATTGTCGCGCAGTCGATCCGCAAGATAAGCACACTGGCCCTTTAGTGCGGCGCAGTGCATAGGAACATCGGTCTCGTAGAAGCTGCTCTGGGGGACAAGGACGTAGGGGTGGTGGCGGCTCTCATAGGCCATCTTCATAGATAGAGACGCGACGATATCGAGGTGCTGGATAATCTGCAGCCGGAGGTTCGGGATCATGTAGGCGCAGCTGTTGAGGTCGTGGCGCAGGAAGGTCGACTGCTGCTCCAGGAGGACTACCAGGTCATCGCGCGCCTTGCGGAAGGCCGTGACACGGGCCTGGTTGATATGTGGCATGGTGACTAGAACTATATGGAAATGGAGATGTTAATGAGAACGAAAGTGCTGGAACGTACCTGGGAGCTGGGACTGAGATTCAACTACAGCTAATGCTGATGCCGAAGCGACTCGACGGAGTCGAAATAAGAGTCTAGACAAAGCCCAGGTTAGCGAGTGAACGCTCTAGATAAAGAGCGATCCGGTGCTCGGTGCCCTCGTTAGGCGTGTGGATGTGGTCGAAAAGGGTCTCGGACATCTGGCGGGTGTCACGGCCGATCTGGTCGCAGACGGCCGGGATGGCGAAGAAGAAGTGGTTGAAACCCTGGGAAGCGACGTAGTTCATATCTCCGGCGTCGGTAGTAAGAGCCTGGGAAGCCCACTTCACCTTATCGGCCTGAACCTTCAGGGAGTGGACGTTGAGAGCGATCTCGACAAGGTAGTTGCCCTCGGGCAACTGGCGCAAAGTGGCGATGTAGGAGCGGATGTTTCGTACAAGGATGTCGCGCTCGGTCCGGTACTTCTGGATAGCTCGAGCACCGCGAAAGAGCCGTCTAGCTATAGAAGGCATAGTGGATACTGGGAGGGATGAGTAGATGAATGGGATGTATCGCTTACCTGGTTAGGGTTAGTGGTGGAACTGTGGGACTGAAACTCGAAGTAGAGTAGAGTAAGCTGGTTGTGCTCTGATGCTGTGAGAAACTGTGAAGCGGATGATACCTTGAAATGCTCGAGACATTGGGACCTATTTATGCATTTGTAACTCGCTTGGTTGGAAAGACTGAAGACAAAGCTGTCATCAGGAAGAAAATAATGAAAGACATATGGGTTATTGTTGGGAATCTTTGTTCTCTTTGTTCTTGATATCTGTCAGTGGTTATGATGTTCAAAGAATTTAGTATCCAAGGCAAATATAGTTCCAAGGTAGGTAAACTTACTAAGGCTTGGTTATAATTTTAACCTTGCAAGGCCATTGTTAATTTCTTTGTTTTCTATCAAGGTAATGTTAATCATCAAATTCTGATATCGATTGTTTATTCGCCGAGCTTTGGAATTTGTCTTGACGATGTAGTCTAGTTTCGGTGTCACCTAGGGCCCTCAAGGGTGGACCAATCTTGTTGTTCGTATAGACATGCAGAGCTGATGTTCAGGGACAGAAGTGCACAGTAATTGATGTAGTGATTCGCGCATGTGAGTCTTTTTCAGACAGCGATCCATTCCTATGAAAAGAACAGAGACCCAAGATAGGACCAGCTTCAAGGTATCCAGACATATTTCCATTGGCGAAATAACAGATGACAAGGTCAAGAGCAAGATGGCAGAAAGGGGTATCATACACAGTAAAATTGAAGAACAAGATAGAAAAAAAAAAGAGGAACAGATCCATCCGCCTACTAATATGAAAAAAGATCAAGCCTATAGCTCAATTTCCTCCTCTCCATGATTATCACCCGCCGAAACAAGCGACACATCTGTCCATGCAGAGAAAGTACCTTCGCGCGCAGCCAGATAAGCAGCAATACGTGCACGACGTGAGTGACTGACTGTTTCTTCTCCTTGTGCTGGGTCTTGTAGCTCATTTTCAACGGAATTCCGGTCTGGAGAATCAAATGCTGATTCGGAGACGGAGAGAGAAAGTATGTCTGTGCGTTGACTGTCTGGTTGCTGGGTGATTGGACGAAGAGATGTAGTGCCATCGCCAGTTAAGTCAATGATTTTTGTAGACGTGCTTGGCTCAGATCTGAGTCGGAGTCCTGTGGCCGAAGGTTCTAAATCTGGATGGTCAGATATGAGCGTATCCTCTTCTTCACTTCCCTCGTCACTGGCAGGATCGAACCTGTCTTCTTTTTCTGTCGGCCATGTAGACGGGAGAGGATTGACTCGAAAGAGGTCAGGCTCTGCATGCTCTTGGAGATAGCGGTGTGCTTGACGGATTTCGTTGCGCCTAACCCTGGCTGCCTCTTCTGATTGACTCAATTGATGTAGAGAGTCCTGCTTCTGGTCATGACGATGGCTTGCATCGGCAGTATCCAGACTGAGATCTTCAATGTCACTACTGGTTTCTTGTGTAGACTGTGTGGAGAGGTCCATGTCGTATCGGGCCCTTTTTCTTGCGCGCAAATCTCCCTCGTCGTCAACATTATCAGTTATGGTCTGCCGCATGTGAGTGTCGTGCGAAAAATCGGTTCCTGAACAAAGGTGGCCGAACAGACGTCTGATGGAGACGTCTTCATTCCAGGTCTTTGGATCCACAGTGCATGGATGAATGTCTTTGGGCCGGAAGGCAGCTACGAGCTCACATAGTTCGGAGTAGGAAGAGTGTCGTGAATATGGGAATCGCTATAATGCCATCAGAGAAGATTATGGAAAGAAAACAGCAGTGTCACTTACTATCGTGTTGGGCAGATCTGGCTGGGACAATCGGCTAGAGGTATCCGATGGACCATGGCTTAGAGCGGTCACAAGATTCTTCAACGAAATTTCGCCCTCATCCTTCACGCCATATGTATCAAGCGAGAGTGCTTTCTTCCTCGATCGGAACGCATCCAGAAGGGCACCTCGCACCTGAGAAAGGGCCTGTTTGTCCTGGACATGTTTCAGACACAGCTTCTCTAATTCAGCCAGTGCAGATTCATCCGGTAGCTCGAGTTCATGTGTTTGGTATAGATCCCCAATACCACCGCCTGCGCCGACCTCGGGGATTTCCGCACCACCAGTTGTGCGATTTACGATAGGCACAATGTAGACCGCGTTATTACCGCGAGCTGCCGGGCATGAGACTCCAGGCTCACAACTGTGGATTCGGCTTGACTTGTCGTTGCTTAGGCAACCTGTTACAGCTTCGTTTCCTAGCTCAAAGCCACATAGAGCAGGGGCTTCATTAACACCCCTATTGCTTGGGGTCTGGACCAGAGACCGATAAAGTCCCATCTGGTACCGATCCACATGAACCTACGCTATATTAGCGAGTGCTGTGTTTAAGCTGCGTGATATTCATCACCTCACCTTTGTGTTCAGCGCAGCTGAGAGCGCTATCCAGGCATCCTCGTAACCGAACGTCCATGCACGGAAGTAGAATACTGTATCATCAGGATAAGCTTGGACTTTCTGCAGCAGCTCAGACAGACCTTCAGCTTTGGAAGGAAACTCCCGGAATGGATTTGTCTTGCTTGCAAAGGTAGAGTCCAGATACAACTTGTCCAGTCGTTTCTGGCCCAGAGTGTACGGTATCAAGATCGGGTGACGAACCAAGCTGCTGACCCACCATGTCTCGGCTTGAAGATGATCAGCCAGCAATCCAACCAAGACGAGACATCATCAACTCACCTCGGATGTCCCCTGTGTAGATAATTGCCTTCCCACCTCCTTCAATTAGAAACATCACAGCCCCGGTGCAATGGTTCGCATCGAACAATGTCACCTTGATGCGACGTCGGGGTGTGAGGTTGATTTCCGTGGGGGTGTTTAGTGGAATTGGGCGCTGTGGGGGATGAGCTCTGAACTCTAGTCAAAGTTTAGAATACGATACTCACCAGAAGCTTGGCAAGGTGCTTATAGTGCAGTCGGCGTGACTCCAAGATGCCTTTATTGAAGTTCATCCGATGGGGATACTTCTCAATTCGGAGGAGCAGCTGCAAATAATCAGTTTAGTGAATTTCAGTAGGATGAACATGAGTATACCTCTCGCGTGGCCGGCGAGCAGTAGATAAACGGGGCCCGAAAGGACTCGAGACCCTGTAAATGATCGCTGTGCACATGGCTGAGGAAGCAAGCTAGTGGCGCAGGCCGCTCTGGGCACTTCCGAAAGTGGTCAACTGTTTTTCTTAGCCGTATGTATGTGTTGACCTCATATGTGAGACTCACTGCGAATCTCCGGAAACTCTGGCGGATGATCAGCGTGGAAATGACATTGGAAGGTCCGATCTCACCCTCTACAATGCCATCGAAGGTCGACATGGCAACTTTGGAACTTCTAGATTCTGAGGTCAGACGGTATTCTGCATACCCAGGGGCTCAGGTGAGGATGTTCTGGACTACTGGATTGTTGGACCTGTTGATTCCCTATTTTCACGTGATATGAACATAAAACTCAAGGCCAATAAAAGTTCAAACGGGTTTCATAATTTAGAGCATTATGATTCGATGAATCATATACCTACATGTAGGTAAATATGTATGCGTCCACGTCCAAGTCCATCCAGGCAAGTTAACGGTGCATCGTGGCCATTGCCAACGCACACTTACTTAGGACTCAGCTATAAAGCCATGTAAGCCCAGGGCTGTTGTCTTCCCAAACTATTGCTTTATTTTCTTTTTTTCTCTTGTTTCTTTTTATTTTCTTCTTTTCTTTTTTTCCCCTCCTAAATGACTTCAATGGAACGCCTGTGAGACCTTCAATTCCCTAAGGGTCAAAGAGCCGAAACGTCAGCTGGGCACCTGATCGGGATTTTCTTCTCTTCTAATATTATCATATCCATTGACCTGGGTTACGAGAGCCCAGGGTGAAGAAGTATTTCTGTTATAATCTCGAGAATTTATTGTACACGTTCTCCCTAGCGTGTACCCCACTGCCAACAACTGAAAGCACTCCCCCAAAACATCCAAACATCCAAACGTCCCGGGAATTTGACAAAGGGCAAGGGGGGACACTCCAGGGCTGGATATCCGGAACTATCACATTCCAAGGAGTCTGGGACGACCTTGCCTCCTTCATTTGCTCTTTTACTTGTTTAACTCCTTCCACATCCCGAGGTCCGAATTTCACCATGCGTAGACCATCCGTGGGCCAGATCGTGTATAACGCCACGTTTCCACGACCTCGCACAAACGAACCAGGGTCGTTTGGTGCTCATATTACCCGAAACCTCGTCCCAGAAGTGCGTGTCGAAACATCCCTTTTCTACGGCTCGCTAGACTGCATCGAAGCGCAGTACCCGGGGCTGGACTACTCGTATGGACCGCATCGCATGCGACTGAGTCGATTCCCATGGCACCGAAAGCTGTTCCAGACCTTCGATGAACTCCGTCTGACAGAGGAGGAAATCTCCAATCTCTGTCGGTGGGAGGGGACCAAGTCCGCGCGTCAGCGATACGAGGCAGAAGAAGGGATCACAGTGCGGGACACCACGGCTCACTCAGTCCGACCGGCATCCCCCCAACCCGCCCCTTCAATCGAGATCCACTTCAACGACTGCGACTTCTGCGGGACAGAAGAAGAAGAAGACCAGAGTATCGAGACCCAGAGCAATGATACAGTCCGTGCGATCGATTCCCGTGCCTCCAGTTACCAGTCCGCCGAGGAGGAGCATGAAATCGAAGAGGAACTCAGCGATGAGGAAATGGAAAGTTGTGGTGTAGCCCTCAACAACCGGATCCTTGCTGCGATGGCCGCTCGCGACCAAGGCACTGATGTGCCGCTGGATGAGGACTGGGAACAATGGCTGAAGGAGGCCGGAGAGCGTGGCGGGTTCGAGATGGTGCAAGCCATTCGTGCGAACCAGCCTTTGACTCTGGTCGCCGATAACGTTCGAATCCCACGCGGTCGCGGTGCGGCTCGTGTGGTGACAAGGGCGGCCTTGTTCACAGTACCCGACAGCATTATCGCAACAAACACTGCTCTTCCATCTACATCCAATCATACTTCCGGCACGGCCCAATGACTGCATACGATTTACTCAACCATCAGACCCTTGAAATAGGGCTTCGCTATGATTTGTGTTTTTTTTTTTTTTTTTTTTTTTTTTCACGGCGCATCTGACCTCTTTCGCATTGTCTGAAGTGGACTGGCTCCTTCTTCTTGGGGTTCTCTTTGCTTTGCGTTTGCTTTGCGTTTGTTTTATCTATATCCATTGCTCTACTTACGCCTCCAGAAGAGTCTCTTGCTTACGCATAGATTTCGTTGTCTCCCGTCTCGTTTTCTCTAATACCCTGATGTTCCTGTTCCTTACCATGCGTTGTTTGACTTGTTAACTCTTTATTTGCTTTGCCGAGGATATTCATACTCAATGTCATAATCGGAGGGTTTGCAGTAAACAGCAAAAGTTATTCTAACTTATTCAGAAATATATTTATGAAATCACTTATGATCATGATCGTCCAATAGGTACTGTGGAGCTCGGGATGTAGACTGGAACTTCCTTGATATTAAACGTTATTTGAAAAAGCTAGTATCTCGAAACAAAAAGGGTGAAATCAAAAAAACTCGTCATCTTCGGCACGAACAAAATCCCATGCTATGCCATCATCTCTAGTAGTGCTGACTGCGATCTGTGTGCCCCCGTGTATTCGCATCGGCAAGAACCCACTGCCCTGTTTGACGAGGAGGACATAGCCGCCATCTGGATGTTCTCGAACACAAAACGATTCCCAGTCTCGGTGCCTCTTAGCCTCCGCGATGAATTGACCCCTGTTATTATGCCCGATAAAGGTGCCAGAAACCATGTTTTGAAACCCCATCAACATCTCGTCAGATTCGACGCACGACCAGTAAATACCACACCCACGCTCGCCCAGTTCAGAGACTAGGCGTAAGATACCTTTTTGAAGCCCAATCACGAGGCCTGTATTGGGTTCGCGTATGATGAATGTTCTACCTTTCCAAGGACAATTCCTAGAGCGGATCGTACACAGGCTCCTCGAAGGGGAACTGACGGTTGATCCACCACAAACACTACTATATGTGGGTGTATCACATCCTCCATCTTCTGTGGTAGTGGAAGACATCGTCTCTTCAATCTAGAGAGAGAATGGAGGGAGTGTTTTATTCCTTTCTTGCACACTTTAAGTACGTTCCTACAACTAAGATTAGTTTATCTTGTAGCTGTTATTTGAGAGGAGATTAGAGAGACTTGCCAAATAAAGAACTGTGTGGAAAGCAACCAAAATATGACCGCATAGGTGAAAAAAACCTACAACATAGGTGAGAGGTTCTAAAGCTGTGGATGAATATTAGAGTGCGGGGATACCTAGAAATGATAATATCATGTGATCTTGGTTTCAAGGGGGTTCCGCCAATCAAACAAACGTGATGTCCCAAGCCTAACCTAATTAGGAATAGACCTGGGAAATATTCATTTCGATAAGCTCTCCGCTCCGAGGTCCGCTCCGCAACTGATCTTCATGCCCATGAACATGAACCTCGTTTCAACTCTGTGTTTGATTGGATTTGACCGATAGGCTGCGCTGCTTCATACTTAGCTTAGTTATCACGCATTCCTCCCAACGATACAGCATATCCACGATGATAAAGGCAATCTTCTACAGTAAATTTGACACGATAGAGGGTGAGGACCTTCAATGCTATGATAAACCTTCAATTTGCTTTTTGCTGACTAGTATTATGCAGGGCCTAAAGTTGTTCATCAAGTCCCTGACGGAGCCATCGTACCTTCCCCCACCGCCCCCTCACAACCACCATTTCTCACCTTCTCCGATGTTTCCTTCTTCGTGATTCCCCGCCAGGAGCTCTGTGGAAACCTTTTGCAAGTCTGCACAAACGGATATCGTATCCTAGGCTACCCAATCTGCATGAAGTCAGTTCGGTATGACCGCAATGAGTTCATCTTCAACTTCTGCATAGTCCTCGCCGAGGAGGAAGACTTCAGCACGTATAAGAGCGTGGTGCAGAAGCTTGCAGATCTAATGCATGGTCTGGAAGAGCAAAGTGGTTTCTTGTCCCGCGATTTCTCGAAGAGTGGCGAGGGGAAGGTATACAGTCTCTGTGAAATGTTAATGGAGGACTTGAACAATTATTGCGAGTGCATGATTCCCATTGGTATGCCCATGGATCTGTTTAGCATGATGCTGCTGCTAAATATTCTACCCAGACGAATTGAACACTCTGAACATCAAGCTTTTCCCGATATATCCCTCTCCCCCAACCGTCAAGGCCTGGCAAGTGCCCCTCTTCACGTTGCGATACCAGGCCTTCATGGATGAGAACTGGGACTTGACCATGCAGAGAGTATGTAAAAGATGACACTAGCCCTATGGCTAGAAACACAATAGCTGAACCCTGCCAGATCGTACCACATATCAACGGCGTCAACAGTGTCCGCATCATCTCCATCCTAGCCGACACAGACTTCTCCCTCACCTGCCGCGCCCTCCGACATCTCCTGTACTACGGCTGCCTGTTTATCCTAGACATCTTCTCCTTCTCCTCCATCTACGCCCCAACGGCCCAATTCAGCCAAACAATAGCTTCCGACGAAGCAATGCAACTAGAATGTGCCCGCTACGTAAACCTCCGTTTCGCACCACACCCAGCAATCGGGCCAGACTCCCCTCTCCCTGCAACCCTAGCCCGAACCCCAAGCGCCAATGGCAGCACAAATGGCAGCACAGGAACGGCCCACCTCTCCAGCTCTCTCACCACAGACCCAGCACCAAGCCTCACACGCGATGAATCACGCTTCGACGCCGAAGAAATCTGGCCCCTCCTAGGCGCCGAAGAAGGCCCCTCCAATTCCACCTCCACGACATCCACAACCGCACTCCACAAACCAGCGCTTGTCGACGGTGTCGGGCTTGTCGAGCTCTATGCAGGCCTAAAACAAGGCCAGAGCGTCAAGCAATGGTACGCAGCGCACAGTCGCTCCCTAGCCAACATCGACATCCGCCGTTTCATCACCTTCGGCGTGATAAAGGGCTTTTTGTACCGCGTGCACAAATATGCCTGTGCAACGAGCCAACCTGCGCCCCCGCCGCGCGCTTCCTCGTTCACGCCAACGGCGCTCTCGTCCCGCGCGAACACGGGGACTAATACACCCTATGCGGTCTCGAGTGTCTCGGAGGACGCGCCGATCTCCGCGGTTGCGAGAGCGGAGTATAGTCGTGAGCGGGCTGGGTCGTCGATAAGTGGTGGTCGGAATGGGAATGGGAGTGGAGGGGCGCCGTCGGCATTTTGGGAGGAGGAGGATGAGGTTGTCGGGGATGATGTTCTTGGGAAGTATCTTGATGGTACGCATTGCTTTGATCAGATTTGTACGGAGTTGGAGATGAGTGAGAGGGAGTTGACGGCTAGACTGAAGAGGTATCCTTGGGAGGTGTTGATTGTTCATAGATGAGTTTTATTGGGAGGTTTCTTTTGTTTTGTTTTTTTTTTGGATTGCTGGAATTGATCGATACCCTACTTTTTATTATTTTGGCGTTGAGGTGATCGGGATTATATATATGAGGTACTAAGGCACGCACTATGGAAAATTGAAAATTGAAGATTGGAGAATTTGGTTTCATTGGAAGCTTACAGCTTAAGAATAAGAATACACGGGGATAGTCACATCTGACTAGCTAGATACATGTGGAAAATATCCAGTTTGTATCTTCAAACGGACTGCAACAGAGCCACGCCAAGGGTTAAGCATTTGATGTAATGGAACAGAGAAAGAAAAAAAGGTATCCGCTAACGCCACGCCAGTCCATCATGCATTCGTATCGTATCGTGCGGGAGAAAAATTAAAACAAGGTTGAGATGGCCAAGAGGTTGCCAAAAGACAGAAGACCGGTCGTCGAGTGATAAAGACCGGGAAGAGAGCGGATAGGGTGGAGGTTTTATTCCTCGTCCCAGTTCTCAAGCTCGGCTTTCTCGTATTCCGCCATAACTTCTGGGTCGAAAATCGATTCCCCCTCGGAGGGAATGGTAGTCTTGATGTCGTCAAAGATAGGCAGGAACGCCTCGTTCCAGCGACGACGACGGTCCATGACAATCTTGGCAGCATCTCCGACAGCAGGACGGGAAACACCCGCAGCACCAGCGACATGACTGCCGCCACCTGCGCCGCCAGGCCGGTGCTTGGGCGGAGCGCCCTTCTTGCTCTTTCCCATAGTACGGGTACGCTTGAGATAGGCCTGTTGGACCTGAGAGTCGAGATCGTCTTGGATGGTAGTAAACTCAAGCATGGCCATGTGCTCCTGGGCAATCTTCAGAATGCGAGCTTTGCGCGCATTGTTGGTGACGATTTGCTTCTTGAGCTCGCTTTGGAGTAAGCGGAGTCGCTCAGCAACTTCATCATCATAGTGAGCGTCGTAGTCTGGATTATCGTCTGCACCGAGGAAACCGATGAATCGCAGTTCGGCTTTAGCGCGTTCATCCAGTTGGGCATGATCTAGCTTTGCGACTGAAGTTTTAAAGTCGTTTGGATCTGCGTCGCGGAAGGTGGTTGCAGCAGGGAGTGGCTTGGTTTCGTTTTTGTTCTCCTTCTCCTTCTCAACAGGTGGTGGTTGATCGATTTCCATTGCGTCTCCACCTAGTCCACTCACACTACCAGTATCCCCATTTGCGGTTGGGTTGGAATCTTCGGGCAAGGTACGGTGCTCGTAACGGAGAAGAGAGCAGAGTCGGCTGAGGAGAGGTCCAACTGAGATTTCGTTGGTTTCGGCTTTATCATCAGTCAGCTGTTCAATGCTGCCGCGGCCTTGATTCAAAGGCAGCTGGTCCTTGTCATCTTGACTCGAGTCGTATGACACTCCATCCTCCTCCGCCCAAATTTGACGATAGTTTTTCTTTCCACGACGAGGCATGATGAACGGGGTAGTGCGATCACCCTGGGGCAGGTTAGCTTATGTTGGCATGAATATAGCTGCAGCTGACTTACCCTTTCCTTCAACCAGGCAATGTCCTCTTCAGTGAGGGGTCGGACGTAAGGTTCAATGTAAGTCTGGAAAGTATTCGCGCTGACTTGGTTGGAAGGTTTGGCGTTGCTGAAGTCCTTGTCAGGAGCCACACCAGCTGCCATGTGGGCCAGATCGGTCTTGGGGAAGTGGGCGACGCTGTAAATCTCTTTCTTTTCATCGTCCGTCATGCCTGGTAGCACCTCTCGGATGTCGTAAATGGTCGGGTCGTCAAACTTCAGCGGGTTCTCGCCAAAGACTTGCACATGAGGAATCGCAGGTTGGGGCTCAGGTTGGTGGGAATCGGCGCTGGTTTCAGACCCGGGGGTGCCGGGGGAGGGCCTTCGCCAGCAGTGGTTGTACCGTTGGGGGACATCATTGATGGTGGTGAAAGCGAGGAGCTTTCATCTGATATCGCATTCTTGGAGTTTTTCGATGCTGGAGAAGCCGCTTTTGATGGTTAGTGAAGGTTGAACGGTGGGGAAAGCGAAAGAAGATCAGAGTTGCGGAGATGGGTCGGTAAAAACAAAGAGTGGGAAGAAAGCGCGGAGTTGGAATCTCTTACCTCCCTCAACCTTAGTCTCAGCTCCATCCTGGCGCGCTACCTCATGTGCGCCATGATTCAATGGCCGTTCCTCCTTTCCACTTGGGCGTTCTTTACGCTTCTTCAGCTTCCCGCCCCTATGAATATCGTCGTCCTCTTCGGTTTCCCGTTTCAACTTGGAGCGATTTAGAACTTCACGATCAAGCTCCTGATCTTCCACTTCTCTGCGCTTTTGAGACATCTCGCGCATTCCAGCATTGCAAACCTCGCCCCGAACGTCGGCCATGTCGCTAAGGCCCTTCAGGTGCTCCACCAATGTCTCAAGTGTTTTCGAATCTGGAATGTTCTGCGCGGATACCAGGTCCAACACATCGGAATATTGCACACTAGCCAAGTCAATGTGTTTGGTAACATCATTCTCCAAATAGCTTTGGATGGGCAATGATGGAATAGTGGGAGCACTAGCGCTGGACGGGGTAGTATTGCGGCTATGCGACTGGCGCGCATCGCGGCCTTTGCCTTTGCCTTTGTATGCGGACGGCATGGTGTTTCTTCAGACCGCTGATCGGATGAAGGGGAAAAGAAAGGATAAAACGATCAAGACGCGGAAGACAATATCAACGAAAAGAGAGATTGGTCAATAGAATGGATCCTAGGAGATGTGGATGGGACTAGACAGACACATGCTGTCGTTGATCCCTGTGAGCGAAGAAGAATGAAAGGAGGTTGACTATCCCCCAAAGGTGTCTGATCATGGGCTAAGCAGATACAGAGCAAGAGATTCTCTCACAGATGAATTATGGCTTTCCAGAGGTGATGATGGTGGTCGCTGGCGATCGCTGGCGGTCGGCCAAGCATATACACGTGATGGCGATACCCGTATCATCACGTGCACTCTGGTTCCTGGCTGGAAATGAGGCGCAAAGTTCATCCATGGTCCTTTCTGCTTTAGTGCACATCCATTGCCGCCTTTTGCTCAGCAAAGCCGAGCACCTAAGGACATAAAGCGGCGACACCCTGATGGGGCAACCACGGTCTACCTACATATGTACCTATGTAGCTACCTATACGTACGTACATAAGTCACTGTTCTATGGGAAATCAGGAGCTATTGAGCTGAGACCTATGCGAGACCTGAAGGCTCACACATGGCCTAACGCCTAAAAATGTGGTGAAGATTGAAGGCTGATACACATCGGGATTCTGGGGACTCCAATGTCGGCTACTCCGATCACATTCTAAAGGGCGAGGCATCAGAGAGTAAGCAAGGTCTTTTATGATTTGCAAGCGTTGAATAATTACTATTTATAATACAATCTCGCTACCTAGGTAAATTCCTATGCCAAGTGTAAAAGCTTGAAAAGTTGCCTGTCGATGATCATTTCCACAAACGGTCTACCGCGAACGGCTATGCTTAACGAAGTATACGATGTAGACCATGCCCTCGGCCATTTTCACTTGCATACTCGTTCACGGAGAGATTTTCAAAATGTGAAACTCATTGTATTTTAGCCAAGACGTTTTGCCTCTTGCCTCGTGGTTGGAACCGGGCTTATTCAACATTCTTGTGACGGTCCCGATTGAATCTCGCATTTTTCCTGCTGTAGAGCTCTAATTAGCAGGATGTATGGGATGCTTCAGGATTGAGTGTCGCCTCAAACGAATTTACCTAAAACCATAGCAGTTGCCATTTTCAAACTCCGCCATATTCGACTTGTTTCCCCTATGCGCACGCCTTCCTCACTGGTCTCAACCATTTAGACCCTGAACTTGACATTTACCTTTACTATTCACCTGACTCAACATCAAGTATCATGTCAACTGCTACTATGTCTACGCGAAATGACTCTGTGGGCAAAGTGGCTACACTTTGGGCAGGTGAAGGGCAAGCATCAAATTCCACCTCGTCAGTCGAAGTAAGTATGCCTTCTTCGTTCAAAATTTGACAGCCTTTGGGGCTAATACTAACTTGCATAATTGCATAGGAGAATGTCGCCTATCGGTTTGTTCTCGATCGCCAGGTTCAAACGATATCAAGCAACAGTATTCCTGAGGATGGATTGGTATCTGGCCTCTTGTTTGTACCCAGTCTAGAGCCGCATGATCCGTGCTATGATATTACCGCTTCATCTGTGCCGTCAAATGTGACCCGATATGAAGACGTGTCAGACTTCGGGTATTCTCTCGTTGGCCTTGCTCCATGGGTATCTGGCGAATGTTCGCTATCGTTCCTCTCTGCCGCTCAAAAGGTCGGGACGCACGCTATGATATTTTTCCAGCCGTCAGATAACGAAACCAGCCTACCACCTGATTCAAATGATCCTCGCTGGGGGATCAACGATGGAGATAAATGGAAAATGGACAACAATTATCCAGTGTATGCTATTCCAGGGCCAGCTGGAATCGCATTGATCAATGATCTGTCATGGTATTCCGATGAGACACTAGACGGCGCGAGAGATAACTCGACCGAGACCGAGGAATTTGTCGTACAGGCCGATACTAGCCGATTGTTTGCCAGGATTGAAACTGGTAAGTCATAGAAATGCGTCATGATCCAAATTTATACTTACTACCACAGGGGAATACACCGCACCGGCAACTAGCGTCTGGAGTTTTGTACTTGCAATTGCAGGAACAGTGCTTATTCTCAGTATCCTCCTTATTATCGTTTATCGACTTATCCTGCGCAAGAGACGGTATCAGCTTCAGAGACGTGTTAATGCAGGTCAAGTCGACATCGAGGCCTTGGCATTGAACCAAATGACGGCCTCTCAAGAGGTGGTCAACAAAATGCCACTTTACACATACTTGGAGATTAACCCTCCAACAGAAGCAACGCTTCCACAAGATAATACATCGGCGAATCCTATTGAGCATGGTTCTGACCACAAGACCAATCCGCTGCTGTCCAACGAATACAATTATGCCCAGGATGATACAGGTATCCAGAAACCTGAAGCAGCGATGATAAAACCTGGACCGAGTGATTCTTGCAGAAGCAAGTACCGCCTGAGCTATACTCAAACAACCTGTGCTATTTGTCTCGACGATTTTGTTGCAGGGTCATCTACGGTGCGCGAACTGCCATGTGGACACATATTTGACTCAGCGTGCATCGATCCATTCCTGGTTGAGAACTGCTGTCTTTGTCCTCTATGCAAGAAGAGTGTTTTACCAGCGGGCTCATACTATATCGCCGTGACAAATGAAATGGTTGAACAAGAGCATCTTTCGAGGCGCTCTTGAATGCAACACATGACTTTTGCTTTTAGTTCTTTAATATTTGATTTTGGGAGGTTATTCCTTCTATGCCAGCATGGAGAGAGCGAGGTTTCTTAAGTGCATTTACCGAGCGTGGTTCTTTGACGATTTTATGTTTCTGTATGATATTTTGATAGTGATTGAGTATCTGGAAATTTAGCTTAAATTCAAACAGATTAATCAAAAACATCTAATTGTGAAATCACAATAAATCGGCCACTTATATAACCTCTCTGTCATTGATGATTTTTAGCATGTCTTTTTTCAACTTCTAGTCATTGGCCTAAAATACAAACCGCACAATAGATATCTAAGGGCAATTGTAGAAACAAAGCGTAGCAAGGAATAACCTTACCTTCCATTTATAACCTTTGATTTTCATTCCATATTCCCACACAAGAAAAGGAGCGAAATTATGAAAGTAGTTATTCGCAGCCTTAGGCAGCGACAAAACATTGACACCTGATATTAAAGGCATTTATTTGGCTCATCCCGTGATTGGCCGCAGTGGGTCAACTCGCTAATCGCTAGCGTCCCACACACAACCTCTGCCTCCAGACCTTTTCTCCCTCGAACTTTTTGCGACAACGACAACCGACGACCTCGTACAGCCGACAAGGTACGTTTATCATCTTTCACAGATTTGATCCGATATCCACCACCAGTGCATTTATCTGACTCACAACCGTACAGATGGGTGCCCTCAAGTACGTGGAAGAAATCCAGAAGAAGAAGCAGTCCGATGTGATTCGCTTCCTGCTGCGCGTCCGATGCTGGGAGGTGAGATAAATCCCTTCGCCCCCGATTGCCTAACATCTCCGCCGAGCACTCTGTGCGTTGCCTTAGGATATGCCGTTTTTTTGTGGTATTGCTAGGCGGCTCGACCAAAAGTCATTCGGCGGAAATGATTGTGGCACGCAAGAAAACCCTTCTGGGCTTCATGTGTCTTGCTATACACTCGTTGAACTTTGCTGAGAGTGCATAATATAGCTCCGCCAGCTGAACGCCATCCACCGTGCCTCGCGCCCCTCGCGCCCCGATAAGGCCCGTCGTCTCGGTTACAAGGCCAAGCAGGGTTACGTTATCTACCGTGCCCGTGTCCGCCGCGGTGGCCGCAAACGCCCCGTCGCCAAGGGTGCCACTTTCGGTACGAATTTTCCTTGTCTAGAGCAGATTTTCTGAAGATCTGTTGGAATTGAAGAATTTTTTTGGCTAATGTGCAATTGTGTGAACAGGCAAGCCCACCAACCACGGAGTTAACCAGCTCAAGTACCAGCGTGCTCTCAAGTCCACCGCTGAGGAGCGTGTTGGCCGTCGCGCTGCTAACTTGCGCGTCCTGAACTCCTACTGGATCAACCAGGACTCCACCTACAAGTACTACGAGGTCATCCTTGTCGATCCCCAGCACAAGGCCATCCGCCGTGATGCCCGCATCAACTGGATCTGCAACCCCGTTCACAAGGTGAGTTCGGCTCGAAGTCCGACTGAAATGCCCAAGAGCTTTGCTAATCAGGTCTTTCTTTCTAGCACCGCGAGTCCCGTGGTCTCACCGCCACCGGCAAGAAGTCCCGTGGTATCAACAAGGGTCACCGTTACAACAACACCAAGGCTGGTCGCCGCCACACCTGGAAGCGCCAGAACACCCAGAGCTACTGGCGTTACCGTTAAGTGCGGTAGTGCACTTTCTCAGTGGTTTCGGTTGGAAAATGTTGGTTACGGCGTGTGGTCATTTATTGAAACACTTCTTTCCCAGACAGTGTTATCCACGTTGGGTTCAACTTTAATGCAGACCGGCCGGTTCTGTTGTTAGCCAAAAAGCCATCTTGTTCTATTTTCAATTCCCCTATTAACGAAGTATGACTGGTTCAACTGCATGCCACTGGTATTGTAGAATGCGTAGACTTAGATGAGTGTTATTTCTTTTGCTCGTTCTATTGATGTATGTATACCTATCGTGAGATTTGGCTGGTTTTCCTCTCTTCCAAGGTTAGTACCATACTTGCGACCCGGCGGGCCAAACCGCCACTAGATAGTATATAGTGTGTCTTAGGGGATCGCTAGCAAGCGGTCTAGTGCAAAAATAGAGATTTATATACCTTGACTGGTTCTTTAACTAATTAACGATCATCGGGACACGAGTTGTTCCACAAAAATAGATCTGTTGCTTGCGATTTCAGGCGGATGATCCATAAATAGAAATTGGTGCCTGAGGCATGAACTACTCCTAACCCCGGCCAGTTTCCCAATCCGTCCACAGACTATGAAATGTTGTTGTAACGGTCCATCACTTTTCTATTGAAGTTCGAGGTGAGATATTTCTTTATTTTGTGAGACATGATTTGCTTACTGAACGTCCATCCCTGGAATAGACCAACCTGACCTGTCCTTTACCAAACAAAGAAGCACTGCCTTACCCCCCACTCCGTTGTCCACGATCTACTCGCATGTGTCTGGCACGAAGGACAAGCTCCACGAGCTGGATACCATACTGGAGAGGTTGAGTTTTGTTAAATCAAATCCAGTAAAATTCATGCGCATCTATGCCTTCCCGGTTTGAACGTCATCCGCCTATCCCTCCTGTCTCAAGCTCTGGCACTGCCGCCATCCCATTACACCCTTCCCAAATCCATGGTCGGGAAACCAGCCCACGCCGCCCAGCTCGGCCTCATGATGTTTCGATCGTGTCCCCAGCAAATGGCAGTATGCCCAGGAGCTCGCAAAATCGAGGACATTCACGCTCGATCAGCAATCCGTTCGCTGGGTTTGGGCGAAAACGGGACAAGACAGCCGCCAAGTATGCGACTTGGGACTCCGACGATGACGATGACGATGAGGTAACCTATCCCTTGGAGCCCGAGTCGTCAAGTCCCCGGAAAGGTGCAGCTGGAAATGATATCGCCGAGGGCAAGTGCCAGACTTGTGATGCTACTGTCCGATGGCCACGGCACTTAAAAGTGTTTAGATGCACCGACTGCTTGATGATCACAGACCTTGAGCCGATTTCTCATGAATCAAAAGACAACACTCCACAAGGGCCTCAGGGTGGGGCGTCCAGGTTGGCAAGCAAAGGTAACAGCACCAATGCTACTTTTGCTTTATAGATTTGTGAAATAAATGCTGATTTTTTCCCCCTACAGTGTTTCCTTTGACGGTTAATCAAACCCGTGGTATGATCGGAGGGTGTCTCAATGTGTATTTTGATAGCCTTTTGGAAATTGGTTCTCGGTCAGGGTTGTTGCCGGACGACGACAGAAAGAACAAACCGCTCCCTGATCTTCCACCAATGCAGACTCATGCCTCTGGTTCAAATCACCTCTCACCTCCGCGCACCGGGGGCCCTCGGAACCGCAGTGCTTCTCATTCTAGTGAACAGGAAAGGTTGGCGGCATCAAAAGAGAACTCAGTTTACTTGACACCGCAATCCGTTCGCTGGGAGGGCAACGACACGCCTGTCAGAGTCCGAGCAAATTCAGATCTCCGATCAACCCCAAAGCTAGACGGTCGCCCGCAAGGTGTTTCTCAAGCTGGGAGCCCTGGGCCTCAAATCTGCGACAATCGAACACCCATATTCAAACAGCTGGAAATTACCATCACCACTGCCTTCAAAGGCTGTGATTGCCTCAATGAATCTTTCACCACACACCCACCCCCTCAATCAGCTCGATCCGCCAGTAATGGCAATCCGCCGAGAATGAAGATGGAACCGACTACGATGCCCCAATCAGCGCATGCCACTCCTGTCTTTGAACCGGATGCCAAAACTCTTCTTTTAGGAGATTTGACTGAGAACTCTGCTTGGTGGATGAATGAATGGGCTGAGGCTGAAGGCCAAAATCCAGCGTATAACAAAGAGAAGAGCAACCAAAAGTCCCGGATGGTATCATCGCGAAGTCCTCGGATCAATTGGATCGAGGTATCCCAGTGGTATCATTTGATTCTGTCTGCGGGGAGTTCTTGGACTGATGTGTGGGCGGCCAAAAAGCCTGACCCCACACGATCAGAAGCGGATTCGATCCGAGCCAAGAGATGGGCGTCTATTGATCCGTCCTTGATCGGGAGACAAATCGGTGAATCTCGTTTACACTTACAACGGGCGCTGTTGAAAGCCACAGAGAGCCTCCTTAAGCGCCCGCGCCGTGTTTTGAAGAAGCCAGAAGATACCAGGTTCTTGTTTATATTGTTAGCGAATCCTATGTTGTCTTCACCTGCGTCATATTGCCAGCATACGCCGACCATGCCGTCTCATCGAGACGACAGACGCCCCTCGCATCCAAAAGACCATCCGAAGTTGGTAATTCGAAACGGAAAACTCTCACACAAAGACTTGCCCAAAGCCTCTGCTCGTCTAGAGGGTTCTAGTCATCACTATGGAATTCTGAAACGAATTCTCGGACTCATGTCCAACTTGCCCAATGACTGCCATCACTATCTCGTGTCTTGGGCTTCCCGTTTCTCTGTCAGACATCTCGAGCGACTGGTAGAACTTATCGGTGGATTTATCACTTACCGGTTGAGTCGTCAGCATGGGCGAAAACGTCCTCAGAACCCTCAAGATGGAGATGATCTAATACCAAGCTTCGCCAGTGCTTCTGGAAACACCGCTGCGGAACTGCACGCTGCTATTAATCGAAGTAGCACGAACAAGAAGTCTGGCAAAACAAGTGAAGACCCCATGGTATACACTGAGGACTGGCAGATCAGAGCGGCGGCAAGAGTAATGTCGCTTTTCTTTACGGCTAACGTCTCCACTGCAACGAGAAAATATGATGGAACTCCGCGCAGTCTTGAAATGCCCAAGAACCCAGGCCCTCGTCAAGGACATATGATTCCGATCAGTACATTTTACAACACGTTGCTGGACTATTCGGATCTAGTGACGGACTTCGAGACTTGGGAAGCTAAAGCCACGAAGTTTTCGTTCTGTCAGTATCCGTTCCTCCTTAGCATCTGGGCCAAAATTCATATCATGGAACATGATGCACGACGCCAAATGGAAGTGAAAGCACGCGATGCATTCTTCAACAGCGTCCTAAACCACATGGCGGTTAGTCAGTACCTTGTGTTGAAGGTACGGCGCGAGTGTTTGATTGAAGACAGCCTTAAGGGGGTGAGTGAAGTTGTTGGTACTGGCCAAGAAGAAATCAAAAAGGGTCTCCGAATTGAATTTTCGGGCGAAGAAGGCATTGATGCTGGTGGCCTGCGGAAGGAATGGTTCCTTCTGCTCGTTCGAGAGGTCTTTGACCCGCTTCATGGTAAGCATTTTCTGATTTCAAGACTTAGATGACCGGCTAATCCAAAATAGGCCTCTTCATCTACGATGATGATTCGCAGTACTGCTACTTCAATCCTTATTGCTTTGAGTCATCTGAACAATTCTTTTTGGTTGGGGTTCTTCTAGGTCTCGCCATTTACAACTCCACCATTCTTGATGTTGATCTCCCGCCATTTGCGTTCAAGAAATTACTGTCCTCAGCGCCGCATGCCAGCGGGCCACAAACGGCTACCTCCTTGCGTTCGACCTTCAAATGCACTCTAGAAGATCTCGCCGAATACAGGCCAGCTCTCGCCAAAGGACTCCGGGGTCTACTAGAATTTGAAGGCAATGTTGCCGAAACATTCTGCTATGATTTTGTTGCCCAGGTCGATCGCTACGGCGAGATCATTAGTGTGCCACTCTGTGCAAATGGCGAGAACCGGCCGGTGACCAACTCCAACAAGCGTGAGTTTGTGGATTTATATGTCAAATATTTGCTAGATACAGCCGTGGCTCGACAATTCGAACCTTTCAAACGCGGATTCTTCACGGTTTGCGGTGGCAATGCACTGTCACTATTCCGACCAGAAGAGATCGAAATGCTAGTCCGCGGCTCAGATGAACCACTCGATGTCAGTTCTCTCCAGGCCGTGGCAACCTACGACAACTGGTCACACCCACAACCAGAGTCGGTCCCCGTGGTGCGATGGTTCTGGGAATTCTTCGAGAAATCGCAACCTCAAGCGCAGCGCAAGATCTTGTCATTCATTACTGGAAGCGATCGGATCCCAGCCATGGGCGCTGCAAGCCTTATCATCCGACTTGCTTGCCTGGGAGATGACTGTCGCCGTTACCCAATTGCGCGTACATGTTTCAACACGCTGGGCCTTCACCGCTATTCCACACGGGAGAAGCTCCAGCAGCTGCTCTGGGATGCAGTTGTAAATAGCGAAGGATTTGGCTTGAAATGATTTGTTTACTACTGCTCAGAATTGGTGTTGTGGTGTTTTTTTTTATAGACGCTGGACGTTGACTTTGGAATGGGTTTCTTTCTTTTGCTTTTCATCCTATCATGGTTTGCTGGTGCTGTCAGTTTTCCTTTCATGGACTGCACATGAGTCTTGTTTATCAATTCGTCTTGATGACCGAGGTAGGCGTTTTCACATCTGCCTTCTTGGACGTTGTTTTTTATTCTAGCCCTTTGCTACTCTGCTAAGAATACAGTACACTTGACAATACACCAAGCTTCATACATCCCTCACTCACCCCCTCCCTTCAAGCCAACAACTCTCCAGCCTTCCACAATAGGAAAAAAGAACTCAAATTCCCCCACCACCACACCAACCCCCTGACCTGACTCCACGTAGGATGATCCACCAAAATATAAACAGCGCCATAGACAATTCGCGCAATAGTATACGATAACGCCGCGGCATTGATCTTCTTCGCAGGGACACCGGCCATCGATGCAAAGAGCACCCCGGCAACCAGCAACGGGAAATTCTCCACCGCATTAGCATGCGCCGACTCATTACGCTTGAGCATGTCAAGCTGCCTACGCGTGATCTTGCCTTCGTGCACAGCAACCTCGCCGTATTTGGCCAGGTCTTCACGTGGCGAGACTTGGTGGTCGAGGCCGTACCATTGTTTTAGGGTGCGTGAGGAGAGGACGCCGTAGGCGAGGATGAAGTTAGATGTTAGGAACAGGGGGCCGTAGTTTGTGGATTTGAAGTCAAGGGAGGTGCGCAGGCCTAGGGTTGTCAGGAGAGATGTCATTTTGGTGGATTGGAGTTCTGTCTACGTAGCCTTGGAGGGATTGGGGGTCGGCCATTAATATAGTTAATTTAGGCAATGGAACTAAAATCTCACCGCATGTCTCCGATGTCATTGGCCCTTACGTTCTGATGCTTACTTCTTGTTTCCCCTAAAATTAGAAACATTCACAACTTAAAAAGCCCACGGTTATGCTCATTTTGAAATCCGGTAAAATGATGATGGGATGGTTTGGCCGAAGGCCTATATACAGTGTTCTTTTACTCTATGTATCTTCTCTATATACCATCCAAGTCATGTAATTACAAGCCAAAGCGCAAGATGAAAGAAACACCTAACGGTACAGGATACCGTTAACCATCTCACCAATCGCCAAGCAACTTGTCAAGCCCGGGCTCTCAATCCCCAACAAATTGACAAACCCAGGTAGACCCTCTTCCTCCCGGACAATAAAGTCCTGGAACCCTTTACCTTCATTGACAGCCCCGCCCCTCCCCAATTTAGGGCGAATACCGCAGTAATCCAACGCGATGGCATCGACATCAACACCAGGCAGGTATGCCTTGATCTCCGGCAACGCCTGCTCCAAACGTGCAGCACTCGGCACCAAATCATCAGGACTATCCACCCACTCAACATCCGGCCCAAAGCGAACACGTCCACCCATATCAAGCGTCAGATGCGTACCAAGCCCACCAGTACCAGGCAAAGTCGCCGGATAAACCAGAACAGAAGTCCTAGGCCTAGACGCCGCATACGAGAAGTACGTGCCCTTAGCATAATGGGGAACAAAATGGCGCTCCTGCGGGAGGAGCATGTTACTGATAGCGCAAGCGCCATGACCAGCGCTATTAACCAGCGTTTCAGCGGTAATAGTAGTAACCGAGCCATCTTCATCCGAGACAGCGGTAATTTTATATCCACCGCGGCCGCCGTCAATAGCCTCGACGTCTGTAACGCGCGTCTTAAACGCAATATCGCCGCCGCGGTCCTCGAAGTCTCCCTGTAGATAAGTCATCAGCGAGTGGCTATCCACGATGCCGGATGTCTCGCTTTCAACAATGCCTGCGTCTGCCTTGACGTCTGGTTCGCGCTGCTGCGCTTCATCACGCCCGACTAGCCGTGTCGGTGCGTCGCCTAGTCCTTGGGCGTGCGCGTGTATTTTCAGACAAGCTTCCCATTGTGTTGGGGTTTGCGCCACAATCCATTTCTTCGTGTTGCGGTGGGGGATGTTGTTTTGCGCGCAAAGGTCGTAGAGGAGGTTGCGGCCGCGGATGCAGAGCTGGGTTTTAAGGGAGTTTGCTGGGTAATAGAGGCCTGCGTGGATTACCTGGTTGGTAAAAATGTGTTGTTAGTTTGTTTGGGTTGGTGGGCTTATCGTATAGCATGCGTACCTCGGAGTTGCGACTACTCGTCTCTGTTCCTGGTGCGTCATGTCGCTCTAGTAGAATGGTTGAGGTGCCTTCGCGAGCTGCAAGTTGTCGTGCGGTCGCGAGACCGACGACGCCTGCTCCAATTACCTTTTATCCAGATTAGCTTAGGTCTGTCTTGGATCTCGGGTGCACTGTACCGCATGGGTGAAGTCCGCATTGGTGGGTCTGGTGCTGGAAAAGCCGCGAGTAGGAAGCTTATTTTTAAGCTTAAAATGCTGCTTAATCAGAGCACGTGCAGACATATCGGGAAGGCGCAGTTGACCAGCAAGCTGCGAGGAAGGGTTGGTAATTCGGAAGGAACCCCGCGACCTCGAGAATAACCTCGGGAAATGGCGCGATGCCGAGTCCGGAGAACGCCAAGAAGATATAGATTGAACTCAAAAGTATACAACCTATCGAACTATAAAAGCGATAGAGAATATAAAAATATACAAGTATACAATGTCATCTTTCATCATTTGACATCTATCATTAGGAGAAGAGAAGCAAGGCGGGGCTAGTCTCTAGTTATATATTGACAAAGGAGCAAAGGGGAATCTCAAAATGCTCGAGTCTTTGTTAAAAACAATTACCTTCACTTTCTTTCATGTCTATATCCGACAACATGGACCGGAGTACATATTTAACTGACCATGCATCCCATAAATTAACCTCACCATCGCACAGTGACCCCATCTCGAGCTATTCATCACAATTACCTTAGGTTCATACATTCATATCAACTCAACTATCTAACCCACACTTCCCACCTCAGCCAATATGCCACAACCAGGTATGTTCTCTCGTGCCGATGGCAGCAACATCGCCGAGATCGACACAGAGGACTTCGTCCACTGGGTGACGGTAGATTTCACCAAGTTCGGCGGACGAACTGCGCCTAACAGCGGCGAGAGAATGATGCGTCTTATGGCCGAGCAGTGCCGATCCGGAGTAGCCACTATTACACCTTTCCCCCAGCATCACAACCAGAAATGCTGTCTCTCGTTGCCAGTTGTAGGAGACCCCGAGCTCGTACATGTTCATATTCTGTGGCGAGCAGCTGAGATTGCTGATTGGCATTGGGAGGAGATCGTGGCTGGTAGGGAGACCATTGATACTAAGCGCATTCTGGGTGATGCTCCATGGTGGTCTCGTGTTCAAGTGAATGGAGCCTAGTATGTACATACATGTATGTACCTAGTCGATCGATTATAGAATTAGAATCTGACTGAAAATGATGCGGTCAATTCAGTTGTTTTATTATCATTTTCAAACCCATAAAGACCGCATAGTATGATAACATGTAGAATGTAAGAAGGGTGGTTTATCTTCAGGCAGGCTTCAACCGATCCCCGGGGGCTATATAATGTTGAATGAAGATGGAAACATGCCGCACTTGCTCCATGACTCCGGCTGCGAGTCCTCCTACCTTAAAATTTATCAATATAATCATATCGAGTAAATAAAAAAGAAGAAGGAAGAAGAGAGCCAAAGAAAACCAAACCATAATAGACTTTCTTTTTTTTGCCAATCCCAGTTGACACAATATCACTCGACATCCATAAGAACATCACTCATTATGTATAAAATATAAGAGAATTGCTTGACACTCCACTTCCCAGAGTCCTTGAGGAGAGAAGCATAATCAAGAAGGATTCGACGCGCAGACTGATACCCACCATGGAGCGGCAGTGCTCGCAAGTAGATATTAGCGCCATTTCGAATGAAGTTAACAGCATGATCATCCGTCGGCGCAAAAGTTTGACTTCCCCTAGGCTCCATGAAACTCGTAAACCCCTCCGTCCCCACCGATCTCCAGTTAACATCATCCATCAACTCCACGGACCCGAGACTAGACGACGAACTCGCGGAGTCCGACACCATGAACGTATACAAACCGAGCACTAACCCGGCCGAGAAAAGCGAAAACATAGATTGGAACGTGGGGTGGTCGGAAGCTTTTCGATTTGCCATAACATTGTAGATATGCGCGGCGTGTAGACACGCGCGTCTGGCTGCAGGTGTTTGCGACCACTCGCGGAGATCGTCGAAGGCCTTACGTGCAGGAGCGGGGCCTGCACGGCCAGCTGCAAGATCGAATATTTGAATATCGGCCGTGAGAGTCATACACATGTTGTGCCATGTAACAAGGGCATTGGGATTTAAGCGGTCGAGAGTTTCGCCGTAGTTTGTGATGAGCTGGGATTGGAGGGAGGGGAGGCATCTAGCTCGGCCGTCCATGGCGTAGGTGTGACATGGAGCAAAGGGGTAGCTGGCTCTATTGGAGAGGAGACGGTGGTATGATTCTGACTGGCGGAGTTGAACTACTGCTAGCACTGCTTGTATACAGAACTCATCTGCTGGAGCTTCTAGGGTGGGGACGTTGATGTTTTCAGATGGGGCGAGAATTGTTGATGAGAGGATGTGCTTGCCGCCGCGGATTAGGTGTGCCCATTGGGCGGAGGAGTGGGCGCAGAAAAGAGATTCGCTGCAGGGGAGGATGAGTTGGATCGAGTCTGGGACTGCGATTGGACCTATCGAGAGGAATGAGGAGTACCAAGAGTCTAGCAGCAGTAGTCCGATGATTATTCTTGAGAGTATCAGTGATGTGTTCACGACGTATGATCAAGAATTGTGGCATACCTCTTAGTTGATTCAACCTTGCTCCAGGATTTCCATCTCATGTCAATATCGGGAACTGTTTCGAACAAAGTTATGTCAAGGATCTGCCCCTCACTGGCTGAAAATAGCCCATGTCTTTGGGCGAGCTGCAGTAGTTCTTATTAGAGCCACAACGGAAGAGGAAAACAAGAGAGTTCTCTTTAAACTCACAGACATGACATTGATATAAAGCGGTTGACACTGTTCCAGATGTAACTTTTCCTGTAGAATGACATTGATTAGTACTTAAAATCTAGTAGACTCGGCCGGAGGGATTCATACCCCGGTTAACCCAGCCAGGTTTAATAAAAGCAAAGCTGTCGCAAATAATGTCACAGTGCCGGAAGTGTTCTCAAGTCCTATTGAGCATCGAGCAAATTCAGCTGTTACCTTGTCCAAAGCACCCTCATGACTGTCAGTAGGCTACCTGCATATATGACACGCTTAACAGTATTTGACCTACAGAAAAATTTCTGGATACAAACGCAGTTGTTCCTTTCGTGCCAAGCAATGTCATGCCAACCAGCGTCATAACATATAGAAGAGATGGTCGCGCCTTCTTTGCCGAAAAGGTCGGCTGATGCACAAATGGCAAGAGAGGATTAAAGAGGCGGAAAAATAAGTCCAGTGCCATATCCAAGATCTCAGCGGGAGGGAAATCAGAATCAGGATGATTCAAGGTCGAGGCAGGCGTGGCTGGGTGAACACTCCTATTTATGGTATTTATGGGAGATTGCATATTTGCAGAAACATTCAGGGATCCAAAAGCTGCCTGCAAACGCCGTCTGCAATCCTCGTCGAATCCACATCGCGATCCTTGAACGACACTTGGCTCGCTGGGAAGGTGTGTTGACTGAACGGAGAAGATATTATCAACAGGTAACATGGAGATATCCCGCCATAAACCATTGATAAGTCGCCCAGTGTTAGGTGGTGCTAACCAACACTGTTGGACTCTAGCGAAGCGTTCATTGGGAATTTTATCGCTGCCGTCGACTGAATGTTGATTCTGCCGGTCTGGAGCAAGAATCGAATTGTCACTCATCAGAGGCAAATGGCTATCACGCATCAGATCTATCGATCCATTTGACCCTGAATCTGTGCGAGGTTCAAGCCACATTTGTAGCATGTCTTTTGACCCGGAGTCGAACGTCAAGCCAGCTCGGTGTGACATTTGTTCTGTTGGCGTGACTGCATTCCATCCAAAGTACTGCTGCTGGTCGTCAATAGTCATCACGCCGAGGTCTGACTCGGTGCGGCCATGGTGGACTGAGATATCAGCTAGATAATCTAGTGACGATGGGAGCCCGGCTGATGCGAGAGACGCATCTCGCGAAGTGGTGGATATAGGTGGAATCTGCGATTCTGTGCTGATAAACCCATTTCCTGGCCTGGGCATCAATGGTGATGCACCCGTATTTACTGACGACTGTCGATTTGGCGCTTCCGATGGGCCGGCTGTCGCGTTGGTTTGATTATGGCCCTTGGCATGTCGACTCAAGACATCGCTGTATACTCATTCAACTTAGGAATTCGAACATATGATTTTGAATATTGTTACAATTCACATGCGCTTTCAACGGAATTTACCTTCGAGAGAAACGCTTGTGGCAGACATTGCATTCATATGGGCGTTCTTTGGTATCTGTTTTGCATGTTAGGTTGCTGTTCTTGTAGGGGTTCGACATGACTGACGCGACCGCTCATGTCTCTTATAATGCTCGGTTTTTTTAAACACCCGCGAACAGATTGGACATTTTTTAAGCACCATCACGGCGCTCTTAAAAAGATGAATGATTACGGTACATGTGACCCTCGAGACTTCCAAAGTTGCCCCGGAAAAGCCCTGGAGGGGAAAACACATTAGTCAGCAATCCGGGGTCGACTGCGGGAATGTTAATACCTTAGAAAGCTGGCACATGCAGTGTGTGCCTTGGGGGAAAGGTATTACCCGTCCGGTAGCATTGATCTTCAACTGATTGATCTCTTCGACCATTCGAAAGTCCGTATCCACCGTAATCTTCCCATCATCGCCATGATACCTTCTGGCCCGCCGACTTATATGTCATGTGTAGTCAACAAGGACTCGCCCCAGCCGTGACCTTGGTTTGCGAATAAATATCTTTTTCTTCGCTGACTCCGGGTTGCTTGAAGTCTCAACATATCTCCTCGAACTCGTTCCAAACACGCGAGCAATGGCAGTGCGGAGCAGTATATGTAATGTTGGAAGACGAGCGCATAAGACTCCGACGGAGGGCTTGCTCAACGCTGGACCAGATGAAGACGTCGTCCATGATCCAGGTGACAAATAATGGAAATAACTAAATAAACAGGCCAGAAAGCTTGCTAGACTGTTCTTAAAGATCAATTGGAGGGAAAGAATGTAATTTGCATTCATCGCCTAAAACACGAGAGGCCTTCTATTCCCTCGTATGGCGAAAATTGTCAGTAAATGAGGCAATCCCCGTATTGTAACAGAATCACAATTTGGAGACAACATCAAAGGCAGCCATAATTACCCAATCATCTGCAGCCATTTGCACAGCCTGTATAGGAAAGCCGGTAGTTACCGTTGCAAGGAGTTTGTGATCACAGTGGCATTGTTCCGTGTGCCGTAATCGGCGGATAGATCCGCCCCGGGTGGAGGCTCCCCGAACGGGCTGAGTGGCATATGTTGTATAGAGAATTTGAGGCTCACATCTGACACAAGACAATATTGCATGAGTGACTGGTCAGTAATTACACCCCCAGCCCACCTGGAAGAAAATATCAAAGAGAAAGATACCTAAAAAGAATATCTAAGAATACTACTCCGAAAAAGAGGGCTAAAAAGTCTACATATGGCCGCATAAGCGGTCGATTACTCCTGTAGAGACAAATGTATGGAGTTTTGGTCTGGGAGAATAGTATATAATCTAATCGGTGCAGGTAGGACAGCGGGCTCAACAATTTAATCCCTACGACTCTCGGTAATCTTTTCAAGGATTTCAAAATTCAAAAAACCAAGAATGGCCCCCAGCACAATATCAACTCGGGGCTCCACTTCCCGTCTATGCTCGCCCCCCGATGGGGCCTCGCCAAATGATATCAACCTATTACATTGCCCCCTAATCCTCCCTGACAAGGATTCCGATCTAATTCAAACACCGGACAACGATAGTATTGCTGCCCTAGTCAAGGCTAAAATATATGGAGACAACCCCTGAGTTCGGATTACTGGTCGAGTCCGATGTCTTCCGTCCTAGGTGGAGAATGGGAATACTTAAAAAGAAACAGACAGGGAAAAGCAAAGAAATAAACGATCAACTGTTGAAAAAACACCCATCATGCCCTCCAATGAATCCCTTTACAATGAGACTATCAATATCGACCCCAGTCAATATGCATTCAAGCAGCGCCAGCTCCGAGTTATCTGTATAGGGGCGGGGTTCTCTGGCCTGATCCTCGCTCATAAATTGAAACACGAGCAGCCACTTGATTTCGTGGATTTCACTATCTACGAGAAGAATTCCGAAGTGGGAGGTTCATGGCTCGAGAATGTCTATCCCGGCGTTGGATGCGATGTTCCTGCCCACAGCTATGTCTTTCCATTCGAGCCCAATCCGAACTGGTCCAAATGCTATGCTGGCGGTGCCGAGATTGAGCAATACATTGTCGACACGGTAGAGAAGTACGGATTGAAAGGTCCGATCGTGTTTGATACCAAGCTTGTCAAGTCCATTTGGAATGAGGAGCGAGGCAAATGGGCGCTCGAGCTCAGACAGAATGACAAGATTATCTATGATGAAGCGGATATTTTCATAAATGGCTCTGGTATTCTCAACCGGTGGAATATGCCGAACATTGCCGGTTTGGACCAGTTCGCTGGCAAGCTTGTTCACACCGCTGGTTGGGACAAAACATACGACTGGACTGACAAGAAGGTCGCGGTCATTGGCAATGGCTCATCCGGTCTTCAGGTTGTTCCTGCACTCCAGCCCAAGGCTGCAAGGATTGTCAATTACATTCGTCAACCGACCTGGGTATCGGTCAATCTCTGTCCAGACATCACGAAGGATGGAATGGGAACGAACTTTGAATATACCGAGGGAGAGAAAGTGAAGTTCCGAGACGACCCACAAGCATTCCTGGAGCATAGAAAAAGGATTGACTGCTCGTAGGTTTCTTGCTGTTTTTTTTTTTTTTTTTTTTTTGAATCAGACTAATTCTGGAAAGTGTCAACACCGTCTATCGACTAATGTTATCTGGCTCAGAGCATAACCAAATGCTCTTCGATGCAATTTCAGGGCTTATGCGCCAGCGTCTCAGTCAGAATCCTCATCTGATTGACAAACTTATCCCGAAGTACGAAATTGGATGTCGCAGACTGAGCCCTGGTGATGGATATCTTGAAGCGATGCAGCAACCAAATGCTGAATGGTGCTTCGAGGGAATTGAGGAGATCACCAAGACAGGCATTCGCACGGCAGCAGGCGAAGAAGAGTTTGACTTGATTGTCTGTGCGACTGGATTTGATACCACCTTCATTCCCGGATGGGAGCTGGTGGCTCGAGAAGGCCGACGGCTTGATGTAGAGTGGAAGAAGACACCCGAGGCATACTTCTCTATCTGTGCCGGTGGCGTACCAAACTACTTCATATTCAATGGGCCTAATTGCCCCATTGGTCATGGCAGTGTGCCACAGATGATCGGCTGGACTGCTGATTACATTCTGAAATGGATGAAGAAGATGGCTCGGGAGGATATCAAGTGTGTATTTTGTGAGATGAGATATATGGGCTCCCCAACTGACATACGAGCAGGTCTGTCACAGTAAAGGATTCCGCTGTTTGGAACTACAACCGTCGTGCGCAAGCGGGTCTCAAACGTACTGTTTGGAACAAGGGCTGTCATGCTTGGTATAACAACGGGCAAACTGTTACGGCGATGTACCCAGGTAGTGTGTTACATTATAAAGGCAAGTTTGACAATTGGCAGAGTAGAGTTCTGTCATGGTAATATACTAACTTGACAACAGAGGCTATTGAGGATATTCGGGGTGAGGACTTTGATATCAGGCACAACAACAGCTCGGATCCGTTTTCGTATCTTGGAAATGGAGAACTAGAGTGGGAGAGAGAAGACGGTGCGGATTTGGCATACTATTTGAAATAGATTAGATATAGAATGGCCGCATTGATCATTTGATGGAGGTCTGTTTGAATAATCCGAGTCAATACCGCTTTGCTCTTGTAACATGATATTAACATAGCCTTGTACAGATGGTATAATTAAGTCTATCTCGCTATCTAACATGAAAGAAAAGCAAATTGGTATATTGCAGACATGCCTATATAGTATCGTATTCAGATTCTGGAATGCTTGTATTTGCAACGAAAGAATAGAGATCCTCGTCCCCATCCGACGGAAGCTGTCCGCTCAGCATGAGCATCCAGCCCAACCCAGATTCCAGCTGGACGTCACGAGTCTCAGGCTGTGTGCTTGAAAGCCTTCCATTATTTGGGACTATAGAGTCAGATCCATCAAGTGTCCGTGATCGCTTTCTTGGGGGGTAAACAGCCCCATCCGGTCCGCGGTCCGGTTTAGTAGCACGAGTACGAATCTCCCATTTGTGTTGTAGTCTTACCAGAAGGTCTTTAGCACGATTGGCACTCTGCCAGGATAGAGAGAACTCATCGAGGGCTCTGAAACAGGTACTCAAATGAGCGATGATATTCACTTTTTCTTCGGTTTGGTACTGGGAAACGGCGGCAAAGAGAAGTAGGAGTACGGCGGACGAGGTAATTGAGACTGCTTTGATGTTTATCCGGCGGAGGGTATATCTGGTCTCGTACAATACAAGGATTTTGGCAATGGAGATTGCGGAATTAATGCACATCTCTCGAGCGTGGGTGAAGCCGGGACCCTTCGGGGGTTGTGGTTGTATGTAGCCTTTTGACATCCAGGGTCGATGGCTGTAGATGAGATTCTGGTAATATTGCATGCTTTGGGATGAGTTAGCAAATACATTGAGAACGTGGAAGGGAAGTATAATAGCAACTCACTGAAGTAGCAACACATGTGGAAGATAAGGAGAGGTATGATCGTTGAGGTTGATTTGTAAAAATGAGGGCAACCGAGCCTTCCAACTCAGAAGCTTGGCAACATTGTCCTCATTGAGCTGCTGAAGCGCAGCTCTTGGAATACCTGATGTTCCATACCTTTTTTTTGGAGCGAAGGTTAGCAGAAGGAACTCATTTGAGTCCAACAAATGCCGATGAGAGACAACAAATGAGAATGGAACTTACAGAAAGTAGCCGAAGGGTGCCATAATCTCACATAGGGTGACTTCCTGTTGACTAACGGCCCCAATACAGTCAGATAATTCCGACTTATTGTCAAATGGAATGGGAGATGCGTAAGGTGTCCATTTGCAAGGCTCTCGATGGTCAACATCATTGTTTGGTTTTTTGACCGTAACATCCTCCATGTTGGTATAGAAAGGTCTACCAAGGTAGAAACCGACAAGACTGGAATTTCGACAGATTAGAAATATTCCGATCGCATACAAAGATAATGCGGGAACTCACTGATCCACCATGTACGCGGCCCAAAAGACGGTTCGACGCAACTCAGCGTCGGCAGCGGTAACAGACCCACGAGCAACATAGGGAGAAAGGTCAATATGCAGGGCAAGATCAAAGGCAAGTCGAAGAGCCATCCCTGGAATTGTAAGATAAAGCAAACTAGGAGCTTTCAACAATACTTACCACTATAGAGCCATCCACGTGTGTCTGAGCCAATACCAATTTCATGGCTGCTTAATATGACTAGTGCTTGGACTGTTGCCACACTGGGGGAATCTAGTTCAATTTCAAGAATTTCCTTTGCACGGTCTCCGAAGAATTCACCGAGAGATTTCGGGAATGTCACAAAGGATGGGTGGTAACGGGTTTCAAAAACAGCGCCGAGAGAGCACCTATTTGAAAATGTTATTTGATATGTCCAATTGGTCACATTCAAATCAACTCACATTGCATAGCAGAGTGCCTCGGAATAAAATGGTGTCTCTTCTTTTCCATCCCAGCCTGTCTTTCCTTTCTCGAACATTTCTCGGTCAACGACGTGGAACGATGGATCCTGCCAGGTAAAATAGAGATTAAGAAGATGCTCTTCGAGAGATAATGGAACTTGTCTGTCACAGTCTGCGTCGATATGATAATCAACGGTACGGTATGTCTGGGTGCTGATAGATACTGGAGCATCGGCAAGGTTGAAAGTCGATGTCGGGCCATAGAAGCGGGCTCGTCCTCCAGGGTCAAAGCGCAATGTGCCCATCCGATCAGAAATCTCGTCAATAAGATCTTCAATTTCTTCTGTGCTCCTGGTATCATTGTCGAGGCTGGGTGGGGGTTTAACGACGGCAGGCTCAAAGGGCTCATGTAGCCTCTCCAGTTGTTCCCCTGGTAGCTGTAGTTGTTCTACACCGATATCATGGATTTCTGTAGACGGTGTGATACATGCTCCAAAATCTAAGGTCCAGTCCCAGTTGGCCAATGAATTATCCGAGTGATCACCCGTCGGTTGATACTGTTCTGAAATTGGGATATCCAGATCTCCAGCATCGATTATGGGTAGTGTTGATACGGCATGAGGATCTGAAAACATTGTGAAATTCGACTGGGGCGATGTGTTGTCCGGGGATGCCGATGCCTGAGCCCAAGCGCTATTTAAATCATTTGTTATTCCAGGAACAGAGAATGGCACAGAATTTGGTGCATCGGAAGGCAGATCATTGTTTGTTGATGGGGAATTAGAATTGGAGGATTTGCTGTTGATTTGATTGTTTCCTGCAACCGAATGAACTTCAGTCAAGCCAAGGACATCAAGGACTTTAGCCAAAGCCGTATCCCTTTCTTGTGGCATAGGCGGGGCCTCTAATCCACTTTGACGAATGAAGAGACAGAGCTGTTCGACTCTGCTTGAGAGAAGCTCTATGGCGACACGGAGCGGGAGCCTTCACATAATCAGCGCTATTATCTAACCAACCTCTTTTTATGGCATGACCCTGATGAGTCATTTATCACTTACTTTCTCTTGTCTACGGCCTGGTATCGACATTCGCGGTGCTTGTTCATGCAGCTGGAGCATTTGGGTTTACTGCCGTCACACTGCTGGGGTTAGCTTCTTGTCTTCCCCGGACTAATTGATAGTTTACCTTGACTTTACTCTCCCGACATGATACGCATGCCATGGAGGCATGATTCCTCTTCTTTGAGGTGACACTGGGCTTTGACATATCTTCTTCTAGGGTGCTATGAGACTGTGTATGCAACCCCCTTAGCAACACAGACAGGGGTGGCTTGAAAGGTCCAAGAAGTGCGGGGTAATATTAATGGGGAAATATTTAATCCGAACTATAACCAATGTTAACCCGCGCATTTGTATTTTAGTTCAAGCGGAGTATGTGGTAGACTATAGCCTCGTTGACGAACCTTTTGGACGGGAGATGTCGTTGATGTCCTAATTTCTCCGGGGACCAATCGCTGGTATAACCGGGGTAGATCTAACCTAATTGGGAATAGCCAACCCATACGGGATTCATAACCCGGTGTGGGGGTGCATCCTTGATGTATACCCCAGGTTTTGATACGATTAATGCGTACTATGTGGTCCTATCAGAGAGAGCAGATTTTATTGTATATAAATATCGATACAAGCGGTACACGAGTGGCTCGTGCTAATATCAGAACTTTTGAACACATTCCAAAGACCCTACTCATCATGTTTTTCAATGCACAAGGGAAATGGCTTCAATATAGAATTACTGCAGCATGTGGTGCCGGTTTCCTCCTCTTTGGTTATGATCAAGGCGTCTTTGGTGGACTCCTGGATAATAAACCGTTCCTTGAGACCTTTGGAAATCCAAGTGTGACCATTCAAGGTCAAATTGTTGCCACATATGACATTGGCTGCATCATAGGCACTCTGGTGACAATGTTCTCGGGAGACAAACTCGGTCGAAGACGGACAATTTTAATCGGGTGCTGCATCCTGATCGTTGGCGCCATTCTTCAAACCGCATCCTATTCCCTCGCCCAAATGATTGTCGGCCGTGTTGTGGCTGGCGTTGGAAATGGAATGAACACAATTGCAATTCCTATCTGGCAATCGGAAACTGCACGTGCAGAGCATCGTGGAAAACTTATTGTTGCCCAATTGGTGACGAATATTTTTGGAATCGTCATCACAAACGTAAGCTATTTCACTTACAAATACTTGAGCAATACTGATTTTTGGTAGTGGATGAACTATGGTTTCACTTTTATCCCCAACTCTCCAGTGAGCTGGCGCTTTCCTCTTGGCTTCCAATGCTTCTTCGCCCTCGTCACAATTGCTTTTGTCCTTGTCGCCCCGGAGTCGCCGCGTTGGCTTGTCATGAAACACCGTGCCAACGAAGCCCGTGAAATCCTAGCCCGCCTCCTTGCAAAGCCAATCGATGACCCCGAAGTGGTGGATGAGATACAAAGCCTGGAGATTTCTGTGAATCACGAATCCGAAGTCCAGCAATTGAAGCCCGTGAAGGCAATCTTCAAGCGCAACAACAAACAACACACATTGCGCAGGATTCTTCTTGGAGCTGGCACTGCCTTCTTCCAGCAAGTTGGCGGAACAAACGTTATTGCCTACTATTTGCCAGTCGTTCTGACCCGGTCAGTTGGGTTGGACAACAGAATGGCCCTGATCTTGTCCGCCGTTGACGCCATGTCGCTGATGCTTTGGGGCTGTGTTGCAGCTCTGCTCATTGATCGTATTGGCCGAAAGAGACTGATGCTGTTCGGCGCCGCTGGAAGCAGCCTCTGCTTTGCACTTGTCGCCGTTGGACTGCGATATGGTGGACCCGACAACAAGAGCATGTCTATTCTAGCCGTGGTATTCATCTTCGTCTACTATATCTTCTACGGTACATCGCTCTTGTCGATCCCGTATATCTATCCGGCCGAGATCAACTCCCAGCAAATGCGTAATATTGGCACTTCATTTGCAACTACTACGAATTGGCTGTTCGTTTATGTTATCGTTGTTGCTACCCCAACAGCTATCGAAAATATCCAGTGGAAGTACTACATGCTTTTTGCCATTTTCAACTTCTGTTTCCTGCCAATTATCTGGTACTTCTATGTTGAGACTGCGAACTTGTCTCTGGAGCAGATTGACAGACTCTTTGAAATCAAGCATGAGGCTGGGAATGCAATTAGCTGGAAGGAGGCAACCATGATAGCTCGCACGGAGGTTATTTCTGATTTGGCACACACTGGGAAGGACAATCTTGGCACTGAGCATTGCGAGACTGTGGCATAGCTTTACAATTTGAGGTCCTTGTGCATGTATATAGATGAAGCGGCTATATCCACTCTTAGATCGAATCTGATGTGTTCTTAAAATTACATATTTTTAAACTTTACGGGTAATGACCAAGCCATCATTAGCGCCCGCGCGGGGGTAAAACTGCCCCGGACCTCAGGTTCATCCCCATGGCATAGCCCTTTTTACCTGTAAACCCTCAGCACATTTCCGATATTCTTGAAAAGCGTACCTAGAAAATTCTCAATTCAGTTTACTAATTTGAGTTACTTTACCCATAACGAACAAAATCTAGAGTTTCTTTGCATTGAAGTCGTGAGGCACATACCTTGAAAATGACCTCTCTATGCATTGACCTTGGAACCGAGGTGCAGATAGCGTAAAAAGGTAGGTTTAGTAATAGGATACACTCCCGAGGTCGGCGATACTCCTTGCAATTGCAGTAGCCGCCGTCTTGGTTACCAAGTATCAATTCTACTCGGATTCCCTTTCCCGGCCAAGCCTTGTACCCACTCCAAACGTGTGTATATAATACCGACTCTGAGGCATTGTTGAAGCGACTACTCCTGGAATCTATATTTCAAACCCTTCAACTATTACTTCTCCCCTAAAAAAACATACATTTTTCTTTCAAGATGTCAGCCCCGAAGTTGCGCGTCGGTATCGCCGGTCTTGGCCGAATGGGTAGGGCATTGCTTCCGAATCGTATTTCTGCAAGTCCGCCAATTGACACATAACAGGCCAACGACATGCTACAAACTACCATATCTTTACTCCTCGTGCTGAGGTGGTAGCAGCAAGCTCTCCTGATCTCAACGAGCACAAATGGGCAAAAGAAAACCTTACAGGAGCAAAGATTTACACAGACTATTATGAAATGCTCGAAAAAGAAAACTTGGATGCTGTAGTTGTTGCTGGTATTACTGCAGTCCACGCAGATCATACTATTGCCGCTATTAAGAAGGGATTGCACGTCATGTGCGAGAAGCCTTTGTCTCTTGACATCAAGATCGTACGTCTTTCTATGTGTTACAAAATATGGAGACATATGCTAACTACAACAGGCTCAATCCGTTCTGGATGCCTACAACACATCTCTTAAGACATACCCCAACCAGAAAGTCATGTGCGGTTTCTCACGCCGCTTTGATGCTTCCTACCGCGAAGCCTTTGAGAGAATGAGCTCAGGCCAACACGGTCGACCAGTGCTCTTCAGATCCCAGACCGCAGATATGCTCGACACTACTGGAACATTTGTACAGTACGCCAAGACAAGCGGTGGAATCTTCCTTGACTGCTCCATCCACGATATCGACCTGATGCTTTGGTTCCTTGGTGAGGATACCAATGTCAAAAGTCTGCAAGCTATTGGAGTAACTGCCGTTCACACTGCATTGGATTCGAGCAAGGACCGTGACAATGCGGTAGCTACAGTCGAGTTTGAGGGAGGCAAGATTGCCACCCTTTTCTGCTCGCGCATGATGGCTGCTGGACAGGAAGATGCTACTGAGATCATCTGTGAGAAGGGGTCGCTCAGAGTCAATATGCATGGCCAGAAAAACCACCTTGAGATCCACGATGGTCAGGGAGCCAGACGTGAGCTTCCTAAGCATTATTACGAGCGTTTCAGAGAGGCTTTCCTCACGGAGGCTAACGAGTTCACTGCTTGCTGCTTGAATAACACGACTCCGCCAGTGTCTCTTTCAAGCTCGGTTAAGGCAGTTGTTATTGGTTCGGCTTTGCAGAGGAGTTTGACTAGTGGTGAGAAGATTGTCTTCGAATCTGGGAAAGAGGCTAGACTTTAGGTGCATGGCACTTTCCACCGGAAGTTGTCCAATTATAAATATCCAATTATAAATACACTCATTAAATAGACAACGAAGAATTTTTCATATGACCCGCGTCACACATGTCACCGCATAATTATCTACAACACGTCTCTATGCATCTTTAGTTTCTATCCTTTCCTCACCCTGCGGCTTTCAAGAATCTAGCCTCTGAATTTAAGCCACTTCTTTCGACTCGAATGTTTGCGCTTGTGTCATTCGAACCATCCAAGAGCTAGGGAAAGCGACAGACTTCTGTGCCAAAGTTGAGACCACAATGACCAAGAGGGTAACTTGCACCTGATTGATCTCTAAGATGGGGGTCAAGTGTATAAAATGGGAACTGTAAGTTTCAACCGTCTCTTCTGTGAGGGGCCTGACTGACATATATCGTATTAGGCACTGCACTCCCGTAGAGTGTTAGTAGGTATTACTTATTGCCTAAATCGTTCCCCCCATTGTCCCAGCTTCTGAGCCTTTCAACAACAGTTATCTCTACCATAGTTAGGATGGGTGTATCTTCTCGTTTTCGATGAGTCGAAAAATGAATAAAAAAAAGACTACTCAACGCCCAAGGTCAGTGTTTGGAGTGGAAAGGGTTGATAATTTAAGTAACGATATAACAGAAAATTTGCAACTCGTATGGTGTTGGAAGTCATTTTGAACATGTCAACTACCTTTGCCTGTTTCGAATTCGCAGCTAGAAAGGCCAACCAAAACACTTCTGTTGCAGATTTGACCAGGTGGCGTTCTTTGGCTACACGGACTGAATGGATGGATCCTAAGGTATACCCAAGATCTGAACTCCCAGATACCATGAACAGCTCTAGAGTGGGTCAGCTTTCATAATAGCGGCGTGTCGATCATCACTAAGCCGGCCGTTACAAATGTCAACACATGCCCGTAACGGGAAGGGCAATGAGCTATCTCTTCTACTCTGAATGCTCACCCTACACGTGCCGGTCATGCGCCAATAATAGACCCATGTGCTTCCAGGACACCTTCAGTCAATTTTGCAGCGGGTTCAGCAACGGAAGGTATTGGAGCCTCTGGGCTTGAGGAATCACCAGAAATTGTTGATGGTGGATTCTGTTCCATTGAATGCATGGTTTCTCGAGACCGTGCTATGCGCGACGTCCGTGAATGCCCGAGCTATGAATTCAAAGCTAATCATCCCCGAGCGAAAAATTTCAAGAAAACGAGCAGCTCGAGGGTGGGTCAGGTTTCATATGGCTCACCGCGCCTTAGGACAATTTTTCAGCGGGTTGGGTAACAGAAGGTATTGGACAATCCGAATCCTGTTGGCTTGAAACATTACCAAAAAGATTTTGATTGGGGTTCTGTTCCGTTGAATGCATGGTCCATCGAGACTGTGCTATGCGTAATGTTAGTGAATGCCCGAGCTGTGCATTCAAAGTCGAGCGGGAAATACTGGAGAAACAACCCAGCGAGTCAGTCAGTGGCCTCCAGGCAGTGTTGGACTCGCAAAGAGCGTGAGCAATACGATTCGGCTGATTATGACAAAGAAGACTAAACTGGCCTTGTGATGTACACTGTACTAATAGTCTTTTTTGAAGTATTTCGAGCAGGATTTCTAGTACTGTTATTTAGATGTCTTATTAGATTCTATGCGTAACCTTCGGTATTTTATGGAAATATGAAGGATTCATATGAAGATATCAACTCTAAAAGAAGAGTCTAGATTATGACTGTTCTCTACCCCTTCAAATGTAGACCGTGTACAACACCTGCGGTGAGACTAAAACCTTTTGAGACATGCAAACAGGCCTAGGTGTAACCTCAGGGACTGTCAGGTGGTCCAAACTCTTTTCCAGAACCTCATATAAAATCACCTATCTTTCTGTAGAATACAATTCTGGTTGTTTCATAAGCCCACTACTCTAGGTAAAGCACTAGAGTATCAGTTTCTTTCAGTGATAGGGTAAATAAGCAAGGCAAGATCTAGTTAGATAAACTAAGAGCCTAGTGAAAATTATAAAAAAAAAAAAAAATCCTTTACCTAAAAGAGTAACATAAAGAAAGTACCCTCTAGGTGGCTCTGGCCTTGTGGTGAGCCACACCGTTTCCCGCACCTGTGAGGGGAGCAGATGTGAGAAATGGGGGAGCTTGACGCTCCCCCCGGCATAGAACCAAAAAATGCTCGTCGGTCGGCTCTCTGCGTCAACAGAGCGGGAAATCAAAATGAGTTCCGGCTGTTCCTTCTGTACCTCTGGGTATCGATCTTTTTTTTTTCTTTTTCCCCTTTATCAAATTAATTGGAAGGCTGACTTTCCCACTTATCCAGGACTCATATGAGAACTTGACGAGGGTACACAGTAGAAAGCTGATATTGTATCTGATTAGTTGACTACAGCATAAAATCGGTTGCTGTTGTAGGCAAAATGGAGTATTTGAAATGATACGGGACAGACCTGAGGCAAGAAGCCTACTTTTTGCTTTCTCACCAGAGAAACTGACGTTGAAACTCGGACGAAGGCGCTCCCTGCCAAGAACTCATTCTCTCCACCGGAGCACTCTCTTCACGTGCATCACTCGATGACTCGAGGGCCTGACAGTTCGGTGTTTCATTGAGAGTTCCATCGGTATCTCGAGTTGCAGTAGACATCTGAACCGAACCATCGGGCGCTTCATTCTGCAAACGCCTTTTCTCAGAGCCCTGTGTCTCCAGACCCACCCTTTTAGGCTCAGTGCAAGCTTGCTGCCACCTCCGAATACCGTCAGAAGTATCAAGGGGGAATCGCCACCAACTCTCAATCCCTCTCCTCTCGAGTCTAGCGAATGGCACATATGTGCCAGTACCGTGATCTTGGCTGCTTTCTCGGCGAGCAATCGCAGCTGAAAGCTGCTCGTCCGAGACATGTGGGAGCAAACTCAAAAGAATATTCTCAGTGAGCTGAAGTCGATTCTCCAGTGCTTCGGCATATCCTTTCTCTGGTCCTCTTCGAAGCTGTTCGGGCCAGTTGCATGGTCGGTTGTTTTCGAAACACTGTTCGCAAACGGGTTTTCGGCCGCTACATTTTTGTTTTCGCGATCGACACGCGTTGCAAGCGATTGTTATACGCCCAGGCCGTTTTGCCTTTGATTTCGATGTCATTTTTATTTGTGTGGAAGGTCAAGAGATGTCGAAGTGAGCATGGTACTCGCAGTGGCGAACGGCAAATCCCATCGCCTGAAAGTTCTCCCGACAGTTCGGATTGTCGCTATAGCGGCCACTCAGTCAAAAGACGTATAGGGTAGGATGAACTATCAACCATATTGATAGCAGCCATATTTATAGTCTGGAAATTTACCTGCATTTGATTTTGTGGAAATTCTCATCACATCCTTTCGAGTTCGGTATATATTTCCTCATTGAATTATGGCTTCAAAGAATTCATACCGCATTGCCTCTATCCCAGGCGATGGCATTGGTCCCGAGGTAGTCAGTGCTACTATCCAAGTTGTCGAGAAACTCGCGAATACTCTTGGCACATTCAATATCGACTTTGTGCATATCCCATGGGGAACCGAGTATTACAAGCAAACTGGACGATATGTGTCTGAAGATTGCCTCGACACTCTACGCAAGTACGATGCTGTATTATTCGGTGCCGTTGGATCACCTGGTATGTTCTCTATACTGCATAGTATCATACCAACCACTGGACTGATAAATAGCAATATTAACACAAACAGACGTGCCCGATCACATCTCTCTCTGGGGTCTTCTTCTCGCCCTCCGCGGCCCACTCCAGCTATACGCAAACGTCCGACCAGTACGGACCTTCCCAGGAACCAGATGTCCGCTCAACACCGCAACAGATGGCATCGACTGGATGCTCGTACGGGAAAACTCCGAAGGCGAGTATGCAGGACAAGGCGGACGATCTCACGTCGGACAGCAATGGGAAGCTGCGACAGAAGTGGCTGTATTCACGCGCGTGGGAATCGAGCGGATTATGCGATTCGCATTTGAGACAGCGCGATCCCGGCCGCGCAAGCTCCTGACTATCGTCACGAAGAGCAATTCCATGCGTAACGGGATGGTGTTATGGGATGAAGTTGCCGCGATTGTCGCTAAGGACTTCCCCGATGTGACGTGGGATAAGATGCTTGTTGATGCGATGACTGTTCGGATGGTGGCGAAGCCACAGTCGATCGATACTATCGTCGGGACGAACTTGCATATGGATATTTTGTCGGATCTTGCCGCTGCGTTGGCCGGGTCGATTGGTGTTGCACCTTCTAGCAACTTGGATCCTACGCGCAAGAGTCCGTCGATTTTTGAGCCGGTTCATGGTAGTGCTTTCGATATTACTGGGAAGGGAGTCGCGAATCCGGTTGCTACTTTTTGGTCGGCGGCGGAGATGCTTGTCTGGATTAGTGAGAAGGATGCTGCTGCGAAACTGATGGGTTGTGTGGAACGGGTTTGTGCCCGAGGCATTCTGACTCCTGATCTGGGAGGGACATCTGACACTCAAGGGGTCGTGGATGCTGTTTGTCTGGAGATTGAAAAGTTGTGAAAGAAAGTCTGAGACAATTCATTGTCTTTTCTTCTTTTCTTCTTTCCTTCTGTTCTTTGTTTCTTCTTTTGTTCTTGTCTCATGTCTGAAATAACACTTTAGTTAAACTGATCAGCTGGCCCTTGGATATGATAAGCACAAAATACCAAAGACTGATTACAGAAACTAAACCTATAGAACTCTTTCTCCTAAGTAACGACCAATATATTCTTAAGGACTGTTCCAAAAAGCTCAATTAAGTGTCAAATTTGTATGAACATGTATAAACGGAATCTCAAAGCCATCTCGCACAAGATGGAACAGGCCAGGAGCCCAAGAACTAAGAAACCTGAAAATGTCATTATAGCAATATGACACCTGTTTTCCTCATATAAAAGGGAATAAAAGTAGTGGAAACAACATCAGTATTCCTGTCTTAGTGTAAAACTAGTTTCAACATTTAAACGACTTTATCATCCTATATCAAGGCCTCACAGTCACTCAGAAAGCATTCTACAGGGCCTTCAAACAAGCCAAATCCAAAGCCAAATTCATTCGAGCCCATCTATTCAAACTCGGCATTTTTTTTATCAGAAAACAAGTCAGTCCTTCTATCCGCAAACCCACAAGTCTAACTAACACTATCCAAGGCATGTTTTACCAAAACGGAAGGTTAATGCAAGAGTCCGAATACGACCCTCGAACAACCGCCTGGGTGAACATATTTTTCAATCCACGCGACTACAGATGTGACGATCTCACCATAATGCGCACAGTCGTTACTTGTATCCGCACAAGAGTCGTCAGCATCACCGACTATGCTATGCACCATGATTACCCGCTCTGCCTCTCGATCCAAGTTCCCGGAGAACACAATGATAACGAGTCAATTCTTGCTGCTGCAGAGCTATCGGCGGAGTATCTGATATCACAGGTTGCCAGGGGGTTTGTTCGCATTAACCGCTCTTTGCTTTTTGGGAGGAGATAGATGATTGGCGTTTGGTTTCATTGGGAACGGGGCCTTTGGTGGTGTTTTGCTTTTTGTCATTTGATATTGAACTTGGGACCTCTAGTTTCTGATTCTTAAGGTGGCTTACAGCTTGGTTGGACTAGATATTTGATAGAATAGGGAGTTCGGTAATCTTTGGTTTTCTCTATATTGTCAACAATGTCTATGCTCTAGAAGCAGCCCTAGAGGATTACATCTTATATAAATACGAGTATTAATATTACTGGCTACAGTCATATGAAAGCAAAATGAGGTAGCCCCCTCGATGATTTGGTTCTGAGGTTCCGAGACAGTATGTCTTGATAGTATTGCATTTTATGCTTTATACTGTTATACGGCGCTGCTAGTCGAAATGGTCGATCAATTGCATACATTGTATTTTCAAGCTCAACCGTGAAAGGTCCATTATCACGATAAAGTAGGCAGAAAAGATGCGTACATAGATTTCTTCAAGTCTAAATTAGGCAGACTTCAAACTGCTAGTGATCTCTCAAAGATTTCCTCAATAAGCATAGACAAAGACGTCCTGGAATAGATGAAAGACTTGAAAATAGCATTGTATGATCATGGCTCCTTTGTTTTAGCCTTCTGGCTAGAAACAATAAAAGATTCCCAGGCAGTGAGTATATAAAAGGCAGAGTCCATATAATACCAGAACAGGACTCGACCATCACCTTCCCATCTTGCCATCTTTCCTCCCACACTCCACCAAACAATATCAGTCACAAAGTAAGTACCACACCCCCAAGCCAATATGCAAGGCCAAGACCAAGACATGGATATTCTCATTCCCGACATCCAAAGTATGCAGAGCATGTTCTACTTCGACGGGGAGCTACTCCCAGAGCCCGAGTATGATCCGCGCCAGGTCAGCAACTGGGTGAACGTCTTCATCGAGCCACGGGACTCTAAGTCCGACGACGAGACTCTTATGCGCACAGTTGCCGCTTATATCAGAACTAGCACCGCTACGATCTCCGTCCATGCTAAGCATCATGATCACCCACTGTGCGTCTCTATCAAGGTGCCCGGAGACTACCATTCCAGCAAAGCGTCTATTTTTGCGGCTGCGGAGCTGCAGGCTGAGTACTATTGCCAGGAGATTCGGAATGGGAGAGTCCGTATCAATCGGACTTTGCTTTTCCGGCGTGAGGTACAAGCTCGGGAGTGATGGTGATGGCGATGGTGATGATGGATGGGTTATGCCTGAATGGGCTATTTGATACATATGCATTTGATACAGCGTTTGGAGGAAATACCCATACACACCGCATGAAAGATATGATTATTTTGGTTTGTCTTCTTTGGTATTATTCAAGTAGATTCGTTGCTAGATCGTAGATTATTTTATATTTTTCATTAGTAGTGGGTAACATGGTTTTAGAAATTTGGGAATTGCTGCCCGATGATATCGAACAAAGTGTCGAAGTTTGCGCCCTCGATTAAATCGACCATGTTCAAGTCGAAATTCGATATCCCCTCAAATCGCGCCGACCCTGTGCCCTGTAAATCCATCTGCAGTGAAGAGGGTATATCGTCGAGGATTTCCTGCTCGTTCATCTGTGATAATTGCATCGATACAGGAGGGACCAGCGTGGGGTCATGTCCCCTGCGCATGGATTCTTCCCATGTGTTCTTCCATCGCCTAATATCGGACGGTTCTGCGGACAAGGCAGGCTGTTCTTGCAAGTGCGACAGACGACTAAGTCTTTGTAAATTCTCCTCGCGTGTAGTTAAAGATTGCACCAGTGTTGGACTTCCTTCAGAGCCCCTCGTCACATATGCCTGGGAGTTTGCTGTTGGGTCGGAGCTGCTTTCTGACTGTTGGATTTTCGCTGCTAGTACTGAGAGCGATATTTGGCAATGCTTCGCTGTCTCCCATTTGCTGGACATCAGACGCAAGAAGCCTGAAAATTCCTCAATTTCCCTATCTCGTTATTAGTATGTAGTAATCAATCAAAGGCCAAGCAAATTAAATAGAGACACGTCACGTACTGAAGACCCTTTGTCAACGAATATTGGTTCAATTGACAAGCCAAAGCCAAAACCAACCCAGACATCCACGCAGCCGACAAAAGGCCGGGCCAGAACAAAGCCTGATGGCTATCAACTTGCAACCTGAGTGCTGAAAGGATAGCTCTCGCAGCCCCAATACAGGTTTGCAATCCAGAACAGAATTCCGCAGTTGACGGATCCAGCGATAATGAAGGCCGATGAATGATCAGAATGAGATGCTGATACAGTACAGTGAAGAAAGGAGCAAAATCAAACGCAGCATCCGCCATCGCAGATCCTCCCGCTGGCTTTCTTTGGAGATCAATCGGAAGGCCATTCCACCACTTATGCACATCTGTCACGAGGAACAATACCGAACTACGACGAACGGATCGAACCAATATTGATTTGTGGAAAAGTTCCAATGCCCGGCCTGTCAGAGTACCCGAATTAACATAGCTGGCAAGAACGCGTTCTTTGTCGTGGCCTTCTACACCGTGCTGCGGCGCAGAACTGCCATTCGCAGACTGAGTCGTCTCGCCCCGAGGGGAATGCATTTCCCGGGCAGCAGGCAGACACACATCGATATCAGAATCCTGTATACCAAGCGGCAAGCCTAAAGCCTGACTCAGGTATCTATCGATCGCATAAGCGCACCAAAAGACCCGCTTCCGCAGTTGTCTGTCGTGGGTAGAGAGTTGCTTGTATCGAAACGGACATCGGTGGAGACCGGCATGAAGCATCGAGCGTAGGATACAGCCTCCGACAGTCGATGCCTGCCGAAGTGACATGGTCGCGACTAGATAGACTTGGATAGCTAGAAGTGCTTGCAGGGAAACGATATCATGTCGAGAAGAGAGAGTGCCGAGCAAAGAGTTGAAGCTGTCCGGTGATTGGATCTTCGATTCGGATGGTAGGTCCAAGTCTGGCGCTAGCAGACTACCTAGATTGAAGACACATTGGAGAATGGTTGTCCAGCATGTACTCCGGTGATCTATGCATGGTTCCTGTGTGTGCTGGTTTTGATTTTCACTGGAGTAGACCTTCTCCATCCCTTGCAGGAAGGTGGGACCGTGCAGGAACGGGAAAAGAGGGTGCCAGACTTTGAAATACATCATCATAAAGCCCCTAGCCACGTCTGGGGGTGGTAGACTCCCCAAAGACGCCGTCAATGATGGGTCGTAGGTCCATTCTGCGGGAGATTCGACTACTTTCAATGGAGCAGTGTCTCTGGTGGATGAGGTGCGCTGGCGCTTGTCACAAGACGAGGTTTCACCTACAAGCATTTCCTCTGCTGTAGGGAAGGGGCCATCTAGGCCGTTGAATGCACGTTTCACCGTCTTGATGAAATAGACGCCGCTTGAACTACCGACAAACTGGCTGTCCTCGTTCGAGTGTGCCGTCAAGCAACCAATTTCAGATGTCTCGGGCACATATTCCGATGCCATTGTGTATATATCATCTCGTGTGAGTGAGACGTTCTCTTTATAGCTCGGTTATTTCCACAGAAATTATCCGTCCACAGGTCCAATCGAGAATATGCTGAGTCATCGGAATGCGAACGATAGCGGCCAAAAGATTGAGAGTCACATGAAATAAAGAAACATCTCTCGTCTACGATCGAAGGGAAGTTGATGAAGCAAAATAGGCCACGGCATCCTATTGATTGTCTGGTGCTCCTCTCCCGAATCTGAGAACAAACAAACAGGACGACCGGACCTTTCCGTGAGGAATTCATAAATCTATCTGCCTCTCAAATTGAGTGAACCACAAGCTGGAGAGCACAGCAAGGGAGAGCGAAACGAAAAAGAACTTCACAAATCCCTCCCAGCCGAACAAAATAAAAATAGAATAAAGTAGGAACGAAGATTGCAGAAAGGTTGTCAAAGGAACCACACCCAGCGCCTAGAAGGAAAGGACTTTTACCAATGTCAATCCTGGAAACACTCAATATAGCCCAGTCCGGAAGATCAAGGGAAATAGTACTAGGGAAACCCGGAAAAGAGAAAAAAAAATCCGAATGTCATACCGCATTCACTAAACACCAGGAAGGTGACTGCCTAAGAACAAACTTTTCGAACCGAGGGATATCAGGATCAGAGATAGAAGTAGGGGAGAAAGGGTAAAAGATAGGAACAAATAATGATAAGAGAAAGGAAAAGTCGTCAACAACGTGCGTCCAAGATTTCTGAGAAGACAAAAGAACACATCAATTAAGACTTGTTCTCCTCAACAGGTGCCTCCTTGGGAGCTTCCTGGGGCTGTTCGGTGGTCTCGCCATCACCCTTGTTCTTCATGTACTCATCATAGACGTTAAGGGCCTCATCAACCTTGCCGCGGAGAGCCTCCTCATCATCGAGCCTGAAAGAAGGTTAGCAAATCATCTCGCATTTAAAACAAAAACAATCGGTGTAACTTACAGGCCAAGCAACTCAGCGTTATCCATCTCAAGAAGCATACCAGTGATCTTGCCAGCAAGCTCGGGTTGCTGAGCCTGGATCTTGGGGTAAAGAGCCTCGCCGAGCATCTGCTTCTGCTGAGCAGGGGGGGCAGCGAGGAGAGCCTGGTTGGCAGAGGCGGGCTCGCCACCAGCGGGCTGACCGCCAGGGGCGGGCTGGCCACGACCACCACCACGACCCATCTGAGGACCACCACGGCCGAAACCGGGACCGCCACGCATGTTCATGGGCATACCGGGAACACCACGGCCACCACCTCCACGTCCGAAAGCCTGGGGAATAGGGTAACCCATGCCGTTAGGAATACCACCAGGAGCCTGCATGCCCATGGGCATACCCTGGAAGTTAGGAGGAAGCTGCTGGTTGGGGGGCATGCCACGGCCACCCTGCTGGGGGAAGGGACCGGGGTACTGGGGACGTCCGGCAGGCATGTTAGGCATGGGCATACCGCCCTGGGGAGCGAAGGGCATACCGCCACGCTGTCCAGGAGGCATGAAGCCCTGCTGGCCAGCACCGTAGAAGACGGCGGGCTGCATGAACTAGTCAAAGTTAGTAACTAAGTAAGTATAGGTCAAGAGAATTGTAACTTACGGGCTGGGGCATACCGGCAGCGGCGGCGGCCTGCTGCTGGCGGATGGTGTTGCGAGCCTGGATGCTAGCCTCAAGCTGGCTGCGGCGGACATCCTTGCGCTGAGCGAGAGCAACGTAGAGGGGCTTGCCGTTGACCATACGCTGGTTCATCTCGGTGACAGCCTTGGAAGCCTCATCGGGGCTGCTGAAGCAGACGAAACCGAAGCCCTTGCTCTTGCCGAAGGCCTTCTTCTCAGCCTTCTTCTCCTCAGAGTCCTCTCCGGTGGTCTCCTCAGTCTTCTTCTCCTCGGCCTTCTCCTCAGTCTTCTCTTCGGTGGTCTTCTCGGTCTTCACCTCCTCGGAGTCCTTGGTCTCCTTGTCGGCCTCCTTCTCCTCACCCTCGGGAGAGGGAGAGCGCTCAGCGGCATCACGCATAACCTTGGCGGAGGTGATAGTACCGTAAGGAGTGAAGAGGTCACGAAGCTTCTCATCATCAACATCGTCGGTCAAGTTCTTGACGTAGAGGTTGACACCCTGGTACTTGGAGGCCTTCTCCATACGGGCAGCCTCGTACTGCTTGCGCAGCTCCTCCTCACGCTCGTGCTTCTTCTGGGCACGACCAACGTAAAGCTTCTGGCTCTTGACGTCCTTCTCGTTCATCTCAGCCACGGCAGCCTCGGCGCTCTCGTGGTTGGCGTAGTTGACGAAGCCGAAGCCACGGCTCTTGCCATCCTGGTCGTGGCTGAGGGTAGCGGAGGTGATCTCACCGAAGGCCTCGAACATGACGCGGAACTCGTCGTCGGTGATCTCAAGATCGATGTTCTTGATGTAGATGTTGGTGAAGTTGGCCTTCATCTCCTCGAACTTGCTCTGGCGGTCCTTCTTGGAGATGTGGTGACCGACAAAGACCTTCTTGTCATTCAGCAGCATACCGTTAACGTGCTTGATGGCGTTGTTAGCAGCCTCGGCGGTCTCGTAGTGGACGAAACCGTATCCCTTAGAGTTGGCGAACTCATCCTGGGCAACCTTGCAGCTGAGAATGTTACCGAAGGCAGCGAAGGTGTCGTGGAGAGCCTTGTTGTCAATGGCGTTGTCGAGGTTCTTGATGAACACGTTACCCTGGCCAGTCTTGCGCAGAGCGGGGTCACGCTGGGACCACATGATACGGCAAGGCTTTCCCTTGATGAGAGTGTAGTTGAGGTCCTCAAGAGCACGCTCACCGTCAGCAGTGTTGTTGTAGTTGACGTAGGCGTAGCCGAGGGAGCGGCGGGTGACGGCATCACGGCAGACACGGATAGAGGCGACCTGACCGATGGAAGAGAAGAGCTCGTAAAGCATAGCCTCAGTCACAGAGGGGTCAAGCTCGCCGACGTAGAGGGAAGCCGAGTGGGGCTGGTTGTTGGCAGCATCGCCGGCGGCCTCGGAAGTGGCCTCGACGGGAGCGCCATTGGCCTCGGGAGTCTCGGCGACAACGTTGTCGGTGACAGGGGCGGTAGTGGGGGCTTCAGCAGACATGATGGCGGCTGTTTTTACTGAAGGAAAAAGTTTTAGCATGTGCATCCCGAGCCTATCGCGCAGAGGGGGAGGGGGAAATCAAGGAGGCATATAAGATAAGGTTACACGGCAGTTGATGCAGTCTCTTTGGCAAGCAACCAAGGGGGGAATGAGAAAAATGAGGGGTGAATCAATACAAAGGGAAGGGTGCCATACAGCGAAGTATCCACGAAACAAAGAGTTCAGAGAAATTTCACTTGAGCTGAGAGCACTGGTAGCGGGTTAGCGGGGAGGGGAATCCAAGTGTTTTGGCATGCGCAAGAGAGATAGGAGAAGCAGAGATGACACGGTTTTCAATATAGAGTTAAAGAGAGGACAAAAATCAAAAATGACTAACCAGGTGAAAATGAAGACGATGGAGGCGTTGAAAGAAAATCTTCCACACAACACACCGCACAATCGGGGATGAGATAAGATAACTGGAAAAAGTTTTTTCTGGGTTTTTCGTGTTTTTTTGAGATTTTGTATCTTTCGATTAAGGATTCGAAAAGAAAAGGAAGACTTTTCCCTGAAGAAAGAGAGAGAACGAAGATGGAGGGGGAGGTTGTAAGGGGAAGAAAAAAAGTTGAGCCGTCCAAAAGCAATTGGTTCTGGAAAACTCAGAGGCTGCACGAGATGGGGACACTAGTCCTATTTGGGTTGGGGTTGCCGCTTTAAGGGCTTGTTAACTAGAACCTCGGAAGTAATGGACAAAAAAGTACGGAGTACATATTTTGAAATAAAATATGTATCTTCGTATATCTTTTTCAAACGAACCTGCTATGCATGCAATAATTAATCATAGACTGTCTAACTGGAAAATGTACACGCACTAATGCCCTGAATGCTCCTTTCAACTCAAATCAAACCCAGCACCCGAACTCACTGCATACAAAAGTTTGCTCCTCAATGTGTCTGCATCAGAGTACCGTGGCAGTTTGAGAAGATTTACACAAGTACTGGTGCTTGGCAATCGTTCCTGGTCATCACTCGAATCTCTAATGCTAAAGTTGGGACGAAGGTGGCTGAATCCTAGCAATGGAGCTCGAGGAGTAGATGTCACGAACCGGATGACCTTTTGCCGCTCCTCGTTGGTCATCTCGTGCATAACCTGCCAGAATAGTGCAATAGTCGGGTGTTCTAAATTGTCATCGCCAATCACATACACGCCTCCGTAGAGGGTGTTCCGTCGCAGGTCCTCCACATCGATATCAGCCTTGTCTCCACTCACTAACGTTTGCAACTCCGATTGATTGAACATGGACAGCCAGGCGGGTTGGATAATCTGACCCAGACCTTGCAAAAAGGCATTAGTCTGTAGAGCAGGTTGCAACTGCAGACGGTAACGAGCCATGTAGGAAATGTAGACCAATCTGTTTTTGTTTGTCACGGCGGTCTGTGAGCCATTTGTTTTCAACTCTACCGTGACAGTGCGGTTGTTTCCACTGGGCATCCGAATTATGTTGTTAATGGTGAAGTCAAGACCAAAGTCTTCCACATTTCCGGGGTAATTCTTCAATTGTAACTGTAGGAAAAAAAAAACTTGGTCAGCTGCAGGTTCAAAAAGCACAATCTTGAGCTTGCCACCCAGGGGCACTACTTACCAAACCCTGGTACAATCCCTCATCAAGGTCCTTCAAATCGTTCAAGTTGGCACGATAGGAAGATTCCTTCACTGCAGACCTAGAGCCTCCTGTCAAGGCCCACTTCAAGAGGAAGAATGGTGCAAAGTTAACATCGACCAGGATTCCCTCGTAAAGACACTTTCCGATGACGCGGCCGAGGAATTCATAGCGTCGAAGAAGTCCGCGTACGTCATCCTGCCACTCTGCACTTGAACTTGTGAGTCCAGCCTCGCTAAGTACCTTTTTGAGCTGGTCAACAGCCGTCGGGCTAGGATACAGTAGATGGTGATCATTTTCCGCAAACATGCTCTCATAGTCGTCGGTCTTGAAAGCTTCGGCAGTGATACTGGTCAGGAACTCCTTGGTCACACCGCCACCATCAATACCAGCCTCCATTGCTCCAAACTGGTCGATAAAACTGATCTGGATTGGCTCTTTGAGGCCGTCACCCAAGCTATAGTATTGAGAGAATGCATCTTCAAAAACACTCTCACGCCGGATGTCGGCGTGGTGTCGGGCCAAGACATCCGCAGCACCCCCAGGCGGTCCATTTAACATAGCGGTTTGGGCTACAGACAAGCGCCAGGATTCAGGATCCACGAAGCCTTTCCGGCGACGCTGTTGATCCCTGAAGATAAATTGACGGAAAATCTGCACTCTCGTGGCAAATGGGATGAAGAAAGGCATATTTCGAAGTATCTCCAGTCGCGGTGCAATGGCGGCAAGGGCATTATTATGAGCTTGTCTTCGTTGACTATTTCGCATGGCCTGAATGTGAATTAGTCGTCGCGCATGACTATTGCCAACAAGTTGAGCAGGCTCCGGGTATTCCTCATCAAGAAGATCAGGTTCGGACTCTTCATCGTCGTCCTGGAATTCATGGCGTTTCTCCTCTTCTGCCACAACGGCTGGAATAAAGCCTTCCATGTCGAATCGATCTGTCATCAACCAATGATTTTGAGGGAGGAACTTGCGTCGAGAACTAAAAGCGTGTCAGCCGGGGTGCTTTTATCATGCCGAATAGAACATCTCCACTTACTCTCGCTCATGCAGCATTCTGAGCAAACCTGTAACCAAGCCTTTAAAGTAGTCAAGCGGGATACCTGTCACACCAGGAAGATCATTGATTTCCTTCTTAGCATCCACTTCAAACCGCTCTGTTGGTCCAGAAACTTGAGCCGAGTTGCTAAAATAACTTCTAAGATCCACAGTGGATGATGGAACAGGCCCTTTCTTGGTCAAGTCGGCAACGTTCCAGTACAGGGTAAAGGCGAGATTTTTGAGGAAGACAGTCATGTCTTTAATGTCTTCAAGGGGCAGCGCACTCTCTTTCGTCCACGAAGACAGAACAGTTGATGAAGTTGTAAATGGTGATGCGCTTGAGAAAAACTCTTCGTCATCCATGACTTTCAAGAGGAACGTATAAAGCTCGAAAAAGAGGAGAATAATCGTCCACTCCTGCTCTTGGTCCTCTTTGTCCCCATCTTGTGGCAGTTGCAGTAATGGCAAAACTTGAGTTGAATCCTTGCTAATGATGTCAAATATCCGACTAGATTTTGATGCCTGCCAAAAATATTTGATCGCCGGGATTTTCGCACCTGGCTGGCCAGAAATCGGACCTGCTGAAGGCGCCGAACCCAGGTATAACCACATCCGGATATCGTCACCACGACGAGGGAACACTCTCAGCAAATTCAGAGCATATGTAGCAAGGATTTTGGCTTCTCTCGAAGCATTAGATTCGTTGTTTGATAGTTCTGTGTGAGAAAGGTGCGATGTTTTGATGCGAGAGAGTAACCCCGTGATGCTACTTTGGTTGACCAGGCTACCGACTTGATCTGTAACAAACTGATCTAAATAATGACCCCGGATTGGATCCGGGCCATTTTCTTCCGCTTCTAAGCACCGTGTCAGGTAGATGGATGTTGAGTTAAGCAACCCAGATACCACATTCAGGAATCCGAGGTCTGGCGCTTGCAAGTTGGCCTGGCCTGGAAGGGCATATCGGTGAAAGAAGATCAAGTACGCAAGCAGCCAAAGTCGACCCTCAATACCCTCGACGTCGTCGGTAGAAAGGCGTTCTTTGGTCAGAGGAATACATGATTCGATTGCAGGTGCCAGTAATTTGTAGTTGATTTGGTGTGCCAATCCATCAAGCTCACCAAGATAAACAGGCAGGTTCGGAATGGTAAGATATGACATAGCAAGAGCTTCATAGGCTGTCATCGTTTCCGGGGTAATTGGTCTCAGAAGAGCCAGGACAGCATTCGTTATATGCTCTGGTGATAGAGTGCCTTCCCAGAGCTTAATGTTCTTTGTCAAGAACGCCATCGTTTGGTAGTAGTGTTTGGCAATTGTTGCCATCTTCTTCGGTATCAAGTCGATCAGGAAGACTATCGTCCGGAGGAGAGGCAAAACTGCCGCTTCGTGAGTCGGGCTGTCCCTTGCAGACCTGAGGGCATATAGAATAGCGATTGCCAGCCGTTTCAACAGCTGGGTCCATTCATTTTCCGTAGCGATCGTGGGGAGAGCATGGAAGGTCTGCTCAAAGACATTGCAGAAATATACCAGGCGTAGCACATCTTCTTTCTTTCTTACCAATCCCACAAACTGAACCAGAAGCCTGAGCTGGTCTAAACATTGCTCTGCTGTGGGATATGGTGGTGCGGAAAGACGTGCTAGACATTCCAGACGCTCGAACTCCGTCGTTGGGCCGCGATCATCATCAAATCCCAGGGCACTTATAACTCTCTCCCACTCAAATTTATCCCATTCAGACTTCCAGCCCTTATATGTTGCTTTCCTACTCTGATGACCCCGCCAAACTCGCTGAACGGTGCGAGATGCGGTCTGTCGATCTCTCTCCTGTTGTCTCAAGGCTCGCTCCCGTTGGGCAATGGCGACTGCGCTCTCAGGATTTGCAGCATGGGGAGTTTGTCTGTTCGGCGAATTTCCCGGGAATGCAGCAAAGGGATTAGTGGCTCGGCCACTGAGGTTCACCTGCCGCGGGCGACGAGAATTACCCGTGAAGGATTGAAACATGGTTGCAGCAGGAGCTGCCTGGTGTGGAAATGGTCAAGCTAGATAAAATAAACCCTCTAGATGCAGAGAAAGAGATCAATCAACGCAAGCCCGCATCACTGTCGCGGAGGAAAGACGAAAGGTGAAGAACTATGACATCGCCGTCGCTGTCCGGGTGCTGATACGGGAGAGCATGGCGGGCTTATCGGACTTGTGTGCACGGACCACCCCTCTACGAGGCCTGTATGTACTTTCCTCTCTATTGCCACTGGAACATTCTGGTTTTTAAGCTGAGGTGAGCATAGTCTCTAGGTAGGATGTATAGGTAGACAGTGAATATACGAGCAAAATATATAAAACTTACCTATATGCTCTTCAAGTAAAAGAAAAGAAAAACACTATATGGAGAAAAGATATATATGCCAACAAACAAATTCCTAAAAAGACGATAGACTGCTTAATCTTTTTTTTGTAATCTGATATTTATACTTGTCAAAATAGTACAAAATTACTCCTGTCTCGATGCCAAATGGTACACGTCCACCGATGCATCGGGGTCCTCCGTGGTCTAAATCAAGTTGATGTTGTGGAGAGTATAATACATGGGATATATTCAACCAACGGAGAGAAGGTTGGTCAACAAAGCTGTTGAGTGATGCCCAGCGAAGGTGGTTGTGGATGGTATGCTGGGCCGCTGGCATAAAGATTAGGTGGCTTTCTCAAGTGCTTGGGCTGCTGCACACTCACATTCAGTTGAAAACACATAGACAATTCCCCGCTCTGCGGTTCCAGTCGTTTGGAATTTCTAGAAAAGGAACTTGCCGGGCGTGGGCGTAGATGTCTTGGGCGTTTGAGCCAGTTCTTGGTTCTTAATCTGCTCAGCCTGCTGAATCTGCGGGGCCGGCTTGGTCGGCTTGGTCTCAATCTTCTTGATATTCTCGGGGTACGGTTGTGCTAGTCGGGCCTCTTCGGCTTCAGCGGTCTCGGCCCACTTCTCCAAATAGTCTTTGCCCTCAAATCCTCTGATCACAGTAATCCGTCGGCCATTTCTCTCGATATCTTGAACGTAGTTCGAAGGTGTCCTGCGCATGTGTTTTGTGACGAAGGGACCGAGCTATAGCCATGTTAGCAGACCCGACACTGCAGCCAACTGGTGTCAAATGGGATTGGATGCTCACCAAGAATGGCTCCTTCGCAGTCTCGGGGGTGTAGCGTCTCCCAGGAATTTCGAGGTTTTCCGCGGGCATATAAACACGGTGCTTTGACATATCGGGCCTGTATGTGCCTCTCTTGTCGAAGTGACCCATCGAGCCGGTCCGGTTTCCCTTGTAGTAGCCACCATTGACCTGCTTGGTAGTCAGGCGCAAACGCACCATCATTGGCTGCGTGGGTTTGAACATTATGGCGACAGTTCTGTAGCCTTGAAATTGGAACAGAAGGGGGATAGAGCGAGTCGAGTTGTCCCGGAGGGAGTTGGGAGACAAAACTCGACGAATGAACGGGTCGCGCTAATCTCCGCGCCGAGAACTTTTTTTTCTGCCGGAAAAAAAGTTCAACACCATCTACACCCCTCTTGAAAGCAACCATCAGATCATTTGGTACTTTTTTAGTCTGGATCTGAAGCTTCTTTCTTAGTCAAGAATTTGATTTCTTGGCTCATACGCCAAAATGCCTCGCAGCCAGACCCAGAAGCAGGGTCCGAAAGACCGCTCAACGCAGAAAGCAGCGCCGAAGCGGAAAAGCACCAGGGCGCTGAATGCACTGTCTATTGCAGAGAAAACAGTTCACACTAAATTGGGCGTTAAGCGCAGTCGTCTTGGAGCCTACGATGATGGCACCTTCAACCGCAAAAGAAACACCGGCGGCGATGACGACGAGAACGATGAGGAGGATACCACCGCCCACTACAAACGCCGCAGAACTGAGGACACTGGGAGCCTTGATGGTGGTAGCGACAGTGAGGGACACGAATGGACACTCGGGCAAGTGAACAGCGACAACGACAGTGAATTAGACAGCGACGAAGCTCTCGGTGAGAGCGACGAAGAGCGATTCGAAGGCTTCACCTTCCGTGCATCCAAGTCCAAATCCCAGCCAAAAAAAGCGGCACCCAAGCCAAAGAAGCCTACAGAGATCAGCCTGTCTGAGGATGTCGACGAATCGGACGAGGAATCTGACGGTGAAGACGACGAGGACGATGACCTGGGAGAAGATGCTGTTGACCTGGCGACCGCCTGGGATATGAATGTAGCGGCTGAGGAGGAGGAGGCCCGGGAAGCAGCTGCGAAATCCAAGCGGGCTGCGAAATATTATAGCGACGAGGATTCTGGGTCAGAAGGGGACAGTGAAAGCGATGCCAGTGACGATGACCTTTCTATCTCGGATGACGATGCCGATGCGGATCCGCACGGACTTTCGAAACTACAAGAATTTGTCCAGTCAATGGAGACCGAAAAACCTACGAAACGCGGTCAAAAGTCACAAGAACAAGCCAAGCCCTCGGAATATGGCTTGACATCCGCCAACAAATTGACTATCGCCGATCTCTTACCCTCAATCACGGACTCTCGCCTCAAGAACTCTCTTAAGCATATCGAATCTGTTGTCCAGGCATCAAAATCGGGCATCCCAGGCAAGCTAGATGCTCCTCTGGCAAAACGCCAACAGGACCGACTTGATCGGGCTGCTGCCTACGAGAAGAGCAAGGAGACTTTGAACCGATGGCTCGAAACTGTCAAAGCCAATCGCAGAGCCGAACACATTTCCTTCCCGCTACGTGATCCCGATGCTGAGCAGACTCATCGCTTGGAATCTGCCAAGCCCCAGACAGACCTTGAAAACGTCATCCAGGACATTCTTGTGGAGAGTGGACTGGCTGAGGCTCAAGGCAAGTCAGCCGAAGACCAGATCCAGAGTTTCGAAGAATTACAGACCCGCAATCTTCCTATTGAGGAGATCCAGGCTCGGCGTGCGGAACTCCGCAAGCGACGTGATCTGCTTTTCCGAGAGGAAGTGCGCGCCAAGCGTATTAAGAAGATCAAGAGCAAGGCTTATCGCCGTGTTCACCGCAAAGAGCGCGAAAAGTTGGAGAGACAGGAGCACGATGCACTCATGGAAGCCGGTGTAGATATGGACGACATGGACCAGGAGAAGAAGGAGCGTATGAGAGCGGAAGCTCGCATGGGCTCCAAGCATCGTGAAAGCAAATGGGCTAAGGGCTTGAAACAGACCGGTCGCACTGCCTGGGACGAGGAAGCTCGCAACAGTGCAGCCGACCTAGCCCAAAGAGAAGAGGAGCTTCGGAAGAGAATCGAAGGCAAGCGTGTTTCCAATGGAGACGATGACTACTTGGGCTCTTCAAGCTCCGAGTCAGAAGATGAGGACCCTTGGAATGAGGAGGGTTCTGATATGGAAAGACAGAGGATCCAGAAGAAGCTCAAGGCTCTCGAGGGCGGTGATGATGCCGGTGTCGTAAAGGGGCGCCATGCTGACCTTTTCGAAATGAAATTCATGAAAAACGCCGACGCCGCTCGCAAAGAACAGAATGATGCCGAGCTTCGTCAAATCAATCGTGAACTCAACGGAGAGGAGGCTTTATCTGAGGCAGAGTCAGAGGTCGGTCGACGAAAGTTCGGTCAATCAAAGAAGACCGACCCCAAACCTCGTGCAAAGCAGTTGCCCAAGAATGAATTTGAAGAGAGGCTGGATTCTGATGATGAAGATGCACAGATGGCAGGAGCAGACGATGATGTCGACATTGTTTTCAACGGTCCCACCAAGCACAAGTCAGGAGCTTCCAGCAACAAGAAGGTTTCGCAAGCTTCACGCGACTCTTCCAATCAGCAAAAGGATACCCCCACAGAGGAGGAGAACCCTTGGTTGATTCAGACAGAACGGACCAACCGTCGCCGAACTGGTCCAGATGCCCAAGAGAGCATTGACATTTCACTGGATGCTACCGTGCCCAAAGCTGCTCCGGCGAAGCAAGAGAGCAAGAAGCAAAATAAAGCCAAATCAATTCTTGCGAAGCAGCAATTCGAGGAGAACGACAGCGATGATGAGGAGAATGTGCCCGTCTTGCTTAAGAACCACGACCTCGTGAAGAGAGCCTTTGCCGGCGATGAGGTTGTCCAAGAATTCGAACAGGATAAGATGGATACCATTGAAGACGAAGGCGACAAGGTTGTGGACAACACACTCCCGGGCTGGGGCAGCTGGGCCGGTGAAGGCGTCAGCAAAAGACAGCAAAAGAAGCAAAAGCGAGACCTGACTATTGTGGCTGGTGTGAAGCCCGGGCAGCGCAAGGACGCAAAGCTCGATCGGGTCATTATCAACCAGAAGCGAATCCAGAAGGTAAGCCGGGTCTTATTTTCCTACATAAATAAATACGAACAACACACTAACTTTTCACTCTAGAACAAGAAGTACATGGCAAGCCAGTTGCCGCATGAGTTCGAGACTAAACAGCAGTACGAACGGTCCCTGCGGTTGCCCCTGGGCCCCGAGTGGTCTACGAAGGAAACCTTCCAGAGTGGCACTAAGCCTCGTGTCTTGATCAAGCAGGGCATCATCACGCCCATGTCGAAGCCCATGCAATGAATGTAAATATCTTGTTTCACTTCACATATGTCCAATGTCAGCACCTAATGCGACGCATTTTGCGGCGTCTTTTGAATTAAAAGCATTTTCATTCTTGCTGTCTGTACTCCAGGCCCTCCAGGTGCCCAGATGCACAATGTAGTTTCATATACAACATAGTTCATACCTCGCCCTTTCACCTCGCAACCATCTTTCCACATGGCCTTCGTGTCGTCAAATAGCATTATGACTATGTGTTCTTTGATTCGTATCTGTTACCTAGACAATGTAGATGAGACATAACGAGATGCTTCGCCTGGAATGTTCGGTTAATCTCTGACAACCCGTCAGAAGATGTCCCATGAATCCATAATAAGCAACTAAAATGTATCCATGGAATGCCCGATGATTCATTTTGTGTCATCTCCGAGGTCTTTCAACAATTTGGATCTGAATATGATCATGTTTTTTTTCCCTTTTCCGTCTTGTCATCAGTTCTACTCCACATAGAGGATCGCTTGGCAGTGCTGGAGTGCTGCCTGGATTCAACATCTTCAATTAACCTCCAAGCCTGGTGTTCACATCCATCTCCCAATTATTCCCATTATTATTCCCATTAACTGGGTAACTCGGTCCCATATAATCCAGTAAGTGATAATCGTGTGATTCCACATTCTTGGGAGTGGGGAAACAAGCTTAGCTCGACACCCGCGTGGACTTGGCTAGTTACGCCCCTACATTGCTGGCCCAGACACCTGTCATTCTTTTTGATAGAAACGGCGCATTTCTAATACCCTATGAGGATCGACAGTCTGTGGAATCTGTCCTTCAGACCATTCCCAACAAATTGGCCCGGTGTGTTGTCCTGATCTGGAGCTGAGTAGCCGATCTCCCGGGATCCATACTACATACTTGTATGTTTGCTTTTCTCTCAAGTCACTTGTCTACTTTTCTAGCTTCACGTTACCTTTTGGAACCCTCCCGAAGACGTTTGCTCTCAAGTGATTCATATTCAATTGGATTGGATTGAGTAATAACACACAGACTTCCTACTTCCAAGCTCCTTGTGTTTCACGCTCGTGACAAGAATCTGGCTTTGCATCATGGACTCACACTCAAAATGGAAGGCAACAACTTTGCTGACTTGGCTTCTAACTACAGAAATAGCCCACTGTCTGCCCCGTGTGAGAAATGAGATAGAAGCTTCTCTTACCGAACCTGCGAAAGCCTTTGAGACTCAATACCCACCTTCAAACCTTGAAAATAGGGTCATCAATCCCGTGTTCCACCCAGTAAGTCTCAGAGAAATATCTTGCATCGTATATAGCATAGTATTAACATTTTGGACTAGGTGTATCCGATAGCTTTGGAACAGGACGGCCATTCAACAGAGCAACCTTTTCCCCGGTTTGATATCGTCCAATTCGTTGACGGCTTGGAAGATTTGTTAGGTTCAGAAGGTGATACTACAGAACTAGCGTCAACTTCGAGCTCGACCTCGACCTCGACCTCGACTTTGACTTCGACTTTGACTTCGACTTTGACTTCGACTTTGACTTCGACTTTGACTTCGACTGTGACTGCAACTGTGGCTGCAACTGTGGTTGTAACAAAACAGTCTACTAACACAGGAAAATCGAATCCTATCCAAACGGCAACTTTGGTAAAGCATCCTGAAAATTCAGCGCCAGCTCCTACGCCTGAATTTTTGACAGACTTCCCTCACGCCAGACCAAATACTACTATCCCGCTAGGTAGCTCGAACCCGAATCGTTATAGCACTTTCACATATTCTAATGCTGAATAGAGCCCTTTCAAACATTCCCTCCACCTCCGTTTGGATCAGGTTATCCTATTCCCATGCACGGCCAAGATATCTTCCAGCCAGTTGCGACTGGTCCTGTCCCTGCTAACATCAAGTCTCGAGATGATCACCCTGTGCAAAACTATCATGTAAGGAAATCCCAAATGCGAGCATGATACGAATCAAATTTTCTGACGCTGCGGTATAGGCCAAGACTACTGACCCTATTGCGACGAATGGGTTCTATGCTGGTCTTTTCCTGGGATCTCAGACCAATGCTACCTTCGCTCAACCCTACTCTCTGGCATGGTCCAAGGGATGCGGCCCCCTGAAGAGCTGGGGTATGGCTGTCTCCCATGTCCAGCCTCACATGATCGCATACGGACCCGAGAACAACAATATCCCCGGAAAGCCAGTGCAGTACTACATCAACCCAGTCGGGCTTCAGCATATTATTTTCTCTGCAACTGAGCTTGACCAGTCTTCCGTCATGACTGTCGAAGAGCCAAAGGCATTCTCGGCCCACGCTGTGATCAAGCGCTCCGGAGGCTCGCCTCAGCAGATTACCTTCCCCATTGTGCAAGGCATGGGCTACACAACAGCTTTGTACAATGACCTGGAGCCCGTGATTGAAAGTGGTGTTTTCTTCCGCAAGGTCGTCAGCGCCGGTTCTCCCAGGCCCGGTATCTTCAAGTACCAGGTTTACCTTGAGGATGAAGTGGCCTGGCTTCTCTATGTCACTCCGGCTGATGGCAAGGATCCGAACTTTAAGCTAGTCTCAAATGCCTCTCTTCGCGGCCCAGCGCATTTCTCTGGTACTATCCAAGTCGCGAAGAACCCGGCAGGCACTTCTGGCGAGAAGTTCTATGATAACTCAGCTGGTGTCTACCCAGTGTCAGGAGAGGTCTCCGGCTCTGTTGCAGGTGACGTGGGCTTCTACTCGCTCTCTTGGACCAAGGCCGGACTTGATGTGAAAGGTACTCCACTGCTCATGTTCGCTCTACCACATCACGTCAACTCCTTCGACCGTGCCACCCAGGGGCGTATCACCGATATTTCCCTCCGCACCACAACAAAGGGCAAATCCGTTGCCGTGATTGGAGAATGCTGGACTATGTTCGAACACAACCTCCCTATAGATATGGGACTTGCCCCATGGTCAACCACCCATGGCAGCGCTCACGAACTCTCAGGCGCAGCCCGTCATGCCATTCTCGAGGCTGCGCCCCACGAGCTCCAGCAGAACATCTCAGACCAGACTGCTCTCAGCAGCATGTACTACAGCGGGAAGGGGTTAAGCAAGTTCGCAACCCTAGTATACACGGTCAACCAGCTCGGCAACAACGTCGATCTAGCAACAGATGCCTTCCAACAGCTCAAGAAGGCCTTTGATCTATTCGTGCAGAATAATCAGGAACACCCGCTTGCTTACGATTCTGTCTGGAAGGGCGTTGTCTCGACTGCCGGTTACAACGGGGATCTGAACCAGGATTTCGGAAATACCGCGTACAACGACCACCACTTCCACTATGGCTACTTCGTGCAAGCAGCTGCCATCATTGGCTCTCTTGATCCCAGCTGGTTGGCCGCGAACAAAGAGTGGGTCAACATGCTTGTTCGTGACGCTGGTAACTCCGTTGATGATCCCTACTTCCCATTCTCGCGCTCGTTTGATTGGTATAACGGACACTCCTGGGCGAAGGGTTTGTTCGAGTCTTTCGATGGCAAGGATCAGGAATCTACCTCAGAAGATACCATGTTCGCTTATGCGATCAAGGTGTGGGGGAAGACAATCGGTGATGCTAGCATGGAAGCTCGTGGCAATTTGATGCTGGGCATCCTGGGCCGATCTCTTAATAACTACTTCTTGATGGAAGATGGCAATCCCAACCAGCCGGAAAACTTTATTGCGAACAGGGTCACTGGAATTGTAAGTACCGTCAGTCCATGTCTAACTCAAACTCGACACTAACAAACCAAAACAGCTCTTCGAGAACAAGGTCGACCACACTACTTACTTCGGTCCCAACCTGGAATTCATCCAAGGGTATGTATACCACCATCCCACTCATAACATTCCACTCTGAATATTGCTAACAAGTACCATAGTATCCACATGCTACCGCTGATGCCCCACACTCCCTACACACGACGAAAGGAGTTCGTGCGCCAGGAATGGGAGGCAATGTTCGCTGAAACTGCCTCAACCCCGGCCTCCAAGGTCGATGGCGGATGGAAGGGCGTGCTATACGCCAACCTAGCCCTCATCGATCCCAAATCGTCGTGGGAATTCTTTGCCCAGCCGAATTTCAACTACAGCTGGATCGATGGCGGTGCTACGCGTACTTGGTACCTGGCATTTGCTGCTGGTGAGTTTCTTGTGTGGATTATGATGTCTTTCTGGAAACTAACAAATATACCAGGTCTTGGTGGTGCTCCTTGAGGTGGATTTGAATCTTTTTTCTTGATGATATGGAGTTGGGGGTTCATTTGCTTTCTTCATGTTTATGTCTTTCATGTCTTCTGGCCTTATGATTTGACGGTTTCATGTGTATTTGCTCTTAAGTCTGTTTCTCGGTGGATCTTGCTGTGGTGGTTCAGAGAGTTTGTAGCTATTCCTGTGCCGCGCGTATATATATAGAACAACATAACACTTATACGATATGATTCCCACTAGATCATACGTGGCAATTCTCGGTTGCCAGTCCTTTCTCTCTACGTCTTTATCTTAGCCCTTGGCAACTATATATATATATCCATGGCCACAAAGGAATCTGACGGCATGTGACGGACTGTGTGCTAACGAATGAGAGCCTCGCCTTTAAGGTTCCACTAGTGCCAAAGTACAAATTGGACTTATAAAGGCGTAGCTTCCCTCCCATAGTTTTCTATCCATCTTCTGTTTCAATTTGGGTTTCAAATCACGAACGAACAAGCTCAACAATGCCGGCCGAATCCATCCGAACCGAACGAAAAGGATCTGCTAGGAAGCCCATCCAGAAGGCAACTGTGGTTAAAAGTGCCCGCGAGAACCAGAGTAATCCCACATCTACTGTCGATAAAAAGATCCTAGATAGAATTCAAAAGTGTCTCGACCGCGCCTATCATGTCAACACAACAGAGTTAGAAGCCAAAGCCGCCCTCTTTCTATCGCAAAAGCTCATGAATCAACACAACGTGAGCCAAGCAGATCTCATGGCCATCGATAATAATAGCAGTAAGGCACATTTCGGCGGACGGAGCATCGTGTCTATTACAAAAATCGCAGGCTCATCTAGAAAGGTTATGAAAGAGGCTTTTGTTGGGAAAGTTGCAAGAGCAATGTGCACCTTTTTTGACTGCAAGCACTTTTCAACCGATTATAGCACACACGTGGACTGGACCTTTTTCGGAATTGCTAGTAATACTGCTGCAGCAGCGATGTCGTTTGAAATGGCCCACAATAACATCTTGGAGTGGGCTTGTGCCTACAAAGGGGGCACGCCCACATTCAGTTATCGCCTCGGTGCAGCAGATGGGCTTGTGGCCATGGCCAATCGGGAGAAGAAAAGAGAGCTTCGCCATGTGCGGCGCAAAGAGCTGGATTTTATTGCGGCTAAGGAGCTGGAGGATGCAAAGGAACGTCAATCACAACTTGACAGGCTACGTCTTCTGCCAGCTCCCTTGACCGATACCAACATATCATCCTTATCATCCTCTGATAGCGCTCAGGATTCCATGAATCCAGATTCTAACATGGCCGACTTCGATTCCGACTCCGATAACGAGCTCGAGGAAGGAGATGGCTTTGGTATCAAGGCCGACTTCAACACGGACGATGCGCAAGTCATAGACTTATGCGACGACATAGAAGAAAGTATCCAAGGTTTTCTAAAACGGGAGCCAGCCAAGCCATCCAATCCCTTCGATATTCCCAAATTCAAAACGGAGACAGAAACCAGTATCAAAACAGAGCCTAAGCCGCAGTCGATGCCTGTATCATCTCCGTGGAAATCTGGGATGCAACTTGTTCAGTTCCGGGCAACAGCGGAGCAGGTTGCGGATGATTATTTGAAGGAACACAAGATCAAGCTACGCAGGGGTAGGAAACGCACATCGACCATTCGAGATCTAAATGCGTATCGCCGGGGCCAGAAGGATAGTTCAAAGATCGAGTTTCATCGACTAGAGCGAGATTAAGATACTCTCGCCCCGTAAATACATGGGCCTTCGTCCAGATGAAGAATTTTAGATCTGAATGCTTAGTTTGACAATCTGTTACATATAAAGTATTAGCATGTGGAGTGTGGTTTTAAAGATCAAAACGGCCTGATCAAAAGAATATCATCCGCACGTGACGTGGAGATGACTAAGATTTTAGTAAATATCCTGAATGAGTACCTACCTACTGGCATGGGAGTTATCGCTTCCTTTGATTAAGAAATAATTCATAATTTATCTCTCAATATCACGCCGGTTTTATTCACCACACTCCTAGATCGTCTTCTGAGAGGAAATCTAGACTAATATTGTATAGCTTTAGTATTCTGCAGTCAGGCACCGGCACGTGACAGAACCCGCCTTCCCTTTCCGGATAAGGTACTATAAATTCAAGACAAACACAAGCTTTTCAACAATACCGGCTAGTGGCTGAGTTGGATTCCTCCGGACTAAACATGCTGGTAATACTGGCGGCCGGCGCTCGATCCTCTCAGTCCACGCTCTAAAAATACATTAAAATGTATTATGCATCCCAACCATTAGGTTGGGCGTGGCCTAGGCATAGGTACTAGCATGGGATTGTCCTAGCCCCATAGGCTTATCGTCTATGGGTGCCCCCGGCCCATGGGTGCCACCTTTTTTTCAATTCTTAATTCTCAACATATATATATACTATCTCTCTTATTGTATTTTGACTTCGATCTTTTTCCTAGGTAGTTACATACAAGTCGAATTATATGATTGCAGGCATATGTCAGACATCAACACGTGACACTGAGCCACCTTTCCTTCTTTTTCAAAGTATATGCATATATATCTAGGTCTATAGATTTAGGAAGCTTAAACTGGGGTCCAGTAGTAGATCTACAATTGCCCAGCACCATACCATACCCAGAACCCACCCCGCTTAAAGCATTGCCACCAGAGCCTCTTCACATATACCACCACCACATAAACCACCACTCTATACCCCAGAAACAGGAAGCTCCAAATCCACGACCCAAGGCGCATTCCTCGCCTCATAGTTAACAGTCATAATACTCCCATTAACAAAAAGCGTTTCCTCGCCAACCCGCAACGGCCGCTGCGCCCCATCACTAACATCACAAAACGCACCCCGATTCTCCAACATCTCCTCCATATCCCTCGGCACATCTTCAAGCCTAATACCACCAGCAGCCCCATCATCCCACACCCCACGCTGCGCACCCCACGCCTCATGGATATGACCGAAGAGGTACAGACGCGGTTTTGCGCGGCGCGCCGCGCGGAGGAGATTCTCACAGCCGACATTCAGATCAGGCGGGACCTGGTCCAGGACACCGGCCGGCGGGCCGTGGGTTAGCATGATGTCGATGGCTGGGTAATCGGGGACTGGGTTCTGCGGCTGTGGGAGGCCCGCGGGGGCGGGGTTGTATCTGTCTTCGTTACGGTCATATGCGAAGGCCCAATTGTAGAATTCTGGCTGGTAGGGCGAAGCGTAGACGGTGAATTTTGCACCTGTTGACAGGGTGAAGGAGTGGATTCCTTCTTCTAGGTATATTATTCCTGCGTTTCTAGCAGCCTCGCTTGTCCAGAGGGATTTAATAGAGCGGGCGTAGGCTTTTAGGGAGTCTGTATTTGGGGTTTTGGGTGTAGAGCTGCGTAGGGTGTCTTGGATGTTATCGTCTGAGAGCAGGATGGATTCCTCGCCCAGTTGCTCTGGGCGTTGGTGGCGGGTGTAGCCGAAAGAGGTGAAGTATTCTTCGTCGAGGGTTATGTCGTGGTTTCCTGCTATTACGAGCTTGAGCTCGGCGTCGGCGTCGGCGAGCATGGAGATCATTGCTTCGTATTCGACGCGGTACCCCACTTTTGTTAGGTCGCCGGCGTGGAGGAGGATGTTTGCTTTTGGGAGAGGGTAGCGATAGGCATGATCTGTTTTTTGTGGTGGGTGTGGTGTGCTGGTATGGGTGTCTGATATCATGCAGATGCGGGTTTTGATGGTCGCCATGTTGGCGGTGTTTGGTGGTGTTGGTGATCGAGGGAAGGTTGGGCTGTGGGGAGAGAGGGGAGATGGGCCGATAAGCATTGAGCTTGGACCGGAGATGTTTTTCCCTCCAACGAATATTTGTACTTTATGAAAAGAGCATTGATTAGTTTTAATAACGGATACAAATTGAAATATGTCCCTTCAACTCAAGTTATACTACGGTAATTCCGAGATGGGTGTAGATAGTACCTGATTCCAGGCCGCTGTATCCAACCGTTGTGTACTACGCAATTTTTAAAAAAAACGCAATGAATTACCAAGAAGACATGAAACTAGGAACAATTCCCATGGATTTGACGGCTCAGAGCTCTACAGACAAATTGCATCCTGTGGATGCTCCGATCATGACATAGCTGAAACTCCGATCCACCCGTTGCAACAACCGAATATTTTATTTTTTCGTTTACTTGCGGATAGCCTTCTGGTAGAAAGCAAGCTCCTCACCCTCCAGAATGTAACCGTCACAGCGGCCGGACTGGCCGGGGCGCGAGGCGACAACGGCGAACAGACGACCGGACTCGAACTGGCGCTCGATAGCAGACTCAGTCTTACCGGAGTCGGCGAAGCGGGCAGCCTGCTTCTTGGCGACGGAGGCGGACTTCTTCTCCTCCTCGGCACCCTCGGTCTTCTGCTGGCGTCTACGGCCGATGGGCTGGCCGTAGTGGGCCTCGTACCACTGACGGAAGGGGGCAGCGTCAATCTGGACAACGGCCGACTTGGTCAGGGTGTTTGTGCGGACCAGCTCGTTGTTGGAGGGGTGGAAGGACACTCCAATGACACGGGTCTTGCGGGAGATACCCTCGGAGCCCCACGAGAAGTTACCGGACTCAAGACGGAGACCACGGAACTTCTGGTTGCCACCACGGGTGCGGACAAGGTGGATGCGCTTGGTGCCAATACGGGTGTTGGCGGGCTGACGACCCTTCTCGAAGGCTCTGTAGGACAAAGAGATGTAAGAAACTGTGCATAACTTGTATATATCGAATCTTCTTCTTTTTTCTTCTTTCTCTTCTTCTTTTCATTCCAAAAAAAGAAACATTCAATCTCATGCTGGGTTGATAGAATCGTACCTCTTCTTGCGGTAGTGAGCGCGCTTGGCACCAGTGGCGCTGCGCTTGTGGCGAGAATCCCGAGAAATACCCATGTTTGCGATTGATGGAGGGGTCTAAGTCGACGGAGACAAAGTTAGATGTTGTTGATTGTGCGGACCTTCAAACAAGTTTCTTTCTTCCTTTCAATCCTTCTGTTTCGTCGCGAGCAACCGTATCAAATCAATTTTCGAATATCCAGATAGTCGGGCGACAGTCGTAGCGAAGTGGTTGAAGACCGTTCAATATGTTGAAAAAGCGAGACAGGATCGAATGGTTGATGTGGAGGAATTGAATACCGACGATCGAAATTGTTGGGCGCAGCGAACGAAACAGAATTTTTCGAAAGAAACCTTGCAGGAGTTGAGATAGCCGGATAACTCACCTCTAAATGTGCAGCCCTTCACCAGAAACACAAATTAGTTGTCGTAGGGTTGTCGTGGGAGTTTGAGGTCGTGGAGTCGCTGAATTTCGCAGGGCGCACTGTGTCGCTCGCTTGTGTAGTGCCCTAACTGACACTAGGCCAAATTGGGACTAGTGGCCCCAGTCACTGGATCTGGTCAGGTGATGTCTATCTACTGACTCAGCATACAGTCACGTGCGGTAATATTTACCAATGATCTGGAAGGGGCGATGAAACCCGAGCTGATCAAGTCATTTACATGTCAACGTTGTACAACATGGAACTTTCAATTGTCTTTCTTCCAGTTCCCTGCAATTCCGAAATTTATAAATTATAAACATGTAAATGGTCATTTTTTTTCTCTGCCACTAATTGCCACCATTTGACAATGCTACCTTCTAGTGGCGCTTGCCATTCTTCTTCACCTTCTGCTCCTTCACAAACTCCTTAATGCGCGCAAACGAACCATACCCCTCAACAAAGCACGACGCAATCCACTTGCACCACAAACCCGACAGAACAGGCACATTCAAAGGCTTCAACATCGTCACAGCCAGCGCGGTAGTCTCAATGATATGAATAGCCACGACGTAGGGCTGGATAATGTAGACGAAACGCGGAAGCCAGGGAATACGCTGGAGCCCCAAGTTCTCGTAGAGTGCCGAGCCGGGGCGCAGACTGCTGCGCATGAAGCAGGTGACATAGAGCAGGAAACACAGCCCAAAGATCACGGCGTGCAAACCGCGCGGGGCACGGTACTCTGTGAGTGTAAACTCGCTGCGACCCAGGCGTTTTAGGCTCTCCTTGTGCATGGCGACCATTCGGCCGCGTGCCTCCGAGTAATCCTTCATCACGGGGTCGATGGGGATGCTGTAGCGGGTACCGTTGGCGGTGATTATGACGTTTGAGGTGGTGATTTCTTCCATCTGGGCATTTTTGGCTTGGCTGGAGGTGATACCGCAATAAGCTTGTAGGAATAGTATGAGAGATTCTTGGTGGTCGGCATTCATGTGCTTGATGATGAAGTCTTTGGACGCCATGGTGACGGTATGGAGAGGGGTGCAAGGTGTATAGTGTCGGTTGTGCTGAATGTGTGCGAAACAGGTGAGACTGTTGGTATTTGAACTGAGTACAGAGTACAAAATACGATGTAAGAGTAACACACCGAGTTGTAGGAATCAGTGCCAAGACCGGGGCCTCGGCTTCGTACTTTCCGCATGTCCTGATTTTACACTATGTACATAGTACAGTCTCACAGCAAAAGTTTTAACAACACCCTGGCCCCACATAGATACCGCCTTCCTATTTAACCTACACCGCCATACGATAGTGACGCGGTATACAATATAGGCTCTATATAGCGCGTATATCTCGCGTTTCCCCCCTAATTTATCACTTTCCTTCTTTATATATACTTCTTACTCTCTTCTCTCTTACTATACCTGCTCGCTCAGAACTTACTCCAGCCCTTCGTGAAAGGATCTGTGAGCTACACTCTGCGGTTCATTGGGGGTATAGGCGGATACACCAGAGATATCCGTGGATTTCTATCTCAACAATTCGCTATACGATCAAGAAAGAATATAAAAGACGTGATGGCGTTTCGAAGCCGCGTTCTGGTCGACCTAAAAAGCTGAATACTACCGATAAAGTACGTCTTCTTGATGTTATTTCGGAGAATCCGCGGGTAACCCACGAAGATCTGCTTGCTGAGGTCTCTTATAAAGTCAAAATCGGCTCGATAAGACGCCTCTTGAATGCTGAGAACCTCCGAAAATAGAGGTGTAGCTGGCGTCCCTACCTTACGGAGGAACACGCGCTAAAACGTCTCCGCTGGGCTGTCCGATATCGTCACTTTACAAAGGAGGATTGGGCCCGAGTTTTCTGGTCTGATAAATATACGGTTGAACGTAGGATTGGTATCTGTCGAGAATAGACATTTATTCGCCCGAAAGACCAGCCGAAAGAAGGACAATGTCAAGGATTACCACACCGAGGGAAGCAAGTAAAGCAGATATTTTGGGCTGCTTTTTCAGGGGCTACACGTCGAATAGGCCTTATCCCGCTGTTTGGGGACCCTGAAGCTGAGCGTACGGGTATTACGGGCCTTATTATTGAAGAGTTATACCGGCAGATCCTACCTACCTTAGTGTCGAATGAAGGGGCTATTTTTCAGCACGATAATGCACCTATATATACTGCGCGCGTTGTTCGGGATGCTTTACGTGAGATAAATATTGAAGTTATAGAATGGCCACCACACTCGCCTGATTTGAACCCAATTGAAAACCTCTGGGCGTTGTTAAAAGCTAAGATATACGAGCTTCGACCTGACCTTATTTATATAGGGAATAATGATACGACAAAGGAGATACTGGTAGCGACAGCGCAGCAGGTATAGGATGAATTAGAGCTACGGTACTTAGAGCATCTCTCTGAGACAATGCCACACCGGGTGGAAGCTATCATTGAGAGCCAGGGGTGGTATACAGCATATTAGATTCCATAGTATGAATTTATAGAGGTTTTAGACCGGCAGTAACTTATATAATCAAGGGGGTGTGGGGCTAGGCGTTGTTAACACTTTTGCGTAGTCACTGTATATACACTAGTACTCCACTATTGATTCTATACTGTTGCACTGTGCACGATGCAAAGAAAATTGATTTCAACTCCATTCAATTGCCCAAGGATAATACATAGCAGTATACACTCCAGTGTATTGCACTGCACGCCATGAAAAAAACCAGTACACAAAAGCGAAAAAGATCCCGAACAAAAGGATATTAAATCAAAAACATGGCTCTATGAAAAAAGCATCAAAACAAAAGCATCGAAAAAAACGGATCACTCGTGACGACGTTGGATCTTCGTGATAGGATAGGATGGGTGATCAAGCCCTGTTGTTGATAAAACGCGATCAACTCCTAATTCGGTCTTTGAGCAGACATTCTTCAAAGGGTCTTGGGGGAGGGATTGCATGCCTCAGTTATTACTTACATGAGAGCTAGGGTGAGGTCACCATGGATGCGTGCCTTGAGCTCGACCTCGATTTCCAGATTCAGTTCCAATCTCAACTTCATGCCTTCCTCGTCCAGCATGGATTTCTCTTCCTTCTGGAGGACGTCCATGCCGCCGCTGGGCTTGAAGCTTGAGTTTTCATTCGAGTAGGGCTGTATGGCTTCATCGTCGGAATATTCGTAGTCGTCTTCGTCATATTCAGATCCGTCTGTGTAGTCGTCGTCGTCGTATTGGACGGGTTGTTTTTGTTTCTGCAGTGGTTTCTTCTGAAGTTGTTTGTTCTTCTGGGTCTTGGTTTGTGGTACTTCGTCCTCAGATTCGTCGGTGTAGTCATCGGCGCTGTCATAGTCTTCTCCAGAGGAGAGGTCCTCTTGCACGGGGAGCTTCTTGGGCTGGAGCTTCTTGGGCTGGAGCTTCTTGGGTTGCTCTTTGGTCTTTTCAACGGTCGCCATGATGGATGTGATGGATGTGATAGGACTAAATTATAGAGTATAGATGTGGGAATAGAATGATTTCAAAAGAGGAAAAAAATGTATAAAAGTAGATGGATATAACATCAAAACCAAAAGGAAAGAAAGGATATGATATTGGAAAAACGGCACAGACATCATTATCAAGTAGGGCCCATGACGTTGGGGGCTGTTCCTCGTCATTGTCAGATTGAAGAATTGGGCCAGGGGGCCGTGTCCACAGTGGAAAGTCGACGGTAAATGCTCGGAAAACTCCCAAGTGGCCAACTGGATATCCGCCTCATCCTCGTACAATCCGTGGAAACAATAGCAGACTCGTGCTCTGAACCAATGGTAAAGAGAAAAAAAAACCAGCGAAAAAACCAGGAACAGGTAAAATGGCCCTATGGATATATGAAGCTCATTGGTTGAAAATGGGATACTCTCATATACTTGAAGATCTTTTGACGTCGAGTGGCGTCATATTCCTTTTTTTATATTCCCTGTCTTCTGTGTCTTCTGTCTGTCGTCTAAATTAATTTGAAAGTGGAGATTAAATGTGTAGTCAATGCACTAAATTCGCCGAAGGCACATTTGATTGGTGAGACTATGCCACTCCATTAATCCTTGTCCCTCGAACGTCATACCCTCTTAGTGGACAGGACTGGATCAGAAAGGGCCCAACATATCTGACGAACCACAATAATCTTCCCATCTGACGTCGGAGGCGGCTAGATTTTATTTAGGCCCGGTTTTATCAGGTGGCGCCTCTTATGATATAAACAGTTGCACGAGTTCATTTACAATCTACATCATTGCCTACTATACGCACGATTACATAGTACTTCATTTATCCCACCTTGTGACGCTTGGTCCTTGACATCTCCTGTTCAAATCAATTCATATTCCCCTCATTCCCCCCATTGAAACAATCTTTCTTCTTCTTTCACTATGGCCGATCAAGAACAACTTCCCACACCTAATCCCGACTCAACACCCACAACCCCCAACAAACCCAAACGTGCCCCTCCCAAGCTAGGCAAGAAGTCACCCGCCAAGCAAGAACAAACCCCTCCCTCCTCCGAACAAGACCACGAAGACAAGCCCGAAGACAAACCCGAAGAGCCTGAACCCGTCAAACAACAAGAACCGGACTCCGAGCCCGAACAAGAAGCCGAGGAATCAGAACCAGAACCAGAACCAGAACCCAAGCCCGAACGTCGTCGCCGCAGACCCCGTCCCCGCCCCCAAGAATCAGACACCGAATCCATCCCCCGCGAAATGGAGCCCGAACCACAACCCCGCCAGCGCCGCGTCCGCCGCCAGCGCCGCCCAGAGCAACAACAAAACGGTCCGCTCGGCGGTCTTCCCGGCGTCGGCGGCACCGACCAGGCCGGCCAGCTCGTGCAGAATACAGCCGGTAATGCCCTGAACGGCGTGACTGGTAGCGCGGGCAAGGCTGTTGGAGGGATCCTCAATGGCGGCGAGGAGAAGAAGGAAGATGATGGCGGTCGTGATGAGCAGCTTCGTCTGCGGCTGGACTTGAATCTGGATATTGAGGTTCAGCTCAAGGCGAAGATTCATGGTGATTTGACGATTGGTTTGCTGTTAGTATCTCCCTTTCTGTTCTAACCCTAGCCGCCTACCTACCTACCGGGGGTTCTAACTCAATACTGTTGGTGCATTTCACTGACTGACATTCTAGTAATTAATCTTTGCCTGAAGCAAATAGAATGGAGTGTATATATATATATATCTGCTCTATCTTCAACATCTGGACCCCGTTGGACGGGGTAATGGGTGTGTCTACGGATACCTGAAATGACTTGTTTATGGGTTATGTTACGGTGATGCACGATGCATGGATTGTTTTTTATTTTTTTTATTTTTCATGTCTTATTTCCTTTTTGTCTTTTGGTTTTGTCTGCAGCTAGGCCTATCTCCCTAGATCTGGCCTCGGACTGTGGTGTCTTGCGGTGTACAGTACTTAAGCCTTTCTTATAAAGTATCTGAGTCTGGGAAATGGAATAATGAACTAGGCTTTTGTGCTTGTTTTTCTTTGATGCGGTGTAAATTGAAAGTAAAAGATCAAGGCAACATGGAAAGAGAATTCCCTAGACCTTACACAGATTATTGACTCTTAGACGTCATGCAGGCGTGCATCTTTTCTTAGAAATCTTAAGAAAGTCGGACAGGTGTAACTGTTTCTCATATTGGGGTGAATCCATTAGAATGAAATATACATATGTATGCGTTAAACACTCTAGACAATCATCTAGTCATCTATCATTTGTGCAACAAAGAAACCAACCCAACGGAGAACCATGCCAAAAGAAAACATAAACACAAGAAATCACCACAGCCAGACCGAGAAAAGAGTAGGTAATACACCCTAACACAAGATGAGTCGTACATTTCATATATCTCTTTTCTTTTGCATCGTATATAAACCGATCTAAGCCCAAAAAAACAAACAGCCACCTCTTTAAAGCGTCACGAGACCACCCATCATAGATCCTACAATCCCGCAACATACATCAGTCCATATCCAAGTGTGACAATCACCACAAAGGACATGAGACTGGCCGGGATGCCGCGGGTGAGGAAATGGCGGACTTGGAGGTATCGCTGGCCTGTAGTGGGTACTTCGGTCATGATAGCAGCTAAGGACAGGTTAGCAGAGAGTTCATTCCATGTAAGTGGGCTAGAGGAAACATACTCATATTAGGGAACCCACTTGTTGGCAATGCCATCGCAACAGAGCACATCAATGCACTGGCCATGACCAACAAGTTGGGGTGAGGGTCTTCCATGCTAACGCCGATCTGGCGGACAAGCGGCAGGATGATAAGGGCTGCGACGGTGTGCGAGATGAAGGTTGCCATGACGAGGATGAGAGAACAGAAGACTATGAGGACACCGTAGAGACTGAGATGCTCGACGCGGGCGGTGATTCCAATCGCGATTGTTTGCAGCAAGCCTGATGAGGTCACGGCCTTGCCAAGACACAGACCACCGGCGGCGAGGATGATGATCGTCCAGAGGAAGTTGTTGAAGTCCTCTTTGTTGAGGATTCCGGTGCCGAAGAAGAGGACGAGAGGGATGATGGCGATGACACCCATGTCACCGAATATGTGCTCGAGCTGGTGGCTGACGCACCAGAGGATGATCGTTACGATGGTGACAATGCTGACGAAGTACTGCATGCCGGTCCAGCGGTCCTTGACGGGGCGGAAGGGCATCACGGTTGTGTTGCGGCCGGGACGGAATGTCACCAGCAGCAGAGCCCAAATGAGGAGAATGGAGATGATACAGACGGGCAGTGCGATGAAGAACCATGTGCCCCAGCTGATGTTCGGGTTCATGTTCTGCAGGGCAATGATGTTCTGGGGGGAGGCAATTGGGGACGCTGCACCACCGACATTGGCAGCTAACGCGATACCCAGCACAAGTGCCTTGGCAAAGTCTGACTCGGGAGGCATATTACGTAGCAAAGGCTGGATGATCGAGTAGCAGAGCACGGGAGATGCAACATTACTGATCCACATGCTCAGGAACATGCTCACAAACATGTTGGTCAAGAGCACCACGGATGGCTTCGATCCAGCTTTGCTCAGCACGAACATGGCCATGCGCCGTGCGATATCGTACTTGGACAGCGCCGCTGCGATCGAGAAGCCACCTAGAAGCAGCATAATCACAGGAGTCCACATCGCCGAGAACACCTTGCCGACTGATTCCTTGGGTCCCAATCGAGTGGGAGGCTCCTCGTCTGACCGCATGATGCCTAGAGTCACAACCAGGAATGGGATAAGAAGCGAAGTGACAAACAGTGGAATAGCCTATCACTCGATGTTAGCATTCAATGTAAGCAAAAACAAATACAAACAGCATCGCATACCTCAGTAGCCCACAAAATACTAACGAGGACCAGCATAGCCAAGCAGTTCTGCTCCTCGGGAGTGTCCATAATCTTCACAGACAGCACTGCGCCGAAGATGGCGACGCTAAATATCAAAGTACCAAAGCTCAAGCTGCAGAGCCACAACGGGAACTGGAACCGACCAAGCGGCGTCGATACCTCCTTAGTAGGTATCTCATTCTTGTCACCCTGGCGACGTGCAGTGGCCGGGTCCTCATCGCCACCCAGGAGGGTCCGACGGATACCAACATTAGCGGCCTGCGCACGGCGTTCGATCTCGATCATCTCACGCCAGACAGTGTTCCGCTCCCAGACGACATGTTCACGCAGATGCAGACGCAGCTCGCGCCTGGCAAACTGCCTATTGTTTTTCGTGACGATGCTCGCGTACACACCCTCCACGTTCTCGATATGCCGATCGATTGCAGCCATGGTGCTTTCGGTGAAAGGTGGCGCGGGATGGACAACAGAGGCTAGATAGTCTCGGCGCAGGTTGCGGTACAGGGTTTTGTCGTACTTCTTCAGGGCCTTGGCGAAACCAGTCTTGTTCAGCTCGATGAAGGAGCGAAGTTCGCAGAGCGAGACGTAGGACTCGATCAGGCGCTTCTTCAGTGATATGCCGGTATTGTAAAGAGCGAGGAAGTCCTCGTCGTTGAGATACGACTCGTGCGGCTCTCGCGTGGTCGATTGTCCGAAGTAGGAAGAGTCTGCCAGATCCTCCGTGCCAGACTCGCCATCGGTCGACTGCATCAATCTCCGGCGCTGTGTGAGGTTCATCGGGGACCGGTCGTCGTCACTGTCGCCGCCTTCTCTTTCATCGTCCGCCATAGAGTCATTGCTCACACCACTAGACCGCCGGCGTGAAAGCAAGGTATTACCATTGCGGCGGGAGCTTGCCTTGATGATTGTCTCGCTCACGGGGTCCATATTAACACCGTCCGTCTCGGAAATATACACATCAGCATCTTTGATAAGCTCATCGACGAGTTGGAAAATCTCCGCCTCCTTCTTCTGATAGAAGGAACAGATCTTATTCATCTCGATATCAAGAGCCCGTTTAAAGACCGCATCTGGGTCACTCGGGTGAACACCGCCCAGCAACGGAGCAGACTCTACATCTGGGGCCGACGGACCCTCGACGCGATTGACCTGTTTCTCAAGGGTGTAGATCCTAGTTCACGAATGCAACGTTAGCACCATCCAATTATCCGACCCGGTCATAGCCACGCCTCGGTCCTGTGCAATGTGACACCAATTCCGATCCGGGAATCTGTATGTACACACTAACACAGCCACAAGGTCCCACGACTAAGCCATAAGCGAAACAACTTACAATTTCTTCAAATTGCTATACGCGATGTAATTGGAGCTCCATTCGGGCACAGCGTTAAACTGCACACTATGCGAGAACTTCATCTTGGCTTCGGAGTCCGGATTGACGTTCCCGTGCGATGCGTTATGAGCGCGACGTCGGAGAGCCTCAGCCCAGAACCTAAGACGAGAGCCCTGCGGGCGAGACTGCTCGAGCTCTAATCTCTCCTTCGATTCTCCGGCACCGATATCAAGGCCCGCAAATGGCTGCGAGGCTGCGGCAGGGTCAGACCGCCTAGTGCTTTCTTGGGATTGGTCTAAGCGAGCGCGGCCAGATGCGCTGGTGCTTGCGGTGTGGGAGGAAGGGCGGTAGTCGACGAGTTCAATGGATTCGTTGCGCACGGTAGGAGCCACCGTCGAGGGAGGAGGCCGGAGGGGAGTCGGCCTAGGTCATCCAAGGGGTGGAGAGAGAGACAAGGCCGAGCAGAATGTAGGAGTGGACTCTCTTGTGGTGGGGGGCGCGAAGAGGACCGAAAATCCGGGTCAGCTGGAGCTTAGGGTTGCACTGGTTATGGTCAAGTCGGCAATGATATATTGCGGGGCTCCGTTGATTAAGGCGTATCTTGTAGCTGGTTGGAATCTACCTCGAGACTGTAGATATGTAAAATATTGAACGTCTTGGAGTGTTTTTTTCCTTATCTGACTTCAGGAACAGTTGCGCTGCTCCAGGTCAGGGCTCAAGCTAAAATGCAATTAGGTAAGCGTGCTGTGAGGGCGGGGGCCTATCAGACAATGTTATATACAAAGCACTGGGAGAGCATACAGAACAAGGTTATATGGGGGTTGATGTATAGCAATTGATATATGCAAGGCATGCGAGTAAGTTTGTTTCAAGGCAGGTGGCCCCCAATAATAGAAAATGTACGGAGTAACACTAGGGAATAAGCGCCATGCCTATATAGGACAATGATATGTACGAAGTCATAAGCCACAATAAAAACTCCGCATAACAACAAGGGTCCAATTCGGAGAATTCAATAAATCCATGAAGAACAAATGTCAATTTTTTTTTTTTGACCAGACTATATAAATGTACATATGCAGAAGTGCTCAGAGATACAAGACAAACCCCAAAACCCAGATAGAAGAAATACAAGCCTCCAAGGCCAATTTAGCGACGAACGTTAGTATTCAAGTTCGCACGACCAGAGATACCAATCTTGTGCTGCTGGTCTCTCTTCTCCCAGACACCGCTACGACCCTCTGCAACGGCGACCACCTCGGCCGCAACACGGTTCGCAAACAGCGCATCGCGTCGCTTCTCCGACGCATCAATAATCCACTTGATCGCGGTACGGCGACGCTGGCGCAGAGTTAAGGGGTGGGGGATCTGCACGGCAGTACCACCACCAGCGATACCCTTCTGCTGACGAATTCGGAAAAGAGGTGCCACGGAGTCGACGACGAGAGTGAGGTAGAGGACGGGGTCGAGGGGAAGCTGGGAAGCTGGGGGAGCTCCAAGGAGACGGCGACGAGGGTTGATCTGGGGAGGGGAGGAAGTGCGGAGATGATCCAGAATAAGAGACATGTTCTAGTATTCGTTAGTTAGACAATTTTCTTACTCAAACATAAACGGGAAAAGAAAACCATACCTTCTGCGCCTTGGTCAATTTCCCACTTTCCATCATCATCTTAGTGAACTGATCCTGCATGGTATCGTAACGCTTGCGGAAGTTCAATGTCTTCAAGTCCTCCGGGACAACAGGCGCATCGAACTTAAGCCCAGGGTTCTCCTCAAGAGCCTGACCCTGCACCTGCTCAATCATGCTAGCAAGAGCAGCAGCAGCCTCGTCACTAGCACCCTCGAGTCCAGGCATACTCGAAATAATGTCGGACTCATTGTTAGGCTGAACGCCATGCAGATCGTTCATAAGGCTCCTGGCGGAAGTCGAGAACGAGCGCGAGCCACCGGACTTCTTCAATGCGTCCCGCATAACCTTCGGCATGTGCTTCATGGCATCCTTATCGCGGCTGAGGATCTGTTCCAAACAGTTAACAACCATATCCAGCGATATCTGCTTTCCGGCAAGATCTAGCAGGCGGATTATGCATTCTTCCTCACCTCCTCAACAGGTGATCCCTGCTCCAACTCCGGAGAAGAAGGAACGCCATCACAGCGCTTTTCCTTATCCATAATTCGGGAGATCTCGTTGGCCTCCTCGGTAACATCGGGCAGCTGATCGGCAGTCGGGAAAGTCTGCTCGTCAGGCTGGGGCGCGACCTTCTTATCGCTCGAGGAGTTCCATCGACGCTGGATGGGTAGTGACTGCACGGCGCGGAATCGGACGGGGATGGCGATGCTCCGGGGAGAAGACAGTGCGGGAGTCGTGGATTGGCGCAGGGCCGAGACGGCCTTATTGGCTGTGAAGAGGTTGAGTCGAGGCGCCATGGTTACGGTTGTGGGAATTGGCCCCTGTATATTATTGAGATTGGGGGTCGAGATTAACCGGCCTGTTTTGGGAAGTTTGCGGTCTCGAGCAAATTTCCGGTATACTTATGTAAGCGCCAAGGATTTCCAACGATGTGAGGTCATGGAAATGTACAATGAAAACAGGATTGAGGGGTTCTGGAGAACATCGGTCTGAATTATGATGAAAGGGGAAAAACTAAGCTTCGATGCATCTGTCCAGGTCTACAAAGTATATATGAAGAGGAGGCTGTTTCTGTTGATTCCAACTTAGTATTTAGCGTATATATATTTCTGCAAGTATATAATGTCGATATAGAAATGTATCAACTAACTCACTTCTACTATTCATTTGACTACTTTTTTTTTGGCTACTATTAACAAATTCTTATAGAAGTATATACCCACAGATGCAATTTTGACTACGAAGGTACTTATAAACAAACACGTTTGCCATATAATACAAGAAAACACAGCAGACGCTTGGGGATGAAGAATGAAACAAACAAAAGAGAAAGCCTCAGAGAACGACAACCTCCACAACCCGAAAATTAAAACCGAAAATAATTCCAAGCCATATTCTAGCTGGAGATATCATCAGGATAGACGTAGAACGCCAAGGCCAGAATGATATACATGCCGAGACACATACCACCCTCCAGGTAATTGGACTTTCCATCCTGAATCAGCAAGGTGACAACCAAACCGGAAATAAAGAACGCAACAGTCTCGAAAGTCTGGAAGTGCAGTGTCATCTCGATACCCATGATCCAGCCCAGAATAACCAAGAACGGTGTCACAAACAACGCAATCTGCAAGCTGCTACCAATAGCAACACCGATCGCGAGATCCATCTTATTCTTGTACGCAACGACAACGGCAGTCACATGTTCTGCGGCATTGCCCACAATCGGAATCAGAACCAATCCAATGAACGTCTTGCTCATGCCTGTCGTCTTTACTAGGGGATCGATAGCATCGACAAGGTAATCAGCGCAGATAGAGACGAGGATAGTCACGATGACAAGAACAACCGCGGCAGCCCAGGGGCTGAGAATACGCTCTTCTTCTTCCTCCTCCTCCTCCTCCTCAGCGCCAGCGATGTGCTCGGTATCGCTGCTATTGGTCTCCTCGAAGAGGTCGGAGTGGGACCGTAGCTGGAACCAGAGGTACATGACGTAGATACCCAGCAAGATGATCGAGGTACCGTGCGACAAGATGAGGATATTGTGCTGCGCATCGTCGGTCCGATTTGCGCTATTGGACTTGGCGTCTTTGTTATTCGAGATCGCGGCATAGAGGGTAGCAGGGATGATAAGCGAAGCGGACGCCACAGCCATGAGCGAAGACATGGTTGACGCCACAGTGGTGTTGAAAGACTGTTCGCGGTAGCGAAGTCCACCGACGAGGAAGCAGCATCCCAAGACGAGCAGGATGTTAGACAGAATGCTACCGAGCATGCTAGCCTGAACGACACGAATCTGGCCCTGTCTCAGGGCAATGATACTGACCTATCAGAAACAAAAGCAAAATTAGCATCCCAAATTGATAGGTATCATCCCTCCGTTACCAGTTCGGGCATTAATTTTGAGGCTGGGGGGGCTTGGCAAACTTACAATGAGTTCAACAGCATTTCCAAAAGTGGCATTCATGAGGCCGCCAAGTGCTTGGCCTAAAGTAGCAGCCAGCTCCTCGGTAGCAAAGCTGAGCAGCGAAGCGAGGGGAACAATAGCAAAGAAATTGAGAGTAAAGACAGCGGTTGAGTTCCATTCGAGAGCACCGGCAATAATGCCCAATGGCACGAAGATAAGTAGGACATTGACGTAGTCACGGACGATGGTCCTCCAGGTTAGATGGACGACGTGCATCGGCCAGTGCACCCAGGCACGGCTATCCTTGGGGTGGTGGTGGTGTCCTCCATGATCGGTGTGCTCATGAGGAGCGATGCCATCGAAGGAGCCATGACGTGCATCGAGGAGTCCTGTTCGCTCACCGTGTAGGGAGGCGTTGTTTGTAGAGCTCATTCTTCGAGGGCCGAATGTATGGCTTCGGAAGTTGGAACGAAAGTTAGGGAGAGCTGAATATGGAATTTTTTCCCGAGTTAGTTCTGGAGAATATCCGTTACCTGAACGGATTTGAATGTGTATAATTTTTAGGGGAGACTTTCACAGAAAGCCGGAAAGGAGCGGATGGGGGAATGAGAGAAGGGGAGAAGAGAAGAGTATATCAACCCACACATAATAACCAAAAGCTTCCAAGAGATTGAAATGAATAAGTAGTGGATTTTCAGCCACTTTTCTTTCTTAGCGATTGTAACATGAGATTTTCATGAAATCAAGGTTAGCACAGCCTGTTGATGTCGGGAATGAGAGAAGTGGAGGCCCAAATTGGTACGGTGTGGCCCAGTCAGTGGGGAGAGGGGAGCTATGACGACCCACTCTACACCTGTTTTACCAAATTTTTAATAATTTGATTGGCTGACAATCAATGCCAAGACCAGCACTGCCACAGTCAACGATGGAATGCACGGACAATAAGTTTCTGAGATCCACGGTTGACGACTTTAGACTTTATACAACATTACACGTATTGAATTATACATAACACAGTATGTATATGTATATGTATGGAAATAGATTGGACGTGGATATAGCACAATATAGCACAATATGGTATATCTTTGAACTCCAGTAAAAAGAACCCCCACATAATAGAAAAAATAATAGCAAAGAATACATCAGGGTAGTAAGTCACATCAAGAAAAAAAAAAAAAGTAAGATGAAAGGAGAGTCAAGACAAAACAAAAAAATGAGGTATAAAGGATCGAATCGAAAAAAAACAAAAACAAGGGTGATCATTACTCCTCTGGCAGCGCACCATTGGCTTTAAAATCCATCCGACTGCCCTTGCGACCAACACCCTTGAGCATACTGAAACGACGGAACACCGAATCCCGCATCCCACTATTACTATTATTCAAAACAGGGGACAAAGGCGCCGTCCCATTTGTAGTGGTCATAGTCATCGCATTACTCTCCCGCGTGACAGGCCGCGAATAATCGCGCGTGGACGGGAGTGTTGACCACCCACCACTCGAAGCGGGCGCAGCCCGTTCCGTGGCTGCATTATTGGTAGGGCCGTGGTGTTGGGAGCCAGCGCGGCTGCGGCCGTCATGGGAGCGGGGGACCGTGTCGCGAGCGGCATTGTGCGTGTTCAAGGAGGTCTGGGATTCATGGGTGACGGATGGCGAGGAGCCGTGCTTTGTCTTGTCGCCGCCGAAGAAGCTGCGGCGCTTCTCGCTTCGGCCGCCGCGGGACTGGTTGGTTGTGCGGCTGTGGATCGTGGCCGTGTCGTCGTCGATGTTTTCGTCATGTTCATCCACTATCTGGCCCTTGCTGTCGGATTGCTGGATGGTGAAGATGGAGTTGGTGGCGCCGTGGGATCGCTTGAAGGGGTTGATTATGCTGATCCGTTGACTGACAGATTGTCTGTCGGAGCGCTTGCGTGTGTGGGCATTGCCTCGCGCTGCACGGTCTTGCTCTGAACTGACGGCTCGTTGGGTAGGTGGTGGCATTCGGCGGTTGTCGTTCGAGGGGGATTGGCGGGCTGTTTGTGTGGGCGTAGGTGATGTGTACTCCAGTGGAGCTGTGATGAAAGAACTCAACTCGGGCTCGAAGACATCTTCGAAGCGCCGAAGCAGTTCGGCCTGGGTAGCTTGCTGGGCGGGACGCTGGTAAAGAGACAGTGCGTGTTTGATCGCCAAGGCGTGGTCGATGAGTGCAACGGAGAGTGCAGTCTCCATGGGGTCCACAGGCTGCTGTGTTTCTTGGAACTCTTCATCGTCTTCATTAATTTCCTCAAGCAGTTTGTTCCTTGCCGTCTCCGCATCGGATAGGAATACGCGATACGAGGCTACACAGTTCGAGGTGGACAATTTGAGCTCAAGGAGTGATTCCAAGGCGTCAGTCAGATTAGACAGGCTAGAATCCTCACCCGACGCAGCACGGCGCCCAATAAGCTGAAGCTCTTGTGTCTTGCGCCACGTGCGCTCAATGGCAGTCTGCAGAGGCGACAGAGCAACCCCCTGAACAGAAATAATCTCACTACGACGGAGGATATTCGGGAAAGCTTCCGAGACAGTGAAAATGAGCTTTTCAACGAACTGCTCACGGGGGTCGGAGCTGGTCGTGTGCCGTCGCGAGGTGGCAGAGAAGCGAGACGGATCCGAGATCAGCAGGTGCTCGCGGACAGAGGCCGGAACCTTGGAGCGCTGGTAGACAGGATGAGAAACATCGCGATATGCGCTGACGGCACTGATTTGAAGGAACTGGCCTTCGTAGTCAGGAATCTCGCCAGTAGACATGATCTGCGCGGTAGGGTGATCCCGTTGCATACGATCCACGAAAGAAGCCATGCGTTCTGTCGGAGACGTCTCAAAGATGAACTCCTTGTCACGCAGGCCGGGAGGGAATCCAAGACCCCTGTAGGCCACACGGAAGTAACGCGGGAATTGTTTTTCTCCCTTGGCAATAGAGTCGTAAATTCGAGCTATGGAGCTTTGGGCTCGAGAGAGCTTGGCAAAATCCATTGTCGTGTGCTCATAGTGCACTGCGAGTTCTTTGTAGCAAGTCAATGCTGGGCCCCAGGCCATGGCATTTTCGAAGTTCTGGATAACGGCGAAGTACAAAGCCTCTCTCCGTTCGAATGAATTTTGAGCTGGGAATGCAGGTGTGAGCAGCTCCGGCATAGGCTTGGTGAGATCCCATTCGTAGAGGTCGGCATGGAACTGAAGGGCAAGACCTGCTTCGGTGAAGTTGCCTGCTGCGGCCTGAGCGTCGGCAAGTTCATGAACGTAACGAATAAAGATATCCTCACGACCCATGTCCTTCATATATTCCATCAGTTTCAGAGCGTGCAGACTCTGGGTTGATGCACCACTCTGAGAAGCCACCAAAAGATCCAAGAGCTCATCGACTGTTCCGACAAGACTCTTGACAGCATTCGACAATAGATCATCAGATATCGCGTCATTCTGGAATAGATCCAACAGCTCGCCGATGAAAATCTTCTGGCTCACGCTCTCATTCATCTGCTTGGACTTGAATAGGATGTCCAGACTAGAGATGATCTCCGTTTCAATAATGGAGATATCCTGGTTCAGATCCCATTCACTCAGAATCATCGTCTGCAGTATCTGAACAGCAACGTGTCGCAGCCCCTCGTGGACACTGAGACACAGACCAATGATGGGAGGAACCAGGCCAGGAACATACTGGACCTGATAACCGCCCAACCTTTTCAGATTGAAGCGCTCCCTCTCATCATCCGTGGTCTCCCAACCAATGGCTTCCCAGGTGGACTGCAACAAGTCTGCACCTTGCTCGCGCACATCGCCAGCAATCTTCCAGACAGCGCGGCGCTTCTGCTCGGGGAAGGTCTCGAGCGCAAGGACATCGCTAGAAATCACCTTCAACAAAGTTGTGAAGAATGACTCCCACAGCTTGGTATCAAATATATCGGCATCATCCGGTGCCGGAAGGAGTTTATCAGTTAGTAACACAGCAATATGTTCAAGACTTTTGATAGTTGCGCGGTGGTTGTACACATGAATACTGAACCAGGTCTCGGGATAAGCCTCGCAGTCGAGGATAGAGTTGTGGGACTCAAGAGTTTGAGCAATAAATAATGCAAGCTCTAGTTCTTTCATGGAGGGAAGCTTGGGAGATGCGATCTTGGAAATGGCAGCCATGAGCGCAGACAGTTCGACCAAAGACTCATCGAAGCTTTGAGGAGTCCTGGCAGTCTTCATCTGGAATGGGAAAGCCTTGCTGAAAAGCAAAGACAGATATTCGGTCTCATCTACTCCCTCGGTGGAGATCGCACAGTAAGAGGCAACGATGCTAGGCATGAATCCATAAATCAGACGATCTGGCTGGCTGAGCAATTGAGCCACGATTGAGCTGCTCAGTCGCACCTGATCACGATACAAATCCGAGACGCCCGAGGTGGAACCCCAGTATGGAGCCAGCCAGCCAATACAGCTGGAGATCAAGGTTTGTCTCTCCTCGCCAGAGTTGAAAACGTCAAATAGGGTATAGTTCTGGATGAGAACCAGCTTGTAGAGTATCAACATGCCGGTGACATCCTTGCATGAATCCATGAAACTCAGAGCGATCATAATCATTTCATCTTTGTTCAAGACGCTGGAGAGCTCAGGGAGCCACGTGTGGAAATGTTGAACAACCAGTGTTTTGCTACCCACCAAAGCCGGCGAGGAGTTTTTCATCAAAGTCTCCAGAGCCTTGAAAATGGTATGCATGTCTCTGTTGAAGGTGGATTGGACTGTGGTGATTCCAATGCCTTCCTCCTTGGCCTTTTGCTGCTCACGAGCCTTGATGATGAACTTCAATAGATGGCGTCCCACCTTGAAGGCAGCGCGGAGACTGCGAGACTGTGTACTGTCCGTCGCCGCGTGCAAGAGACGTAAGTAGCTTCGAATAAGACATGGGGTGACGAATGGGAAATTGAACTGCTCATCGGCGTAGCGGTCGACCAGCGGGCCTAGGTTGTATCGTCGATCATGAACAATTCCCAGAACGGTGACCAGGTTGTTGAAAATCAAGTTCTCGTATTCTTCATTACCAGCATTATCGACCAGGATTCCGAACAGCGCATCAAAGACACCACTGAGCTGTTTGACAATCTCGATCTCCGGAACAAAGAGTAAACGCTTCAATGTATCCAAGACCTCGCCCACTGGTCGCTCTCGCCAGTTCAGAAGACTTAGAATGACTTGGTCCTGGGAGTACTCTGTGCTGCAGAGATGGGTTTCAAGGAGTAAAGTGGCCAATGGACCCGTCACAGCTTCATCTTTGGCGGATTCATTCTTGCCGAGTGCACTCCATGGGAGGTTCAGATAAGCACCCTTTCCATTCTCAATGCTAGATGTCTGCTTGTCATAAGCATGCAACAGCAGAGAATGACGTCCATCTCTAATGAAAGCTTGCTGGTCCCAAAGGGGCATCCAGGCAAGAGCGAAGGGGAATTCTGGTGCATCTGCAACACTCATCACCATGTGCGAACCAGGGATTTGTTCCGTGGGAATCTTGAGGCGAATTGTCTGGTTCCAAGGCGTGCCTCGCTGGGCGACTGTAGTGCGCCATGCTGTGTTCGAGGTATTGGATGACGAAGGGAAGACACATTTGTCTATCCGTGCTCCTTTAGCATCACGCACTTCGAGAGTGAGTTGAAGATTGTGGAGTCCGGTGGTCGCCTGTAGAGGAATTTGACCAGCCTGAGGATGAGACAGGAGAGCATCCGTGGGGAACACGGCCTGAGAGAGCGTCACGTAAATATCGGATCTTGGCTTCGTAGGAGCCTTGGAGAATCCAATACGCTGTGTCTGTACGACATCGTGCAGTATGGTAGGGTTCTGACGGATCAGGAACTCGGAGTCACTACTGACAAAGGGGCGTAGATGGAGGTGCAAACGGGCCGCGGGATCGGCACGCACATACCGGCCGGTGGGACTAGGAAGCAAGGCGCGGATCAACTTGTCAAAGCCATCCGTCAGCCCCTCACCATCTTCCCCGTCTCGACGGGGCGACCAAATATTGATCACCTGCTCAGCGTCCTTATCCTGTCGGAGGATCGGCGAGATCTCCAAGATCCCAACGCCAACGGTGCGGATCGCCGAGACCTCCTTCGTTGGGGCGGGTTGAGGGGTGCTTGGCTCTTTGACGCTGGATGCACTGCTCGATGATCGTGGAATCCCTTGGGTAGTGGGCTTAGATTGTTGATCGAGGCTCGGTCCGCGTGGCTTGGCCGTCCACATCATGCTGCGTCGCGTCCTCAAACTGCCCTTGACGGAGGGTTGAATGCCTCCATTTGTCGTGGCCTTGGGTGAGATCGGGCTGTCTCGTGAGATTGATGGCCTCGACACAGGAGTGGTATCAGCCGTGGATCGCGTCTCTGGGGCACGAACCCAAGCAACTAGATAGAGCTGCCGCCCATTCGCGGACCCATCTCCGATATCTGTTGCGGCCAGCTCGGTGAACAGTGTCTTCAGTTTGCTGCTTTGGCTCATGTTGATGAACTTATCAGGAGACGGAATATCTAAGCTAAAGGTCTCAGATAATGGACTGAGTGCACCGGCATCTGATCGTGAAAACAGTTGAATTCCAATGGTCAGTTGTCCCGGCGCATTCCCTGACACCGCATTGATTTCCAGCAGCAAATGGTGAAGTGCTGTAGCATCGGATGTTTGGGTGGGACTGGAGTCGAGCATACTCATCTCGGACTGCAGCTTTGCCAATTGGATAGCGGAGTCGTCACCCGTTAGCAAACGGCCTCTCTGTTCCGGATCGCGAACAATGACGTCCCCGCTGAGCATTTTGTTTGCCTTGACAAGTTTCCAGACTGTCTCGTCCCGCAATGCCTCCTTCTCCTTTCCAGTCAGAACATTGTGGAGTAATTGTCGTCTCGCAAAGTCCAGCTCTTGTACAATGTTCGACATTTCCTCCAACACATCATACCGGCGTGCCAGAAGCAGTTCATGCAAATTCGTCGAATGCCATTCGCGCAGACACGATGCGATCTCGTCGACTAGCGGCTCGGTGAGAGAAGTCGGAGTTTCATCACCGATCTTAAGCATCGGGACCGGGGCAGCAGGTTTGGGCGCATCGGGGTCGCGAGGAGCAAAGGAGACAGGCGTATGCGGGATGGAGCCCGATCGCCATTGTGGACTTGCCTGGTTTGATCCATCGGTCTTGTGAATAACAATCTGGGAAGGCTTCCCCTTTCTCGCAAAGACAACGTCCGACACTTCGCCAACAGCCTGGAAGTCATTGGCGGAGTAAGTGAGACTATTTCTGGACATCAAGTCTCCATCCCAGCCGGGCAATGTCAGTCGATCGATGCTTCCCCGATCAGCATTTAGTAGTGCCTTATATCCATCGCCGTCGCCTAGCACCTCTCTAATCTCAACGCAGTTCCGCGGGAAGATACCTGAGAACACGCGAGCTTCGAGGGTCTGGCCTTTGGTGCTTGTCAAGCCAGCTAGCAATGAGGGCGGCGCGACCAAATAGCCTCGGCACCACTCACCGTCGGTCCCTCCTTGTTCAATTATGTAGAGCTCATCGCCAAGCTCCAATGGTAGATCCGCCGGGGAAGACGGGTTGAAAGGGTATATGGCCACAGCAAAGGCGATACGAGGCAGCGGCCGCCAGGGCATAGCTCTGTTGTGAATCGCTCGACGCGATTCGAGCTCGAGACACTGGATTTGAGGCGTGCCAGTCCCCGCAAATGGGTCTCCGATCGCAAGGTTTGCGGGAATGGATTTTCGGGGGGTGTAGATCAGTTCGAGGAATGTTCGTTTCGGTCAATCGAAGGCCACATGTAGTGGGAGATCCGATTCAGGGCCCGGGGGAGTAATGAGAGGAATGTGGGAATTTGAAGAATGCTATGCGACAAGTAACGATCTAAAGAGACATGATTAGAAGAGGTATAAGCGGGACCAAAGAATTTGTCGCTCTGTCGGAAAGCGAGGAAAGAAAAGATAGAGAGATTGAAGTTCTCATAACACAGAAGACACGAATGGGGTCTCGAGTGTTGCAATTGATTATCCGTGCCCCCCTTGAACGACATTTTGGTGGAGACCACAATTTAGAGGCGTGGGGAAGACGCTCACCGTATTTAAAAAAAAAAAACACACACAAGTTTTAAAAAAAGAAACAGGAAGGAGAATTTGTCAAGAGAGACCTCTAAAGGAAGAAGATTAAAATCGATCGAAGATCACCCCCCACACCCATCTCTTAGCCCAAAGTTGGACCTCGGAGGATAACTGCCTTACCTCATATTAGCTACATATTTAAGGACATTTTAAGATTACATCTCCTAACTGCCTGTCAAACAATAATTGACAAATGCGATTTATCCCCAATTCTGAAACAGTCAACGTCTATAATGTGATACATCCTTTTACAGCATAGTACTCCTTAAAAGTAGTACATAGTTCCTAGGCACGAACATAGTGTATACCCATACCCCTGAAACGATATGAATTCCCGAACCGGTGGGTCATTATGGCCAATAAGAAGATGGAATATCTTACATCCTATAAGACAACACATAAGGAGTAGACAAAAAAACAAAACATACAATCAAGTTTCAAGAATAGCATCTCATTTTCGACGGGTTCTGTCTTCAGGGTGGCTGATCACTAGCAGTTAGGGACGTCCACGGGTTTGACATCTCAAATAGTAGTTGGCTGTGTGCTCCGTATACTTCAAGGGATAGAATGAGATTAAAGAAGCTTTAGATATACCGTAGTAATAGCTGACCTGCATCTCGTCTCATGCATAAATAGTGGAATGCGAAGTTGGTGTCCACGCTTCTCGTTGCTTTTGTCTGACGGCCGTCTATATAGCGATTCTAAAATTATTAATAAATAAGGATTTTATTATAGTCCAGTATAAAGAGAGAATTCTGATCTTTTTTCTCAGATCTTGACGTAGGAGACAGAAGCCAGAATCCTAACAACGCCCACAACGAGGAGAAGAAGTCAGTGCTCGAAATTTTCGCTTTGGCCTTCGAATTTGACTTCCATGAGCACGAAAAGAAAGGAAGAACTTGACTCAGGACTCAAGAGTGGTATTGCAAGTAGGTTGGAGTTATTTATCTTCTGAAGCCAATGGCTACATTGACTTTTACCTAACCCCGTTCAAGGGGCTGCCATAAGGGTTGCTCATAATCTACATGTATACAGGATGCCCAGGTGGATGTACATGAGAAAGCAGAGAACCTATTGATCTTACAAGAGAAGCTAGAAACCAAGACCAAAACAACGGGGAATAGATTAAGTTTCAATACAAACATTGATATATCTCATTTCCGGAACATGCTAAGGGTCTCTTCCTTGCGCCAGTCCATATCCAATTGACCCTCGTAGACGTCTTCAATAATCAGCCGCGTGCGATCATAAGTGTTCTCGTAACGGTTCTCACACTCCCGGAGCACCTTGACAACGAGACTGCGGCTAAGACCAGGGTCATCGGCATCACCGAAGTGCTTCTCAACACGCTTTTTGAGCATTTCGATACCACGACGGATTTCCTTGTTATCGTAGGAGGTGAGAACCTTCTTCGCCATAATGCGGGAGTGACTGGCGCGGGCTGCGATGTCGGTTGGGTTACCGCCCGCCGCGAGGAGGTTGTCAATTGACTGCACGAAATCAATTAGTTTGCCCAGTGGGCGGTGAATGACCGCGTCAAGGTAGAGCTTCATGTGCTCCTGGAAGTCTTGGTGGGCCCGATCGGTCCAACGTTCAAGTGCTGGGATGTTGTGCACATCCACTTCCTCGATGTAGTGGTTCATGTTCTCAATGAGGAGGATGTGGTAGTTCAGAATCTCTTTGTCTTCCGGATCGCCCGCACCCGCAGTGACACCCGGAGGTTGGCCGGGTGCTTCCTTGGCAATGAATTTGAGTGACTCCCACATCGCACGATTGATGCGGTCGTACGCGTCATTGACGCTAACCCGAATGTCACAGAAGGCGTTGGACGGGGATGACAGCATGCTTTCCACCGCATTGGAGAAGTTGGGGAACACCCGCATGAAGGAAATTACTCCTTTCCGCTTGTTCACCTTGACTTTGGTGTCCTCAATGCCTCGGATTTGCTCATCTACAAATCGGTTGAAGAGTCCCATCAAGCGGGAATGAATTTTCTGCAGTGCATGAAGAATGAACTCTTGATTCGTGTCATCAAAGTCATTCATGGCAGTCTCCAAGGCATAGATAATACCAATTCCCTGAAGAGGATCAGCCTGCATCGCCCAGTCCACTATGCTCTGCATGTCATTTGGCCAGAATGAGTAAATGTCATCCATGATTTGCTCGACTCTCTTTGCCATTCTACGATCAGGATCATGTGGCTGGTTGGCAGAAAAGTTGGGACAAGAGCGGTTTTCTGGAATGGTTGCAGCCACCAAGTCGGAAAAGTCGGCGCTAGCAAGAGAATTGAGATGGAAGAATTGGATAATGAAGTTTTGCTCCTGAGCCATCATGTTCAGTGTCTCTCGTAGAGTCCCAGCAAATACCTCAGATGGCTCAGCCCTTCCTTGCTTCTTCCCACTGCCCGAAGCCAGTCGAAGCCCAGCGGCAGCCCGCACCGTCTTGCCTCGTCGTACTGTCAGTTTCCTTGCAGCCATGGTAAGACCCTCGGCCTCTTTCTCTTTCTCTTGGTGTGTGAAGAGGAGTTCCTGCTCATCTCCCGTTGGTTTGCGCGCGGTCTTCTTCCAAGCCAGATTATTGTCGCGGAAGTCGTTCTGGTACGAAGTCTTAGACTGCTGCTCATAGAGACCAACAAGCCTATTCCACTCTGCCATGCTAACCTCCTTAGCAAATAGCATCAGGGCATTATACCGCCAAACCTCTTGACGGAAGTGCGCTCGTGCGGCACTGTCCAATTTCATCGAATCTTTGGCACCGTTGGTCGAATCAACTCGTTGTTGTTCTGCCATTTTGAAGGCAAGGGCCATGAACTGTTGTAGTCGGTCGAGGAACATGGTTGCAGTAGAGCGATACTCTTCCTTCTTTTGCTTTATCGCACGCATCTGGCCAATTTCTGTATCAGCATAGACACCGACACTGGCATCGACTTGACGTTTCTTGTTTTGTCCAATGTCAGAGTCGATCGTAAGCATGGCCTTGTACAACGTCGATAGAGCGCCTTCAGTATCCTTCAAACCATCGGGATTACTCAAAGAGGCCTCCTTGAGGGGTCCCAGCTCAGATGAAGATATTGAGAGTGTTTTCAAAAGGGTCTGTAGTTCGTTTTGAAGGAGCTTCTGATTCGCTGCTTGTACCTGCAGACCTTGACCTTGAGCTTCAATATAGGCTACATCCTCGTGAAGAGTCTGTTGTGTAGTCTCGTTAGCAGGCTGAAGATCAATCCCGACTCTGTAATCCCGAAACTTACGTTCAATTCATGAGAGTAAAGGGTCAATAGACCATCCAGTTCATCGCACTCTTCAATCGTTCTATCGATCAAGCTCGCAAGTTGTTCCACCTTTCCTTCCTGCTGTTCAAGGTTGCCAAGCCAGCTGGTGGCTTCGACACGGCCAATCTCACGGCGAACATCTGCTTCCAAATCCTCAATCTTCTGTTCATCGGCCAACCGTCCGTTCCAACCTAGATCAGTGAGGATGTCATCAAAATCAATACCACGTCCATCGAGAATGCTGGGATCGATTCCAAGGGCTTGGCAATATTTCATAGTGTGGTCTTCACGGCGTCTACGACGACGTCCTTGAGATGCCGGGGATGGTGATCTTGAACGATCTTCAACCTTTACAATAATATCAGAGAGGTTCTCCTGAGAGATCTCAGGGGTTTGCACACGGGCCACCGGGATTTCCTCAGGAGCCGGCTTTGTGATCTCGACAATCGGTGTCTCCGGCCCTGCAGCAGGCGCAGGGATTTGTGCGGGTGCGGGGACTTGTAGATCTTGTTCTGACCTTGTTGCCACTGGACTCGGTGGGGGATCAGTGGCCGACCGGGTAAGGGATGGCGCCGGAACGACACTGGTAATGCCGTCAGGGCCCGTAGCATCAATCTGTGACTTCTTCGCGGCTGCCAGCAGTCGCTCACCAGCCCCACCAGCCCTGGGCTTGAAAGTACCATAAGCATTTGCAGCCTTTTTCCAGGCGCCTGCAACATCTTTGCCTTCCTTTTTCTTGACCATAGGGCCGAGCCCTGGGCGATGTGGCTCGAGTTCGCTGGTTTCTTCCTCCTGCTCTGGGGAAGCTTGAGATGGTGAATCCACAGCAGGAACGGTTTCGACAGGGGTTTTGGGCTTTTCCATAGAAGGCTGAATAGGCTCTGCTGAGGGTAGACCCGCAGCCATCATAGCAGCAGGCTCTGCAGCCAGTCCCTCAATTGCTGGCGACGAAGACGGTTCCCGGGGATGTGCGGAAGGTCCAGCCAACAAGCTATCTGATGCACTTTTCTCTTGAGGCATAGAGGGCTGATTAAACGTGAATACCTTCTCGCCGCGACCACGCTGGGGCGACTTTGGCCCAAAGCTGGGCGCGGGACGTGGGGATGTGTCCCCGCTCTCGTTATTGAAAGAACTAGAAGTGGGAGGACGAAGTGCATCATTGCTGCGCATGAATTCTGGTGTCTTGTTTGGGGTTGGTTGGGTAGCAAGAGGTGGGGGTTTGGGCCCACGATCCTGGCTGCGAGCAGAAGATGGGCGGAGTGACTCTGGAATATCGGCATAGCTGGGTTGTGCAGCAGTAGCAGTCAGATTATCTGTTCCCCTCGACTCTGATAGTGAAGTCGGGGGTTTTGCGTTTGCTGCGATACGCTCGGGTGCGCGTGGCGGCAGTTGCTGGTCCAGAGGCGGCCCAGAAAGGAGTGACGGAGGAGGAGATTTATGTAGATCAAATGGAGATGGTGCCGGTCTGCCTTGTCCTGTAGATGGCCGAGAACCAGTAGATGGCCGAGACATCTGCTCACGGCTCTTTTGAGCGCGAAGGGTGGGGTCTTCGGAAGGCCTCCTTTTGACTTCCCGAGGCCCATCGCGACTGGGATCACGACCTCTATAGGACGGTTGTAGCGAAGGAGGCACCGAGCTGTCCGATGTTGAAGGCATTGGACCGGGTCCCCTGGGCGGTGGACCATTTGGAGGACCACCTGGTTGTGCAAGCTGTGCTGACTGTGGCGGCTGTCCTGGTTGGCCTGGCTGTCCTGGTTGTGGCGGTTGTCCATGCCTTGCCAGCATTTGTCGCTCCCTATCATCGAAACCGATGAGGTTGGGGATTTTTCCATTGGTGTATTTCCTGTAGATCTTGACCAGACTCCCAATAAAGAACTCCTTTTCCTTCGAAGTCCTGGCATGCCAGTAGTATGGCTTTCCAATTGTGACTGTGAATCCTACGTTGCCCGCCCATTCTTTTTGTTGCTGCTCTCCTGGTGTTTTCGGCACAAAAGAGGCAAATGATTGAATTGCGGTCAAGTCGTCGAGCATCCAGGTTTTGCCGATAGAGTAAGTCCCCTCATTGTTCTCTCGAGCTTTGTGTATGCGGACTCTACCCGACTTTCGAACTGATATGATAATGATACGGGGTTTCTTGTTCTCAGGTGGCCCGTTTGGCGGGGAAGGGCTGGACGGGTGCACTGCATCCTCGGTGATGCGAACGTGGGTGATATAGGATTCGAGTACTGGGAGCAACAAGACGGATTAGCAGGGATTGCGGGTAGAATGTAATTTCGACGAAGCAAACACGTTGCGATTTTAGGCTGTGTACGTCACTTTCGCAATGTGTTGCCAATCACATCACTATTGACTGAACTTGGGTGGGAGGGCAAAGCTGAGGAAGTACGTTGATTATGTACGTACGGAGACCATCTTCATCCTTTTTTGCGAAACAACTATGAATGATCCGCTTCTTCTCGTCTTCAAAGGCGGCTCCTCTTGTCATGGTGCTTGGGCTCGAGCCCGAATCAGACTGCAAATCTCCGCGATTTGGCGCGGGCCCTGGCGGCCCTGGGGGAGGCCCGCGGGGACGATCTCTGCCATTCATCGTGGTATCAAGGGACACAGAGCTCACGTGTAGGTAGCCGCGAGATCAAGGGCACATGGTCGGGGAGGTTGGGATCGGCGACGCCACTACGCACCACGCGCCGAAGGAATTGAAATCCGTTGAGCGGCAATTCGGTTAATCCAGCACAATATGACGAGGTACAAAGCAGTACAAGTTGTGGCCCAAAGTAATACAAGTGACCAGCGCGGGCTGAAGTTCGAATTAGCTCATCAAGGTGTCTCGGGCGGCGGAAGGCGGAGAGCTTGGAGCGGAGTATCGAATTGATCCGGGGGTTGCTCAAACGCTGTAAACGAACGTGCGGAATGTCCGACATCAATTGAAATGTTTTTCATGGCGTATCTCCATAGAGATACTATCATACTTGCTTGGGTTTACTAACATACTGAGGTATACCATCACAGTGCATACCCACTATCCATGACTTTGATCCTATTGGCTTTTTGTTTGCCAGCATAAAATTAGTCATCCCATGGCTGGGCCCCGGGGCCAAGGGGGGCAGCCTTCCAGGCTCCAGTCCTGGAGCCTGTACGGAGTTGACTCAAGGCTTTCGGGTCTATCACATGCAGAGTGGACACTGTGAATGTACTCCCTGCAATACCTTGACTAACTATACTATATCCTATGAGCCGCGTTTTCTTTCTCTAGTCCGTCATGTCCTCCACCAATCCAAATATGATCAATTTCATAACTGGGAATAAGAACAAGCTTGCTGAAACTAGGGCAATTCTGGGTGATGTGGTGCAGCTCTCAAATCAAAACATCGAAATTCTCGAAATTCAGGGTTCTCTTGAAGAAATTGCGCGAGACAAGTGTCAAAAAGCAGCTTTAGCAGTATGCCAGTCTGAAATCCTCCCTGCTATCATAGCATCACCAGGCTAAATATAAATGTTTGTTTCTACAGGTCAACGGCCCTGTCTTGACAGAGGATAGTGCCCTTGAATTTAGGGCACTCAAAGGGTTACCAGGGCCATATATGTATGTCCGTATCAATTGTTGCTATTTATCCTCTTTAATACTTCCTAGAAAGTGCTTCTATTCTGCTCTAGGAAATGATGGTTTGCACAAACTACTCGCAGCTTATGACGACAAAGTAGCCACGGCTGTGTGTACATTCGCCTTCTCCGCCGGTCCAGGATCCGAGCCTCTCCTTTTTCAGGGACGCACTCAAGGCAAGATCGTTCCCAAAAGGGGAGAAGGTGGGTTTGGTATGTTTTCAAACCGCCCATTGTAGTTTTCTCGAGAGACCATGCCTAATATTTCTTCAGGCTTTGACCCCATATTTGAAGTTGATGGCCAGACCTATGCAGAAATGAGTATTACACACAAGGTGAGTTAATTCAAACGAGCATCATGTCAATCCACTAGCCTCTAATTGAAACAAACAGAACATGGTTTCTGAGAGGTCTAAAGCTCTGGAGAAATTGCAGAACTGGCTAAGAAATACAGTATGACTGGACTGTGACTAGGCCTTTGTATAGAGTTTCGAGATCGTCAGAGATCTCTGGCTTTCGGGTAAATATATATGGATAAATATATGTAGTCAACCCCAGAAACAAGTGAATGCCATCTGCATTTCAATAGAGAAGCACAAGTCAAAGATTGTACCTAAAAAAGCTGTTTGCACAGTTTATCCTTTTTTGCCTTTTTCTGCCGTCAAGTTATGAAACTGAGGAGAAGAAAATATCTAAAAAAACAGATATCTAAAAAAAAAGACATCTATAAAGACAAACAAAAAGACTCCTGAAGAGACCACCAAAAAGACTTCAATTGAGATGTTTTGCTCAAGATAAAATAACAAAACACTCAGGATATGGAGTAGGTCGAAAGCGGTACGTACAAAGTACTATAAGCATGAGGGCGGTGAGAAGGAATTGACCAATAAAAGGGATGGTGGTTGATAGTGCCGAAATAACCACCCGCCAATAACCGTCTACCTCCACGGATCAACGCTCATCAAGCTTCGCCAATCACCGTGAAGCTTACAGCCTACCGCCTTTTATATACTTTTTTTTTTTTCCCTTTCTTCATTTGGTTCCTGGCAGATTATTTCTAAATAGTGTCTCCTCGCCCCGGGTTCTCTTCCTTTCGCTATCGTTGAAACGCGAACCATACAGTCACTATGGCAAAGGTTTCCAGCAAGAAGACTTCGGTCAAGAAGGTGCGTCCTTTAATTTCGCTTTGACATGTCGATTGGCATGATTTAAAGTGAAGACTAAACTAACAATGCCCCAATTTCACAGACTGAGTCTAAAATCCCCAAGTCTATCCCCCCTCAGCTGATCGCTTCGGTCGCGGCTTTCTTGTCGGACAACTTCCCCGAGACCAGCACCGCTTTCACCAAGGAAGCGGCAAAGTCGGGCAAGAAAAGCGATGCGAAGAATGTGCCCTCTCTCTTGGAACTCTTCCAAGCCTCGGAGCAGGGATCTAGTGTGAAGAAGGCTGTTAGCCCCAGCAGCTCCGATAACGACTCGGATGTTGAGATGGGCGAGGCCACTCGCTCGTCCTCTCCGTCCTCTTCGTCTTCCTCTTCCAGCTCCGACAGCGATGCGGATGATGAAGATGATGATAAGTCTCCTGCGGCCCCCGCTCCGGTTCAGAAGTCTGCCGGTGTGAAGCGCAAGGCTGAGTCTAGCAGCGAGTCTAGCAGCTCTTCCGACTCTGACTCCTCCTCTTCCTCCGAAGATGACAGCCCTAAGGCCAAGAAAGCCAAGACCGCTCCCACCCCCAAGGAGGCTTCCTCCTCTTCCTCCTCATCCGACTCTTCGTCCTCTTCTTCGGATTCTTCCAGCTCTGACTCCGATTCCTCGTCGAGCTCTTCTTCATCCGATTCTTCGTCTGATTCCTCCTCTGATTCTTCTTCTGACTCTTCTTCCGACTCCTCTTCTGATTCTTCCTCTTCCTCCGACTCTTCTTCCGAGTCTGAGTCCGAGTCTGAGAAGGAATCCAAGAAGGCCCTGAAGGTCGCAAAGAAGACTCCTCTCCCTGAGTCCGACTCATCTTCCGACTCGGAATCTTCATCATCCGGAAGCAACACCGTTCCCCCTTCCCCGGAGACCGAGACCAAGCCTGTCGAGAAGGCCGTAGAGGCCGTGCAAACCACCTCCTCTAGCGCCAGTCCCGCTCCTGGAAATGGACCTGTCAAGAAGAAGCACACCGGAGCTCGTCCCACCCCTCTCGCCCTCCTGAGTGAGTTGCCCCACAACCACCCCTCCAACGACTACATGTCGTACGCCTACGCAGACCGCGCCTGGAAGGACCTGTCTGTGACTCGCGGAAAGGGATTCACCAAGGAAAAGAACAAGAAGAAGCGTGGCTCTTACCGCGGCGGTCCCATCGACATTGCCCCCGGCACCACCTCTTTCAAGTTCGAGGATTAAACGACTCTTGCTTCTGCGACATAAACGTATTTGCTAGTCCATAATACCAGGCCATCGTCAGCGTCTAATCAGAGAATTTGCCCACCAAACCCACAAAGCACCCCCGAGACTGGGCTTTTTGTCTTGGATGTCGCTTTGCTGAAGGGAGAATCGCTATCTTTTTGTTGCTGCAATCTTTGCAGTGCAACTCAGGTTCGCTGCAATGGATGAATATGGATATAAGGCTCTCATATCCCGCATCATACTTTACCAATTTCACTCAGCAAGGCGTACATGGAGCAATGGACAAGGTCGTTGGACCCGAGGTTTGTCAGAGTTAGAATTTTTTTGCTCATTAGCTTACATCAATCAAAAAATTGGGACCCTTGACAGGGTTCTCAAGTATTTTCAATCCTCCATCAAGTAGTACAGAGGCCGAACACTAGCCTACCAACGAAAACTCCTTCTGCTCGCTCAATCTTTGTCACAAGCAGTGTACAAATGAAGAGAATTCAAAATTCAGAACCTACCTATCCCGCCTCCTCCAACTCCTAGACTCATCCAAATCCTTCCATCGACAATCCCAACCCGTGTGTGTCTCAGCCACATCCCTAGGCTCAAGATCCCGAAAGGCGCGTTGATTCCTCAGCTTACAAACAGTAACGAAGTCATCTTCATCTGGGCGCTCATATCCAGCCAAATTGAACGGTTCAGAGTTCCAGCGTGGTGAAACCTCAGGACCTATGTTCACGCCCAGGTCCAAGTTAGTTTCGTACCACTCTTTCTGTGGACCGGTTAGGTCGTCCGTGGACGCGAAGTCGAGCTGGACGACCCCGTCCACGACGCCTGTGTAGACGGTTGGCGAGGAGGGCGACGGCGAGGACATTGTGTAGATAGGGCCGCGGTAGGGACCTCTTCGGCGGGTGCGGACTGGGGCTTGAGTTTGTTGGGGGAATGTAAGGGGTGGTTGATGGGAGAGGAACATCGAAAAGCCCTGCCAAGGGCGGGAGTTTGCTGCTGTTCTGGGTGTGATGTTGGCTTCGGTATTTGTTGTGGTTTGTGTGCCCTGCCATTGCGAGGCGGGTATCTGCGCATCGAGGTAATCGTATGTGTTGCACATGCGCAGGTCGAAGATCTTGACCAAGGCTTCGCCGCCAGCTCCAGCTAGGAAGCGCTCGTGGCCGAAGGCGTGGAGGCTGTAGATGGGGTTGAGGTCCGTGATATCTCTGTAGGAGACTTCATAGAGCCGTGGGGAGCGCAGGTCGTGGAGCCTGATGGCGTAGTCGTCCCAGGCGGCTAGAAAGACTTCGCCGGGGGAGCCTGAAATGGCGTGGTTGTTGAGAGGTTCAATGGCACTGATATTGGCCTTTGATTTGAAGCTTGCAGGATCGGTGTCTAAAGGGCCGATTCCGATATTTCGATATGCAGAGATGCCATCTGGTGTGATTTTCGAGATAGACAGGGAATTTTCCACATTTCCAGTTCCCACTGCCACTAGTGATGAGGATAGCAGTTTGGAGTAGTTGGTTCGTGACGAGCCTTCCGGTCGAAGCCATGTGAATGGCTGGATTTCTTCTTTGTCGGTCTCGGTATGGTAGAAAGCGATGTATCCATTGTCAAAATGCGCAGCCAAAGTAGGGTCTGTATCACTGCTCAAATCTGTTTTATCAAGTCTGAGTCCGTTTGTGACGAACTTCTGCTTGTATTCAAAGGTTCCTTCATTGGGGGATATGGCGAGATGAGCAATATCACCTCGAACTCGACCAAAGATCAGATGCTCCATGTCGGTATCGTCGCTGTATCGATTCCCCGAGGACAAAAGATGCAGAGAACAAATATCATCATAGCTGCTAATGTGATCAACATCATTGAACACAAGCCAGTCTTCTTTTGAACGAGCACCGGTTTGCTTGATCCTCATCACAAGCAAGTTGGCAGCACCCCAGGCAAGAACCTCTTTCCTATCAGCCCAACGCTGGCCATTCCAGATCTCGTAAGAATCAATCGAGGGTCTGTAGCCGAGAGTTGGGTTGTCTTGGCGAATCACCTCGTGAGAACCGATTTTAGTCGCAGTTTGAGGTGGGACAGCAAATCGTCCGATGATGGCTTTTCTGTCCAAGGCCCGGGACCTGGAGGTCAAAGCTTGTGCTGCATCTTTCCAAAATGGCGGTGTTTGGGTGGATGGAAATCTGCTTCGCACAAAAGCTCGGAAGATGCGAGAATTTTCAGCTGTGATAATGCGGTGCAGTCGGTAACACGTCTGGGACAAATGAGCCAATGCATTGGCAGTTGGAAGATATGTCGCGATTTGATAGATGATCTCTGATGGGAGCTCGGACAGCATCTTGAACGCGAAATCCTGATTGACAGGGATGTTGAAAGAACAATTGTTTTGGGCTTTTAGACTATTGCCATCGTTCTTTGTTTGGTTCCGCCACTTTTGTGTGTTTTGGTGTTCATTGAGTGTGCTAGAAAGGGAAATTCTGCAGAAAGAGCCTGATTTGTTCAACAACAAACGGATTGGAGCTTCAATCTCTATTCTGCCCCGCAATTGTTGATCGCGTGATGCTCATATATCCATTCAATATGATGTTGGACAGCAATTCCATACACAAATTGCCCCATGTGTGCACCAGTTGCCTTATGACGTAAGCACATGGGCTCGCTTGGATAGCTCTAGAGGGCTGTACTCTTTTTTTGGTGCCCAAAAGCAAATATGCAGATCTCATAGGTTTGAACGAAGTAATAAGACTATAGCATGTATAATATGTTTCAATCCCACAGAAAGAGGATCTAAAGGCATATACCGCAAGCAATCCATTTTGTCTGCTTATCGCGTTATCACCTTATCGCTTTCGCGGGGAAAGCGGTAATGCAAGTGTCGTAGGTCGTTGGACAAGACAGTTTCCCTATCGAATCTACCTATAGGCGTATATATCGAGGTCCCCTTGGCGAAACTTTCGGGAGAATTCCATTACCTAACTATTCGCCCTCGGCAAATGCAAAACGAATCAGAGTGAGTGGAAATTGAATGGTATGGGGTCTATAGGTTAATCTTGCGATTAGGGAATACACTCGGCACCACCTGTAATACACGGATGGGTGTTGGCTGGCCTAACAGCTAGTTGCATAGCGGTGTCGGCAATCTCCGTTGTATGCAGCCCCGACGTTCGGAGGGGTTCCCAAGCAGTTTTCTTTATATCTGCTCTTGAGGGATAGATCCCTTTCGATCCGGCTCAGTATTCGGTCCTCTTATCCACAGATAACTACAAAACATCTGTGAGCCTAGTGGAAGCATATAATCCCCCACTAGATACCTACCATAGTGGACGACGAACAAGCTTCCCAGAATTCACGATGGCATATTCGATCACTGCTTTGGCGGTAGCATTTTCCGCTGGTCTTATCTTCTTCCGAGTATTCATTTACCCAGCGTTCCTCTCCCCACTCTCAAAGATCCCCAATGTGCACTGGACTGCTTCCATCTCGCCGGTGTGGATGCTATGGAGGCGATTCACAAGCCGAAACAACCGAACGATTCAGGCCGCACACGAGAAACTCGGTCCTATTGTTAGGTTAGGACCATCAGAGATCTCAATCAACTGTGTTGAAGGAGGAATCAAGTCAGTCTATGCTGGCGGATTTGAGAAGCATGACTGGTATCCGCGAGTCTTTGCGTCATTTGGGTTAGTATGGAACTGATCCATAGTAAGCAAAGTAGCTCACCATGAGAAACAGAACAGTGAGCATGTTTACCATGACAGGAAGCAAGACGCATTCAACTCGGAAAAGGATGTTGTCCAATATATACTCCAAATCGACTCTGCAAGCATCCCCTCATATGCAGATAGTTTCAAACACAGTCATTTTCGATCGACTGATGCCGATTCTTCAAGAAGCAGCAATATCTGGCAAATCCCTCGATGTGCATGATCTCAATCAGGGACTGACAATGGACTTTGTCTCCTCCTATCTATTCGGTTTGCGGAATGGCACTAATTACCTGCAAGATGATTCGATCCGTAAGCACTGGCTTCACCTATACATGTGCCGAAAGCCGTTCGAGTTCTATGCCCAGGAGGTTCCATATTTGGATGGATGGCTGAGACGGATTGGCCTTCGCGTGATACCAAAATACTGCGACGAAGCCAATGCAATGCTTGATTCTTGGGCTCTGGACCTTTGTGATAGGGCGGAGGAAATAATTTCAGCAACCGAGCCAGGCATCGAGCCAACTGTCTACAAGCAGTTGAAACAATCCCTGGACAAGCATTCCGCAAAGAGTGGAGAAGCAGAGCCAGACAAGGCCCAACAGCGACTCGATATTGCCTGCGAGATGTACGATCAACTGACTGCCGGATTTGAAACCAGTGCTGTTGGCCTCACATATCTGTTCTGGCAACTGTCCAGGAACCCAGAAATGCAGGACAAACTCCGAGAGGAGCTTCTCACACTGGAACCCCCGATTTCGTACCCAAAGACAGCCGATCTACCGCCAGCGAAGTCAATTGATAATCTGCCCCTGCTGGAGGCGATCGTGACAGAGACACTGAGACTTCATGCTCCCATCCCTGGCATCCAGCCTCGGGTCACGCCATCTCCGTCATGCACTCTGGCCGGCTATGCAGATATCCCACCTAACACCAGAGTAAATGCGCAAGCATATTCACTTCACCGTAATCCGGAGGTATTCCCAGAGCCAGAAACATGGCAGCCAAAGCGTTGGCTGGAAGCTGAAAACCCGCCGGCTGATCTAGAAGAGAGACGCCGGTGGTTCTGGGCTTTTGGTAGTGGAGGGCGTATGTGTGTGGGAAGTAATCTCGCACTGCAAGGTACATATGGATTGAAGAATCCCAATTATTGAATTATGCTAATTACCACCTGGCAGAAATGAAACTGGCCGTGGCTGCGATTTTCACCAATTTCCGCACTAGCATTGTCAACGATGACAATATTGAAGCCATCGATGCTTACACCGTGAAACCGACAGGCGATAAACTGATACTAAAGTTTGAGTCTGTCTGAAATGCCTTGGGAGGAGATTTTACGCGCAGCCATCGCTACAAGCAGTACGAATTCAGAGTAAACCCAGTTTGATCAATCAAAAAGTATCAATATTGCATGAGAGATAAATGAGGGAAAGGAGAACGAGACAATGAGTTCTTGCTTCTCAATACTCCTGATTGCAGGTAAAGTAATAACAACGAGAACCCAGGGTCTCCTGTCTGCCTCTGAAGGAGCCCCAGTACCCAGTGTGTCTGCCTCTGTCCGAGTAAAGCGCGTGATAGAATCGATGGCAACACAACCTCTTTAAGGAATTTGGAACGTACTTCCCAGTCAGTGCCTTTGGTAGAGTGAGGTTCGGGAGTAGGTCGAGGTTGTTATGGCAATTTTGTCCCATGTGAGAGCCGCTCAACCTTTGATTCATAGTTGCTACCGCGGAAAATGTTCCAAAGCCGAGTCCGCACAACATTATAGGCTGTATCATTGTGGCCCGGGATGGCCCGTCTGATGTGTATGCTTCAGAGGAGAGAATCGTAATCCCAAAGCTTTAGATACCACGGTATCCATACACCGTGTGTAGTAGCTGTGCCTGATAGGGACCTCATCTAGAACACAGATAAATAACAGCCAAAGCCGAGCCCCTTAATAAAGGCCAGCGCGGGGCATAGATGTTTGTTTAAGCTCTGGGTTTCATCACAAAAGGTGTCCCAAAGCGGAATCTGTGCGGCGTTGTGTGTTGGATCTCAATGAGTGATGGAAGGGCATCTGCTTTGGATGCCATGGGACATAATTAGAAAAGCTCTAGAAGGTACAACAGTATTCACTCACTCACCACCGTGTATAGGACTTTCCTCTAGGGGAAAAATAGCCAAAGGCCAAAGCTGCTCGATGTTCAGGCAATTCCAACAAGCGCTGTTAAGAAGAATGTGGGTTGGGCAAGGCCAAAGGATATTCATTGAGGATAGTTGGGAAGAATAATCTTTTCTCAGGCGGGTGTTCTTTTATGGGCGAACTCGACAGCACTTTCCATATCCATCACAGTGCGTCCGACTGCGTAGAGAAGGCTAGGAGCCGAATTAGGAAGGAGCCATGGAAAAATATCTACAAAAAGGGCTAGTCTTCAAAGCGATATCGTAGGATTTTATTGTCTAGTAAGAGATGAATTAAGGCATAATCCCCTATTTGGATGCAAAACCGACTACCAGAATCTGATTCAGGACTATCTAACGATCAATGCCCCTCGCACTGCCTGATAATTAACAATCTCCACGAGATTGGAGTAGTCTTGAGCCAGGGTGAGATCGCCTAGAGTACCTGGTTTCACAACATTATCCCACACGCTCTGGCCGTTTTCATTCACCCAGATAACCTTGATCATACCAGTAGTAATGGCCTCCCGATCTAACAGGTACACTGTCGTCTGTGCCTCCAAATCGAGCCTACTGAGAAGCTTAACGTCCTCGTCTTCCTCTTCATCGATACCTGCCAAAATTTCCTCATCGTTCAATCCGCTCCTATACTGAATGTCGGAATCATCCCCGTTGTAATCATCAACCCCCTTGAAGTCTGTCAGACCAGGCATACGCACTAGTATCCTTCTCCATGAATCCTCAGTACCGTCCTCGAAGGCATAGAGTAATTCATCATCTAGGATCCGATCCTCTAGGGCTTGAACTCCAGGCACCCAGGCCGATTTCTTCATCTTCTCTTACTTCTCTGCGATAGTAGGATCATAGCATGTCCGTAACCAGACTCGCTTGAAGCCGCCTTGGCAGGAGCCGAGACTCATATTACGCTCGGCGGGGGTTTGGTTATTTCCAAGAATCCGCTCAGCTTCGTCTTGGCTTGCAGCAGGCGTATTTTCTGACCAAGTCTGCTTGTAGTAGGGCTAGAAACATGGGACCAAAGATTTTTTTGTCAGTTCTTCTCATTGTATACAGAGGCCGAATGAGTGGCGGAGAGGGGTAGATATACCCAACGTTCAATCAGAGTCAAACGTTGATAGTCCCATGCTAACTTTTCCCACTGGCGTTTCCTTTCTTCTAGTGTCGATTCGGCCTCCCTATCCCATTTTTCCTGAATGGCTGTTAGAGAAAGAATTCCGGGTGAGCTAAACTGAGGGTGGACGACAAACTATAGCAAAGAGGTCGAAAGGAAAGCGGCCAAATTCGGCCTCTTTGGCGAGTGCCACGGACATGGTTTGATGTTCAGTGTATAGATGGAATTATACTAGCACGAATATGCAAGGATAGTAAAGAAGAGAATTGAAAACTTCGAGTGGGGGATTTGATTGAGGCAAGTTCGCCGTTCTCCATAATCCTGTAAAAAGACATTTGAAAAGACCCCTGAAAAGAAATAAATTCAGTGTACATGCGCAGGTATTACTGAACGCAGCATGAAATAATAGTATAATCAATTGGTCTGACAGGTGATTCCATATCCCACATAGTTGTATATTGTACATATGAGTAAAAGCCAAGTCCCATAGCCTCTGATGCAAAATAGGCGGACCAAATCAGCACATTCTGATAAGGACCGGAATATTCGCGTAATGATATATCGAAAAGAAACCCAAAAACTCCTGGTGGACAACTCGCTTCTGCTACCAAGTCCGGACAGACAATCGCGAAGAATCCAATCGTGCAAAGAACATTTTAACCGAGAACACCATCCTTCTTCCGGGGGCCAACAACCTTGGGGTACATTCTCATGAGGTGGTAGTTGACGGTGTTCTTCTTCTGCTCCCTGGATTTCTATACGCGGGGGTAACTCGTTAGAAGGATGTTGATAGTAAACGAAAAGAACGACGGTGGATTATAACGTACCGGTGCATCCATGCACTTCCGCAATTGAGCCTCGAGAGCAGAGCAGCCCTCTGCGCCATATCCAGCGGAAGCCCAGCAGTCTGTTTGTAACGCAATATTGTCAGTAATCCACTCATGATTTCAAGATTCGAGGTATTCGACATCTGGGATGCAAAGCCTGGGCGACGAGAGATTGACGGCTCAACATAGCCGCAGAAGAGGAGCAAACATACTAAGCATAGAAGACATCACAACCACGCAGGGGTTCTGCTCATTCTGATTCGGCCGGCGAACACGGAGGTGGTTGATGGTGTTGAGACGCATCGGGTTGAGCCGGGTAGAGAGGGAGCCTTTGGGTGACATGATGGGCAATTATTAGGTTCCTAAAACTGACAACAGAGGTATAAATCGGAGCGAGAAGAGGCACAATGCCTTGAAGCGACCGTGTGCGGGAGTAACGATGGTAGACTGGCGCCGGCGACGGATCTTCGACAAACAAAATCCGAAGTTTCGGGGACTCGCCGCGGAGGTGGATGACTAATCTTGGTCGGCCCTGGGGCTGTTTTGTCTACCTCGATGGCTTGCCACCTTATTAACAAAAGTCCTGTACATTCTTTTCGATACTGCAGGCTCATTAAATCCAATACGAGATTATTGAATATGTCCGTGAGATACGGTTTGTCAACACAGTTCCGTGGTGTTTCTTCAACATGCACCTTTAGAGCTCCGATAGCTCCCACGTCTAGGCGGTTCTCCGCATCGTGCCACCTGAATCAAACACCACCCTCGTCTACGGCTAAGACGGAGGATAAGGATGACAAAAATGGTTCTAAAGAGGAGAAAAAAGAAACTGCGATGGGACGCCGCCTGTCTCAGATGACCGAAGATGCGTTGCTAGAAGGTGGACGATCTGCGCAACGCAACTTCGAGCAGGCGGGGTTCTCAGAAGAGCTGAAAAATGAGCTTGCAGAGCGCATTGCTGCTTCTTCATTCAGGAGCCAGTATGCTGCTGCTCATTCTATAGTCGAAATGCCCGTATGTGATCCTTATCCTGTCCTACTGTCCAACAACCACTGACCCGCATTCCCTTATCGCAGTCTTTCGCAGGGCAGGGCACACGAGAGCAAGCGGCCGCTCCCGCATGGACAGGAACAGAGCGCATGGAGGACACGACTCTGCGTATGCTAGATGACGCGAGCAAACCAATCCGAATGCCTTACAAAATCCCCGATCCCGTGAACCTCAAACCCGCCCCGAAGCCCAAAAAGTCTCGCGCTGAACGACTTGCCGAAGCAAAAGAGCGCACTTCTACCTACACACAGAGCAAGGCTCCTGGATTTTCCAAAGAGGAGCGCGAGCATAAGCGCCGCGAGATGAGGGAGGGCTTAACGCCCGGGGCTCATTCAATGCCAATCTCGATTACGGGTCTTTCGTCGCTGGCAGATGAACGAATTCAAGATGCGATTGCGCGCGGACAATTTAAAAGTATACCTCGTGGGAAAGGCGTAAATACGAAACCAGACCACAATGCGAGCAGCGCATTCATTGATACAACCGAATATTTTATGAATAAGATCATCAAGCAGCAGGAAATTGTGCCACCGTGGATCGAGAAACAACAGCAGCTTGGTATGGAAATCAGTCGATTCCGTGAACGTCTTCGAGCGGACTGGCGGAGACATGCTGCGATGTTGATTGCGAGCAAGGGTGGGTCCTTGGATGCACAGATGAAGCGAGCAAGAGCCTATGCTGCCGCCGAGACTCGGTTGGCAAACAAAGCAAAGTTGGAGGCTTCGTTCGAAGAAGATACGTCTGTCTCGGAGATCAACACTGATGGCCGGATAGTCTCCAAGTCGGAGGTATCACCTGCGATCAAGAATGAGAGCGAGGAAAATTCGGAAGATCTGGCCCATCTTCCACCATTGCGAGACCCTGGATACCTCTCAATAGAGCGTTCCTATCACGAACTCGCCGTGAAACAAATCAATTCTCTCGCACGCACATATAATCTCCAAGCTCCGGCCTCCGCCCACAAACCATATATCAATCTTGATCGAGAGCTCAACGCATGCTATGCCGCGGTAGCGCCTGAGCTGGCGGAGGAAATTAAACGCCGAGCAACAGAGCGTGCGCGTCCATCATCAGTCGTTCCACCGGTTCCTTCCAGCAGGTTTGGGTCACTGGGCACGGCACAGACCGTACAAGTTTACGAAGAAGATCAGTCGAAGGGATACGGTATGAAGCAGTTTTGGCGCGATTTATTCACTAAATCCTGAGGACAGCAAATGACAAAACAGAGAACTCTCCCACTTTCCTTTTGTTCATCCTGTATAGGGTATATCGGAGATAATAATACAGCAATAATGCGCATAAAACATGAGCAATGGCACCCGAAATAAAACAGACAAAGACGATCTTTCCAACGCCACCTCCCAGCCATTCAACTTTCACCCATAAAACTGGATGGGAATCTGCAGTTTTCTCACGAAGCGTTAATAATTGCAGCACTTCGCTTTCTCGTGCACCATAGCAGGGTGAAGGGGGCGACAAGGCCTACGAGGAGGAAAGCCGCACCAACACAAAGTCCATTAGCCAAAATAAAACTGGTAGCGTCAATCCTCCTTGTGCCAGCAGCGGCGGCAGGCAAACCCACCACGAGGCAGAAAACAGAGACAACAAACACAACGAATGCCTTCCCGAGGCGAATCCAAAGGTACTTGTTAGCCATACGTCTTCCCGAGGCCGGATCCGGGAGAAGACGTGATGTCTCCCGTAAATCTTGCCACCTCACGAAAGCAGTGACGAGGCTGTAAAGAAAATAGATATGCAAGAAGACAGAGATGCCAAGGAACACAGTTCCGGCAAAATACGCAAAATCCGGGCTGGCGCCCGTGTACATGCCCAGGTAGCCATCCTTTGGTAGCCAGTCCTGACAAGTATAATGAGCCGCATTCGTATCCCCCGAGGAAGGGTTGGAAGTCATGTCGCTTGCTTCGTCTCGTTTATGCATGGGGATGATGAAATGATGCCACGGGATCTTTGGGAAGCCTCCTGGAGGCCAGCCGGCTTGTTCGAGGTCGGAATCACCGAAGGGTAAACGCGAGATGACTTCAACGTCGCCCACCCAGATCTCATTGACGGCGTTGCCTTGGTCGTAGAAATGGTCTGACTTTACGCCATTCACTGCGGAGACTTTATTGCCCATTCGGGTATTGGGATAAAGTGTTGGATGTGATGATATAACAAGAACTGTAACTTTTGAAGCGATATTGTATAAGGTACTTGAAAGTGATGGATGAGTATGAGTTCATCTTGTCAGGTTGACGAGTGATCCTGGAGTAGGAGTCATAAATATGCTATTTGGAAAGAGCAACGACAGGGTAGGTTCGAGTTGTTCAGTAGAATTATCTATTTAGAAAATACATGTTAAAAGGTAGAGATATCCTCGACAAAGCTATACATATTGTATCTTAATTTTCAACTATAATAGAATAATCTCCTTCATATTCAGTCCCAAAAGCTTCTCTCAGAGATGCTCGTCACTGTAGGTGATACGAATTGATTTTCACTATGCACTTGCGTATACTTCGAGGAATCAATCCTACTTACGAGATTCTAGTATATCCAAATGATCTTTATTTTCGAGCAAAGTCTATCTAAGAATATTCCAATGCACGGAGTATCCTCATCATAAGTTGAAAATGTTCTAAAATAGGCCAAAAAGGACTTTTGGCAAAAGTTAGGGTTCTCCCCTGTGAGTGGTCGCCGCCAAGTGATGATCGTGCATGAGGGCGCGTATTTGTGACCAACGACAGGCTAACTCGAATGCCTTGACCTTGCACTGACCCTGCACTGACCCTGCACTGGGCTTGCACTGACTTTCTCTTCACCTCATCACATCCTATGGCTGCTTCTTATACGTGACCCCTCCCGTGCGGCCCCCATCACCTTTGGAACATGTATCACCCCAAAGTATCACCTCAAACCCCCGTGAGATTCACCGTTTCGAAATGTCGATCACTGACTACACCTACTTTTAAAATCCTTTTCCTGTCCTATATTTTGTAATCGAGTCACCGGAAATGACTCCTCCGGTTGTCTTTTTTTGCCTGTCCTTTTTACTCTGATTGCATATGGTGTTCCGGTCCAGGCCCAGAACATCCAACACAGGTCCAATTCAGCCGCGCCCCCAACAATTGACAAGCCATTGCTAGCAATTCAAATTGGAAGCATTGTGGGCGCCTATGTAATCTTCGTCGCTGTCCTCCTAGCTCTACTTCTCTTCATCGGACGTCGTCTGCGTCGGACAGTTCAGTCGTCTAACTATACGTTGCATATGGAAATTCTGAAGCCTACCAGGCCTCCCGTCAGCATGGATCCCAGCCCAGTCTCTCCAATGTCACACAACCTCCCCAGTCCCAAGTCGGGAGGATTCAAGTCCTGGGGATCGTTGAACAGGAGTGCCAGGCCCTCCCAGCCATCCATGAACGGCAGCATGCTGACCATCGACGAGTCCATCGTTGCGAACGACAGACAACGAGCCCAGAATGATATGGAGATGCTGTACGCGGCGGTCATGGAACACGACGCCCAAAAAGCTTCGGGGGGTGATCTGTCCATCCGCGAACAAGACTTCCAAGCACAATCGCCAGACAGTCAAATCACAAATCCGTTCACTGACCGTGGCTCCCATGTATCGGATAATTCATTGGCGCCATTGGCACCATTGGCATCATTGGCACCATTGAAGTCCCCCACCAAGGGCTTCAACAGCTCCCGCTTATCCAAGCTCTTCACCACTGGCTCCCGCGCCAACCCAGACCCGAGTAAAGTGCGCTCGCCACGTCTGGCTACCCGCAAAATGTCCATCTCCTCCCCACTAGCCTCACCAGCAGTGCCTACGCCTCGAGCATATATGCACGAAGACCCGCCTCTTTCCCCGCGGATTTATAACCCCGGTCCACCTCCAGTGGTGCCGCGGCCCCAGGCGAAGGAGTCACTCATGCCTCCTCCTGGACGCGCCCGTCCACCGGCGCCTCTAACCCTGTCTACTCCCTCACCTTCTACCTCTGTCCCGTCCAATCTGCCATTCCGTGAGGCGTACCCGCCCCAAAGTGCCCCGGCTACCAAGACTACTATCTTGGAACGGCCGGTGAAGAACCGATTAGCTCCTGTCACGGGCATGGCTACACCGTACAGTCCGTACATGCCGTTTACTCCTGTAACGCCCTTTACCCCCGGGCGCACGGTGACAAAGCGACAACGGAAGCGCGAAGAGCGTGGTAATGGACTGCAAGTATTGAACGAAGACGATTTAGTCAAGGATGATGATGATATCTGGGGATGATAATCCGGGGAAACGGGTTAAATTGGGGAAATTAGGCGTTCAAGCATATCTACAGGGGAATGTTCACACATAAATACACTGGCTGTATAGTTCTATTTTCAGATCTAAATCCCCATTCTGTCCATCTACATCTTCTCCTTCAAATGCGTATTCCCCCTAACAATAGCCTCTGCAAAATCCGACCTCGTCCCGGCCTTCTCAAGACTCAAAAGCGTCTGAATAGTACACCCCCTCGGTGAAGAAATACTCTCCCTAACAACGGCAGGATGCTGTCCAGACTCCAAAACAGCCGACAACCCCCTGATTCCCTGCAAAACCAACTCCATCGCATCAGCCCTCTTAAATCCCTCCGCAACACACCCATCCAACAACCCCTCAATCGGCAATGTCAACGTCGCCATCGTCGCACCAACAAGCACAGTCGCTAGCCCAATCTGCTCAGGACCTAGGTACTTAACCGCACCGACATGCTTGAAAATCCACTCCGTGGTCTCAACCATGGCTTGCGGGATCGTCGGCGCAGGAGTCTCAATGATCGTCATCGACTGCCCGAACTGCGCGCCCATGTTCGGGATGGCTTTCATGAGGTGCGGGGAATCCGCGAGGTTGTCTGGGTTGATGAGACGGGTTAGGGCTGGGCATGTTGGGCCTGCGAGCATGCTGATGACTAGTTTTCCGGCGAGGGCGTCGCGGACGCCTTCTTCGCCTAGAACGGCTTCGGCCATGAAGGGCTTGCAGCCGAGGATTATTATCTCGGATTCTTGCATTGTTTGCACAGTTTTGTCGGAGACGACTTTGATTAGTTCTTGGTGCTCTGGTGCGATTGTCTTCTGGAGGCGGGATGCTGAGTTGGCTGTTTTTGTGCAGGCGATGAAGCGGGTTATTGGCTTAGGCGTGGTTGAGGTGTCTTTGCTTGAGAATGCGCTGTTTAGGAGGCCGTTTAGGACGGCGCCTCCCATGTTACCTTGAGGGCATTGTTAGTGGCGGTTTACTATTGATGGTTATGTTTGCTTACCGCATCCAATGAATCCGAGGGTCTGTCCTGAAGCCATGATGATATTCTAGATACTGAGAGAGAGGGTTAATTGTGTGTTCTGAGTTGAGGGGTTGGCTATCTCTTGACTCATGCATCTCGGGTGAGGTGCCCGACATTGGCGTTCGGCAGCCGATGCCGAGATTTGTTTTATATATTTTATTAGAATCATAAAGGCGTTTCAAGATATATATTTTTCTTATTTAAGAAGACATGTCAATTGCTCACGAATTGCGCATGCTGCCCGGGGCTAGTTGGGTAGTCGTGTCAGTAATTTCGCTTTTGACTGTATGCCATCTCTTCGTACAACAGTGGCAAAATCCAATGATATAGGAGAATTGAAATGTAAATGAAACTAAAAATATCTTGAGAACATCCCTGGAGGAGGCCAAGCCAAACGAATACGAAGAACTTAAAGGCTATCTGATTCTGGCCTTAGGCATACATCCGCCTTACCAGTGGCGTATACAAATTTCCGCATTGGGCTTGGCTGCGCATCCCCGAATGCAGCAGGGATTGCCGCTATCATCTTTGATATTTTTGATTATAATGTACTTTGTACGAAGTAGAAGTTCTCCTCTTTTAACTGAGACTTTCCATAATTGTCATCTGAAACTGTGTCTTCAATTGTTGAGTCACAATTCCTGATCGTTTAATCAACTTTTTGCTGATCTCCCCCCGCTCCTCCCCCACCTCATAAGCAGTTGTCGTCATCATCGGAGAAGGCAACCTCGCTCTCTCCGACCTCCGAGAGTTATTTCGGTCGGGACTTCCAAGGCCCCTGTTTTAACTCCATTAGTACTTGGCGCCGGATACCGTGTGTGTACAATAATAGGCTGTAGGGTGTTTCACATCTTGGCAGAGGCGTGGGTTGGGACTGCCTTGTCTTGGCTAACTGGAACTCCTTCGCAGATTTTCCTTTCTTTCCCCTCCATCCCACTACTCGTTTACACCCTCCTTTTTGTCTTCCGGGCACGAACCGCCTTAATGCCGCTCACCATCCTCTCCCGATCGCAGCTCCGCGAGCTGCTACACGCGCTTTCTCGCGACGAGATCCAGAATCTGCAGCGCAACCTCGCTGAAGCTCTACGAGAATACTCCAGTGGATCCCAGGAGAAGGGTTGTTCAGCAGCCTACCAACCCCAGCGAACCGCCATTACTCGTCAGAATGGCTGCACCACCCTCTTCATGCCCGCCAGCACAGGCCAGACAATCGGCATCAAGATGATTTCCCTGCAGGACGGGGCTGCTGCCGGCTGTGCTATTGAACAGGATACTGTGGATGCCCAGGGGAAGGAATATATTTCCTCGCGCCGACGAGGCTCTTTCCGGAACTCCGTGGCTTCCTTATCCTCCGATTTGAGTGACCTGTCGGTGGGCTCCCAAGAAGATAAGGAGGATAAGGAGGATAAGGAGGACAGCCTTGTCACTACCGCCAATGATAGCAGTGCGGCAGGATCAAGCACGGAGAGTTCCACCCTCCTCACTGGCTGTGTTAATCAGCAAAATGTGACCTCGAACATTTCTAAAACTCTTGGCGCTTGGCCAGCCGCAGGAACTCGTGACACATCGCCCCGCGGTAGTGTGACGCTTCTAGATGACGAAAGTCTGCCATTCGCCTTGATCAATGCCCATGAGCTGACGGCATTCCGCACGGCCTTGGCATCGTTGATGATGTTCAACAGACGCAAGAAGGTGCGCACTATCGTTGTATTCGGAGCGGGCACCCAGGCCTACTGGCACATCCGCTTGGCGTTGGTTCTCCGTGGTGAGGATATCCGCCGCGTATACATTGTGAACCGATCCTTCGAACGCGCAGCCAAACTCCTGCAGGAGATCTATCGGTCCGAAAACAACAAATGGCGCAGAGATGTCAAGTTCTCCGCCATCAGCACCGATTTCGGCGAGTATAGTCGTGTTTTGAAGGAGCACGTGCGCAAGGCTGACGCGATCTTCTGTTGTACTCCCTCGTCGGAGCCCCTTTTCCCTGCGGAGTACCTCACTTCGCCCGAAGGCCGTCAAAAGGGCCGGTTAATTTGTGCAATTGGATCATACAAGGCACATATGACCGAGATCCACCCGGAGATCCTCCGAGATGAGGTCAACATGCAAGCTACGCATAGCGGCTGGTACAAGCATGTTCACCGTAGTGGTGTGATCTTAGTGGATAGCCTAGACGCGGCCATGAAAGAGGCGGGTGAGATTATTCAAGCCGGAATTAAGCCGAAACAAGTTGTGGAGTTAGGCGAGCTACTAATGATTCGTGATTCTACCCGTGAAACGGCGACTGTGGATGAGGAAAAGGGCCTGCGTGAATGGGCCCAGCGGGGAAATGTCATTTACAAATCCGTTGGGCTTGGGCTGATGGATCTCGTGACTGGCGGAGATTTGGTGCGCTTGGCACGGGAGCGGAAGTTGGGCACGACAGTGGAGGACTTTTGAGGTTTGAGCCCTGGAGGTTTTTTTTTCCTTTGCATTAATACTGTGACTTTTGATATTCTTGAGACTTTTGCTGCCCAGATGACTTTTATTCGATACCTTTTTGCTTATTTTACATTGTTTCCTATTGGTTGGTCTTCTTTGGACTTCTATGGGTTGTTCCAAGGAAATGCTTGAAGATCAACAGATCGCCCCGGAGAGCCACAATATCTTAAATTAAGAGACATTTGAACAAGATGGAAATACAGCTATAGAGTTGATTGTAGTATGAAATAACATTTAAATAAGTAATCTATATAGTATATATAGTATAGTATATATAGTATATAGTATGTAGTATATAACTGCAATCAAAGTTGAATCATCGGAAAAAAGCTTATACATAGTGGGCTGATGGTCTGCGTCACCTGTCATGTAACTTTTTGGACTTCCCTTTTTTTTTTCTTTGTGGGCTCCAACTTCGCATTACCAATCCAGCTATTAATATTGGATCTTGAGCTGCGCACGAGTCTTCACCCCGCGCAGTGAGGGGCCAAAGCAGGGATAAAAAAAACTATTTCCTATAAGTCTCGAGATTCCCCAGAAAACCGCAAGATATCTTCACCATGCGAAACACTACCTGCTGCTTGCCCAATGGGCTCACTTTTGACGTATCACCCGTTTTTGGTGGTGTCACATTCAAATCCACCGACTTCAACATACATCACAAGTCCACATTCCCACCAGGTTGGACAATCATAATCAATACCGCGAAACCTCCCAAGACAGAGCAGGAAGGGGGTCAAGATTCAGAGAAGCCCCGCGCAGATGACGACAATTTCACCCGTTTCACTACCCCCACCTTGACCCGCGACTCCCTCTACATCTCGTATATAGTCAACCCACCATCCAGCGACTTCAAGGCCGTGACCTCCCCCACACGCCATATCGCCATGATGCTCTGGGCAACTCTATGGTGGTACTTCCACGAGCCAGAACCAGACCTGCACGTGGAGACCGCCGCATCAAGCAGGACCCCACGCGACGGACAGCCCAAAGGCGACTGGCGGATCAACGTCAAGCGCGAGGGAATCTTCAAAGGCCGGAACCTGCTCCAAAAGCTGGAACGAATGGGTCTAATCGCGACCGAAGACTCCTCCGTCGGCCTGCAACCCGTCGAATCCCGCGACTGCAGCAGCTGGACATCGATGTTCGTAAGCCGACGCAGCTTCTGGCAGCTCGACCCACGTCTCTTCCTCTTCACATTGACCCCGCGCGGAACTGCATCAACACCGCCCTACCGGTCGGGCACTGGGTCGCCCACGCCCGAAGGCCTATCCAGCGCATCGACGACATCGCTAGCACCCATGGAGGCAACCTTCCACACGTCGAATATGGGCCAGTTCACCTCGGTAGGACCGTTTACGTCCGGCAGCCATTTACCAACATACTACCCGCCACCGCCAATGCAGTTCACCTCGACGAACGGGGTGCGGCACCCCGTGCGTCCGAAACCGCCGCACCAGGGCGAAGTCTTCTACGTGCGCTACATCCCGAGTCTGAGCCAGTATCTCTCTTTCCGCGTTGCGTTTGTGCCGATGACGTCGCAGAGCTCTGGGTCTGGTAGTCGGCCCGGGACGCCTGTTAGTAATTCTGTGACTAGCATCGCGCAGCATCTCACGGAGGATATCTCCTCTGATCTGGACACGCTGCATCGGTGGATGAATGTGCCGCGGGTGGAGGCGATGTGGGCCGAAGGTGGACCAAGGCCTGTGCAGGAGAAGTTCCTGCTGGCTAGTCTGACTAGTCGACACAGTTTCCCTGCCATCGGGTGTTGGGACGGGAAGCCATTTGGGTATTTTGAGATCTACTGGGTTAAGGAAGATCCACTGGGACGACTTGTGGACCATGTGGGAAATTATGATCGGGGTATTCATTTGCTTGTTGGGGAGCAGGAGTTCCGGGGCGCGCATCGGGTTGCGGTGTGGTTGAGTGCGTTGGTGCATCATTGCTTCTTGGCGGATCTGCGGACTGAATCTGTGGTTTTGGAGCCGCGGGTTGATAATCTCAAGTGAGTTGCACAACTGGCATTATTGCCGAAGGAAAGGAAGGCAAGGAAAATTAAGGTGCTAACTTCTGACAGACTCATTAATTACCTCCAAGAAGCAGGCTTCTACAAAGAAGGCGAGGTCAGCTTCCCGCATAAGCACTCTGCCATCATGAGGATCAAGCGCGAGTACTGGGAGAGCCCGGCTCTATAGAGCTGTCAGAGCGGCGATTTGCATTAAGATGATCACGAGTAACGAAACAGCTAGCATTGCCTGGATTTTGGACCTTTCTTGTTATTTGACTTGATTTCAACATTGTCTTATTTACCATGGGCTGGCTTATCTCAATAGAGTGCGGTTATTGCTTCTTGGACTGGGTGGCGTTTGATTTCAATCTTTTATTTTATACCTCCACTCCTTTCCCGGGCTGATATGGTTGCTTGTAGATGCATAGTAGTCCTGCTCCAAATAGCACCTAACTACCCCGTACAAAATTCGATAACTGTCTGCGATTCCTCCAATTTCAAAGGCTTCGATTCTCCAGATTCACTCACTCTCGCTCAGCGCTCTCCTATTCACATTCTTTTGTTTCCCGCTAATGAGGCTGAAAGTAGCTTTGTAAGACAGGCTCAGAGCATTGAGGGTTAGCCTAGAGGTCAGTTCCGAATTTAGGACATTCCTTGGCTACCCTGGCATATGCGTAATTTTCAACCAATCCGAGGCTTTCAACAAGATCCCTAGATACATAGCAGTCCGGCCCCAGATAACACCCAGCAACCTTTCAGTACAAGAAATCCCAATGCTTTAGCGCCCACCTGCAACGAATGCTTCCTGTTTGGGAGTGTTCAAATTCCCTGTATGCACTCATGCTTTCTCAGCCCTCTCAGTGGTCTAATTCAATCTTTGTCCAGACTCCTTAATTTCCCGCTGATAGGGTCTGTGAACGTAGCACTGCGATTGGGGCACAGTATGCTCAAGGTTAGCCTTACTTCACGGAGGAGGTCAACTCCAAATTGAGGATATTCTTGAGCTAGTGCGGCAAATTTGTGGGTTTCACTTTGAAGATATCCCCCAACAGAGGCAGCAGCCAAAAGCCGGCGTACCCGGATGGCCACCAGGCAAGAGAATTCCAGAGATAATGTCTTCACGTCCTATCCAAAGGGTGTTGTTGTTAGTTACATCCACTCGGTCATTGTCGTCGGGATCTGGATTGGCAAGAATTATTTTCTTGATATATCGGGCAGTCTGAGATTCCAATCCGGTAATCTCGTACTTGTCTGCAAGCCTTGCAAGCTCTATTATGGCCGAAATATGCTTCCCGGGCTCTTGAATATTAAACTTGATATAACGGAGATACAGCCATTGAAAGAGTGCTTCCAGACTCTGCATAGAGATAACTCCTTCCATTTCTTCCAAGTCCACTATCTGTTCTCGGCTCTCTCGAAAATGACCTGATAACATGGCCGAGAAAACAGGTGACTCTGCGCAGAGAAATCCTTTGGAAATGGTATAGTGTTAGACAGTGTACGCCATGGTCGAGTAACACCTTACTAACGCTGCTGCGAATTCCTCAGCGCTTGCTTGAGATATCATACTCATTTTAACTTTGATGAATCCCCTGTTTGAAAAGACTGGCAGTGAGGTGTTAAGGAGAGGATTGACGAGTTATAATGGTCTTTAATGTTGCTTTCTACAATGACCTTCAATGTCATTTGTTCGTCTACTGTGCTATGACTACAAACGACAACCCAGCGTAATTCAGTGTACTGTTAGCCAAAAGAGGTGTTTGCTGCAAAATATAGACATCCGAATTAATTCTTCAATCATTTACCTAAGCTAACTGAATGCGGTTGTGTGCCAATTCCGATATCCCAACCCTATACTATTGCCCACACCGTAGCTTCTCAAGTCCCCGAGAAATACTGAGCTCCCGCATTGCCTTCACACTGGATGCCGCTCAATCCTTGCCCAGATAAATCGGTTTGTTGTCGATAGGATCTCTGAAACTGATTTGACCAACGGGCCCGTTTGGCGCACTCAGAACTAGCCGCACCTCTCGGAGAAGATCAGCTCCAAAGTTGGGCTGCTCCGCAGCCTCCTGGGCAAACTTGTGGGTTTTGCCTTCAAGATACCCTTGGACACAAGCTGCAGCTAAGGTACGGCGCACCGGGTGGTCGCGAGGCAGCAAAGTCCCCGAAACAAGGTGCTGAGTTGTGAGCCAGTAGTTCTTCTCCCAGGGAGCGGTGCAAATGACTCTCTTGATATCTTCGGCCAGATAAGATTCTATCTCAATGATAATACCGTACTTATCCGCAAGCCTTGCGAGCTCTATAGCAGCCGAGATATGGTTACTATTGTCGTCGATATCGAAATTGATAACCCGAAGGTATAGCCACTGGATCAGTGCTTCGACACCCTGTGTCGAGATGATGCCTGCCTCTTCTTGTAGGGTTACTGTTTGTTCTTGGGACTCTCGAAATTCGGACTTGAACATCGCCGAAAAGACTGGTGACTCTGTGCAGAGCAGGTCTCTCGAGATCGTGTATTCCTGACCGCTAGGTTCGAGTCGTATCTCGATGAGAGGGCCGTGGTAGAGTGGAACCATGCTGGGCAGATATAAATGTTAAGACATGCCTTTTATGGAATTTCAGCTTACTTACGCCTTGGCGAAGTGCCTAGCACCTGATTTAGATGTCCTGGGAATACTCATTTGAGCTTTGGCAGGGTGTTCGTAAGTTGCGAAGGGGAAGATTGGCTGATGGTATGGAGATAACATCATACAAGATTGTTTGTTTGTCTCCAGCCGCAGTGCGAAGAGGTATGTCAGCCATCGTCAAGCCTGGTAGTTTGGAGGTTGATGCCCGAGTTATGCCTGATTTTAGACGGGTAGAAATCATGATACCTGAAGTACTGACAGAGACCTTAATAAGCAAGGTATCTTGAACCCTTGGAGGTTCACCTTGAAAATCGGGTAGGCGAACTGAAGCTTTTCATCCAGTGCAATTTAACAGGAAACTGCTGCGTCAAATGTGTTAGGGCGATTTTGTGGTTCACTTCAATTTAGTGGGCATACATGTATGCTTTTGTACCCCCATAACCCCGCCTAGCTCAGTATGCAGCCACGTTTAAATAGTACGTGAAGTCGCTTTTGACATTGATTCTAGAGGATTTTTTCATTGCTGTCAACCTGGCCAATGATCTGACCTGGCACAGGAACTGGGACCTATTGAAGTTTTCGAGAAGGTTGAAACATTGTTGAACAGGCTGAAGCATTGCTGGTTTTCAACAGACAGTTGGTCGCGAAGTGATTACCTAGAGCATCGTATGTTTCAAATCATGTAATTCGTCTGGAGGTTGAATTTCTTCGAATGATTGATTTCGTTCTGGTTGCTGGGGCTGTTGTTGTTCTAGTTGTTACTCTGAGTAGAGCCTTGAGTATGCAGTATTATTGTTGATAGAATCGTACCGTTCGGTGTAAATCGACTCCAAGAGTCAAAAATAATCTTCAGTCTTCTGGGCAAATTTTTGGCTGTTGTATTCCAAATGCCCTGCGACACAAGCTGCAGCCAATTTACGGCGCACTATGCACAAGATTCTCACGAGGCTGGAAGATACCCGAAAATATTGTGCTCATATGTGAGCCAGGTTTTGTCTCGGGGAACATCGAAAATGGTTTTATCCTGGATATCTGAAACATACATAAGACATATCTAGAAGATATCTCGAATGTAATGTTCCTAGAATTGTAGGTCTTTCAGCAAAGCAATTGAAGATACTATAAATACGGGAAAGAAGAGAAGGAAAAAGTCAGGGAAGGTCTATGGAAGTACAAAAAGCAGAACCCCATTAGTCATGGTGAGGTTACACAATGTGGTCAGCTCGTGACTCACCCGACAGTTCTTCAGCACAGCCTACCTACATGGTAGCTGTGATTTGACAACCTAAAGTCACTCTACCTAGAAGACGTCCCTGAGCTATGAGGGTTTGGGATTTCAATATCTAAACTGAGCTTTCCATTTATGCTCACTTTGGATCGTTTCTCCGTAGGCAGATTCCTGGGAATTTTCAGAATACTTTTGTTTCCCTTACTGCAGTATTCCCTTGGTAGTTTCCCAAGATTGAGCATGGGGTGGAGGTTTTGGAGGATGTTCAGTGGCTGAGGATATGGAAGGATAGACCCTAGAAGGCTGGGAGGATGATAGGGGATGCTGATAGGGGATTATTTTAGGAAGAAGGAGACTAAAGCTATGACTGAGGCTTGGAATAAGGTTATTGGTAGGTACGTGCAAGGGAGATGAGGGGATGGGAAGGGGTATGCAATATAGGACCCTGGACGGATGCGCAAGGAGTACAGACACTATATTCTTACTATGACTACATTTCCAGGGCTCTAGAATCACAGTATTTTACAAGGAGATCCAAAATAGTGTCAAGTTTCATTGTCCAAGTAGGAGGTAAGTACATCAAAAGTCCAACGTTGATCGAGCGCGAGCGTAAATAAAAAGTCTAAGCGTAGTAATTCTTGAATAGCGTCCATGGAGTAAATAACGAGTGAAACGTAGACCATAAGCATAAAGATACCAGAGAAAAGACATACAAACGCCGGAGTCTCACGCGAGGCAGATGCAGTAGCGAGTGTAATAAATAAACGACGAAAGGAAAATCAGAGAGGATCACAGCTCTCACAGAGTCAGGCTCATACACAGGTGTTAGACATATGTTAACATCAAGGGCATTGAGAGCGAGGAGGGTATTGGCAGATGTGCGTATCAACGTGTGAACAGCTTTTTTTTTTTGTAAAAGCAGGAATATGGAAATTGAAATGGGGAAAGGAAATAAAAGTTCATAGGAGTTGTGGTGCGTGAGATAGGAGATATATCAGGAAAAATAGGAAATAGGTGAGATGCGTGAGTAGCATCGGTGATTAAGTAAAGATCAGATTGCTAAAAGAAAAACAAATAGGAAAAATGAATCGAGAACCGGCTCGATTTAGTGAGATCGACGACCACCCATGTAAGAGCTCGTCGCCGATGCCAGGAAGCGAGCGACGAAGCCGCCACTGTGCGCGTTGCTGCTGGTCTTGAGCTTCTTGGATGGCTGGCGGATAGGCTCGAAGGACTTCTTTGATTCGAGGTGGGGGACGTGAACGTAGCTGTAGTTCGGAGAGGCTGCGGACGGGCTGCTGTTTGGGTCCGTGAGCATGAGATCATCGATGCCCTGGGATGAGACCGTGCTGATGGAAGCTGGTGTGCCTCTTGAGCTGGGCGCGGCGCTGGATGAGCGCGAGCAGAGAGAGTTGAATGTCTCTGCGTGTGAGAGCGCTGGTACATCGCGGACGGATGGTGGAGAGATAGAGCGGTTGGCTCGGTTGGGAGATGCACGCTGGCGCTGGTAGGGGTTGTAGCGATCATGTTCAGAGACACTCTGTGCGGTATAGTGGGTGTTGTGCATGCTTGGGCATGAGACATGACTTGGCAGACGGCGGATAGAATTGTCGTTTGAGCGACGGGCCTCGCCGCGGGCTTCAAGCTTTTGGCGGCGGAGGCGACTGGCCAGCAGATCTGCTGATGCGTGGAGACGGCGCCTGGAGGTGGGTTAGTTGTGATCATAACAAAAGATTATAGAATGGGACTCCTGCATACCATTCACGGTGTTGTTGTTGTTTGTGGCGGTGCTCTTCTTCGGCGAGACGCTCTTGCTCTTGTGCGATCAGGCGCTGGCGGTGGGGAACGAGAAATGGCTCGAGATAGGTAAAGAGGTCTTGCTCAGTGATGCGCAGGTCCCAGTCGAGAAGGAAGAGGAGCTGGCGTTCCATGAGGTTGACCTCGGGGAGAGAGAACCCGAACCCTTCGAATCCCTTCACTGCGGTGTAGCGAGCCCAATGTTTGTTTTTGGGGCTGGAGTCATTCAAGTTCTTGGCGGCAAGGATGAGAGAGGCGAGGAAAATGCGGTGAACAGTGCAGCGCATGCCCTTTGCGACAGGTGGCAGACGCGAGCGCAGACGACCGAGGTACACGAGACAGCTCATGAGAGTGGGTACCTGCACCTGCGACCGAGCGACAAGTGAGGCGATGAAGTCCTCGATTGAGGGAAGGGCAGGTAGGTTAGAGGGCTCCATCGGAGGAGTAGATGGAGGTGTAGGTTGGCCATTCTGGTTGACTGTGTTGGTCACATGAGCCTCACAGCGGATGACTTGTGCTGCCTGTTGTGCCAGGTGAGCCACCATTTCCCGAGTGACTCTGGTGGTGACAAACTCATCGAGAGCTGCTCTGTTGAGTGACAATGAATCCATATTGTGATTGAAGGATATGATAGTGATGGTTGTCGGAGGAGAGGAAGGGTCGAGGATGGGAATTAAATATGTTGACAAATAGGCAGCGATCAAAGATGCTTTCTAGGCACAAATGAATTGTCTCGGGACAATCGAACTCAAGGTTGAGATAAAAGCGAAGACAAAGGTCTTTGTGTGTTTGGGGGGAGGGTATCAGATGCGAGTCGATACAAAGTGATGTAAAGACGTAAATCAGATCAAAGTTCACAATGTCCAGAGAAAAGCAAATTCCTGACCAGCAGGATAACTTTCAGATGAAGTAGTTTCTTTTCAAAAAAAAGAATGTTGCAAGTAAGGATGGGATAGTTCGGGTTGTCGTGTCAACGACTATCGATAGCCCTAACTGAGGTTTTCACAGAAACTGAGACCTGGCTTGACGGATATTTATTCGAGACACAACCCACAGTTAACTGTAAGTAAACAATATATCGGAAATAATGTTTCTGAGGGTGAAATTATTATAGAAAGCCGAATGATCAAATAGAATAGGGTATTATAAAGAAATGATGACGGCGTTGAGCATGTGGATGAATCTCGTGAAGAATCTGGGCGGAATACCTCTCTAGTTATAGTATCTGGTATGCGCCAGAGGGGAGTCGGAGGGGGGGATTACGGCTTCCCCTGCAAGGACCAGTCATCCAGTTAGAAGTGACAGAAAATAGGCCAAGCGCAGGGGTAGAAGAGAGCGAACCTGCATAGTTGGATCTAAGATACTCCAACCTTTTTTCGCGCGCGGAGGTCTGAGACGAGAGAAAGTGAGCTGATTTGTTCAAAGCTCAAAACGGGGTACGTTAATGATGTACACTTGATAGACTATTATTGTACCTGTGCGTTATTATCCCTAGATCCATCCAATAGAGGGTTTTGAACATCATTTTTCTTGCATTTACTGTTGGTATTTTGACCTTCGGGCTTTATCCAACTTGGTTTATTGATGTAGTGTGATAGGATTTCTACATTATACATACAAATCAAGGGCGTAATATCGCAAGTACAACTTCATAAACCCCGATCTATGATCACCGGTTCAATTATTTACTATGAAACTCACGTCTCATCTACGCGCTCATTCCATTCTTTGGACCTTGGACACGTACCAGAATAGTAACTCTCCTATCTAGCCATCTCATGTTAATAATGTTACTCTACTGCCTAATCTCTTCTACAAATCAAATTAACCAGTAAAACCAACAAAACCAACAAACCAACAAGTCAGTCATTACCAAAGACAGACCTCAGCTGAAAAAAAAAATGGTGGCAATTTCAGTTTGGCGCCGTGAACTCGCGTTAGTGCCCAATCACTCGAAACCTGTCGGTTTCCGCTCTGATCACCATGGGGCGAGACACACGCCTCGAATCCCTGTCAAGTGGTCCTTTCACTATTTTACTGCTTTAGTGCTTCACAGTCCTTTTATTCATTTCCACCCTTCTCATTGGATCCCAAATTGACCCCCCCCCCCCTGTCACAGTGCCAGTCTAGCGTGTTCGAGGGGTTATGCCTGATGACCTCCTGTAGGGAATTTATCTACGGAGTACGGAGTGCCAGATTCAAATTATCCGAAGAATCTATCCACCTCACATTAGGGAGGTCATATTATTATCCTTCCGACCTCCCCTTTCTCCCCGTTCCCGTATCTTCAGGTCGATCTATCGATTCCCCAACCTCTTTTTTTCTCCCCGGCCAATGCAGTCGAGGCCGTGGGATGCATGCAATCTTCCGTGCATAGCACCTCTTAGCGTGACTTTGGTGGACTTAGTACAAGCTGCTCCGTACCCTAAAATAAGACAGAATACACAGAACACACTGCATATGCATCTATATAAGCGCCGGTCCCCTGGGCCTTTTCCCCTCTCTTCCCGCCTTCCCGCTCAGCGCTTACAATCCCAACATGTTGGAAGCGCTACAGTTCGCGTTTCTAATTTTATGTATTCTCCATTCTCATGCAGTATACTAGAGCATTTGAGGTTATTCTTAGAATTCTCCACGCGCGCTGGACCTGCGTTTTTACTTCCCCGGACCCCCATGCTGGGATTGTGTACGCGGGTCGTCACCCGCCCTTCCGCCTGAGCCGAATCACTAGACGAGATGGAATGTTGGAATGTTGGTGTGAGGCTGCGCCTCGTTTCATCTGGGCGTATCGCCGCTGGGAGTGTTGGTTATACGGTTGGTTGAGAGTGGCTGATTTTGTTGTTGGTTTACACAAAGTACATCACTCTTTGTTTTCCATGTGTTGGTGTTCCCACCGTGGACCGGGCTGCATCATTGTTGGTGGGCCGTTGTGATCCCTAGAGCTAAGCGCTTGGGATGGGGCGGTTTCAAGACCATAGGGCTGCTTGTTTCAGTGTTGGGTGGGCGGTTAGAGATTGTGTTGGTGATGTGATGTTGTATGGCTGATGCGTCGTGTTGGTGTGAAACACGGAGGATGCGACCGTAAATATGTACGGAGTACATACAACATGGCACTAGTAGGGTGACAGTGTGCCCATGTGTCTTGACATCACAATAATTATGAATCTATTATTGGAACAAGTCTGGAATTATCGCTCACTCTGTTGTTTTGTAGAATTGGGGTTGGATTGAATTCTGGATTTATTCCATTTCTTAACGATATACTACCATCTCCCCATCCAAACCCCCGACCACACACTTTTGTTAAAAATAACCTAACGGGCTGTTTAAACAACAGAGACAGAGTAAGAAGAAACAGCCATGCTGGCCTTGCCAGTGAAAGGCTCAGTGCCAGCCTGAACAGCGATCAAGTACAAGCTGGAGCTCAGAGCCTGGTTGGTCTGGAGGTACTTGAAGAAGTCCAAGAGATCACCGGAGTAGCTCGTGATGGGAGACTTAGCGACGAAGCTGTACACGGTCATGGCACCATTAGGACCGACGTACACATCCCACACGCTACCGCTGATAGTGACAGTAGCGATGGGCTGGCCGGTAGACGAGATGGCGCCGGCACCACCGTAGGCAGCAAGCCACACCATGATCTCATACTCCTCGCTGCCGTTAGCAGTAGAGCTGAGGAACATATCGTAGGCGACATCGGCGACGACATTGGTGGTGGAGTAGCTATTCGAGAGCATGGTTAGCGGAGATGTTCATTGTAAAGTATCCATGTGTCACCACTCAAAGCTTACCTCCATTTCCAGACGGACTTGATGCTGTTGACAGCGCTCAGAGTTCTAGGAGTGAACTGCAGCTTGGCATTGGCATAGCTCTTGACCTGCCACGCGGTGCCGGCCCACGACCATGAGGTGTGCCATGCGATGGTGTTGCCGTTGACGGAGTCGAGTCCAGTGCACTGGGTGCCGGATGGGTCATCGGCCTGGCCCCAGAGGTTATTGTAAAGGATGTAGTCGCTGGTGGTGGCAGTACCCCACTGATCGCAGAAGTCTGCGCGACGTGTGAGAGCGGCCTTAGCAGGGACGGAGGCAGCGTTGCCCAAGGTGGAAAGCGCCAGGGAGACGAGTGCAGGTGCGATGAAGGACTTCATTGTGGCTGTTGGATCGGATGTTCAGGGGAGAGATGGAAGTGTTAGTATGGAAATAAGACTCTGGCCGTATGGAACGGGAGATGTTGGTCTGTTTATATATGCCATCTTCCCTCAGATGTCATCCGTTTTGGAAATTAACCTGGATTGATAGTGGATTCATGTTCCGTATAGAGCACGGAGGAGGTCCTGTCTCAAATTTCATATTGGGACGTGCTATTCTCCATCCATCGAGCTCATGACTGGAACGACTCCACAACGGCCGGGTAATCCCAGACTTGCAAGGGGAGAATGGGGCTACCGACCGGACCAGGATTGGGGAGAGTGCCGCAGCCACAAAATGCGCCTCCTTCGACATCGTGGAGGAAATTTTCCACCACCGGAGGCATGCTGTGCAGGACGTTAGCCGTTTTTCTGCCGATTCGGGAAGATCTCCGAGCATTGACAGCAAATAACATGAGACAATAGCGTGGCAGAGCGGGTCGCGGAGGATGTCTGTGTCTAAAACACAGTCAAATCGGCGATTGTTACGGGAACAGGTAGTGTCCGATTTCTTCAAGATTCCCCTGAATAAAGTGTCAACTTAGCCCCGAGGAGTATCTGCGAAGTTTCTCCGAGGGTAATTTTACTTACTTTTCCGTGTTATCCAGGACAACAGTGTCAAGATTGGTTCAAAAAACCTCAAATCAGCCACATCGGCGCCTTGGCACTTCGGCCGGTTCTTCAGGCATATGTACCCCGCAAACGCAGCCCAAGTTCCCCCGGAAATTAGAGACTAAGTGCAAAATAGCCTGAATATTTGCTCTAACCCAGAGATTGCGGAATGCTCACCGTTCTTCAATGGGCGATGATCTTCATTTTGACCTTCAAATTGAAGTGACAGTGCAGAAGCCACATGGCTCTTGCCATCGTTCGATGTCCTCAATCGTAAGCCACATAGCTTAGGCATGGAGGCACCACTGCCGTCATCGCTCAATAACTGTATTTAGCCTGTAAAAGAGTATTTGGCCGCGTATGCAGCCTCTGCTATAACCTTTGATTTAGCCTGCAAGCTTCAAGTGCATAACGATATATTGACCATGGCATGTTGCTGACGGCAAAAGTCGGAGCCTATCCCAGATTTAGCCGCTGAAATAGTCTGGAGCCGCCGACCCAGGAGTTAAGGATTTCCTGTGTCTATAAAACGAACACAACTACTCCCATGAGCAATTCGCGTCGTGGAAGAGGTCTTCGAGCAATAGAATGACACAAGAATAACAGGATGGACTAGGAAGCGGGACAACAAGAACTAGCAATGGCAAAGCAAAGGAGAGAAATAACTCTGAAATTGAACTGGCTAGGAATAATGCCCGAAGCATGAGGGGGAAAAACAGAAATAACAAAGAATATGTATGAAAGAGAGAGGAATCAACCAAGCATACCCTGGAGTAAACAAACAGATGGGCCTCAGGCAACCATGTCAACAAAGAGCAACATCAAATAAAAGACCAATTCTCGGCAATCCGTGGACAACGGAGAGCTATCTCTGTGGAAATGGTTCAAAGTTGGCTCAAAGAGCACGTTAGTCAGGGAGGGCTATCTCCAGTGTAGAAAGAACAGAAAGATGGCTTGAAGAGCACGGTGGAAAGGACGGCCTTTTCCGTAGAGGCCATCGCAGTTGCCAACCCTTCGTCCTAGCAGGGCACTTCTGGGGCGCCTTGCGGCATGTTTGCTCCTAGGCATGCTTCGTGCCATTAGCAGCCCAATCAGAGTGAGCGGGAAAGAACAGTCTATATCCACAAAGGTTCATAGGAGTGTCCTCAGCTGGAGCTGCTCACTGTTGCCTCCCAAGACATACTTCGTGCTATTCGCAGCCTAATCGGAGCCATAAGGTAGTCGAACGGAGCAATGGAGTGCACATGGGAAAGGACAGTCTGTATCCACAAAGGTTCATAGGGGTGTCCTCAGCTGAAGCTATTCACTGTTTACCTCCCAAGACATGCTTCGTGTCATTAACAGCCTAACCGGAACCGCATCAGAGACTCCTACCTTTTGGGCCATGGGGGGCGAGCTGCGGGTGGAAGAGGGACAGACAGTTAATAGAAATAATAAGGGAGGAGGGAAGAGTGGTGAAGAACAATAAGTTGTCAGGCTGGGGTCACGGGTGTTGAGGAGAGGAGAAAGGAAATGAGAGGGGACAAGGATTTATACTTTGGTAGTGGCTGAGGTCGATGAGCGTGGGTTATAAGTTGCGACGCAAAAAGGCACCCAGTGGCTTAAGTTGATGGTTCGCTGGGATATATGCACTAGGAAACTGCGATCAATACATCTGTGGATATATCGTGAACTCGATTTGAGATCAGGTACACATCTATCAGAAATATATATTATCCATGTCCAGGTCAGATATCTCCCGAGGTCCTATATCTTGCTGACCAACTAAATCATACCGCCCATCAAGACGGTCAAGCTAGTCCTGTGTCCCAACCCTCACATCATGCGCAATCTCATTGCGTTCAAGGCTTAAAAGCATCTCACTAACGCCAATCGTCTTACCCGATCTGTTCGGGAACGAAGTTGTGGCCCCTAGAAAAACTTGACGATGATGGCGATTCCACTTATCGCACTATACCGAAGTTTTAGGAAATTGGAGAATGCACACTGGAATTCTATCCTAAGGGAAGCACTGTTTATATGGACTGAGCTTGATCGCCTGTCAGAGCCTCAGGCCAGGTAGACAGCGATACGCCTAATGGCCCGTTGACTTCGACCCAAAAAGTGATTAGTATATATCTAGAGCTGTTTATGGAGATTCCGTCGTCATCGGAACATTTGGTCTGTCCTTCATTCGAATGTAGGCCGTATAACATGTTTTGTTCGGTACCGAAGAACTAACACCTGAACGACACCGAAATGATTCACATGTTCGGCACCTTGCCCGGACTGCGCATGAAACTGCGTAGATGATTTCAACAATGGCAGAGAGGTGAGACGAGACGACCTGCCAAGGGCCCCAATGGTGGTTGCGACCCTAAGCAACGTACGCTTCCGACTCGCCTGAAAAGGCGGCGAGGTTGTCACCGGAGGTTACAATGAAGTGAGTTGCTCAAAGAAGGCACCGGCAGAGGAACCTTGTTACAGCTCGGCTAGTGACAACGGCATCTGCTGAATCAATTCCGTCTTGAACCTCGGGTAGTATAACAGAAGGATAAAGGTCGATATCTCTTGGCATCGGGTTCTGCAGACGGGAACTTCTGAGTCTTGGTTACGGATCAAACGTGAGCCATCATTGGACTAGTATTATTGGAATGCTGATAATGTACGGAGTACGGATTACTTCGTAGGCAACATCATTGACAAAGAAGATATCAAGGACAATTGGCCAATAGAAGTGAGGACAATTCGGATTGCGAGCATCCGGCATGGCCTGTTTACGAGTCAACCGAAGTAAACAGTGCAAACACATACAAACACATTGCAAAATCATTCAATTTTACCTCCACCGATATCACCAGCACATGGGAGGTGCATGTATTGAACTATGCAATGAGACACATTTGAGTAAGGCATTGATATATATATACTGTAGTATTTAATTGAACAAAAGCGAGGGTGTTTCGACTATTCAAATTGTTTTAGTTTGATGCCCCACCGGGTGGAACTCCGGGGTCCAGGGGGTGAAATTTAAATTTAAATGCTCGATTGCCTCTTTTTTTTCAAGACTCCAGGACCCTTCCCCAATTCCCAAGATGCCTTCCAAATCCTCCAAGTCCTCCAGCTCCGGCTGCCGCTGTCGCTGCTTTTCCTTGAAGACCCTGAGCTACATCGCCATCTTCCTGGCTTTGTTCTCTGCCGTCTACCGATTCCTCGATGCGCGCCTCGAGCAATTCTACATCTTCGACCCTGAGCACCTGCACGATGTGTCCCAGCGCGCCATCAGCGCCCACGGTGATGACACTCGCTCCGTTGTCAACTTCATTGTTGCCGAGTTGGAGCAGAAGGTCGGCCCCAATTACCTGAGCACCCAGGAGGAGTGGGTATTCAACAACGCCGGCGGCGCTATGGGTGCCATGTACGTGATCCACGCCAGTATCACTGAGTACCTGATCGTCTTCGGTAAGTTTTGCGCCCGCGCCCGTACTCAGTCATATCCGATTTCCTCTTCCCCTTCTAACCACATGAAATCTCCGCAGGCACCGCTATCGGAACCGAAGGCCATACCGGCCGCCACACCGCCGACGACTACTTCCACATTCTCCACGGCACCCAGCTCGCCTATGTCCCCGGCGAGTATAAGCCCGAGGTCTACAATACTGGCAGCGTGCACCACCTGGTCCGCGGCGAGGTCAAGCAGTACAAGATGGACGAGGCTTGCTTCGCGCTCGAGTACGCCCGTGGCTGGATCCCTCCCATGCTCTTCTTCGGTTATGCCGATACCTTCTCCAGCACCCTGGACTTCCCGACGCTGTGGGCTACCACACGCATCACTGCCCGTGAGATGGTCGGTAACTTGATGCAGTTCAAGCTGTAATTGAGTGTACAATTTTGCTGTGTGTTTATATGGAGGCTTGGATTGGATTGATGAGGTCTATGTGGAATGTATGATATGGGCATTGGGATTCGATTCTGTGTGTTGGGCACCTGGCGTGGTGCTATTTCGGTTGTAAAATTACTGGACATGGTGGTTGTTTAATCGGTAGTACCGAGCATATCTTCTAATGAAATCATCAGCTGAAATCGTTGAGCTGGTTTTGTAGCACTGGTCATTGAAATTGAAATTTAGCTGTGGTTGATATACGACATGGCATGGCCATAGCCCGAGTTACATACTGCTTTTGTCGTCGTCAATCATCAAACTAGTAAAAAAAGCCCCCACTGAGCCCTTCAAGTATGGAAATTGATACTCCGATGTCGGATCAAAGACACACCACCTGAAGGTCCTCGTCAGGTACGTGGACCAAGGCGGAGTCCTCGAGACCCATGACGATATGCCCAATAGCCTTCGCGAACAGCTGTATGCCGAGGGAGACTGGCGACATGAAAAGCGGAATAAACCCCTGGATAATTCCGCTATGCGTTCTCCGATCAATACCAATACTCTCCCTGCTGCATCTCAACAATCGGTACCTACTCCTGCTAATGATGCCTTGCCTGCTAAGACCGGCTGTGCTAAATCAATCATCGTTCATGGGCTGCTTGATGCTGGAGGAATATACCGAATGGCAACAATCATGGGTGAGCAATGAAATTTTAAGGGATAATATCATAAAAGCACGTGATATGACCATCGAGAACTGCCTGAGTCATGTAGGTTTGTGAGGATCAAGACCCAGGTTTTTCTTTGTCAAACACGGCGTGAAGGTAGGGGCAGCCCGGCGATTCGTACGTGACATTGGTCTTTGGGTGAAACGACGCGGAGAAGTTACTTGCAGCGAAAATACTAGCAATTCAGTCTAGATATGCTACAATATAGAGTAGCCCACACCGGCATGCTGCGGTCATCTCCATACTCTAGCCTTCCGGGCTCCGTGGGGCCGTCCGGAGATGTGGGGTACTCCGTAACCGCTGTCCGACTCCTTCAACCATAGACTATCACAGAACATCTCGGTCAGTCAATTCTGACAAAAAAATTTTTTGCCAGAAACACGGTCAAGGCTGCTTCCGCACAAGTCACGGCCGGCAGTGCCTCGGTCCCAGGCATATTAGGAGCATTGCCCGTATCCACTCAACTCGCCCACCTTACACACCCATCACCCATAATGCTGTCTCAAGCCAGGATCATGTTCCGCAAGCTCCGTGGTAGTGGCAGCCGTAGCAGCCGTAGCAGCGAGCCCGCGCCATCAGCGCCAGCCACGACAGCAGAGAGCGAAATTGTTGACCCATTCCCTCGCGCTATCCATATCAGCGACGTGAAGTGGCCACCCACCAAGCTACCCTCCGATTCAAAGTCCATGTCCATTGTAGTCGCGAATGCCAAAGGTGCCGCCGATTACTTACTTCTTTATAGGGTACGTACCCAGCGCAACATGCTCTGAGTACTCCCGGCCGAGCTCACCCCGCGTGTTTCATTAGCTACTCCAGAGAGAGAAGGGTTACTACGAGTTCGACCCTATGGGCGGCTTAGACGCAGATTACCTTTGCGACGGTCACGTCTACAATGTCTGGTTCAGCCCGCCCAGCGTCCTGGGGGGTGGCCTAGCTTACTCCTCCCTCATGCAGCATATCTGCCTCATCTTCACGTACGACGCTTCGTCGAGGGAATCGTGGGACGAGATGGTCGCCGCCTACGAGAGGATACGCAGCCGCTGCGAAGACGGGGTCTTCCCCTTTATTGCGACAATGATCGCCGCCATGAGTGAAGGTGAAGCCCTCGTGTCGCACATAGAAGCCGAGGCGTTTGCAACCCAGCGGGACTGTCTCTTTGTCAAGTTCTCTCCCGCAACTGGGCGCGGCATCTGCGATGCGGTCGGCTCGCTAGTTGAGCTGGCGAATGGCGCTCGTGATCAATATACCATGGATCAGGAGGATTGTACCCAGAGGTACAAGAGGGCGGGGGCATTGCAGGCATTATTTGCCAGCTATGGATGCCCAGATCAAGAGTGACATCATCAAGGATAGATGTGATACTGCCGCTAAGACGGTCAGCAAACACAGTAAATATATTCAGTGTATCATGCTTGGAACACTCGAGATAAAACAATGCCATCTTAGGCATACACAAGCAGTACCTAAGATCACTTATCACAATAAAATTTTACACTTGGACTGGTGTTATACCTAGCGGGGACCAAACCGCTCTCCTGAGGCCTATCCTTTTATCATATCCAGAACCATATATATAGAAAGCCTCGAGCATGACTGGGGTGATGCTACGAGGTCGTCCGCCTTTGCTAGGCGGTGATTTGACGCTATTGAGCATCCGTATAAGGTAGGAAGTTGTGCTCCTCTATTACCTTATAGAAGTGATAAAACCATAGAGAAAGAAGCTCTATACTTTCACTCTCTATTCAAATCTTTTCCTCAGGTTTTTGATGTAGTTGAGGGTTTTCGATAGTCTTTTTATAAAGCCCTAGCTGTGGCCGACAGAAAAATCGGAACCAGCCCGGAATAAAAGTCGATTTGCAGCACCTTCAATTTCCTTAGGTGTTGGCTTGACTAGGGATCTAGTAGTTGGATCCAGCTAATGCCCTTTCTTGAATTGGGTTCAGCGTTTTTGCAAGGTCGGTATGACTAGAATGAGTCTTGCGACCGTGGATACGTGCGTATAACAACAGTGAGCACGAAACAGGGAAAACCCGCGCCAATGGGGCGGTTTTTGGATTTTTTTTCTTTGTATGTGCAAAACCCCACATAATTCACTTAGGGTCTAGTGTATTTCAGTCATTAGCAGTGAATCTAATAATATGACTCAAAATCCTTCCAAGGTCAATGTTTTTATCCCACCAATCCTGGCCTGTGCCTGGCCCGTGGCCACCCCCACATAGCAAAACAGTACTCCGTACCTACGGAGTAGGCAGCAAACATGTGATGCGGCTCTATATAAACTTGCAAGTTGCTTGTACCAATATCTTTCTGTTCTATCTTTTTATTATTGTTTATAACAGTCTATTCACTTGATCTGTCCACCAACACTACATTAATCTAGCTTTTATTTTACTTGAGATAGCCCATCATGGCCAGCTACTGTGGCTGCCTTTGGAACAAGTCCGATATCTGGCAGCCTCAGTATCTCCCACAGGTCTCACTCAAGGCCCATGCAACTATCCTGTCCTCTATAGCCCGTACAACTTTGACACAGATATTTGTGAATCCATCAGACAAGGCTATCGAAGAGATGTTCTATCATTTCCCTCTTTACGATGGTGTCAGTGTTGTTGGGTTCGAATGCAAAGTTGGATCTCGTCTCCTGCATAGCAAGGTGAAGACCAAATCTCAAGCAAATAAAGACTACCAAAATGCGGTGGCTCAACGCCAGGCTGCTGCTGTCATGGACTATACTTCGATGAATGACGTTTTTGTCATTAGACTCGGCAATGTCCCTGCCCACGAGAAGATTAACGTCGACATCACTTTCGTAGGAGAGTTGAAACAAGATGCTCAGACAGATGGCATTCGCTACACACTACCCAGTACCATTGCTCCTCGTTATGGAACTGGAACATCTTACAGTACTACCCAACTATCTCCACTTGGTCTGCCAGCCAATCTTCAAGGAATTTCTATCACCGTTGATGTTCAAATGGAGAAGGGATCAGTGATTCGAGAGCTGGAATCCCCAAGTCATCGGGTCAAGGTCTCTCTCGGACGCGTCTCTTCTACACGAATGACATCCTCTGCCTTCGAACCATCACATGCGTCTGCCTCTATTATTCGCCAGCAGAACGATGCATCGGTGGTGCTGGGACAGGATTTTGTCGTTCTCATCAAAGCGGATGGACTTGATACTCCCTGCGCATTGCTTGAACGACACCCAACTATCCCTAATCAGCAAGCGCTGATGGCAACCCTCGTTCCAAAATTTAGCCTCCTGCCCTCTGATCCCGAGGTGGTCTTTGTCATTGACAGAAGTGGGAGTATGCGGGATAAAATATCAACCTTGAAATCTGCACTTGGAGTTTTCCTGAAGTCTTTGCCTGTCGGTATCTGCTTCAATATATGCTCGTTTGGGAGGTGCCACTCCTTCATGTGGCCGACAAGCCAGGTGTACGATGAATCTAGCTTGGAGCAGGCTCTGGCTTTTGTTGACACTATCGATGCGAGCATGGGCGGCACAGAGATGAGGCGAGCAGTCATCGCCACTGTGGAAAATCGACTTAATTTGAAAGATCTGGACGTCTTGATTCTCACCGATGGACAAATCTCCGACCAGGATCGTTTGTTCGATTTCGTCCGCAACAAGGCTGCTGACAATACTGCTCGATTCTTCACCCTTGGCATTGGCGAAGGAGCATCTCACTCCTTGATTGAGGGAGTTGCAAGAGCCGGAAATGGATTCTGCCAATCAGTTACAGCGTATGAAGAGCTCGATCGCAAGGTCATCCGCATGCTCAAGGGCGCCTTGACCCCTCATGTCCATGACTACAAGCTCGAAATTGAATATGACACTGAGACAGAGACAGAGTTTGAGTTTGTGAGCGATACTGAGAATTTCACCGACTCTGAGACGGTGGTCGATAAGGAGGGAGATGGGGACATCTCCATGGAAGAAACAACACACAGCTCATTGCAGCCGATCTCGTTGTACGATGAAAACTTCCAGGAACCCGACATGGATGTTGATGAAGATGAGAGAGCAATTGAAAAACTTCCTAATTTCATCCCTCCAAGAGCAATCCAAGCTCCGTACAATATCCCACCTTTGTACCCGTTCATTAGAACAAATGTCTACCTCCTTCTGGATCCCACCTTGTCCGAGAAGACCCCAAAGTCGCTGAAGCTCAGTGCGACTTCCAGGGACGGTCCCCTGCAGCTGCAAATTCCGATCTGCCATATCGGGACTGGTGAAACAATCCACCAACTTGCTTCGCGAAAGGCCGTGATCGAGCTCGAAGAGAGACACGGCTGGCTCGCACATTCTAAGGACGAGAAAGGAAACAAATTCGAACACTTCCACCAAACAACAAAAAAGCGACTTGCAGAGCGTGAATGCCAGGACCTAGGAATCAAGTTCCAGGTAGCTGGAAAATACTGCTCATTCGTGGCATTGGAGGAGTGTGACTCTTCGTCTTCGGAACAACAGGACGAACAACATACCCCGAAGGAAGATACCGTAGAGCATTTTTCTTCTATTCTAGAGTCTGCTAGATTTCCCAATGCCGCACGTGTACGCACTGGTGGTAGCCGGAGTGGCGGTGTATTCGGCAGTCAACGTAGCTCCCACAGTTCACGCCAAGCTATGCCAATGCAGACGTCTCAGATTTCAACAGGACCTGGCTTGCAGTATGAACATGCGGGAGCCCTCCGTTTCTCCAGTGGTGTAGCACCTCTACGTAAGAGATCCAGAAATTCGAATTCTATCAATCAACTGGCCGCATTTGCTGCCGCTCCAATGTTTGGTCAAAGGAGCGCAATCAGCGCTGGAGTTCCAATGTCCCCAAATCCTACTTTGCCGAAGACTGCGCTGATGAGAATGCACGAGCTTATTCGGCTGCAAACCTTTGAGGGTAGCTGGATGTGGTCGAACGAACTCTTCGGGCTCTTGGAATGTGACAAGAGCACTATAATCAATAAATTGGCCACACTGTATGGGATTGCCGATCGAATTACTGAAGATGGGTTCCAAAATGGTAGCGAGCCCAAAGTTCTTGCAACGCTGCTGGCAATTGGATGGCTGCTGAAGAAGCACTCGGCTTCAAGGGCTGTTTGGGAACTTGTGTCTGCCAAAGCCTCTGACTGGGTTAGCGTTGAGTTGAAGAGGATGATGGATCAGGGTTTGCCTGGGGCGATCATTGCATCAATCCGAGATGAGATTGTTGATATGGTCTAAGAGGTGAGCTCGTTGGAGAAGGTGGATTTTGATTTCAGTTCTTACAAGTTTGCTTATAAGGTTGCTCATGATACCTAGCCACTTAATTGGGAAGAAAATACAAAACGAAAAACAATGGATAGCTTTGCAATACAAGAGAAACGTTCAAATGATTATATTTTCGACAGTAGAGGAAGTGGCACATGATCGTTCCTATCACCATGCTACATACATAGGCATTTCCCCCTTTAGTATCTGGATAATTCCGTACTATCAGCAGCTAGATATTGATAAAGTGAACAATCTACTAATATCAATCCTCAGGGTTCTCTGGCCTCGAACCAACACCAACAAAATATCGAAGCAAAAGGGCCCAATCATAGACATCATTCATCAGATATGGTATCATACGGTCGTCGTCAACAGTGGCGCTATAGTAAACAGAATCTGCAAAACACATATCTCAGTACCCTTTTAGTCTAGAATTTGGAGCGGTTGGTGAATGAATCAAGCTACTTGAAGCTATGAGCCTTATACACTAGGTAAGGATACAGATATATAAGGGCTGGTAACACGTATAGTAGAGCAACACCTCACGAGCCCTCTTGGGCAAAAGTTCTGCTACAAGACCAAAGTAAAGGCAAATGGAGAGCATGAGGAAAACATTACGAAATTCCGAGATTAAATCTGATACTGCCAGGCAATGTTGACATTTATTCGCGCAAACCCATCTAACCATTTGGATGAAAAGAGCTTTGAGATATCATAGTACAGACGAACCAATCTGTTCGTAAAATGCGGATGTGTCCCAAACAGTCGTTCAGCGGAGCACCGGCTCAAATCTATTGATACTCACTCCACCCCGATCTATATTCACATCTACTCCTTCTATCGTGATCTAATAGCATTTGGGCAATTTCGCCATGTCTACTATGACACGTCACACTCAGTGGGAGGTTGGTACCTCGGCTATTATAGTAGTCAAGGCTCGAGTCTAGAAGTACTGTAGCCATTGCGCATACCTCGGAATTGTTTGAGTTGGAATTATTTGATATATGTATTCATTTTTCTTGATGTTACGGGTTTATATGGGATGCATTTCAGTTGTATACGGGGAATGGCTGGCAGCATTCTTTTTTGGGGGGGAGTTCTTCTTTTCTTGTCTAATTACACTCGCTTGGAAGGAATGAAGAGTTGATTGGGAACTAAATCATTTAATTATCATGCAACTGAACCTTTTACATTTCAATCTCAAGTGCCCCCAACGTACTTCTCTCAGATCCCTTCAAGGGATGTGATCACATTCACCTACCCTACGCTTGCCCAGGTCGAAGACTCTCTCCAGGCTTTGGTCCAGGGATTAACGCTCTCTGTAGCCGATTGATCCACCCCTTTGAAACCCGTCCTTCCGGGTGATCAGCTGAATGCGACAAATCCGAAGGTCGAGACGTGCTTTGAGTGGGTTCCCGATTCTCATTCACGGCTTCCATCGACTCCGGGGAGTCTCTTTTCGTTTTTTCTTCCAAGGTTTCCGCTTTCTTGCCTGCCCTATTCATATATTTCCTCCTTTCTCTCGCCGATTGCTTTTGATGTTCTTCTTTGATTTTATTTGTGAGCTTCCCCCCAAATATCCAGAACCAAGGGATATTCTTAAACGCATTTGCGTTGAAGGCAAGGGGCACAGAGATCAAGGAGAAAGCAATTGAAACACCAACTATCAATAAAGTCATCAACCACGAGAATGGTAATATTTCATTCAGGATCAGTAGACTTACAAATGATTGGGAATATCCATCAGCTTTTGTAAGTCACAGATCCACCTTCATGAGGAAACTCGCTGACATTCAAGGCAAAAAGACTTGCCATAAAGGAACCAGGTAGCTAGTCATCGGTGAGTTTATATATGCACAAAGGCTGAGAAAATGGTGAGAACTCACGAATACGATCGTAACCAGCGTGAAGGCCATGACGCTATCACTCTGTCTGCGTGTTGCCTGGGCTTCGATGATAGTGGCTTCATTTTGCTTCAGGTCTAAGAGTGATTGAATAGCAGTTTGGACACTTTTAACGTCATCGACCATGGCGTTGAGGTCTTCTTGTCTTTCTGCCATATGAGGGAAATGGTTGGCCTTGGGCGTCGATACATTGCTTCCGCCTCGATATATTTGCCCTGCCCTCCAAGCGCTACACCGAGATTATTCACACTAAAAAGTGTGTCTGGATGTTTAGGCCCGAGGGCCTCACGGCCTGCTAAGGCCCGTCGATACATCGCTTCCGCCTCGACGTATTTACCCTGCCTTTCAAGCGCTACACCGAGATTATTCACACTAGAAAGTGTGTCTGGGTGATTGGACCCGAGGGCCTCCTCACGGCCTGCTAAGGCCCGTCGATGTATTGCTTCCGCCTCGACGAATTTACCCTGCCTTCTAAGCGCCGCACCGATATTATTCACACTAAAAAGTGTGTCCGGATGATTGGGCCCGAGCGCCTCCTCGCGGCCTACTAAGGCCCGTCGATGTATCGCTTCCGCTTCGGCGTATTTACCCTGCCTTTCAAGCACTACACCGAGATTATTCACACTATAAAGTGTGTCTGGATGGTGAGGCCCGAGCGCCTCACGGCCTGCTAAGGCCCGTCGATGCATCGCTTCCGCATCGGTGTATTTACCCTGCCTTTCAAGCGCTACACCGAGATTATTCACACTAAAAAGTGTGTCTGGATGATTGGGCCCGAGCGCCGCCTCACGGCCTACTAAGGCCCGTCGATGTATCGCTTCCGCTTCGGTGTATTTCCTCTGCCCTCTAAGCGCTGCACCAATATTATCCACAGTAGTTAATATATCTGGATGGTTAGGCCCAAGCAAGGCCTCACGGCCTACTAAGGCCTGTCGATGTATCGCTTCCGCTTCGGTGTACTTACCCTGGCTTCTAAGCGCTATACCGACATTGTTCACACTCAAAAGTGTATCTGGATGATTGGACCCGAGGGCCTCCTCACGGCCCGCTAAGGCCCGTCGATATATCGCTTCTGCCTCGACGTATTTACCCTGCCCTTCAAGTGCTACACCGAGATTATTCACACTAGTAAGTGTGTCTGGATGGTTAGGCCCGAGCGCCGCATTACGGCCTTCTAAGGCCCGTCGATGTATCGCTTCCGCCTCGACGTATTTACCCTGGCTTCTGAGCGCTGTACCGATATCATTCACACTAGCAAGTGTGCCTGGATGGTTAGGCCCAAGCGCCGCCTCACGGCCTGCTAAGGCCCGTTGATACATCACTTCTGCCTCGAGGTATTTACCCTGGCTTTTAAGCGCTGTACCAAGGTTATTTACACTAGTAAGTGTGTCTGGATGGTTAGGCCCGAGCGCCTGCTCACAGCCTGTTAGGCCACGTCGAAAAATTACCTCAGCCTCGTTGTGAGCGCCTTGGCGAATGAGATAACCACCACATTTTGATACAAGCTTTGCCATGTTGATACGATCCGTATCACTGAGTGAAATATACTCAATGACCTTCTTGGCATGCGGAAGTAGCTTTTGACAAGTACTCCACTCCTTGTAGTCTTCATATGGAAACATCTGTGCCATTATACCCTTGGACTTTTCTCTCCATTCATTGAGCTGTTTCCGGATCTCCAGCCACCTTTGAACAGATAACTGCACTAGGCGGTGCATATCAAATGAACGTTGTTCTTTTTCTTCTCTGATGAGGGAAAAACTGATCAAAGGTGCTAAATCATCCTCAAACTGAAGCGTGTCATCTTGTATTCTGACTAGGTCCTCTGGAATCCCGTGCCGATCAAACATGCTCATTAACGCAAGTAAATCCGCAGCTGACGACCGGTCACGGCGGATCTGTTCAAATGACAACTCCCATGTTGTGATGACCGCATCTGGGATGCTAGGGTCTCGCCGCAGGTCTTGGGCATCTTTGTGGTTAAGGAGATATTTCTGGTTTTTCTCGCTCTCGTGGAAGAGTTCGAGGTATTTGGCGACTGTCATGCGAGTTGATCGGGCTGCAATGTAGGAGCCTGCCTGTGTGATGGCTAGTGGAACGTACTCTAGTGCGTGGACTAACATCTCTTCGTCCTCTGAAGACTGACTTGTGTGTGTTTTTGAACGCAGTAAGCTTATAGACTCTGTCTTGCCCATTGGCTCGACTTCAATCACATTGTTCTCCGTGAGGTTCTGGGCTGCTAGAAGGTTGCGTGATGTAAAGAGAATGGACCCGTGTGGAACCTGGGGAAGAAAATCCACCAGCGCCGTTCCCTCCGGGTCATCCGTTTTGGTCAATATACTTTCGTCATCGGCATTGTCTACAATCATCAACCAGGGGCCATTCTGCATATCACATAGCCATCGATGGACTAGTTGATTGACGCTCGCTTTCGAGTCATCTTGCTTTGGAATCCTCGCAGCCCCCGCGATGTGCTCATATCCTTGATTGAATCGAGCGGAATTGCTCATATGGACCCAGAAGACCCATGTGTCCGGCTTTGAGTGACGCACTCGATAGGAGTACTCAATCGCTATTTGAGATTTTCTGCAAAGAATTTAGTGGCATATTCAACCTATTCTCTCTTGGAAGTACTCACCCGACGCCTGCTAAGCCTTGGAGTGCGACACGCTCGTGCTGATGCCCCATGGCTTGGAACCTCTTCTCAATCTCTTCAATAATATCCTCGCGACCAATGAACATAGTGTCCCTTTTGAAGGGTACCGTGGAGGAGGGCTTGGGGCGATTGGGCTGTTGTGCTACGATCATATTTTTATTAGTTCACACTCCGAAAAAAGGGATGAGGCAGGGCCATCGGATTATATAGATGGATATTCCATCAAATTACGTACAAAAGCGAGTTTTAACACACTCCTGTGCATCTTTCTCGAATTCCCGTAGGTATTGTAACACTGATGCATATGCACGGTCACCGCGAGCGTCGAACTTGACAATATCTGAGTGATTCCTATCAACAGATATTTTCACCTCAATAGAATCAGGGAGTTGAAGTAAAGCCGAGTCATCATCCACTGGTTTGATGAAGTTGCCCGTTCGGCCCCATCGTTTGGAATCTTCATTCTATTGTGTCAGTTAGCTTATGTCCTCTCATTATACAAAGACCCGACATATGTCCATACAAATTGAAGCTGTCTCGTCTCCCCAGTCTCGTAAAAGCTCACCACCTTTCGGTCTCCAATCAGGTTTTTGAAATCGACAAGCTGATGGACTAGTATATCAGATTTATTTGAAATCTGCTCGACTAAATGCTGTCGCGGATGGTTCTCATGACGGGTAAGCATTTGTTTGATGTCGTCCACAATCATTCCTTTATGGGGCGTGGCAAAAAATATCGTAGCATAGGTGGCTTGATAAAGAGAAGCGATTGCAGGATTATCATCTTTCATCGCCTGGATCGCCTTCACGAGGCACTGTAGTCCACATTAGCATGCTTATATTCCATGGTATTATAGAAGGCGTACATGAGCGAGGATAATCCCACCGAAGCTGTGACCAATGAAAAAGATCGGCCGCTGGCAAAGCTAGTTCGTCCCTCTATTAGTTCAAAGCTCTTTGACTTCTAATTTCCCGAGGTGAAGTTCGTTACCTGTTCCGGATTTTCTTGATCTCCTCCATAATGCTTCGTCCGTAGTCGAGAAGGGTGTCGGTTCCCCAACTGGATAGCTTAGAGTTATATCCGTAAATCATTGTACGACACCGCGGAAGGTCCTTTTTGAAAAAATCCCGTAACCACATTCGACCGAGGTTTCCCCTTCCCCGCCATGACCCATAGGCGTGTCCATCCAGCCCTGTAATTGCGATGATACTTCACTAAAATAAGCATCCACTCAATCAACGGTCAAGTCTCACTTACTCTCCAGTGACTGGTTTGTCCTCCTGTGGCGCATAGAGCTGAGTAAATCCAAAGAAGTTTCGGTCGATATTAATATCTGCCTCGCCCATCTCTATCTGCCAATTTTGCTCGGGGTTATCCTCTAGTTCGGATAGGAATTGGGGAACTTCGGGCTGAAAATGTACAAGAGCCACCCTCTCTGCATCGGATTCATAACAAGAAGGTACGATATCGACCTTTGTTTGAATACAAGATCTCTCTTCAATGGACAAGTTCTCAACGAGTGTATCCTCCAATGCCGCCTGGAGTTGTTCATCTGTCTGATCTGGATCCCGTATCAGGCCAGTAACCCGAAAAATGGTAGATTTTCTTCGGCTAGCCATACCGAGGCCTATTTACGGTCAACTATCTATCTGTTGTGAGAATGGATGATAGCTGGTGACTGTGAGGTTCTCCGTGAAGCAGTGCTAGGATGACCTTCTCTGTTGCGGCTGAATGGACACAGGTGCGGGGTATTTAAAGCGACTAGAACGGCGATTTGTGCTATTATTAGGTACTCTGTAAAGCCTTCGAAATTACAGATCTAAGCATATCTACGCGCCTAGGCTAATGCCCAATGGTGGCTGAAGAATAATAAAGCTTTATTCAAGAGATTTCGTTTGAATTAATTACAATAGAATAGTTGGCTGCCTATAGGGCCTACATCTTTTTAGATGTCTTTTTGGATGCCTTTCTTTCTTTCTTTTTTTCTTTCTTGATATTATTTTCCCCCTCTTGGGTTTATAGCTAGACGGTGGGAAAAGACGAGAAAATGCATACACTGCGCAGAAGACTTTTCTAGGTATGATTAAATGGCGAACAAAAGAATTTGAGTTGCCAAATTATTCAGCCATTCTTGTTCACAAATGCGTTGAAGGAGTACATACGCCAGGGCCACATCGGCGTTCCTTGCAATACGAGGTCGTATAACCCGGACCCGCTCCCATGTTGCATAAACACATGGCTCACAAAAGTTGTACAACGTAGTCAATATGTAAGGAAGCTTTCAAATGTATATAGTTTGATAATTGAAGAATTTCAGACACCACGGAGGTATTTTGGGCTTGTTTAGCTATCTTAACTGCGGATCAAGTTATGACGCGGGAAATCCGTGTTAAACACCTTCACATTTCCCATCTGTCTTTATCTGTCTGGACTTTTGCGCAGCCGTTAAATTTCTTTTGGCCCAACAAATATGATAAATGGCCAAAAAACCCCAAACTGAACTCATAAGTATAACACTCGCCGCTACCCCTACTAGGCTTGCCACAACAAACACCACTGACACACCCTGGAATAGCTTACTTCCCCCTAACAAGCTTGTACCTATACCTACCTGCATTGCGCTTGTGACAATGGACACAAACCAGAATACAGAGAGCAACCACGCAAAGGTTCGAACTAGGTATGCCTTTGACCTCGAAGGTTCGGACATGAAGCCGTGCAGAAAGTTATGCACTGAGAAAGTGTGAGGCGAGAATCGGTAGATGAGATTCAAACGCGAGAGTCGGAGTTCGCCGTAGTGGTAACGTAACGAGACAGAATGGAGAGTTTCAAGATCAATGTTTGTGAGTATATCCGTGACAAAAGCAACCCACGTCTCCCAGGTTACTGAAGACGGAAGTAGATTTGAATCATGAGCAATTGCAAGATCATGCTTACTACAGATAAGCCAGCAATAAGATAACAAGAATCCGCATGCACATTGGTATAGTGATTCGTCTTGAGCCAGGAGGTTGGTATTGGTTGTCCAGAAGTCATGGCATAGTAGATAATCTGGCAGTGGCTTGATGAATATGCGGTCTTCGTGAGAGATAAGATGTTCGTTTGGGTTTTCGGTAATGATAATGGTGCGGCCTAGGAGAACTTGGCGGTGGAGTGGACGAGCACCTTTGGGAAGACCCGCCAGCCATAGATGAGTGTAGATCCTGTCGATAGATGATGTACGCAGATCCAAGTCTAAAATTTCCGAGACCGGGCGTTGTGGGTTGAAACCAGTACTTGCGTGGTGGGGTGGGGATATTGGTATGGTGTGTTGGAGTTCATGTTCTTTTCTGAAGGGCGGCGCAACGGGCCTCTAGACTTTATTTAGAACAGCTATTCCTTCGTTCAGGTAGGAAGATGAATATTACCATCTTCTTTTTGGTTGTATTCTCGTTGTTTCGAGAGAACTCCATTCTTTAGAGAATATCACCCCCAAATGGTTTGAAACTTATTGAGTCAGGGCTTTTCAGCGTGTTATGCGAAAGATCATTAGGTTCAAATGCTGAAGACCGCCGGTATATCCTCTTTATAAATGGACTGTTTATCAGTACTCTGTACGAAAAAGCCTAGGTAGGTTGTTTAGCTTCGAGGGCCGAAACGTGTTTAAATAGGTCTAAAGGTTGAAGCGGTCTAATTTTATCTCGGGCCGTTTCATTTTCTGGGCGTGGAAATAAACCAGGCAGAACTACAGCACCCAACAGGCACATGATGCAAATGCTTTATCGTTGACGTAGGGGATGTGGCTTATGTGCAGCTAAGTACAGAGTAGTCGGGCACGTGCTGCCCTAAGGTGGTGTGGTGAGAAGGGTCTCAGCGTAATTGCTGGGGAACAGACTGGGTGAAAGCCTTATTAGAGCAATTCAGTGTTGAGCCTCATTATTGATCTATGAGAGAACAGCAAGAAACCATCCATCATCACCTAACCATCAAAGTATAGAGCGCCGGTCGGGCCATCTCTCTCCATGGGGCGTCTACTGTGCCTCCCGAGGGCTGTGAGAAAGATGATTAATCTCATATTTACGCCCGCGCAGGTGTCGCCATGCGTAGGTACGAGGTCGCGTTATCTACTTGCGTTTCGGCCTACTAACAAAATGGCTGGCCCGCTGCTAATTTTGCTCAAACGTCCAGCGTTTCCCACACCCCGAATCTAATACCAGAAGATACCACAGACGGGGAACAGATATACTTCAAATCGGAATCAGATGCGCCGTTTAGGCATCACCAGAATACTATCCCCGTGTAATTGTTGAGACATGCTGACAAGCTAGCGTCTTGGCGGTGGGGCTTAGAGATAGTATGACAGAAATAGGTGGTTTCAATGGTGTATGTTATATGGCAATTCGGTGATATGCAACTTGAAATATGAAGTAATTGTATGTAACTACATGTCTAACTGACATAAAGAGAAGATTTTAACGAACAATTTGACTAATCAACATATGCACTCTAGGGCTTTTATGCAGCTTTTCCTATCCTAGTATAGCTCATTGACATTCTGATATGATGCCCTAGCTATAACTCCATAACGGTATATCCACCTCGGATTTCAACAAAAGAGTGACAGGAACCAATGTTTTTGTTATGGTCTAGTGGTAAAATGGCTGTATTTTTTCCTGTATAAGATCTAACCACTTTCAGTGGGACGGCCGAGCTGATCCTGATTTACATGATGTCGCTGTGCTGTAGTTGAATCTGTTCTTTCAAGTTGGCTAGCCTTAAGGCCAATCTACTCACCAAAGTGCATGGGGATAAGTCCGGGGATAAAAGAGTATCTCCACATGATGACTATCGCCCAAAGTTAGCCGATCCCGGGACCCACCTGGACCGACAAGGATTGATTCATAGAAAAGTTGGAGCAATTGACAATCTTGGAGAGACAAGAACTAATCTCCGAATAGCAAAATGTGACTTGCTTGTATATTTAAGGAGGATTCCACCTTCTCCAACAATCTGAATTCTGCTCATATCTCCATTACCGTCACATAACTTCCGTTCATTGTACACAAGTCTTTCTCTCAAAATGTCGCAAAAGCAAAACCAAGTGATCCTGATCACTGGAGCCTCTGGCTTCATTGCCACTCACATCGTGAGGGACTTCCTTCATGCCGGCTATCACGTTCGCGGAACCGTCCGTTCATCCGCCACGGCCGAGCTAGTTCGCCAAAGTTTCTCCCAATTTGCACCTCAATTGAGTCTCGTGATTGTGAATGACATGAGCAAGCCTGGGGCATTTGATGAGGCAGTCCAAGGTGTCCAAGGCGTGATTCATACCGCGAGTCCATTCCAAGTCTTCAATGTCGAGGACAATGAGCGCGATCTGCTCCGTCCAGCCATTGACGGAACAATCAACATCCTCACATCCGTGTTCACCCACGCCCCTGAAGTCAAACGCGTTGTCATCACATCTTCCTTTGCTGCCATGCTCGACATCAGCAAGGGCTCATGGCCGGGTCACGTTTACTCCGAGGCCGATTGGAACATGACACCGTACGAAGTCGCAGCTGCCAAGGGCGCTCCGGCTGGTCTGGCATACTCTACTGCAAAGGCCTTGGCTGAACATGCTGCCTGGGATTTTGTTAAAACCAACAAACCCAATTTTGATATTGCAACAATCATGCCCCCCATGGTGTACGGCCCTAATATCAATGCCACTGCCAACTTGGCCAAGCTGAATACCTCCTCTGCTGATATTTACCGCCTGGTTTCATATCAAACCAAATCTTCGGATGACGTACCGCAAAATATGTTCTGGTCATTTGTGGATGTTCGCGATGTCTCAACGGCCCATCTCCGTGCCTATGAGGTCCTCGAGGCTGGCGGCGAACGCTTTTTCCTTTGCGCTGGTAACTTTACCTATCAACGGTTTGTTGACGCTTTGCGTGAGAGGATTCCTGAAATCCAAGATCGCGTGCCTATTGGAAACCCGGGCACTGGAACTGTGCCGTCGAGTGTTTACACCATTAATAATACGAAATCACAGAAGATCCTGGGTATTCAGTACCATAAGCTTGAGGACACTGTTGTTGATGCTGCACGTTCTCTTTTAAAGCTAGAGGGGAGTCTGCCTAAGTAATCCATATATATACCACGTTAAATCAATTGATTTGGATTGACCTATCTGACCTCATCCTGTGTGTGTATATATAGCAGAGGATGCTTTTATCAGATCTTTCCTGTATTACCCGCCTTATGACTATCTCAATAAATCTTCTACACGAACGAACTCACCTGCAAACTCAGGTATGTCAAATTTCTCACCAGGATCACAAATAAATACTCCACTTCCTATGTAGTGATGCTATAGATATCTGCTACTAGTTATCTGCCATTAGTGAACCAAAAGCGGTTCGCAGCCCATCTGTATCGACTACGCAACTATGTTTGCACAGCGGTTTTACAATACTTTTTGACTTTGTCCGAGATAAGGTTTAATTTAATTCAAAAACAGTTATTCTCGTGCTTGTGGATGACTGGATTGGCCAAAAAGAATCCATTCTGGTTCGAGGCGCCTGGAATTGCAAAACGCTTGTCGCATAGGACGAGCATGAATTTCGAGCAGTTCAATATCAATCTCGCCTTGGATTATTGAAAAGAATGTCTAGCTTCTGTTTTCTCTCGTTGACCAAGAGTTTCTTGCATTCCCTGACTATTTACGACTCGCCCCAAGAAGATCCTGCGCATTATCAACCAAAATCCTCGTGGCTGTTTCAGATCCAAATAGACTCTGTAGTCCATCATCCACTCTCTTGGCCAGAGACTCAGCCAGCGCTGCAGGTGTATAGGGATAATCACTCCCATACACCAATCTGGACGAATCAATCAGCCGTAGAAGGCCATGGATCTGATCCGGGAACGGCAAACCCGCAAGATCAAAATAGAACCGCGTCTGCAACAGCTGCCTAATCTTCTCCGCGCTGATCCCATCCCCTACACCGGGAATCATAAACGAGAACTCCGCGATCCTCTCCATGATCGGCGGGAACGTAGCACCACAATGACCAGCCACGAATGTAATTCCCGGACAGCGCTCTACAGTCCCAGAAGTAAGCAGACTCATAAGCGCCCGAGTCGAATCGAACATAAACTCCATAATCGGCGCAGCGACACCTGGGATCGGTATGACCTTTTCCAGGGAGTTGTCACCATGCCGGAGGAGACAGGTAGTCGGGTGAAAGAAGGCAATGGTTTTCCGCTCGCTCAATTTGTCAAAAACACGACTCAGTCGCTGATCGCCTGGGTAGATTCCATGCGAATTGGTCAGGATCTGAAACCCCACTGCGCCAAGATGGTCCAGTGCGTAGTCTATTTCTGCAAGGGAGCCTTCCACGTCTGGGAGGGGGAGGGATGCGAAGAAGAGGAAGTGGGCTGGGTGATCGGCGCAGATTTTCGACATGTCGATATTGGCGCGTCGGGTTACGGATCGGCCTTCTTCGTCGTTGCCCGGCGTTAGATGTGTGGCTGGGGAGGACATGCTCAGAACTGATTTCTTGATTTTTAGCTTGTTCATTAGTTCGATGTGTGAGTCGGCGCTCCATTCCTGTATTCTTGTATTTAGTAGGATAATTTGATAGACTGTCCAGGTTTAGAGGGACTCACTGGGATTGCGGGCATTCCATCTGGGTGGCCTCTGCCTGCGAAGTCGCTCTGTAGACAATACTCGCGATACGAGGGTGGCACACAGTGGGTGTGCACATCGATTCTCTCCATTTGGTATCTTGCAAGTGTGTACGGAGTAGGGAATACTTTCTGGTGAGAGTGTGATATTGACAGGTTCATGTATCTCCGCAACTGAGACCGACATGCATAGTTCCTACATGTATTCTTCACCGGTTTTCTCGTACAAGGTTACTTTTGCATACCGACTCGAGGTCAAAAAAAAGGATACATGTCATCTTACCACTCCTCATTGTTCCTAATGCTGTGTGAAACCAACAGGCTGATTTGACAGACTACTATGTATGTACCTAGCTTTGAACCGAATGTGGTCTAGACAAATGACTATATCAGATCTACTTTTGGGATTTCCTTCGGCTCAACAATTAATCCCCTCGCAGCCAACAGCCGTGCCTGAGTGAGCTTCAAAAACCGGTACGTATTATCCAAGATCGGTGTGTTCACACCCTTCTCCCTCGCAACACGCAAAGCATTCCCCAGAATAACCTCCACCTCCATCGGATTTCCCTTATCCACGTCGACCAACATACTCGGCCGGAAACACAACTCGATCGGCGTGATATCCATCATCTCATCTACAATCCCGGGCCCGAGATCATACCCATCCGCCTTCGCAATGGCCGCCATCTCCGCCATACCCGGTCTAATCAAACTATGCTCGCCGCCGAATCGTCGAACCGCAGCACAGTCAAGCTGAGTGATAGCGCACATAGGATTAAAAATGCCATTCCAGATCACCTTCCGCCAGCGATAAAATATGATATCATCGACAACCTCCGCATCGACGACTTTGCTTGCGTTATAGATTTTCGCGAACTCTTCGAGCTTGGCACGCTCGAATGCTGCGTCCGCGGATGGGTTGTGGAATGCGCCGATGTGGAAGTTGTCGTGGTCGTCGTGGACCACATGGCCATTGTGCTCATGTGCACCGATGAAGCTCGGCGCTGATAATACCACGTTCGAAGGGAATGCTGCGATGATGGGTGGTTCGATATACAGTCCATTTTGGAATAGGACGATTGTTGTATAATCTGGGGTTATGGCTGGAGCTATAATCTTCGGGATGTTGTTCACTTCGCGGATGTTCTTCATTGTGACAATCACATAGTCAAATGGGGTGTTGGGGTCAGCTAGGGGGACAGCATTGACAACTATCTATATGTTAGCTTCAAGCCTGACTAGCTTTTTTCTGCTTGTCACTTTTCAACGATTACATACGTGCGGTTGGTCTCCATGATGATAGTTTCCCATGGTCGATAGACTCGATTTCGAATCCGTGCTTCACAACCTGCTCATAATTGGATCGGAGAACAGAAGTGACAGATGCCCGTCCAGATCTTTCGAGGGCGACGCTGACCATCGTCCCGACACCACCTGATCCAATTACCAATACTCGACGTTTTGGCATGCTTGTAGTAGTATCGTGGGACATGTTGGGCTTGTGATGACTCTTGGGAAGACAGTGTCAAGAAACTCCAATAATCTACTCTACAATTCCAACTACAATACCCCACCAAAACCAGTTTATGCAAATGCGGGAGCAACTCCGACCTCGGAATGTCATTAACTCGGGATCTACTTCTGCCCCTCTTATCTATATTTGGCCCCTCACTCGATGGCCAAGATATTTGGGACCCCGATTTGGTTGTTTATGGAGTTTGTAATACTGTTGCGTCGCTTGGAAATGGTCGGCAATAAACTATACCAACGTTCCACCATGGAAGCGTAAACCATATTCACAATATCAAATCGGATGATAAAAAGTGATGTAAGTAACCTACCTTTTCAAATAATCTCAAGTCGTCTTCCATAGGAATTTTCAAAATAGCGCAAAATGAAGAGCCTAGTCAAGCAAATACGATTCCCAGAGCTCGAGGGTATCCTTGAATTCGTGCAAGATGCCGCAGAGCGCTCTGGCAGATGGGTCAACTGGCAAATTATCCGAGGCAAGCGACATATATTCTGGGAGACGGACCGCGACCTGATATCGCGATGGGCGCAATCAATCATCGAAACAGAAGAGCGTCTACGCGAAACTACCCAGCACGAGAAGTTCCTCAAGGATTGTATTCAAAAGTTCCAAGCCTCCTCCGACGAAGCAACCAAAACAATCCTAATACCGGACATGATCGAGGATATAATATCTCTAGACCATGAGTACACCCGTCTTGAGCGGACATACGACACGATCTTAGCGGGGTGTCCTGTCGGACCTATCAAGAGCGGATATATGTGGATTCGAAGGGAGCCGCAGTGGTATCTGAGGAGTGGGTGGTTGCGGGATGATTGTGCGAGAAGGGGTGGATGCTGTGGGCGTGAGTGCAAATGCTGTGAGAAACCCCCTGATCCGACCAGGAAGAAGGGCTGGGGTCATTGCACGGCTCAGTGTGCTTGTTGTAATACTGAACGTGGATTTCGACTGAGTGAGAGGGATCGGAGATTGTTGCAGCCAGACTTTGATCTTACTATTTACCCGTGGAGCGATTATAGTCGGGAGATGTTTCGTGCTTATATTTGGTCACTTGAGTAAGTTTTAATAGTTTGCTTTCAAATTCGGATGTTGTTTGAATGTCTTAATCCTTGGTATCTCTATAGATAGATGGTAATGGATAAGAGGCAAAAAGGGTAGTGCAAGATCTCTGATACTGGAATTATGAAATTAAAAGGAATAACACCTTGCAAGTTGGATATGAGGCGTAAACCAGGGGATGCTGGATCATGGCGGTCAACGGAGATACAATTAGCATTCCATAGTGGCCTGCATATCCAAGCCAATCCAGGGTAACTATGCAGCCCTAATCAATTGTGGGGTGTTTGCACTCGATCCGACATCATATTGCATAGTTTAGAACCCAGTTCTCTGTTTCTCCACACGAGGTCAGTTGTTTTCGCCTTATCGGTACTCCAGGGTTAGTTTAAGCGTGTTGCAGGAGCTAGAAGCTTAGCTTGACAGGGAAATTCGAAGAGACAAGTACAATCGCTAGGCCTATAGAAATCAAAGATAACGAAGGAATTGGCGGGGGAAGCTTCCTGTCAAACCCGAAGTCCGCCAAGCCGGCATGTTTAACGTCTCCTGATTCGACCAAATGCGATATTATCAGGATCACCAGGATCTGGGCAGTATACTCGGGATTTCCCCGCAGTATATTTACATTTGATAAGACTATGGTTCGTATCTCCACAAGTTCAAGGCAATAGATGGCTTAAATAGATAGGGAGAAGACCATGTCCATCATGCTCGCTCAAGTTCAACTTTCCCTCCAGTATCCAACTATCAACTATGGAGAACGACATTGATCGAGATGAGACCGTCTGGGCTCCAGGAACAGTCAAACTAGAGGATAGTAAGTGACTGCGATCCACAAACACTACAATACAGATACACTTTGACTTACAGAATCAGTTCACCGATCCGGGGACCAACTGGTGTTATTCCCCACCCCATCAGCCGACCCCAATGATCCCCTCAATTGGTCAACATCTCGCAAAATGCTCAATTTCACCCTAGTCAGCTTCTTCGTGCTATGGACCTTCGTACAACTCGACATCGGCTTCACGGCATGGGGCCCAATTCAAGAAGAACTCAACTTCTCAGTCGATATACTCAACGCCCAAGCAGCCGTCAACTACGGCGGTCTTGCGATAGGCTGTATTTTCTTCATGCCTCTAGTCCACAAGTACGGTCGACGCCCAATTTACATATTCAGCGTCGCCCTGCAGTTTGCATCATGCATCTGGCAGGCACAGACTTACACTGTCGGCGATCTAATGGGCAGCGGCCTCATATCCGGCATCGGCGGCGCAATCAGCGAGATCATCGTGCAGATTACTATCGCAGACATGTTCTTCGTGCACCAGCACGCCACGATGAATGGATGGTACGTCATCGGCCAGTCGACAGGAGCATTCCTTGGCCCCGTAGCATCGGGATACATTGTGGTCGCACAAGGGTGGAGATGGATGTGGTGGTGGTGTGTGATTTTCTTCGGCGTCACACTAATCTGTGTGATATTCCTTTTCGAGGAATCGAAATATATCCCCGTTCTGAATGGTCGGGAGGTTACTGCCACGGAACAAGTGATTGGAGAACCGTCAAACCCATATAAGGATACGGAGGTAACAGACTCAAAGGGCGCCAATGAGATCGCCACCCGTGTGCCGTCCAATATCAACCCGGACATTAAGATGAAGACTTATTTCCAGCGCATGGCTTTAGTGACCACCACTGACGAAGCGCTGTGGCCACATTTTTACCAACCGATCGTGGCACTCTTTACCTTCCCGGCTGTTGGGTATGTGGCTATCACATACGGGTCTATGCTGAGTTTATTCGCGATCATGACTTCGCTACAGGCTTCCTACCTGATTGTACCGCCCTATAATTTTGATGCAGTTGGCGTTGGCCTCATGAATGTGGCTCCATTTGTTGGCGGTGTTCTCGGTTTTCCCTTTGGTGGGCATTTGAGCGATAAATCTATTCTGTGGTTATCCAAGCGCAATGGAGGTATTTATGAACCGGAGATGCGTCTTTGGCTTGCTCTTCCTATTGCCGTTCTTACCCCTGCGGGAATACTCATGTTCGGTTTGGGAATTGCCAGTGTGAGTAACGTAGCGCATTCAAAGCACATTTTGAACTTCTCTAACACTATCCAGGGTGTGCATTGGGCTCTTCTTGCTGTTGGGTTTGGCTTCTATGGGTTCTCGCTTGCTGCCGTTAGCGGTATCGCGCTTTCCTATCTCATGGATTGCTATCAAGATGTGAGTGATTATTTCATTCCGGGTCATTCTGCTCTCATTCTAACATGATGACTTTTAGATCATTGGTGACGCATTGGTTGGGGTGATCTTTATGCGAAACATCTTCTCGGTGATTGTGCTTTTTGTCCTGACACCCTGGGTCAATGGGATGGGCATGCGAGACTTGCACATTCTGGTTGCAGTTGTTGCATTTGTGATTCTGTTAATCCCTATCCCGCTTCTCATCTGGGGTAAGAAGGCTAGGGTTGCTACTGCAGCGAGTTACAGGAAAATGGCGGCAAATCAGCTTAGCCATCGGACTATTTAGATGTTAATCTCTTCCAATCACAATAATCAGCAAATCGGAAATTCCCTTTGTTTCTATTGAAACTCCATCAACCGAAGGACGTGATCTTAACAGTGACATTAAGAAATGGTATAATATTTTAAGACAAGCTCATGAAAGTATCTATATAAAAAAGAATGAAGACGTTAAGTCTTAAGGTATCACAAAGAAGAATATAAATGAATGTGCCAATGTTTTCCTGTTTCGCCCGACTCCCCCAAACCCCCCGCCCAGTGCAATCCGCATGTTCCCTTTCCATTCCCTGAATATTCCGCAAAACTAAACTCTCTCCATCGCCCTCTCGTCCTTGTAGTCTTCATACTGAGGCTCCGCAAGACCTTGATGTATCACATAGGAGTCACTCTTTTTATGACTGGTAGCGATGCTGGTGACAGTACCTCCAGGGTTGCCCAAGCTCACAAGAGTCCTACTGGACATCTCCGATACGTTGTTGGAGGAACGAAGGTTAGACCAGAAGTTTCGTTTACCCAACTTGAACAGAGGGCGGAGATTAGGGAGACAAGCAGCCATGATTCCAACTGCTGCTTCAATGCAAGTCCACACAATAACGGGAACTTGGTTATCTAGATAAATAGTTAGTGATATAGATCGGGAGATTGAAATAAATATTAGCATGGTCAATACTCACAAGTAATATCAGGGCCCATCTCGACTAGTTTAATCATGGCAATGAGGCGGAAGATATCGAAGATCAATGTTCTAGACACGAAGGGTTAGTATGTTTCCGCTGCAACACGAATAGGATTATCAAACATACAAGCCACCGACGAGGAAGACTCCAGAAAGAAGCATTTTCTGGGACTTTGGGATCGGTAATGTCCACACGACGTTCATAGGCATGATCAAGAGAATGATGTCGGAAATGATGTTTGGGATCTGCATGCCATAGTAGAATTTGGCTGGGTCGAGGCAGGCTCCTTCAATTGACGGGTTCCAGAACTTGCTGACGGGAATGCACAGAAGAGCACCGGCAACGTATACACCCACAACCCAGAGAGCGATGAATCCAAACATGAAATTCACTGCAATTGTCATGTGTCGGACTGCAAAGAGTCGCTTGTACAGCGCCAAAATGGAGAATTTGATGAAGGCAATGCAGCCAGTGTAGATGAAGGCGTTGGCAAATCCGAGCTATCTCAAGTCAATGCATGTACTTCATATGCAGCCAGGGTGGTACGTACTTGGAAGTAAACCAGCAGGTTCTTGGCTGGGATCATTGTGATGTGTGACCCCATTCCATTGAACAGGACTAATAACGGTATTAGTATAAAGCTTGTTTGACAGTGCAGCATTGAGATTTCACTCACGAACAACGACTCCACTGGAGCATGCATACTTGAAGAACAGAGCCATCATGATCAAGTAGTCATCCATGAAAAGCTTGCTACCTGTCATCTTCCTCGCCAGGATCCTCAGAGCAACGGAAAGAGTCGACAAAGTGTAAGCAAACACCAATGCAATAACCATTGACCGGCGTAGCTTCTGGTTCGGGTGTTCGAAGTCTCCTTCTGTCCATGTGGGGGCAGAGGATTCGTCTGGGGAAGACATGACAGATAGATCCGGTGTATCAACTCCAACAGGGCAAAATTAAACGAGTGTAAGCTGTTGGTTTGAACGATTTGGAATGATTTAAGGACTCGCCGTGTCTCTAATATACTTCATACATCAAGGAGATGAGAAAGGGGAGGGAAGGGACCCCATCTATGTACCTGGATCTGTCATAACTTTCGATATCCAGGAAAATCACGCAAAGATGATATCAAAGGATTATTGATCACATTATTGACAGGGCACGGCCTGCAACATACGTGCAGATGGCACTTGCGCCACGACACGGTCCAGTGCGAATTTGAATATTAACATATTGACTTGGAAAAAGAAAGACCACACTAGCCAACGGGTGGCCAGATCATAAGGCAACAAGGTATTGTGTGCATTAGTCGTAGATATTTCGCCAATCATATGGAGGCAAAGGAACCATTTCCCGACGTATCAATTTGGAATAGCAGATAGATCAGATTTACATCTGAACGAGGTCCACTTTGTTCCAAGGCATTTTTCGCGAAAACCAAGTAAACAGCAAGGGTTAGACAGATTGTCAGCGTGTGATAGCATATTGCTTTTTGATCGAAAAGATCACTGGAAAAATGCATCGAAGAATGATGTTGTTCATTGCGTTGAAGTCAAGTTCTTTTACACCGGAAGATTAATCAACGAAATTTGGAACTGGCCCCTGTAATGCAAGCAAGGGACTTACAATAAACAGGCCTCGTTTTTTTTTAAAATGCAGATAAGCCGGGGTAGACTTACCCATGCGTTAGGAGGATTAGAAATAGATAAGTATATCGCAACAATGCGTAGATCCACTGACAGCTGCCTCCATGTGTTGTGTGGCCAATGCACAGAGCTATAAGTTAGCCGACAACAACGCCATGATCATCCAATAATTGAAACCAATGCGCATCATCAAATCCTATATCAACGAAACCGTTTTGGCTTTGGGCAGATCCTCTCGTATACTGAAACAGTTCTTCCTTGATATGATATATCCATTAGGCAACACACTGGATTGTAAAACCGTTAGCTACGGAGTATTTGATCCACATGGCAGCATTTTTGTCATAATTACGAACGTATATATAGGTCTCATGCACTTAAGTACACTCGATTGCACTCGCATCCAGTCGCATTTCTCTTGCCCCTCGTTTAATGCTCTCCTGCTGCTTTTCTTGCATTGGCACACATAAATACAATGCCGAATGCAATATTGCATGCATTCTTAATTGGAATTGTTCGTGCACAATTTTGTGCAATACATTTTAGAGCTTAATTGTGTAGAAAATATCATAAGACTACCTCGTACGGAGCACCAAAGATCCCTGATCCTCGCAAGGGGGCTATCGGATATTGCAATGTCTCCCCCTGACTCTCTATAGACTGTCTCATTGGAAGGTGCACCTGGGCATCTTCCCGCTTCGAAGTTTACGTTCGCTCTCGTCATTCTGTATCTCAATACTCTCGACAGAGTCCGACAATGTTTAGCGCCAGTCCCTTACAGCAATGAGATAACAAGCTATCGACTATGTACCTTGATCGACTTAACGTGCCACATCATCCCCAGTTGCTCAAGAGACAACGAAAATCCAAAAGAAAAAAGAGGTAGCTTCTTCCAAGCTAGTATCCTCACTGCGAACAAGGTTTGGATACAGACCATTCCATTTGTGCAGGCGATTTCCGAATATAACCTTGATCCTCTCTGAGCAATCTTCACCTGACCCGCACACGGCCCAGAAAGATTGTACATGTATACTGCAGCTTTACGATCTGAAGTAAGAACATTGTGAATGTTTGCAAAGCCGCATGTCATTTTTAAGATCGCACTTTTCATTCTATGACTTGGCAGGATCCATATCCTTGTCCACTAACACTTTCCAGGCGCTAAACATGTGGCATCATTGGATGTCGAGGCAATGCTTTGTTGCGCCTGACCCCGCTTTGGGCCTACAATGGATTGATCAGCATCCTCTCTGCCCAATTGTTGAATCCGATGATAAGCGAACTAGATATGGTGTCTTTCAACCTCCAAGAAATGACTCGTTAGATGCATACCATCAACGATTAGCGTAGGCCACACGATCAAACAAATCCTCCTCCACAACATTTCGTCGTTCCACCAAAATACCTATCACAATTTGATTAAAATTCCCACAAAATGACCAAGATCGCTATTATTACCGGCGGCAGTATGTGCATATCTTCACAACCTTAAAAATTGCACGATTCATTGGTTGACCAAGGTTGAAATACAGCTAGTGGAATCGGCCTTGCAGTTGCGAAGCACCTGAGCCAGACCGACATCTGGCATGTCAGCATCATCGGCAGAGACCGAGAGCGAGGCGAGGAAGCAGCAGCTTCCCTGTCCAATGTCACATTCTACCCAGCCGACGTGCGTGACTATCAGCAGCTAGCCGCTGTGTTTGACAAGGTGTTCAACGCTACTGGTCAGATAGACTTTGTCTTCGCGAACGCCGGAATAGCAGATTTCGTCGATTTCTTTGCCCAGTCTGAGACCGGAATTCCTCCCGAACCGAGTTCCGAAGTTATCGATGTTAATCTGAATGGCTCACTGCATACAAGTTACCTGGCGATGCACTATTTCCGTCGCTCTCCGGAGTCAACGAAAGGGCAGAGGAACTTGATACTCATGTCAAGTATCGGGGGACTATACCCGTGCGTGATCACTCCGATGTACTCTAGTAGTAAACGTGGGTTGGGAATCAAAATTTTGAATGAATGTGCCGCAAGGCCTGGCTAACAGATTTCTAGATGCGCTCATTGGATTTACTCGCTCTATTGGTGAGAGACTTTGGGGAGAGGGAGTTCGAGTCAATGCTCTGTGCCCTGGGGTGGTGGAAACGCCTCTTTTCGCTGCTGGGGAACTTGAAAAGATCTTCCCACGGGAAATATTTATTCCTATGGATGTTGTCACGGGTGTAGTATCACAGTTACTGTCTGGGGTGGATATGGTAGATGCCAAAGGAATGCGTGTCGCTGGTGATGAGATGCATTCCCGGGCTGTTTGCGTTTCAGGAGACACCTTCTTTTTCGTTGAACAGCCCGAGATCCATGACGAGAAGACTCGGATAGCCTGGGCTGCTATGATGGGACATAAATAGCTGTTTGGAGTGTTTCGTCACGGTTGCCCTACAGCCAAATGTTGATATAATTACATATGTTATTTCTGGAGTAGAATATTATGTTTACTCATGCGAAAGGCGTCTTGCGTATATAATCGCCTATATTGAACCAGTAGATCCGGTCCCCGCTGTCCCTCGCATCCCATATTGATGACAGGGAGCGCCTAGCTTGAAGCTGCGATTGCCTGGAGAAAGTCGCGACTTTATGAATTTTGCCGAGAACCGCTGCTCGCGCTTCGGTCCCAGTGATCTCAAAGCATGCAACCACATATGGAAGTGATGTGCATGGTATTGAACGCCCTGTCGATTGTAAGACCATATCGATCTCCGCAGTAAGAGCGCTGGAAAATTGCAATGCCTCGTCGTCGCATTGCCCAAAGGCATAACGTAGCCGATGTACAATAAGCATAGCTGCAAGACGAAGAACATTGGCCTGAGCAAGCATCCCAGTGATCTCGAAAGGTGTAAATCTTTCAGACAAATCTGGTGGTGGCGAGGGTTGCCATTTCTCCAAGGTATCTTGTATCGTGCCCAACCGTTCAACCATTTCAATATCCATTCTCCCACCAGCAGCTTTCAATGAATTACAAACCTCGCAGAGATCATATAGATGAGCAAAAAGTGACGAGCTAATCCCAAGATACCGATCAACAACATTGCAGCGATCAAGTTCACCAATGCGGATAGTCGGCATCTCGGACCTCAGTAGACATTCAAAAGTCTCCAAAGTAACCAAACACATCAAGAAATCCATAATACCAGGATCATCCATAGCCAAAAGAGTGTGATACACCGGCTTGACCAGCGTCAACGTATAACGCGATATAAGAAACGGCTGACCATCGGCAACATGCATAGCGAACGTGACCATAGCCACGCCTAAAACGAGTGCAGTAATCATATCCTGCTCCTTGGCTATTTGTAACGACCTCAACCCCGAAACAGCCAATGCAGCTCGTCGGTGTCCGATTTCGACACCTGTCTTGGTGTATTGCGCATATTGGTCCCCGAGAAGCACGGCCGCACAGGCGACTGCAGCGTCTCTTAATATAGGCGTAGGGGCGGGCCGGAGCAGATTCTGCACAAATAAACGGTGGTGTGACTCGACGAAGCTCGGTCCGATTAGAAATTTATCTAGTGGGGATGGTGCGACAATGTCTTTCATAAGATTCAGGAAGTGTCGTTCCCACAGGTCTAGTTCGGGGAATAGTGCCGGGTTACTGGATAATCCCTCGTCGAAGGGGAGGTAGAAATGTGGATATGGGGTGTTGCTTTTCGATGAAGATAGGTCGAGAGTCTTCGCATTGTGGGTGGCCGAGCTGAGGATAGAGGCTGGAAGATTATAGGATAGTTTTCTTGCACCACGTGGTTTTCGTCCGGGTGTCGCGAGATTTCGCGTTGTTTTGCAGGTTTGACTTAATCGGTCACATCGCTCGCACGAGGTTGTCGCACTCGATCGTCGGCATTTTTCTTTCAATGTGTGACATTGATCGCAGGCTCGTTTTGGGGTGTGCGGGGGCATCTTTGGTTTCAGGCTGTTCAGCTTAGCGAATTCGGTAAAAGATATACCAGTTGCAAAAAGACTGATTCAGACATCAGCGTGGCTTTCTCAGAGAGATATCTGGCTCCTCAACTTTCCCCATAAAGGGAAAGAAGAGAGTAGCCGAGCAACATGATGAGGTCGGATGGACTTGACTATTTCATGCAAGCGCCATATCGTGCGGGGGATAACCCCACACCGTATATGTATGGATTATTGCCTATCAATGTTAGTATTTGCACAGTTGTCTCTTCCATAGTCACTCATAGTCACTCATGGGTGACCTTTTATCCCATGAGTTTCAATGTCACAAAGCAACCTAGGTAGAGGGGTAAAATTAATTCCAATGATATATACCGATTTCCGAGGTAGAATGGGATGAGACTTACTTCCTGCTATTATACATGGCCTCGAATGTCACTCGGGAGCGTCTGGCCATGGAGTGAAGAGCGAAGCGAATATACTCGTTCCCGTTCCTCTTGCATCTAGAATTGAGGCTCCTAGGCATTCTATATATAGCACGTGTGGAAGTCAGCTCGATGGTCGTAGATTGCTTCTTAAGGGCCGCAGAATGTATCGAACATCTCCGGAGTCTTCATTAATTATACGGGACTACGGAGTACATGCGAGCGAGTTTATATGTATTGGGGTCGTTGCTGTACAGTGGAATTGCGAGGCAACTGGAGAGTTTCGTTGTATGTTGATGCAATGTAGGATTTGATAGTGCTACGCGGGTTTCTAATCAATAGTTACCCTTCTCCTTTTTGCTTTCTCTCGGGCTTTTCTAGAGATACAAGAATTTGATACACTTGAGCTATATACAAAGTGGGTAGATCGCTATCATTATCACATTTATTCTGTAAACAACGATTTTACCCTTTTACTCCGTAGTACTCTAACCTTTACCGAGTCGGCAAAATCCTGATCTACAATATAATAGCGGGATGTTTCCAACGTTGGCATGGGTCAGATGAGGTCCATCTCCAGGGCTGGTAACTAAAGATTGAAACGAGTTACCATCACACCCGCAGCCCATGGATGGCTCTACGCTCCATTATATGAGACTCCTATGATTCGATCATTTCCATGTGGATTCAACTATCCGATTCCACGGGGATAGCCCCCATCGAGCGATGGGGAGATACCACGACGCGCCCATCCGTAGAAAGAAGCCACTGAGGCCCGAAAGAACCCATGGCGTATATTCCAAAATGCGACGTCTGTGCTTGCACAAAACAATAATCATGTGTCGGAATTGGTTTTCGATGTCAACCAGCTTCCGATCGGACTCAACTGTACTATATTTGATCAACCGTGCGAGGGATATGACAACCTTGTTACAATCCTTCGGCGTCCCGGCTTTTGTCGTCTAGATATTCCACTTCTTGTGAAGAGTACGAAGACTGGCACTCGTTTCACAACGGGCGCCTCAAGAAAGCTCTAACTGAGGATATTCAGTACATCACTTTCGAAACAACAGTTACAACAGACACCATTCATGATATCGAGGAAAATCCCACTCACTTTATCCCACTGAAGTCTATCCTGCCGGTGGAGGAATGGCCGAACCTCCGTTCCTTCAGATTATCAAATTTCCTAGTGAAGCAATCTGACTTGATAAATTTCCTCGCTGCGCTTCGAAAGACCCTATGTTCTATCGAATTGAGCTTCCTCGAATTCCTTGATGGGAACTGGCATCATCTTCTCGCTGACATACGTAATATATTATGCTGCAACTAGCGAGACAAGGAATCAAGACCCAAACTCATTATTTGTATAGCCAACCAAATGCGCAAGGCAGGAATTGGCCTCTGGCTTGACAGCTAGGTACACGACTTCCTTTATGGAGATATACCAAATCCTTTTTATAACAATTATGGCGACTTCCTAGAAGAGGGAAAAGGGGGAACCTGGCGGGATACATTTGAGTCAGAGCATGAGCAGCCTAACGTGGATCTTTGAACTCTAGCCTGGATGGGGTACTACGAGGCAGAGCTCTTCGCTGATAAGCTGTAGTACGCAACTAGGATGAATATTTTCATTTCACTTTACCTTCGAAAAGATTCACTTGACTCCATATGCAATGACGTTAGCATTGGAACAAATTTTGAAATGATATAATTGAGACTGTTTCTGCCTTATGCAACTCAAACATCCTAGGTCCCATTCCCCTTGCATTGTGGTTCTAGCCTACAGGAGTCAGTGCTAGCTTGGATACTCCATACGGCGGTAACATCGTAGAAAATCCAAGCTTGGCTTGGTGCTAAAGGAGAGCGATGCATTGGCTCTGGAGTGAAGACAAAACAAGATATCAGTGATGATCCACCAGGGCTCGGCCCGAGATAAATCGGGGAAGATGTGATCGCGATTCGGAAGGAGGTCACTGCTCTGTAGAGCTTTACAAATAGAATCCAAGGCCTTGGTCTAATTCTTCAATATATGCATGGGTGTTCTAGGCGCTGCATGAAGCGGCGTGCATTTATTTACAGGCAAACTTACATATGTAAATATTGCCCCTCGTCTTAAGCGAGGTTGGTAATTTGACATTTCGATATTTGAGATCGGCATTTTAATCACGCATTATTTTAGCTTGTACTCCGAGTTCCTGTAAGTCAATTCCAATTTGAAAATATATTCTCATTCACTTTCATAGCTTGAGATTCGCTAGTCTCGAATAATCCAAGTGGTTGGTCCTGAGATCCTGGTATGATCACACAGCTGCAGCCTGCAGATCTGCATCCAAAATCGGTGTTTCCGCCATTGAGCTTTCAGCCACGAGATTCAATAAACGATTATATTAACCTGCCCTTTATCATGCCTGCAGACCCACCCGAAGGTCCTTTGTGCAAGTTTATAGCATTATACATGCCCTCTTATCTTGGATATTTCTGTTTTACCCAGGGAGGCGGACATTGGACATTCAACCCGCACGATCCATCATGATATGGGACTATTATGATGGCAAGACACTATTCATTACAGGGGGTACAGGCTTCATTGGAACTGCGCTTCTGTGTCGGCTTTTAAGTCAGTCGTCCCCGAAACAAGTATATGTGCTATGTCGGGGTGGCTCCGAGTGAGTAACTGAAATATATATGTTAAAGCAACACTTACTGACTCGAATGACCAGTAAAGCAAAAGCAAAATGGTCCAATATTCTTCCTCCCCCTGTCGCAAATATCCTCACCCAAAGCAAGCGGATTACTATCCTTGATGGCGAATTGGGAAATACCGCGACGATGAATTTATCGGAAGAGACACTGCAAATGCTGAAACAAACAGTACACATTGTGTTCCACGCCGCATCATCAGTTCAACTGCACAACTCTCTGCGAGAATTAGCATATGCAGTTCTAGCACCTAGCATTTGTCTCACACAATATGCCCTCAAGTTCCCTAGCCTCGAGCGCTTCGTGTTTTTCTCCACTGCATACGCCAATGCCCATCTATGGAAAGTCCACGAATCAACCGATGTCTCAGTGGACGAGAGAATATATCCCCTCGGGAGGGAGGAGGAAGATTATTACAAGATTGCACTTCAAGCATGGAGCACAATACAGAAAACCGGCTCATCTGACGAATACGACACCCATGATTTCCCATGGCCATACGCATACGCCAAACATCTAGCCGAACGATTAGTCCTGCAGAAGGCAGTTGAGCGTAACAAAATGGACAAAATCCTAATCATCAGACCTTCTGTCCTCGGACCAGCTGATAGATTTCCATACCCCGGTTTCGCAACCTCGGAAGGAGCCCCTTCAACAGCCTGCGCAGCAGCGTATATGTTACATCCAGGTCGCCAAATTAGACTCTCGACGCGATGTGAAAATCCAGACCAGGAATCTACAATTGACGAGGTCCCGGTTGATGTGGTGGTGGACCGAACACTGGTCCATGTGGCACTGGGGACGAGTGGATGCGTTCATGCAGTTAGTGGGGAGCAGGGTCGGTTATCGACAGAGGAGTGGCTGCATGCGTTCAAGAAGGAGAGGCGGATACCTTGGAAGGCGGCGCCCTTTTGGACCACTGAGGACTGGCATTCTCCTAATCTCCACCAAATGGCTCGGCAGTTTAAGATTATTGGGACTTCGTTTGCATTCTCGCAGGAACGGACTGTTAGGGCTGTGGAGAAGCTAGGGGCTAGGGAGATGGAGGATCTTCAGTTGTTTGCTGATAGGTCGAAGCCTTGCTCTCTGCGTTTAAGACGACATCATATTTATCACCAGGCTGTACAGGTGGCTAAGCGGAAGAAGTGGCCTGTGTGGTCTGCCAGGCTCCTATGTCGGAAGGGAAAGCCTGTGGCACACCTAGATCGGAAGGTAAAGGCTTGAGCATGGAAATGGTGACCATTTATACTATACGCAGCTCTTTAAGGGTGGAATCGTTAATCTGATTTCTTGTTGGATGCATATGTCAACTAGCGCTTCATGGCGGAAATTCATTCTGCTCCTTTGTGAATCAAATCGACGGACCTAGCTATTTGCTAGATCTTGGAAATGAACAAAACACCATGCTAAACGAAAACTAAACGAATCAAAAGCGTATTGAACAAAATACAAATTGATATACAATGTATAAATAAATGTCTTCAAATTTCAGCCTCATTTAATTCTGCAATGTTAATTCGGTCCACTTGAGGCGTCTGTTGTGGTTCACCGCTATTTTAGTGCGTTGTCAAAAGGGCCCACCCCGGGGGAATTGGTCGACCTTAAAGAAGCAGTATAGCAAGAGAAATTATCTTTACTACTTCCTCTATGGCCAAGCGGTGGCATCGTACACTAGATACCCATCTCGGGGCTCATACTCCTTGTAACACAGATTATCTCTACGATGATACGTGGGACTGGGACTCCTGGAGAGTCGGTTACAAGGATCCCAGCGTTCTTTTCACCACACTCCATGCCGAATACAATACCCTAAAGTGCGCAATCCAAGACCCAAAGAATTGGCATAGCGACGTCTCTGAGATTGCGAGGACTGCCAATAACAAGGATGAATTCCTAACTCTGCTCAAAAAGCGACAAGAACAGAGGTTTGACGAGATCCAGACAGCCTGGCAAAAGACTATAATATGGTTCGCCAATAATCCCTTATGTGAGGATAATCCGCCCGACAACGCCGTTTTATGGGAAATTTTTCTACAATTTTCAAATCATTTCTCATACGATTGCCTCGTCAGGTACTTTGGCTCCTATACGACTGTAGACCAACCCTCTACTCGACCTCTGCCGCCAAACGCCGTTGAGAGCCGTCCCGCCAAACCCCCACAGGCCAAACGGAAAGGGAAAGGGAAAGGGAAAATGGCAAAATCATCTGGTGTGATCAAGTCCTCGTCAAGGGCTTCGAAAGCGAAACCTAAACGGGACGACAACGGGCAGGGTGGTGTACGGAGAAGTACCCGGTTGCAACAACGCGCTGAGCAATCCTAGGCGGTAGCTTGCAGTATGCATCACTGTTGTTGAAAAGCTTAGCAATTCTGAAAGAACATTTCGCCCAGTAGAATGGGCTTAGTGGCTGGCTCCATCACTATTGCAGAACCTTTGGTTTCTGACTACGAGGGAAATATCGATCACACACAAGATTCCAGTCACCACATTCACATTTCAACTCATCCTTCTCAGCCCCAAACTGGCTGATTCTTGTATTTTTGCTTCGACTATTACATACGTTTGCACTTTTTCCACTATGAGCACTTATATACTTTTGATTCTCGGGCCCGAATAATGATTATCTTGATAAACAGCGAAAATTGATTGTAGTGAGTGGGCCTGTCCTTATAGCACAGGCTCATGAAGCTTATTCTATAAACCACAGCATCGTATCTCTACGTGAGGTGATAATTAGAAAACATTGATGATATAAATATGGGAAGGTGTACGACTGGCCTGTTGATATAGTTATGCGAAGTAGATCTAACTTTGGATCCATCCACGGATTAGCGTTAAGCGCACGGACCACCAGATCGACGGCGGGGGAAAAGAAATTCTTCTCCGCCACCAAGTCAAGGCCTAACCAACACATCATGGCACCGACGGCGTGTTTCAACTGCAAGGAGGCGCGAGCCGTCATCATCCGACCTAAGAATAGGCACAAACTCTGCCGTGCCTGTTTCATCAATATTTTCGAGACCGAAGTACACGAAACAATCATCGGCACCAACCTCTTCTTCCCCGGCGAGCGAGTCGCGATCGGAGCCAGCGGCGGCAAAGACAGCACAGTACTAGCAGCCGTACTGAAAACCCTCAACGAGCGATACAACTACGGACTGGATCTATGTCTACTGTCGATCGACGAGGGCATCCGCGGTTATCGCGATGACAGTCTCGAGACCGTGAAGCGCAATGCCGTACAATACGAGATGCCACTTGATATCCTGGGATACAGCGAGCTTTACGGCTGGACAATGGACCAGGTGGTGGAACAAGTGGGCAAGAAAGGCAACTGCACGTACTGTGGAGTGTTCCGGCGACAGGCGCTCGACCGAGGCGCCGCCCGCTTGGGCATCAAGCACGTTGTCACAGGCCATAATGCGGATGATGTCGCAGAGACTGTTATGATGAATCTCCTGCGCGGTGATCTCCCCCGTCTGTCTCGCGGTACTAGTATCATCACTAGCTCCGACGCTTCAGATATCAAGCGCAGCAAGCCTCTCAAGTACGCTTACGAAAAGGAGATTGTCCTGTACGCTCACCACCGTCAGCTCGACTACTTCACCACCGAATGTATCTACTCGCCTGAGGCATTCCGCGGCAGTGCGCGTACCCTGATTAAAGATCTTGAGAAGATTCGCCCCAGTTCGATCCTCGATATCGTCAAGAGTGGCGAGGACATGGCGGCGCTTGTGCCGGTGGAAGTCCGGGGCGCTGGCAAATCCAAGCAGTTTGGTGCGGAGGAGGAATCGGCTGGTGGCTGTGGCAGTCAGAATGGCCGAACTAGTGGAGGAGAGATGGCTGCAATGGAGGAGCAGCTCGCTGAGAACGAGGAAGCGGAGTCGCTCGAGACCGAAATCAAGCTTCCTAATGGTTCACGCGTGAAGGCGAACCGCGGCCCGACGGGTAAGGCTGTCAAGGCGCAGACTATCAAACACTGCGAGCGCTGTAACTACATTTCCAGCCAGCGAATTTGCAAAGCGTGTACGCTACTAGATGGTCTGAACCGGAACCGGCCCAAGACTGCGATTGAAGTTGGCGTTGGCATGGAAGATGAAGAAAGCAGTTCGACTTTGATGAGACAGATGGAGCGTGCCCAGCTCAGTGCTACTTGAAAAGTCAATCAGAGAAGCACGTCTCTTCAAAAGCCCAACTCTCAGCGCTAGCGTCCTCAAGGTTCTGGGGCATTTCCACCATGACCCTTTTGCTAGGCCGTCACTTCTGCAACACAATCACACCCAGTCTTGACGTCAGGTGTCCATTCTCGGTGCTCCAAACACTGTGCGGCAACCCACGTGGCTCGCAATAACAAGTTTTCAGATCAAGAGGATCTAAATATCAGATACCCCAAGTTACGACTGAAGCATCAATTTAAATGCCTCTTCACCCAGAGTTGATACATAGCATAGAGGAAGTTTCAAAAAGAACAAATTCATGCTACTTGGCAATGCTCTCTATTTTATTTTATACATAAACCGTAGTATACAAATCCCAAAATCAACATATGTAACAACGCCATTCCATCGAATACATGCATCCCAGCAAAATCACACTATCCACACAGACAACAGACAACAGACAACCAAGTCCAGTACAATCTGCCGATGCCATAGACCCAGACTGCATATCTCATCGACCGTGTCCACAATCAACAGTCCACCAACAGACCATCTCAACTAGACTGACCCTCAGGAACATGCAAATCAGGCAAATCAAACCCAACCCGTCTAGCTGTAAGACGAATCTTCTCTTCCTCGTCCATGCTCATACCAGGGTTGTAGCGCTCCAGGAGCTCAGAGTAGACACGCTGGGCGCGGGCATACTGAGCGAACTGATCTGCCTCTTGGATGCGGAGGGTGCGTTCCTCGTCTGTTTTCGGGATTGAGAATGGCAGGGTGTTTGATTCTGATGAGGTCGATGGTACTGTTTCTGAGCGGAAGATTGCGCGCAGCTGTTGGTGGAGTGGGGAGGGGATTGAATAGTTGCGGCGTGGGAGTTCGCGGAGGAGGGCACGGTAGGTTGTGCGCGCTTGGATTGTCGCCATTTTTGAGTGGTTTTAGTTTATGATGTGGTTTGTTTGGTAGTTGATTTGGGTTGGTTCCGAGACCCTGGTGCACCGGGGATTGGAGGTGAGTTTGTGTCTTTGGTGTTGAAGCTGGGCGGAGGTTGAGATAGCCGGGTGGATAAACAATTCACGTGATTGGAAATGTATGCGGCGTTTGCGATTTGGCGGTACTAGTTTGAACGTTATCTCGGGAATCTGACACTTAATGGATTAATGGATTTGATACCTGATTAATGTTGTTACATGGCTACAATTTTGTTTTATGGAGAGAGGGTACTAGGAAATAAATACATAAAACATGTCCATATATACCATGGTAGGAATATGCTATTTGCAAGACAGTCAACATTGAATGACCATCACTACCCACATCTCAGCACGCATATGTACAAAATGTCGTAGAAAAGCTTTTTTTCCCAAGATGTATCACCGTTACAAGCGTCATATCAGCCCCCGCGAGGGGGCGAGTTCATAACGAAAAGCAAGCAAAAGACAACAACAGTATTTATCAATCATATAGGGGCATAGCGACATGAGAAGGGAAGAGTATAGGAGAGTAGGAGAAGGCAGAGGTAGGTAAGGAGACAGTGGCGAGGATTTTAGAAGAGATGATGAGATGTTTGTGTGAAAGAGCAGTCTCAATTCGTGTTGAGGCTGATGGAGATGAATGCGCCGGGTTGCCAGAGGCGTGGCTAAAGAATAATGGGCTCAAGAGCGCAACCAGCCGAACTTCCTTCGTCCCTCGGCTCCCGTGGACGGCTCGACATATAAGCTACGAGCATACAAGTCCTAGACAACGTTAATAAAAGGAACAATGTTTCACGATAATCAAAGGTCTTACCTCTTCGTCTCCAGAGAGCTTCGAGTCCAGGATCAGTCGCTCGATATCATCGAACTTCTGAGCCTGGGGATGAGGGCTCTTCTGGCTTCGTTGGATGCCAAGAACAACCTCACCCATGACCTCGAATTTCTTCCAGTTGATGCGAGATTTGTTCTCGCCGAAAAATGTCTTGTTGCCTTCTTCAGCAGAGACAAGGTCACGACGATGGAGCGGTAGGAATGGGATTCGCTCTGAGAAAGAATTCTCCCAGGCAAGGCGGTAGGCAAAGTGGCTTCGTTGGGTGCTCATGAGGATGACCAGACGCATAAACTCTTTCTGGACTGGGATGGGGATCAGGTCTCGAGTTTGCGTGAGGCGATGGACGGGGGTGCCGTTGATGGCGGCAATTACAGCACCCAAGGAGTTGTAGTTGTTTTGGCGTCGGAGTTTCTGGCAAGAGGTGTTAGTTGCTGGTTTTTATATAGTTGGATTAAGAATACTGACCACTGCGATGTTCATGAACTTCTCAAGCGCCTGCGCTCTATGCTTAGGCTTATCGCGTAAGAGAATGAGGCTGGCTACAAAGAAGGCCAGATGATTGAATTGTTTGATCATCCGGTTAACGTTCGTCAAGCTCTTGATCGTATCCTTGTCTATGCCCGAGAGGCTGACATGACGCACAAGGTCACGCGGCCGGAATGAGTTGTACATGATCCAGTCAATCCGTGTCAGTTCTCGTGCGAATTCTTCTTCTGGGGCGTCCATGAAAATCCGCCATTGGAGTTTGCCAAGTAAAGTCTTATGGGTTAATTCAAGACGCAAAGCCTCTTTTTGGGCTGCTTCGAGGCTCAGCAATGTGAATGACTGACTGGTGGTGGTATTAGGTTTCTCATGGTTTGATGAGACTGAAAGAGTGCCCGAGAGTCGTGATGTCGAGTCATGCGGTCCATTACTGAGATCCAGCGCACTCATACTGTAGATGGGATCTTGTTCTTCTTCGGTGTCGTAGGTGTTAGTGCCAGAGCCAGAGCCAGCGGCAGTAAGAGCCCCTGCTGGAGAACTTCGGCCGGAGTTATCGAAGAATGTCTCAACCAGTGGAGAGTCATCGGCATCACTGTCACCCCCGTATGCCCAACCAACATCATCATCTTCTGCATTTGAGTCTAATTGAGATCCGATCTCTTTGGCAGCGAACATGTAGAAGTGGCTCTTTTCAAGTATAGCGACAAATTCAAGGATCCGCTTGCGAAGATTAGGATGAGCGAAATCTCCAGGATAGTCCGAGGCCCATTCAGCCATGACATCGAGCAATCGCAGCTGATCCGCCATTCGGGCCAGCTGATCATCGTTGCTCATCTCATTTCGCTCGAATCGGCTTATCAAGGCACCTAAGAGACTTGCAGGGGCGGCAAACTTTCGGTACAAACATAAGAATGTAGAACGGAACTTGTGGTCTTGTTTCGACAATGGCAGGGAAATCAAACGGTCAACTAGCTCATCAAACGATAAACCCGTTTCTGCACTCGAGTTGCTCTCGCTGCTTGGCTTTGGTCGCACGACTGCGCCAGGGCTCGCGGGCCGGCTCTGCCCATCATCTACCTCGTCATCCATGTTTAAGAAACTGTTGAAAGCGTCTGATCCTCCACTATGTCGCCAGGCGGTATGCAATCGTTGCTGACGGCTATCGTGATTGAGCGAGTTTTGTTCTTGTGCTTCCTGTGCTGACGGGCTGCGGGGATTTAAACGCGCGCCGGATGGCGGAGTCTGCGGTCGCACCGGTTGGGAGTTACTGCGGGCATAACGGTGGGAATTGGGCGTATGCTGCAAGTGGTTTCCGTCGATTGCGAGACGGTTCTCACCATCCCCATCGACACATTGATCCGAGGCCGTTTGTGGGCCGCCAGCGGCTGTGAACACGGCTGAGGGGGTTTCCGAGTTGGAACGGGTATGATGCCAATCGTAGTGATTGGGTTTATTTGTTCTCGGGTTTGAAACCAGAGGAATATCTGAATTAGACAGATCTAAAAGGAAGAGAGGGGTTAGTTTTTTAGGGGAAAATCGAAAAAGACGAGTTCTATGGGGAAACAAGTAGCGAACGCTCCTACCGCGACCCACCTTGGCCCGCTTCCGCTTGCCAGGGGGGTCAAGGCACAACTTCATCCGACAATGGTTTTGTCTCAGAAGAAAGAGAAAGGGAAGAAAAAGAAAGGAAACCCCCCAAAAAAATCAGGGAAATTGCTCACCTTCTCGGGTTGAAATAACTGCACGCAAAACCAACGCTATACAAATGCGTTGAGATCGAGGCGAGGAAAACGATGTTCGATAGATCTCGTATCGGTCATGAATCTCATCCACATCCACTTCGCTGTCTTCCAAAGGTTCAGAATTGACATCGCATTTACAGGCGACCTGCAAGAAAGGAAGATCCGAGGCAGCCAATGAGTCTAAATTCCGGAAAAAGAATCAGCCCCCCCCCCATATCAGGTATATATCCAATTTAAACAAAAACCTACCAATGAGCTTCGTGGTTAATGAGAGCCGATCCGGCTTGGTGGCATCATGTAGAACCAAAACCCCGTCAATGACTGGCGCAGAATTGTCGCGCCCTGTACGCGGCCAGATGATCCTCTTGTCCTGGTCGAATTGAACCTGGGTCAAGTCGACTTCTATCAGATGCACAATGTAAACCGATCCGTTCAACGACATTTTCTTCTTGTTCATAGAGGAGGCAGGTGAATTCTTCATATCCAGGGCACATTTGACAAAGCTAGTTTTCCCGGCATTTTCTTCGCCGGCCACTGCAATGGTCACTTCAGGGAAACCGCTCTTGGAAGATTCCTATAACAGGGGGAAGCAAGGAACCGTTAGCAATTGAAGCTCCCTATACACCGTAGCCTTAAAGCTACTTAGAGTTCTTGGATCAATTCAACACATACATCCTGCTGACGAAGTCCTGTGCGCTTGATCAAGTCGCCCGCAATTGGCGACCCCTCATCCTCCTCCAGCAATGTGTGTTCGACTTTCGTCCCTGTCTCTGGCTTCCATGCCTCATCGAGTTGATAAAGGCCCCCTGGAGCTGAAGAAGTTCGGCTTCCCATGCCTGGCCTTTGTGGAGCTGTAACAGACATTGCTTGAGCTTTGTCGCTGTAAGCTCTCTCTCGGCGGGATTGCTGCGAGATCATGACGGAGGCGGTCGGCAATCGAGGCCCACGGAATTCACCGGTGTGACAGCGCTCCGATTATTGTGTAAGTTCAGAGAACGAGCACTGCAGCGCATCCATCGTTAGGACAGATCAACTTCGGTAGAGCAGCGAGGCAGCCATCCGAGATGTTATCGGGAGTAGACTTCCAAGGTTGCAAACTACCCTGATTAGCCGGATCTGCGACGGATATATCCCAAGGCTTGGTCTTGGCAGTATCGGGGGAAAATAATATTAATATAAAACTAAACAGAATGGACAGATCACAAAATGTTCCAAGATTTCCAAGATTGAGGAAATATGAAACTGGTTTGAGCTCCTCTTTTTTTTTTTTTTTTTTGAAGGGATTCTCGTCATTGGGAGAAAAGATCTTCGTGTTCGTGAAAGCGGCTCAGCTGAACTCGACACATGGGTGGCTAAACTAAAACCGAGGCTGGGTCTAGTAGGATCTCGCTTAGACAGCAAGTCTACAAACAGATGTTGCATTTATTTTGTTGACTTGGTACAGAGTATGGAGTATTTGTTGCTTGACTAGAGCTGCAGTGGCTCCAGGGCTGCTTTAACTGCCGTGTGTCATCCCCCTACTCTCGGAAACAAAGGGCTGTTTCAAACGTCTTTGCATCCTCTGCAGAGTAATGCTCATACTATTTATGGATACTACTCTGCTTCTTTTTGAGATTCTCCATGTGACCAGTCATAAACATACAGACTCCCAGTTTTCCATTCTTTTGGTACTTTTGCACCCGAAATTCCGGTCTTTGAAGTTCTGGGCCATTTAGCATATGCTCCGCTTTATTGGGGGCACTAAAAGCGCCGCTAATAATCTGACACTATGTACGGAGTAGGACTTCGGCTGTTGGTCTTGGCTATGGTAACGTTGTATCTGATGTGATATTGCACTATATGAGCCCTGAGCAACCCTAGGGTCAGTGCCCATCACTTTAATTTAATGGTGAAATGAGGTTATCAGCAGCCCAAAGAGCTGAGGAATATGTACACAGAGAGAATCATATAGAAGAACCAAGGAGGAATATTTCCAAGGTTACATAAGGCTGAAATGGCTGAAGCTGTCAAATCTGACAGTTACTCTATTGGAACAGCCAAAGTAGATCAGATGGCCCCCACCCACCATCTCATAGAGTGAATCTGCATGTCTCACTTACACAGACTGAGCGCATAAAGTTGTGCAATCAAGGTATACGTGCCGACCGTCCAACTCATACGCGGTTGTTTTTCATCAGAGAATATATATTACTCAGGCTGAGGCACCGCCCTGTTTAACAAGCGCCATAAACCGCATGAAAGCCTCAGCGGTCTTGCCAGTCTCTGTTCCTTCCTCGCAATCCTGTCTCAGCTTGCGGACTCTACCCAGGCCGCGGTTGAAGCCTTTCTCAGACGTCCAGGGGCCACGGCTGCGAGGAGTAGACCCTCCGCGACCTCGCCCGCGGCCACGCCCACGCCCTCGTGCAGGGGCTGTGTATGATTCTACCCATTCTTCTTCCAGGGTTGACTGAAACATTTCTTGTAGCTGACTGCGGAGTTCTGGGTACTGGCTGAGAAGTTCTTTCATCTCTGGCGATGCCCCCACTGCTGCAGGGGTGATCACAGTAGCTTTGGTGCCAGTTGGCTCTATAGGTTCAGGGCCCTTGCTATCATTTTTGGGTGTGGGATCGACATCGGGAGCCGGGGTGTTACTCGGTTCCTCGTTCGATGGTGCTTTCGGAGCACAGTATATCTTATGTGACTGGGTACATGCGAGTGAGCAACTAAATCGATAATTTTAGCAACTGGTCCACGTGTGAATAGGGGGAATCGTAATCGAGTCAGTACCTCAACAGTGCGCATGTGGGACAGCGGTATTTTGA